>NC_139227.1:62958245-63558245 GCF_055691185.1 Crinia signifera | reverse complement strand
TTGTATAAGTATGCAGACAATGAATGACCATTTAACTTTTCTGATGACATCACAAGAGCTGAGAAAGTGACAGAAGACTAAAACATTACATAATAATAAAATAATAATAATAATAATAATAGAGATTGAGAACGACGTACATGCAATATTTATGGAAGCAGTTGAAGATGATGTGAAGTGGGAAAAAATATAATTAAAAAGAAAAATGCTTGTTACGTATTAAGGTAACTATAGTTATCTTACTATATGCAGGGATCCGTTCTCATCTGTCAGCAGAATAATACTTCCGGCTCTAGGCCCAGTTGCCTAGGCGACATCGATCGTCTTGGTATGAAGGAAATCTAGTAGTTGTGTATTTTCCAAACTTTATTAACAACATAAAAGCGAACTAACAAAATAAACGTTAGAGTAAGTAGAGGGACAGGACAGACAGTTTCTGTTGCTAAAAATGTACTATTGCTCGGTGACAGAAACATAATTTAGGTTATGTCGAGTATTTATGTCAATCAGCTTTATTGTTCACGTAACAGACGTACAATACACTGACTGCCGTGCACTAGGAAGTATTTTTTTATACACAATAGGATGAACTTTATTGAACATCTTTTTGCAGACATATCTTGACAGTCCTCTAGGCGGTTGAGGTCCTAATTGTTCTCCCCTTTTGCGATCTTCGGTGGGGGAGACAACTCTCAATCAACGATGCCGAGCAAGAAGAAGAAGTACAACGCTCGTTTCCCGCCGGTGGGTTTGTGGCCTAGTTCTTGATTACGTTCTCAGATACAGCCTAGGATTCTCCTGATACCGCTATCCGGAAATCTTCCACCGTGCCTATTTTTGCAGATGCCCTGGTTTATGTAAATCTCTGTTGGCTTGAATGATTTGTGTTGTAAATTGAGATCTTACAGATGGTTTTATAACTCAGCCTTCTTATATATACACCCTCTTTATTAAAGTACACCCAAATATCTGACGTGCCCTGCTGCATGAATCTATGTCCTCCATCCATCAATCTCACATTGCACAGGTTCCTTTAGTCGTTATATGTGCCCTGGTCTGAAACCCATTGTTCCTGCCCTTTCCTCAGTGACCCTGTCAAATCCTTATTTTTAAATGATTCCACTGTTTCACAGCACAGATCCTTTATCCTACAGCTGTCTTCACGATTGCTCTGTGTCCCCCACTGTTACTGAGAATCTTCCTCATTGAGATAATTTTATTATGCATGTGATGGGACCCCTGCTTTTCAATCTTGGATTGGTCTTTGTTACCAATACACTAGCTATATCAAATTGGTGGACTTTTCTTCATTATGTTTTAAACTCCTACCATTAAGTGTCCTACATTGAGTTGTCTGTATGTTGTTCCAAATCCTTCCATATTTTGAATCTGCTCCACATCTAATTGGTTCACTCCCCCATCTTGGCTCTTCTCCAGCTGCACAGGCTCACCCTCCATGGTTCCATCACATCACTATCATCTACTATAAGTTCACCAACATGGTCGCAGTTACACAACATTCCCTATGGTTTAACATTGCACAGGTTTTACCCGTTGCTATATGTTTCTTTAGTGTATAGTTGGCTCCTTGTTAGGGGACTATGTAAAAACCGGACCCGGACTGGACTCCGGACCGCCAGACAGGACATCTAAATTTGCAGTCCGGAGCTTGTAGGGTCCGGTCCGGGGGGTGTCCTGTTCGGGGGGTGTCTTGTCTGGGGGGGTCCCTGTGATGGCTATCACCAGGGATATGGGGGAGGGGAGATTACAGCCTCCCCGTGTGGTCCAGACCGTCCGGTTTTTGCTACATGCCCGGACCATACAGGGAGACTTTATTCTCCCCCTCCTCCACTCCCTGGTGACAGGTGTCACAGGCAGCCCCCCGGACAGGACACCCCCCGGACCGGACGCTACAAGCTCCAAAATGCAGAGTTTGATATCTGGTCCGGCGGTCCGGGGGTTTTGTCCTGGTCCGGATTTTACCCATACCCCCTTGTTAGCCTGTCTTTTCAGTCATTTATCACCATCATTTATTTTCAGTTGAACTTAAATGGAGATTAGTGCAGCGCTCTGCTCCTTGGTGCATGTGTGTGTGTGTGGAAATGAGGTGAATGGCAGACAAGGGATGTTCTTTTTTTTAAAACCATAATAGATTTTACTTAAAAAATAAACAAGTTCAAATACACTTTGTATGCATAAGGGTACAGAAGTTATACACAGGTTTGTGGCTACAAAAATATGCACAATAACACTTGAATGAAATGGTTACAGAAAATTGTAGCAGAAAGATACAGGTTGGGTGTCCCAATAATGCTAAATGCAGTGTGGTGCACTGGTCCCCAAATTAATGGGTAGTTGGATGCATTAATGGGTATTGGGTGGACAGTGTCCCGTGGGTGCACGGGGGCGGTGTCTCACTTGGCCGTGTTAAATTGTGTAATCCTGTGTGCTTGATGACAATTGCTCTCGGGCTGGTAGCGGGTTTGGTGGGGTGGGTGGCGAGATGGAGGTATTCGCAGTGGGAGCGGCAGTGCAGTGACGGGTTTCAGTGGTGGCAGTGGGTCTGGTCATTCCTTGTGTCCTGTCGTGGTTGTAGTGCTGTATGGGTTTCAGGCTGTTGTGCCGTCTGCCCTCACAGCTCTATGCCGGGAACATGGAGCGTCTGACAGCGAGAGCAGGCTGGAGGCGGTGTGGGTAACCCCTTCTGACCTGGTGCCTATCTTACGGACCCCCACCTACTCTCGTTCCTGGTCCCTCTCCGTTCTGGTCTTGCCTAGGTGAGTAGGCGTGGGGTCCATAAGACAGGCACCAGGACAGAACGGGTTACCCACACCTCCTCCAGCCGGCGCTCGCTGTCAGACGCTCCACGGCTGCAGCATAGAGCTGTGAGGGCAGACGGCACAACAGCCTGAAATCCACACAGAACTACAACCGCGACAGGACACAAGGAATGACTAGACCCACTGCCACCACTGAAACCCATCTCTGCCGCTCCCACTCCCATGTCGAATACCTCCATCTCACCCCCCACGGAGGAAACACCCCCCCCCCCCACCAAGCCCGCTACCAGCCTAGAGCAATTGTCATCAAGCACACAGGATTACACTGTTTAACACGGCTAAGCGGGATGCCGCCACCGTGCACCCATCTAAACACTGTCCACCCACTATCCACCCACCCAACCCTCCACCCTATTCCATTAATGCATCCAACTACCCATTAATTTGGCGACCAGTACACCACACTGCATGTAGCATTATTGGGACACCCAACCTGTATCTTTCTGCTACAGTGTTCTGTATCCATTTCATTCAAGTGTTATAGTACATAGTAGGTAAGGCTGAAAAAAGACTTGCGTCCATCTAGTTCAACCTGGTATAGATATCCATTGCTGATTTGGTAGGTTCTGATATTTTACAGACAAATTATATTTCTTATTTGTACCCATGGATGTTTTTCTCCAGTAAATGTTTGTCCAACTTTGCCTTGAACGCATTTAATGAGCCAGCCGTTACCACCTCTCCGAAAAGAGAGTTCCAGAGTTTGACTGTTCTGACCGTAAAGAAATTCTTTCTACTAGCTGAATGAAATATTTTTTCTTCTAATCTGTACTCATGCCCTCGTGTCCTAGATTCCTTTCTAGTAGAAAAGAGGGTGTGTGACAGTTCCTTATATTGGCCCTTGATATACTTGTACATGTTGAGCATGTCCCCCCTTTAACCTCTCTTTTCTAATGTAAATAGTCCCAAATTGCTTAATCTCTTTCCGTAGCTTAAATTCTCCATTCCCCTAATAAGCTTTGTTGCTCGCCTTTGGACTTTTTCTAATTCTATGATGTCCTTTTTATAGTGTGGGGCCCAGAACTGCACTCCGTACTCGAGGTGAGGTCTCACCAATGCTTTATACAGTGGCATAATTACCCTTGAGTCCCTAGTTTCCATTCCCCTCTTAATACATGCCAGAATTTTGTTGGCCTTTTTTGTAGCTACATTACAATGGGCACTACATCCCAGTTTGCTGTCTATTTGGACTCCTAGATCCTTTTCAAGTATGAAATTACCCAGTTCCTCTCCGCTAAGGTTGTAACTTGCACACTGGTTGTGTCTCCCAAGGTGCATAACCTTACATTTATCTACATTGAACCTCATCTTCCATTTTTTTGCCCACTCATCTAGAATTGCAAGATCATTTTGAAGCATGGTGACATCTTCTGATGATTTGATGACTTTGCTAAGTTTTGTATCGTCCGCAAAGATGGATACATTGCTGAGTAACCCTATCCCAATACCGTTAATAAAAATGTTAAACAAAATGGGCCCCAAAACCGAACCCTGGGGCACTCCACTTAGTACCGGTATCATATCTGATACGGCACCATTCACAACCACTCTTTGTTTTCTATTACATAGCCAATTCCCTACCTATCTGCAGTTATTTTCACCCAATCTTAGGTTCTCCATTTTATTAATCAATCTCTTGTGTGGGACAGTATCAAATGCTTTAGCGAAATGTAGGAAAATCACATCTACAGCATTTCCATTATCAAGGTTTTTGCTAACCTCTTCATAGAACCCTAGTAGATTAGTTTGGCATGAACAATTTTTCACAAACCCATGTTGGTTAGTACTGAGTAGACGGTGATGGTCTAAATATTCCTGGATACCATCCCTTAAAAATCCTTCAAATAGTTTACCCACAATTGATGTTAAACTAACGGGTCTGTAATTTGCAGGCATTTTTTGTTGCCACAAACCTGTGTATAACTTCTGTACCCCTATGCATACAAAGTGTATTTGAACTTGTTTATTTTTGTAAGTAAAATCGGTACTTGTTTCTTAGCACGGCGCCACCGATTTCTATTGTATCTCATCGGGTCGAAAAAATTGGTCAGATCGCATCGCATGCGAAGCGACCAAATCGATCCGATTTTTTTATTGTATACCCACCCTGATGGGTAATTACTATGTCAAATGCCCCCCCATTGTTAACACCACACCACGATCAACGCCAACCCGAAGCATGGCGAGCGGTGGCGGTACGCGTCCTCCGACCTTTTTCATACCCCCACTATCCATGTTGGCGTGGAGTTGATATTATATAGTGTGGCGAGCGCAGCGATCCCCGCGAGGGGACGTGGAATACATGTGAAGTATTCCGCGTCCCCTCGCGGGGCTCGCCACGCTTCGGGTATATAAAATCAACTCCACACCGACGTGGATAGTGGGGGTATGAAAAGGTCAGATGACGCGTACTGCGGGCTCGCCACGCTTCGGGTTGATGTTTATTGTGGCGTTGCGTTAACAAAGGGTGGGCATTTGACATAATTAACCATCATGTGGGTATACAATTAAAAATCAGGTCTGGGGGTGCATTTACTATTGGGTACAATGTAAAATCGGGTCCGTCGCATCGCATGCCATTGTAATGGCATGCGATGCAACCGAATTTTAAATTGTATGGAAAGGTCTTTAAAACCCGAAAATCGGGTCTGTCGGGTCTGAACGGGTCCCATCGCATACCTTATGTTATGGTATGCGATGGGACCCGACGGGCGCCGTGCTTGGAAACGAGTACCGTAAAATCTATTATTGTTTTAAAAAAAGAACATCCCTTGTCTGCCATTCACCTCATTTCCACACACACACACACACCAAGGAGCAGAGAGCTGCAATAATCTCCATTTAAGTTAATTTAGTATATCCAGATTGGTCTTCTGGAAAGTGGAGCATCTAGCACCGCACAACCGAGGACAGTGCGCAGGCCACAAAAAATTTTTCATTTATTTTCAGTTGTTCGCCATTGCACAGATACATGATCATTTATTTTGGTTGTATCCAAATTGGGACAGGCTTGATCAGTTTATGATAACTGTTTTCCACTAAACCTCGTCCCTCCAATCTTTTAACCTGGAGTTTCATAAACTTCCATCATTACAATCCAGGTTATTTATTTATTTATTAACAGTTTCAGATTTTAAGGATGTTCATATTTGAGTACAGGTGACTTAATGAGTCCCTCATTCAATTTACTTAACAATCTGGATTCAAGCAAGCGTACTCTGAGCTGTAAGGCAGTGTTTGGAAATCTGACTTATCCACTTTGTCACAGATTATTTTTTCACTATTTTCGACATGAATTTACAGAAAATATATATATTTTTTTTGTTGGGGGGGGGGGGGGGGGGGTGGTTTGCTTATTAAATGAGATGCAGAAAATATGTAGCCCAACACAGAATACTTTTTGGAAGAGTAGACAATCTGCCACATCTTATGAGGGCACCCTTGTGTTTATTGCTATCAATCAGAATGGGGTGATCAGGGCATTGGAACCCTCCCATCGATTTGACTGCTTAAGGTGCCCATACACTAGTAAGATTTATCTTCAGATCTGGCTGGTTGGAACAAAAACATGGTTATGGATGAGTGATAGTTTCTTAGTTTTCCAGCATTTCCAAGCAAATGGTCAACTGTCATTTGCTCTCATCCATAACCATGTTTTTGTTCCAACCAGACAGATCTGCAGATAAATCTGCGTGTGTATGGCCACCTTTAGACTGTATTGGCATTCCTCTTTGAAACGAGTATTCACACCAATGTGTCCATTATTACATTTTAAAAGAAGAAAATGTTTCCCTGCGATTTGCACAGCCAAAGATTACAGTAGTGCGCCATTTGTCATTTTATTGTGTATTCCAATGATGTTGTGATAGTGATGTGTGGCCATTACTTGGCTCTACTAGTTTGGTGAGTGTTAGTCCAGTCCTGTAGACCATAAGGGACCCCATCTTTGAACTTGTTAATTTTTATGCAGTTTAGGGGTAATTCTCTGCTCATACATTTTAAGGAGACTGCACTTTTTGAAAAGGGTTATGGTATAAATGTTAGATTGACTCTAGGTTGACACAAGGTAAAGGCTGACATAGACATGGTCAACACAAGGTTTTCATGTCTGTGTCGACATGGACACCATATAAGTGTACAGCGTCCACTTGGCATGCTTCGGGCACACTATTCTAGTCTCCCTCCCGGCCCTAGTGGATGGTAAATAGTGAACCAACTCGGTCTAAACAATAAAAAACATGAAAAACTCATGCCAACTTTTTCATTGTCGACCTTTTGCTTGTGTTGAGCTTCTGTCAGCGTCAACCTTGAGTATTTCAACCATTTAAAGGTGTCCATTAGTGGTCGGCCTAGAGTCAATCTATCATGAGTCCGGATACCTTGAATGAAAGGTACCACTGAGACTGCGATGCCAGGATTTGGTTGTTGGAATGTTTGTAGTGGGTTCGCCATTCCCTGTCACTTTACAGAAGTGTTTTTGCTGGAAAGGTTGGAGCTTAACAACATAAAAACCCTCCCTGGTGCTCTGTTTTCAGTGATCCCTGGAGTTTGTCTTGTCTGCATTTTTGTAATTGCTGAAATAAAGGACTCCTTTGGCATTTGGGCGTATAATAATGGAGATAGTTACTGACAGGTAACTATTTTTGCACGTGATTACACAAGTTAGCAGTGTGTTTCAGTGACAAGCCTAAAGGCATTTTGCATATTTAGCAATAATTGTGATAGCCAACAGTTTTTTCACTTACCTGAAATGTCTGTCCTGTTCTCTTTAGTATTGCCCATGCTCCCACTTTGGGTCAGTCATGCACATCCTGATATAGATTTATATCATAATATGCCCTGTCAGGGGAAGCTTTCTAACCTCTTTGTACCCCTGCACACTTATCCATATAGATACCCAGTGGAGGAAGCACAAAACAATTGAATCACCATCTATGTGTTAACAGGCATTATTCGCAGATTTACTGCACAGGGAAACTGACTAAAAATCAGATGGCTCGGGGCGTTAAATTTGGAGATTTGTCAACATCACTGTTATCTGCACCTACACTGTTTCCTGGTTATAGCACTTGAATGTCTCTAAAGCTGTGTACACATGGTGCGATTTGGTCGCTGAGCGATTTTGGCTTAAAATCGCTCAGCAATATATTGCTCAGTGTATTGGCAATATATCTCAGCAATATATTGCTCAGTGTACCGTTTTCATCAGCGACCAGCGATTTTTTTTTTTTTTATTTTTACGCATAATCAGAGGAGCATGCTCCTACGACCAGCTACCATGAAGGGCTGGCAGCAGGAGCGTGCTCCCGGCGACTTATCTCCCACAGCACATGAAATCACTGGCAATATGGTTGTACAGTAACAAGTGGTTACAGAGGGCGGTATTCAATGAGCCTGATTCGCCATGTTTTTATGGCGAATTTGTGCTGTTTGGCGAATTTCTGACTAAAACGGTGAATCACCCTATTCAATGACCACATGGCGAATACATTTCAAGGTTTGTTTCACCATGATTCACCGAGTAGCAATCGCTATCTTTTTATGGTGAAGTGGAATGTGAACTTTTAAAATAAAGTGTTTTGTTTTTTACATTTGGTGTCAAAAAATCAGGAATTTTATTCTGAGGAGGGGCATGCTATTTTTATTCATGTGCTGTAAGCACATGAATATATATTTAATTTAAAAAAATATATATATTTTTTTTTTTTAATTTTTTTTACACAGCAGCCAGCAGGGGGCGCCGGAGCCGAGCCGCTCATTACATATTCATATATTCACTGCACCCGATCGTTACGATCGGGTGTAGTGAATATACGCTCCCCTGCTGGCACCCCCGGGGGGCAGCCTGTGCTGCCTGGCACCCGGGGAGCCCACCTACCCCCCACAAAGTTCTGGGGCAGGCAGAGAGACTACCATCTCTCTGCCTGGCACCGTCCTCAGGCTCCCTGCGGCAATCGCCGCAGGAGCTCATATTCGCCAGTCAGGGGCAGCGAGCCCCTGACACGTTGAATACCGGAGCCCGCCGGCTCCGGAACGTGGCGAATGTGCAGCGAATCCTAAAAAGGATTCGCTGCACCTCGCAGGTATTCTCGTTGAATACCGCCCATAGAGTGTAAATGTATTTTTGTCTCACGGAGGTCTATTGTCATTTAAGGCACGAATAAAGAAGATTATGCAGACCGATGAAGAAATCGGCAAGGTTGCTGCCGCTGTTCCTGTCATCATTTGTATCCTTTTAATACATGAGACTCAGATGGTTTTGTTGGGGTTTATTAGCTAAGATAGGAGTTCTATTGAAGATGGGATGTTGCCCATAGCAATCATTCAGAATCTACTAGAACAGGACAGGCCAACCTGTGGCTCTCCAGATGTTGTGAAACTACAAATCCCAGCAGGCCTTGCCATAGTTTTAACACTCCCTTATAGCAAAACTGTGGCAAGGCATGATGGGATTTGAAGTTTGACAACATCTGGAGAGCCACAGGTTGACCAGGCCTGTACTAGAAGATAATAGATTCTGTCTGGTTGCCCATATCAACATCCCATCTTCAATAGAACTCCCATCTTCATAAATCCCTTTCTCTCTTAAAGTAAGTTGGATTCTGTCTCTTCATGGCAGCCGATCGTCTTATGATATTTGTATAAAGGAGAGTACTTAAGGGGCAATAAAACTAATACCCCTTTCAGACAGAAAAATCCCCAAAACCCAAGTATTTCCCAGATACAAAAACCCGGGTAGAACTAGGCAGCAAGGTGCTGACCCCCTTTCACACAGGAGCAAAAACCCAGGTATTTCCCGTGTCGACCCCTTTCACACAGAAGCCGGATTTTTTCCTGCAAAACTCTGTGTGTCATAAGAAAAGGACAGTTTTAAAGGCACACAGAGATGAGGTCATCAAAAGTGGGTGGTGACTGCTCATTGCATTAACCATGGCATGATACAAGGATATGTTGTAAACAAGTTTTATTGTTTTTATATACTGGCAGGTATGTTACCTCACATGGCTGTCAGTATATTTGCAATGTTTGAGTACACTGTGGCATCTTTGACTGTCCCAGTCATCTGCCGATATCCTCCTCCCCTCTCACTGCCAGCAGCTCTCACCTCTTGCTTCTACCAGTGGGCCATGCTGTCCTTTCTTTAGCTCCCTAATGACCTCAGAGGCCAGCCCCATTGCCATGCCCTCCCAGCCAATCAGCCAGCACCCCACCAGGAGAGCCAATCAGTGCCTAACAATGTGTAATAATCCCAAAAACCCGGGTCGTTTCCTTTCAGACAGCCGGCAACCCGGGTTTTTGGAAAACAGACCCGGGAAAAACCCAGGTAAATTCCTGGGTACCTGTGAGTTATCTGGGCTGCCGATTTTTTGATTGTATGCCTTAAGTTAAGGCATACAATCAGATGCGATGCGATGCGATATCGCATCGCATCGCATGCGATCATCGGATGCGATGACCCGATTTTTCCATAGGAATCAATGTTAAAATGGACTGAGTCCATTTTAACATGGAATTCAATGGGAAAAAGGGGTCCTTTTCATACCCCTACTATCCAAGTGGGCATGGAGTTGGATATAAACCTGTGGCGAGCGTAGCGAGCCACCGAGCCCGAAGCGTGGCGGGCGAAGCGAGCCCCGCGAGGGGACGGTATTCTGTGTCC
Source organism: Crinia signifera (assembly GCF_055691185.1). Classification (NCBI taxonomy): domain Eukaryota; kingdom Metazoa; phylum Chordata; class Amphibia; order Anura; family Myobatrachidae; genus Crinia; species Crinia signifera. Next base: position 63,547,745 of record NC_139227.1, on the reverse strand, counting down.
CCTCGCGGGGCTCGCTACGCTCGCCACGCTTCGGGCTCGGTGGCTCGCTACGCTCTCCACAGGTTTATATCCAACTCCATGCCCACTTGGATAGTAGGGGTATGAAAAGGACCCCTTTTTCCCATTGAATTCCATGTTAAAATGGACTCAGTCCATTTTAACATTGATTCCTATGGAAAAATCGGGTCATCGCATCCGATGGTCGCATGCGATGCGATGTGCCCGATCCGACCCGATTTAGAAATCGGGCGCCCAGATAACTCACAAGTACCAATTCCTGGGTTAAAGTCCTGGCATTTTAGACCCGGGTTGACCCTTTCAGACAGAAAAAAAAACCCGGGTCTACCCTCCTGGACCAGGAAAATTCCCGGGTCTTTTTTTCTGTCTGAAAGGGGTATGAGTGTTCTAAAGCTACTATTCACCACAACTAATAGATTAGTCAGGTGCTGTCCAATTAGCCTTGTGGGGGCTTATGCTTTGCTTTAATTGAATAGCCCCATAATGACCATCGATGAAACATCAGCCCATTTATTTATTTTTTTCATGAGAAAACTACTGATGGAGTTTATTTACAAAATGTAAACGGGCAGTGGTTTTTACTAGCGAAACATAGATGATATTATTGCAGAAAGTCCTCCTCCTTTCTCAGTGATTGTGACGGGTGAGAACTATTTACCACCAAGCCTTGGGGATAATACTTGTGTCCATGGCAAATTCTGAACTAAGGGCCTGATTCAGAGAAGTTCACTGATGCCCATGATGCTGCGTGACAATATGCACATGTGGCAGCCACCAAGATTTGTATTAAGTGGCCCACTGGCAGTTTTGCAAATTCAGCCGACTGTGTACTGGGATACAGATCAGTTGGTTATCAGCCTTCTCAGTAACCCTATGGATATTCAGTGACTGACATAGCAGGCGCTGGACCCGGTGAAACTGTGTACAAGGATGTAGTGTATGACCCACAAACTGTTCCTAACTTAGGGGGTTATTCTGGTTCACTCCTTCTGGCAAATTCCTTCTTAGATGGACAAAACCATGTGCACTGCAGGTGGGGCAGATGTAACATGTGCAGAGAGAATTCGATTTGGGTGAGTTATTTTGTTTCTGTGCAGGGAAAATACTGACTGCTTTATTTTAACACTGCAATATAGATCTCACTTTGGAGTAAAACCCCACCCAAATGAAACTCTCTGCACAAGTTACATCTGTCCCACCTGCAGTGCACATGGTTTTGTCCATCTAAGAAGGAATTTGCCAGAAGGAGTAAACCAGAATAACCCCTATGTCAGTCTGCTTCCAGTTCTCCCTGCGAGTCAGATGTGTGCACAGAAATAAAAAAATTGGGCAACTGCGTAATCTTGTAATTGCGTACCACCTTGAATAAGGCTCGAAGCTGGTGGCAAACACGATCTGTAGCTGTTATCAGCTAGTAATACTACAGTGTATGTTACTGCATCATTACTTCAGCTCCTTGACAATCTCATAGCTCGTGCACTTGAGCTTTTCCTGGAGTCACTCCTGAAGAAGGCTTGCCAGGTCACACAGTCTCGAAGCGCCAAAACCATGACTACGTCACACTTGTGAGTTTTGTTACATCCTTTCACTTTGCTTCCTCCCAGCACCGAATAACAAACATAACCATCTGCACGTCTGCATTCGTGGCATCATGACAGATGGTCAGCCGTACAAAAGACCAATGACTAGAAATAGCGTGTCTCTCTCATTAGATCATCCGTGTTTCAGTGCCGTTATTACAAGTCCGCATTGAATTAAAAATAAGACAGAAATGTTCTGTCTCCTCTTTTAATTTGTTTCTCCTAAAATATAAAATGTACAGTAATCATATGCTGCCTTGGCAAAACATTAAAACCGCCTGCCAAGTTACAGCTTTGTCTTTAAATAGAACTTTGTTGTTGTTATTTCAGGTTGATGCGATCCATCAGTTGGGTTAGAGACCATGGCCAATTTATCTTATCCAGTTTTCCTGTGGACTCTGTGACCGTTTTGGCCTGCTACTGGCCAGGACATTTATGTGGTCCCTCCATGTTCAACAGCCATGATTCTGACAGAATGCACCTGCTTGTTTTAGATTAGAATTGCAGATTCTATATTACAGAAATCTTCTTATTCTACAAAAAAAAATCTTTTTTTCCTTTACTTTCTGGCTACACAACTGGAAGTAGTTCATGGTTGCTCAGAATTGTATATGTTCAGCTTGGGTGCATGCGCATTGCAAAGACTTTCATGTTCTACCTGCCAAATTCCTATGTGCTCAGCTCTGAATCAGTATTTAGTGGCACAATTGCTTTATTGTTATGTACCATGCTTACATTTACACATGTGTAGAGATACACATGAACTTCTAGGCCATTCTTAGAGGTGTGTGGGAAAACCTACTGTAATACAGTATGTGTGCACCCTGAAATTCACCAAGGGCCTGGTTCTGATTTAAAAGTAAAGAAAAAATAGGCAAGTATCTGTGCACCTGGGCAGAACCATGTTGCACTGCACAGGGGCTAATGTAACATGCAGAAAGATTTAGATGTGGGTTGGGTATGTACAAACTGAAGCTTAAATTACAGTGTAAAAATGAAGCTAACGTTTGTGGCCTGCATGCAAAAGCAGCCAGTATTTACCCTGCACAGAAACAATTTAAATGTAGTTGCTCCACTTGCATGGCTTGTTTAGGATACAAAGTTACTTGCTTGATTCTATATACTTTGAAAATAGAATCAGGCCCCAAATAATCAGTTGACCTTGCTTGTAAAAGATATCTCAAACCTGCTAACAAAGGCAACTGGAGGTGTTGCCCATAGCAACCAAACACATTTTAACAAATTATTACTTTATAAATTTATGGCTAGAATCTGGTTTGTTGCTATGGGCAGTCTGTGGAATAGTCCACTTTAGAAGGGTTAATAACATGTGGGCCCATGTTTTTTGCAGTCTAAAAATGAGGTTTACTGATTCAGATAGTCAGAATGACCAGACCTTGCATGTCAATCAGTGGTCAATTAGTTCATTAACTCCTTAGATTATTGTTACTATGTGTAATCACTGTTTAGGTCAGGGTAGGGGAACCTTCGACCTTCCAGCTGTTGTAGAACTACACATCCCAGCATGCCTTGTTACAGTTTTGCTATGTGACCATGCTACAACTGTTGCAGGGCATGCTGGAATTTGTAGTTTAACAACAGATGGAGGGCCGAAGCTTCCACATGCCTGGTTTAGGTTATGACAATGAAAATAATGGGAACGACACATTTCCAGAATATCGTCTGAAAAGGCAGATTCATTACTATTAGGACTCTACTTACAAAAAGTGTCTTATTTGAATAATAAGATACACCTGGCTTGGCTCATAGAATACGTTAAAAGAAAACCAATCCTTATTGAATGATATTAATGTATTATTTCTTCAATGTCTCATCGCAGGAAGCAGTGTATAGAGCTTGAGCAGCAGTTTGACTTCCTGAAGGATCTTGTTGCCACTGTCCCAGATATGCAGGGAGAGAATGAAGACAATCACACAGAGGGAGAGAGAGTGACACGGAGGTTCGACATAGCCCTTTATACTTCCATAGACATTGTTACTTTGCTTTAATTGCAGCAGCAGCTTCAAGTACTGCTGCGCTTCTGTTAAGAACAAAATACATGGTTCATTAATGGTTCTTTTTAAACTTTCACCAAGGGGTCGAAAACCAGGAAGTAGTCGAAAGAACGGCGGTACAACTATGAAAGGAAAGGATAAAAAGCAATCGGAGACTGATTCAGAGCAAGAGGTGGGCGGATGATTCTGCTTTATACATGTTAGTATAGAAGTTAGCAGGTGTGATTGGCAGAATGCTGATTTAAATCTTGCATATTAATAGGATGATTCTGAAGGTACAGAAACAGAAGGTGAAGAAGAGATGTGTCCTGAGCCAGCTGCAACTACCCAATCACAAGCCGCATTTCAAAGGTAAGTTATGTGACTGTTTGGGGTGAATGGGAAGAACACTAACCTGGAATGTGTGAAGCTTACATGACATTGCATATTACAATGTAAAAGGCAAGTTCTTAAAAATACTGTTACGATTAGTGTAGCAAATGTTCAATGCATTTCACAGCAACTCCTGTTTCTCTACAACAGCATAGCATGGGAATACAGTGCAATTTCCATATTTAGTGCACAACGCTGTGACTGGTGCTGGATTCAGAGATGGATGCCATTGCCTTATTTGTACGCAAACACAGGACAGGAGTTAAAATGCGCCAACTCTTTGGGGGTAATAATTCAAATGTTTATTGGGCACTTACGCAGGACCCTCTTCTGCTTGCTACCTCGGGGAGCAGTAAGCTGAAATTATGGCATGTCTGTTAGCAGTAATAATGGAATAGTTGCACCTGAGTGGTGTGTATGTATATGTGTCTTTTATATATTTTATATATAGTGTTCCCGCTAGGCTGTTTTAGCGGGGCGTTGCGCCCTGCCCGTTTTTTAAAGGGCAAAATGCGCCCTGCCCCTCTAGCAGCGCCCCGCTAAAACAGCCTGGTGCCTGCCCGACTCCTTGCACGGGGAAGCCCAGCGCCGCCTTAGACGGTGATGCCCGGCGCTTCCCCGGCATCAAGGCACCTTCCCCCTGTGGTGACAGCATCTTCGGCGCGGCCGGGCCCGCCCCCTTTAGTGACGCCGGCGGCCCGGCCCGCCCACTTTATTGACGCCCCCGGCCCGCCCACTTTATTGATGCCGGCGGTCCGGGACCGCCCACAAGTGTGCCGTCGGCGGCCCCGGACCGCCCCCCGGCGCCCTGCCCGGCACAATTTCTAGAGTGAACACTAATATATATGTATGTATGTATGTATGTGCAGGTTTTGTAGATATCCAGGCTTGAGCACAGGGGACTTAATTAGTATCTGAGGGATTCTGATTAGACCATCTGTGCTGAAGCCTGGATATCACTAAAACCTGCAATTTTGGGGTGCCTTGAGGACCGTGGTTGGGAATGCCTGATCTAATGTGTATATGTGTTTTTTTGGGGTTTTTTTTGGAACATCGCACAGATTTCCATGAGACAATTTAGCTGTGGGTGCCAGGATAATAAGTAATAAACATCAAAATATTATACACAAGCCATAAAGTTCATGCATAAATTCCAGCACACCTCCATTAAAGTATCTTCAAAATGTGTTAGCACATAAGGAATGCCCTTAGTGTGTAACGTAACTGTCATACCATGTGATTGAGAGTTAAATGTCTACTATTGTAAAGCGCAACGGAATCTGCTGCGCTATATAAGAAACTGTAAATAAATAATAAATGTATGACGCTTGTGCTGCTTTCCCACTGCCAAGCCGTTTAAAGAACCGGTATTTTTAAACTGTATTTAAAACGGTATTAGCTTTCACATTGCAGTAGATTACCGTTTTAATTACCGTTTAAGTACCATTCACATCGCAGTAAACTGTTTAATCCCCTGGTGTCCCCTGGTACCTGTCCTGACCCCCCCCCCCCCCCTCCCCTGGTACCTTGCAGCTGGTACCTTGCATCCGGGCAGCATGGTAGGCAGCGGGCATTCAAGGGCTCCTAGTCGGCAGGTCCCAGCTGATTTGCGGAAAGCATCATGCAAGAGGAGGCTGGTGCACAGGCAGCGGGGGCACTGGAGATCCGGGCAGCACGGTCCGTGCTCATTAGGAAGAAGCGGAGGAAGGTCCATTAGGAGATTGTAATTTCATCGGCGGGGGTCCCTGCCGCGAATGGGAAATAGCGGAGCCGTTCATTAAATCTGCGCATATTTAATTAGCTGCTCATTAGATATGCGCATATGTAATTTCCAGGCTCCGCTATTTCCCATTCACGGCAGGCACCCCCGCCGATGAAATGACAATTTCCTAATGGACCTTCCTCCTTCTGAGCACGGACTGCGCTGCCCGGATCCCCAGTGCCCCCGCTGTCTCAGCAATCAGTCTGGGACCTGCCGACTAGGAGCCCTTGAATGCCCGCTGCCTACCATGCTGCCCGGATGCAAGGTACCAGCTGCAAGGTACCAGGGGAGGTGGGGAGGGGGAGAGGGGTACCAGGGCAGGGGGGGGGGGGGGCAAGCGAGGGTATCAGCTGGCAGGTACGGAGGGGGGGGGGGAGAGGGGGGGGCAGGACAGGTACCATTCTCACTGCATAAAAACCGGCTCTGAAACGTGTAGGACTCTGCTTTGGAAACGGGTTCAAATACCGGTTAACTTTAACCGGTAAATCAACTCTGGTGCTTTCCCACTGCAGCCTTAAACGTTTATAAAGGGGGAAAAAACGGCAATATACCGTTTAAGACCTGCAGTGAGAAAGGGGCATTGGAGAAGCGGTATCTATTCCCACAAAGAATGTTATGTGCAAGGTGATAGGAATTGATTGGCTGGTGCACTAACTGGCAATTTACATATTAAAGCTGATTGGATGGTGCATTATCACCTTGGTCATAACGTTCTTTATGGGGATAGATAACTCTTCTCCAAGCTTGATACCTTTACCCCTGTATTAGAGAAATAGCTAGAAGCGGAGCATGTTGTTTTACCATCCATAGGTATGGTTCTGATGCTTTTAGAAAGAGCAGATGTAGGTTTTCTTTGCGGCCATAGCAGCACATTACAAAATTGCTTTGATGTATAATGGTTTGTTTTGTACATCAGTTTTTCTGTTTCGCATACATAGGTCATAATGACACCTAGTTTCTATACATGTGATAGTAGAGCAGCAATTTCCAAACTATGGCCCTCCAGCTGTTGTGAAAGTACACATTCCAACATGCCTTGCCAAAGTTTTAGCTTTCCCTAATAGCAAAACTTGCAAGGCATGATGGGACTTGTAGTTTCACAACAGATGGAGGGCCATAGTTTGGACATGCCTGTAGTAGAGGGAGTAATTAACATGTTTGATCTTATGTAATGTCTTTGTTGCTTTGTCTAGTTAGCTGCTGCCATCTTGTGGACAGTTGCCCTACCATCACCTAAACCACATAGGAATAATAGTACTTTGCACATCTGGGCACTGCTGTTCATCATTGTACTATTTTTTTACATGAAGTTCTCAAATATAGAGCATTGGTGTAGTCAACTTTTCCACATTCTCCATTTTGGCTGGTCCACGCCTCAACGTTTAAGTGTATTTTAAGACTGACTCCATTGTAGCTTTTCCTGTATGTTTTTGGTTTTTGTCCTGCAGCAATATACATTTCCCAAGTCCATTGCAGATTTTCTTCCAAGGTTTATATAACTTGTCACAAACCTCCCTAACGAGAGTGAATGGGGTAAAATCAAGTAGCTGCGTATAAATGTGACTATATGAAACTAGTTTTATGGTACCTCAGGACTTGCTTATTTATGTTTGCAGCTCTAGATGGCTATGTACTAAAAGCCTGGAAAGACAAAGGTACACATGGGGCGAGTTTAGGTGCTGCCGTTAGCGTAAAAACTTAAGGCTAATTAAACTGTGTCACCAAATTCTTGTGATCATTTCTTGGTTTAGAGTAAACACTTTGCTTTATATGGGGAAATCTTTATAAAAAATGTATGATAGGAGAGTCCCAGATCTTCAGATAAAGATAGGTTCATTATCATGACTGCCTAATGATGACAAGCCTTCCAGCTAGCTCACTTGGTCAGCCATAAATCATACGTATAAGAATTGTAGCTTCTGTCAGCTGAAGAAGCTATGTTAGTTCAAGTTTCTTAACCTTCCTAGGGTGTTGCATTGGAGCATACACCTAAAATACATTTGATATGGCTCAAAAAATACCGGATACCCTAGGAAAGTTAAAATAGTTTAGAATAACAGAAATATTGAGAAACATGAGATATTATTGGGTATTATTTACTAAACCTTGGTGAGAGAGAAACTACGGTACTCCTTACCTAGCACGGCGCCCACGATTTTGATAGTGGGCATCGCAGTTAAAAAAATCGCGGGCATTGAATGCACTAAAAATCGGGTGCGACGCGATGCCCACGATTTCCCATAGGGATCAATGTTAAATTTCTCAATTGACCCGATTTTACTGTTCAATGCCTCAATTGACCCGATTTTTTCCATAGGAATCAATGTTAAATGGCCCACAGAGGCTAAATAGGCACCCTAAAGTGTGAAATGGCCCCCACAATTGTTAACGCCACCCCACGATCAATGTGAACCCGAAGCGTAGCGAGCGCAGCGAGCCCACGTCCTACGACCTTTTCATACCCCCACTATCCACGTCGGCATGGAGTGGGGTGGCGTTAACAATTGTGGGGGCCATTTCACACTTTAGGGTGCCTATTTGGCCTCTGTGGGCCATTTAACATTGATTCCTATGGAAAAATCGGGTCAATTGAGGCATTGAACAGTAAAATCGGGTCAATTGAGAAATTTAACATTGTTCCCTATGGGAAAACGCGTCGGTCGCGTCGCACCCGATTTTTTTTTTTAGTGCATTCAATGCCCGCGATGGCCGCCGTGCTAGGTAAAGAGTACCGAAACTACCAACCGCCAAGCTCCTAAGGCCAGGTACACAGTTAAACAATGAGACATCTTGCAGTTTCTATGATTACCACCTGTTCGGGATTTGTCCGGACAGTCTGGTAATGAAGACCAGAGGCCGGAGTGGTGGCATCTCCGGACTATACAATGTCCCGTAATAGGCTGCTACTAGTGTTAATTAACAGATTGTTTGGAGTAATCCCGGACGGGTGATGGTAACCCTAGTGGTTTCCCTTCGCCCCAGACCTTTACAGATTGCCTTTATACATAAAAATTAAACCATTAATTGAACAATAAAACATAGTTGTTCCCTCCTTTCATTAACCCCTTCAGTAGTAGGCCCAGAAAATTTCCATGCTTGCCACTCATTTGTGTGCGCCAGTGGTGCACCACCTGGCAGAACCATTTGCGGGGCATGTTAGCACGGTGGGTGGGGGGGCAGCGTAAGGAAGGGCACACAACGCCACACACAAAAAGGGAAAAGTGCATTTTGAGGTTTTAAAATTGGGAAGGGTGCAACACCCTGCAAAAGAAGCTTCGAGTGAACACTAGTTTAACTGTATACCTCAGGCATTCCCAACCACGGTCCTCAAGGCACACCAACAGTGCAGGTTTTTGTGATATCCAGGCTTCAGCACAGATGGTTTAATCAGAATCACTCAGGTACTAATTAAGTCCCCTGTGCTCAAGCCTGGATAATACTAAAACCTGCACTGTTGGTGTGCCTTAAGGACCGTGGTTGGGTATACCTGGTCTACCTGTCGTTTTTTTCAAGCTCGTAATGTGGCAGGTAAGAGCTGATTGGCTGGTACTTTATCTCTCTCTCCAAGGCTTAATACATAGGGCAGTATTCAATGAGGCCAATTCGCCATGTTTTATGGCGAATTTGTGCTATTCTCGCGTTGGAAGGTGATTTTTTTGTGTCACCCTATTCAACGTGCACTTTTTGCAGTCTTTCTAAGTGATTTTCGCCGTGTGTCGCCGTGTAGCAAATTGCCATCTTTTCATGATGAAGGGGAATGTGAACTTTTAAAATAATTTTTTTTTTTTTTTTTTTTTACATTTGGTGTAAAAAAATCTGGAATTTTATTCTGTGAATGGGCATGTTTATTTTTATTCATGTGCTTATAGCACATGAATATATATTTAATTTCAAAATTATAATTTTTTTACACATAACAGCCAGCAGGGGGCCGGGGGCAGAGAGAAGATTAGATATTCATATATTCACTGTTCCCGATCATTTCATATGCACGATCAGGAGCAGCGAATACCCGTTCCCCTGCTGGCTCTCCCGGCGGGCAGCTTGTGCTGCCTGGGTCCCGGGGAGCCCTCCTCCCCTCCACATATGTTCTGGGGCAGGCAGGGAGACTTCCATCTCCCTGCCTGCCGCCGTCCCCCGGCTCCCTGCGGGATGCCGCAGGGGTTAAGATTTGCCGTTAGGGGCAGCGAGCCCCTGCGACATTGAATAGGGGTATAGCAGGGGGACAGCGAGGCTCCGGAACACGGTGACTGTGCAGCGAATCCCAAACACAACGTGACTTGTAGAAGGTCTAAATTCCCCCAAAGTTAGTATACATGAAACTCCCAAATGATAATTTATAATATGTGTATTATTATTGTGGTAACAGTATAGCTTCTAAACAAATATGTTTGGGTGGCTATACGGATAGTGTTCAGGTAGATGTGGTCTTGCGCGTCAACCTGTTGTCCGGATTACAAAATACACGCATACCTTTGTATACAGTTGGTACAATCCTAAAAAGTAGCTGCCAAACTAGATAGACTGTTTATGAGCCCTGATTTAAGAAATCCATGCATCATTGTCTCAGAAAAAATAGAACCATTTTTGCTATCTTAAATTTTTTTTTTAGCAGAACAAGTCCCGAGGCACAAACTATCCCTTATGCAGCCACCTACTGATTAGGAGCACTATATCCCACTAAATGCAGAATTAATACTATAAATAGAGGTATAGGACTCATATCCTTTCCAGAAAAATATTTTGATGAAAAAAATCCAAACTTTCACATTCCACCATACAATTTCCTGTCTCAATTCAGCTCCAACTGATATCTTTGTACATAAAACACATAGTAGATGTGAGTTTACAAGAAATCTAGCACCTGCTGGATTTTTTCAGGTGTAGTGTTTAGTTGGGTGCAGGCTGTTGAATTTTTTGTGCACCGCCAGAGCAGGTCAAATATTTTCTTAAATCCTTATTTCCTCTACCTCCCCCATGGCAGCCATCACCTGTGGGTTCTTCCCCTATTGGGTAGCATTTGGAAAGGAAAAAAAGATGCCCCTTCTCCATAAAAGGCTCCTCCTCCTTCTCTCTGTGTCTTCTTTTTTTCCTTTCCCATTGGGGTAGCTGTAGGCTAAGGTGGCTTACCCTGTGAAGTCTGGATCTGGTCCCCGCCATCGTCCTGGGATTAGGCGGGGATGAAGTAGCCAGGTCGCCTGGTGAATACCTCTTATGGGCTGCATGCCCTCCTCAGGTTTGGGCGGCTAATAGCAGTGGCGTCCTAGGTGGCCAAAACGAAGGTCATCTGCCCGGAATCCAGGTGAGACTGGGCGGACGTCGTCACCCGCGGCAGAAGGAAGATATAAGGCTGGCCGTGGGTGATGCTAAGGAGCTAGGCCGCGTTGCGGCCTTGGGCGCGAGGCTGTCTTATGACAAGGCGGGTCCCGGCTGATGACAGGGCGCTTCCCGATTGGAGGCGCATGTATAACGCGCGCAGTCGCGTCTACATGATGCGGCGTGGGACGCCGCGGTATGCTGTACCACCAACGAAGGGGCAGCAGTTTCTCCAAAGTGTCGGAGAGATTCTGAGGAGGAGAAGAAGTGTTTTTCGGACGGAACGCTAGGTACTGCAAAAGGGTGAGTGGTACCTTATGCTACTGCTGTATATATGTTTGAAGAGATTCGAATCTGGCTAAAGGAGGCTGTATTGTTTTTATAACAGCTCATCCTGTACAAACTATGGAGGAATAAAAGAGGCAGATCAGTCAAAAGTCAGGGTAAGCCACAGGAAAAGTGATTGGTAATTTACTGGAACACAGGAAAGTGTTTAAAGCTTGTGCATTATTATGCAGGTCTGATAACAGCAAAGATAAAGGAGATGGGAAAGCCAGACACAAGAAATTACACACAAGTGTTTAATTAAACAAGTGTTTAATGTGTAATAAATCACTGCCGGATAAATATGTGGGAAGTGTTTGCGAAACTTGTAAAACACCACAGCAAATACCATTAGCCCAGATGTCGGGACTGGTTGATATGCTTAAAACGGCCCTTGCCGGCACTTTTGTCACAAAAGAGGACCTGGTGAAACTTGCTGGGAAAAAGAGTCGTTCCAGATTAAGTGAAGGCTCAGCAGAGTCTGGAGATGAGAAAGCCGATACAGCCGCAGATGATGCGGATGAGTCTATGGTAGATAAATCAGAAAATGATTTTAACACAGACATGGTAGAAAATCTTCTCACATTAATACACGTCCCTAAACATAGAGGACACACAGGAAGAGTTAAAGCTGCAGGAGCTACTCTTTAGTGATAAGAAGAAGAAGGGGAAGACTTTTCCCCTATCACAGTGTTTGAAAGATATGGTATCGGATGAAGGGAGACATCCAGACAAAAAAATTACAGTACCGGCAAAGATAAGTAAAATGTATCCTTTTCAGAAGGACCAAATAGCCACGTGGGATGAAGTACCAAATGTGGACGCAGCAGTTGCGAGGATATCAAAGAAGACGACCTTACCTCTCGAGGACGCAAACATATTCCAATACCCTAAGGAGCGGAGAGTGGAATTGGGGGAAACAGCACCTTACAATGGGCGCAGCTATGAAGCCAGCAGCTTCCATGGCAGTCACGGCAAGGGTACTAAGAGAATGGTGCCAGCAATTAGAGGCGGATATGCTGAACGGATTGAGAAGATCAGACTTGCTCAAAACGGTACAGAATATCCAACTAGCGGTCGAATTTCTGTGCGAAGGGTCGATAGACTCAAGATTGGCGTACAGAGCTAGCGCAACAGCAGCAGTGATTAGAAGGGCCCTTTGGCTCAATCCTTGGGCAGCTGATGTTCAATCAAAGAACAAATTTATGTCTCTTCCTTTTCAAGGGGACTACTTGTTCGGGGCACAGCTGGATCAGATTATCACCAAAATATCCAGAGGGAAATCCATTTGGTTGCCGCAAGAGAAGATAAATAAAAAAAGTACAGGAAGTAGACTGTTTAAATACCAACCTCAAGATTACAGAGAGGCGAGGGGTTACTGGCCAGGTAGAGGTTACCGCAGAGCTAACTGTTCATCAAGGGCAAATTTTTCGTTCCCAAAGGGGGAGATAAAATAGATTTGCCGCAAGACCGAGCTCGCAATGATGCCGAACCCCAGGCGGTAGGGGCCATTTTGCTGAAATTCATAAGCACCTGGGAGAGGTCCACGACAGACAAGTGGGTCCTCGAGATAATAAGGACGGGCTACAAAATAGAATTCAAAAAAATTCCAGGAAGTTTCTTTACAGAATCACCGATACCAAAAGACTTGGTCGAGAAAGAAGCATTACTCTCAAGCCTGAACGAAATGATATAACAAAGGGTGGTGATAAGAACACCCCAGCCACAAGTGGGAAGGGGATGGTATTCCCGGTTCTTTGTAGTTCGATAGTCTTCAGGACAATATTGGATCTTCGAAAGTTCTGCATCCCATAATGATTGAGTTCGTTTTAGGTGCCCACAGGAGTGGGTGCTAGGCTGAGCAGCACTTTTTTTCTCTGGGATTTTTCTTTTTTTACTACAGTAGTTTAAGTTTTTTTTATTAATTTACTAGTTAGAGCAGGTTTTCCAGTGTGTTACTTCATACTGAAGTTCACACACACTGAGAGCTCAGCAGAGACTGACAGAATTGCGTCCTGTCTGCTCCCTCTGCACAGCTCTTAACTCTTAACCTCTCAGCTAAAGAGGTTTTTCCTGGGCTCCAAGGGTGTCCTAACCAAAGGGGATCTTGAGGGATGGACCCCCCCCCCCCCCAATGGTCCCATTCTGAAGGGGAGGCACTTGTGGGAGCGGCTAAAGGGTGAGAGCGCACCAAAAAGGCTACCCTCCCCGCTGAAGCAGAGACTTGGTCTCTTCCTGCACTGTACATTGGCACCCTTTCTCTCCATGCTGCGGAGCTGATCAGGGTGGATTTCTGACACAGACTACAGCCTCTCCTGGAAAGCGCTTCCCTCGCTGATCGCTGGCAGCAGAAACAGCACAGATAAGTACACTGATACATTATTCTGTGCTTTGCCTGGCATTTTGCATTGTGTTTGTTAACATGGCTGATGGGTGCACTTCTGCTGCATTGGAGGAGGGAGTGCGGGACATCTTTGTTTACTGCAAGAAATGTGAAGTTAAATTAACATGTGACCAGGGGAAATTGTGCCCTTCATGTGACTCTGTTCCCAGTGGGTCGCAGGCCCCAAGGTCAGAAGTAGCTGAACCAGCTTGGGCTGCTGCTTTAGACAGGTACATGAATGCCTTAACAGTGGCTTTAAATAGGCAGAAGGATTCCTTGTTAGGGTCTCCTGGCCATATCCCTTCTTCTCAGACTTCTGTGGGTTCGGTTACCCCGGCTCTCAGTTCAAAAAGAACCATATTGGTCCAAATTGGGACTTCTTCACCCTTACGGCACAAATAGGACGGATCCTATTAACATTTCCTATACAGTGGCACTCACTGAGGGCGTTGAGCTTTTACTTATATATATTTTATTGTTCATTTCGTTATTATATTGTTTTATATATGTGTAATAACTTTTTATATTGATATTCCTCATTTGCAAGCGCTACTTTATCTCTCTTTTTCCTATTATTTACTTTTTGGGGACCTACTCAGTCCCTTTAAGTAGCAGCTGCACTTGACACACATCCCATTAACAGCGCCCTCTGACCGCCTTTGGGCAGTCTCCTTCTTGCATCCCTTTTTGAGTATTTTTGGGCAGCAGTTATGGGTTGTTTTGTCAAATATGAGGAAAGAATCAATAGAAGGCAACAGTATTTTTCTAGGTGGGATCTTCCCGAAGTAGAGATTAAGAATGTAGAAAGCGATCTTAAAGATGATTTTTATGCTTTGGAGGATCTATTAAAATTAGAAATGAGACACTGGCTAGACAGTGTCAATCTCCAGAAATATTTGGAGAAAAAAATGGTTCCAAGAGGACTCAGAATTTTTAAACCCTCCATATTTCAAGAAAATGAGCATTACCAGAAAGAATGGGAAAACATTCTAGATAGTTGCTCCCTAAATTTGATAGAATTAGTGATTAAATATAGACAAGAGAAAACTCATAAAGTAGAATCAGAGATAGAGACCCTAAAAAATAAACTTGCATCTCTCAATACTACAAAAGAATTTAAAGATAGAGACGCATTGGTCACAGATAGAGTAAATAAATTCGAACAACTCTTAGTAGAATCAAAATGCAAAAAATACAGAAGAGATCTGGAGGACTACCAGGGTGGTACAGTAAGAACATACAGAAAAAAGGAAAACCCTGATTATAATAATAAGAACACAAAAATGGACAGGAATGGTAGAAATAATTACAAAAGAACTACAGATAGAACTCCTTTACCAAATCACTCCCGTAACAACTACTCTAATACTAGAAGGAAATTTTCTACTACTAACAATAGAGAGGAACCCATGAGGAGGACTCCTCCCCCGAGGACCCACTATAATCCCCCTCCCCCCAATCATTTTCAAAGAGAAAAGGAATATAGATCTAGAGAACCAATGGAGAGAGGAGCTAGACCTAAAGAATGGTCATATCCACTTAAAATCAAAACCCAACAAGAACCTGAGGTGTTTTTTTTAGATCAACAAATGAGAAAAAAGAGACTCCCAAGCCCACACCAAAAAATAGATCACGTAACAGGTACACCAAAAAGAAGAAGAGCCTCAAGTTTCGAGGAAGTAGAGGAGGCAGACAGGTACAACTCAAGAATAAGAAGATGATTAACAACTCAAAACCCTCCCAAAAAATATTTAACCTTTCTAAAAGAACCTTAACCACTACTGAAAATAAACTTTTAAACAAAGGTCTTAAATTTTCACCTTCATCCACACCCAATATTTTCGACCTTTTTGTCGAATTAAACAGATATATCAGGACTTTGTGCAGAAAAAAATATTTCGCCAATAAAACCCTCACTGAGAGACAGGACCAGGCCTCTCCCATTCTGCTAGACACAGAAGATCAACAAGCTTTGGCTACCTTGGTACAGCTTTTGGATGAAAATGAATGTCCATCTCTTTCCCCCCCCAAATTTTTTTTCGATATAAAGAAAAACTTTAAGATGAAATCGGAATTCTTTCCGATCAAAACTAAAGGAAGTAGTGTGGAAAGCTTTTATAAGACCACCTTAAAAGATTTTAAAGATCTTTGCAAACAGATTAACGAACACCCAAGAAAACACACTAATCTAAATAAATGGGAGAAAAGAGCCTTAAAAAACCTCATGAAGGACTCCTCCATAATCATCAAGGAGGCAGATAAAGGGGGAGGCCTGGTTATTCAAGATAAAACTGATTATATATCAGAAGCAAAAAGACAACTTAATGATACAGATTTCTAAATAACACTGCCAAAAGACCCCTCATTACTGTATCAGTCCGAGCTTTTTCTCTTGTTGGATGAGGCTAAAAACAACGGTATTATCTCAAAGGAAGAATTTAATTTTCTTTATAACGAACACCCCCTCACACCAATTTATTATCATTTACCCAAAATCCACAAGTCACTCACTTCACCCCCTGGGCGTCCTATTATTTCAGGTATTAATTTTCTTTCTTCTAATCTTTCCTTTTATGTTGATTCCTTTTTGCAGCCTCGGGTCCCTTCCCTCAGGTCTCACATCAAAGACTCTGGACATTTTTTACAACTAATTCAAACCGTAGTCTGGAAAACATCTTATGCTTTCCTTACATTAGACGTGCAAAGCTTGTATACAAACATTCCCCATTTATTGGGAGTACAAGCAATCAACAATAAACTTCTAAGAGATGGAGACCTGGGGGAGGATCACAGACTGTTTTTGACACAATCCATTCTATATATTTTACAGCACAATTATTTTTTATTTTTGGACACTTTTTATTTACAGGTGAATGGGACGGCCATGGGGACCAGGTTCGCGCCGAGTTACGCCAACCTCTTTATGGGGGAGGCAGAAGACACCCTAATATGGGGTGGCCCATTCGGCGCGAGCCTGGTCCTCTATGGCCGTTACATTGATGATCTTTTTATTATTTGGGATGGGGATCACCTTTCTGCAAATTCTTTCGTTGAGCATCTAAATAATAACCAATTTAATTTGAAATTTACCTACACTTAGGACAAACAAAAAATTAATTATCTAGATCTCACATTGGAGATCAAAGATGATAAGATTGCTACTAGCACTTATTTTAAGGAGGTTAGTACCAACAACTACCTCAATTATCACCGTTCACATCTTCCTATATGGAAAAAGAACATACCTAAAGGCCAATTACTCCGCTTAAAGAGAAACTGCTCGGACGAGGTCACATACCAAAAACAAACTCATATTTTGGTAGAAGCCTTTGAACAGAACAACTATCCAGAAAACATCATAAATAAAGCATTATCCGATGTCTCCCAGATTGAAAGAAAGGATCTTTTTACAAATATTTCAGCTATATCTAAAAAAAAACAATAATAATAAAAAAGAACTTTATGATAATAAGAGAGAGATAGCTTTTATCTCCAAATACAATGGGCGGTATTCAATGAGCCTGATTCGCCAGGTTTTTATGGCGAATTTGTGCTGTTTGGCGAATTTCTGTCAAAAACGGTGAATCACCCTATTCAATGACCACATGGCGAATACATTTCTAGGTTTTTTTCACTATGATTCACCGAGTAGCAATCGCTATCTTTTTATGGTGAAGTGGAATGTGAACTTTTAAAATAAAGTGTTTTGTTTTTTACATTTGGTGTAAAAAAATCAGGAATTTTATTCTGAGGAGGGGCATGCTATTTTTATTCATGTGCTGTAAGCACATGAATATATATTTAATTTTAAAAATAATATTATTTTTTTTTATTTATTTTTTTACACAGCATCCAGCAGGTGGCGCCAGAGCGGAGCCGCTCATTACATATTCATATATTCACTGCACGATCATTTTGATCGTGTGTAGTGAATATACGCTTGCCTGCTGGCACCCCCAGGGGGGCAGCCTGTGCTGCCTGGCACCCGGGGAGCACACCTAACCCCCCACAAAGGTCTGGGCTAGGCAGAGAGACTACCATCTCTCTGCCTGGCACCGTCCTGAGGCTCCCTGCGGCAATCGCCGCAGGAGCTCATATTCGCCAGTCAGGGGCTCGCTGCCCCTGACTCGTTGAATACCGGAGCCCGCCGGCTCCGGAACGTGGCGAATGTGCAGCGAATCCAAAAAAGGATTCGCTGCACCTCGCAGGTATTCACATTGAATACCGCCCATTGACTACTGCCCCAAAATTCGCAATATAATTAAAAAAAATTACAATATTCTTAAGGGTGATAATGTACTCTGTAATTTGATCCCAGATCAACCTGTCTTTATATTTCGAAAAAACAAATCCCTAAAAAACCTATTAGCTCCCAGTTTCCTAAAACCTATTGTTACCTGTACAGATGAGAAATCCACCTCTTGGTTACCAACTAAACCTAAAGGCTTTTTCCAATGCGGGTCCAACCGCTGTCTCACCTGTCAACATGTAGACAGAAGGACATCACAAGTCACTATAGATGACGGGTCGACTTATGAAATAGACAGTTTCATAAATTGCAACACGAGTTTTGTAATCTACGTGCTTACATGTGATTGTGGCCTAAAATATGTTGGGCGTACCACCCGCCCCCTCAAACAGCGGTTTTTAGAGCACCGTAGGAATATTGCTAATAAAGTCACTATGCACAGTGTATCTAAACACTTTTTTGAAAAACATTCTAGTAACCCCAAAAACCTGAAACTGATAGGGGTTGAACATATTGCCAAGACTATTAGAGGTAGAGACCAGTTAAAAAAACTATGCAGGAGAGAAGTTTATTGGATGTATCAGATGAACTGTATCCACCCTAATGGTCTAAATGAAGCTGTGGAGCTTAATAGTGTGATTTGAAAGTAGATATAGATCAAAATGTTGTTACCAATTTACCTTTTTGTATCTACCATCAGTACACCCTGCCTCTTCGGTCCAATTCTGTCCCTTTATGTGTGCGTATTTTCCCTCCATGACCAAGCCCCTTATAATTATTTCTGTAATGATTTAGCCATCCACTAGTCTTTATTATTCTTGTATTTCCATCAACGAAGAATCGACATTGTATCACTGTTTTGCTATGTATTGTATTCCCCTCCTCCATTGATAAAACAGATGGGTCAAAAAATCCCAAAATAACCCATTTTATAAATCAAAAATGCCCACAAGATGGTGCTATTCTCCGATCACCGTGTTTTACCAATGTATAAGATAAATAAATGTACCTATAATTTGATTATATGTTCTTACAAACCAAATGAGATCCTCCCTCTCCAAGTCTGAATAAATCCTCCATTTTGTATATAAAACGATTATGATTATGATGAAGATCTAAACTACATTGTACTACTAGGTCACGTGATCGCGCATATTGGTTATTAAGTGAGCGCTTTACGTGTCCCATGCTCAAAAGTCAAATATGCGGCTTAAGCTCCTCTACATAATAATCATGTGTAATAAATGTATAATTGTTATATTTCCAGCTCAATCCCCCTCCGCTGCTCACGGAGCATCTGTTTCCAAATGAGATCTGGAACGCAAGCTTATTGCTAAGCAACCAGACTGTATGAAAAAACCGGAAGTACATTTCCGGAAAGAGGCTTGGAACGCACGCGAACATCGTGCCAGCCTCTCTCACTGAAATGAATCCCGCCCCACACCTACCACAGGTTGAACTACATACACGTGACCGGTTACCATGACAAAACCTGGGTGTTTGAGGAAACAATGTTTTGGACACCTGACCTCCGTCCAATAGCGCGTTCCCACTATATATGTTTATTTTTTGCTGAAAGCTGAGTTTTTATTATATCAATGTGAAAGTATATTCAGGATGTTATTTATTTTACTGTTGCCTTCTATTGCTTTTTATTAATTGAAACTATAAATGTAAAAGCTGATGAAATGTTCTTTAGCACACAGGTGCACCAAGTTTGATTATCAAACACAGGTATAAATACCCCTAAAGGACTGATAGCAGCATATCCTTGACAAAGCTGCCCCTAGAGGCAGTGAAACGCGTTGGAAGCTGCTTGCTCATATAGGCTCCTCACTGCCATTGCCACATTGCGTCATCTTTGGATCCAACCAGCCGTTTACCATCATTTTCCTTCTTGGAGAAAATCACCTTCCGAGACCTTCCACCTGGCTCTCTACAAGCTAATGCCATTTCAAAGCGGAGAAGATTTTACCTATTACCCTACACGGAGATCACAGCTTGTTCAGCAGTCCTAAATGGACACAAGACTCCCAAGGGACAAGTAGTGGTAAATATATCCATCTTCTAAATACGCTAACTTGAACCAAGTGGAAATCTTTAAAATACCTTCTCAGTTCAAAAAGAACCCTATTGGTCCAAATTGGGACTTCTTCACCCTTACGGCACAAATAGGACGGATCCTATTAACATTTCCTATACAGTGGCACTCACTGAGGGCCTTGAGCTTTTACTTATATATATTTTATTGTTCATTTCGTTATTATATTGTTTTATATATGTGTAATAAATTTTTTATTGATATTCCTCATTTGCAAGCGCTACTTTATCTCTCTTTTTCCTATTATTTACTTTTTGGGGACCTACTCAGTCCCTTTAAGTAGCAGCTGCACTTGACACACATCCCATTAACAGCGCCCTCTGACCGCCTTTGGGCAGTCTCCTTCTTGCACCGGCTCAGGGGGACCCTGTTTTGGTGCAAGTTATGCAAGACACTGCTCAGGGTGTTCATAAAATGACGTTGTTGATGGAGCAGTTTACCAAATCCTCTGAGGATATTGTGCATAGACACCCTTTTTCTACACCACCACTATTGAATTTGGATTCTGATGATGGTGTATGTGAGGAGGATTTGGTTTGGGACCGGAGTGATGAAGCTGAAGCTTCGGTTCCTGGTATTGAGGATTTGATTTTGGCTGTGAAGCAGGCTTTAAATCTTTCTGAGGAGGAAAAAGCCCCTGCGCACTGTGTATTTAAAAAGAGTCGCAGGGACCCTGTTTGTTTTCCTTCTGATGAAGGGAATGTTTTCCTTGCTGGTTGAAGCAGAGAAAACCCCTGACAAGAGATTATTAATGTCTAAAAAATATGCTAATATGTACCTTATGCCGGAGTAACCTGTAAAGTTATGGGGCAAAGTTCCATTGGTAGATGCATCCGTGGCCAGATTATCTAAATCCACAGCCTTACCAGTGCAAGGGGGGGTGCGGCCTTTAAAGATCCAGTGGATAAAAAAGTGGATGGTTGTCTTAAGGCAATTTTCGAAGGCGTGGGTTTCACGCTGCGTCCTATTATTGCTTCTGCTTGGGTTGCTAAAGCAATGATCAAGTGGGCGGAGACTCTGAGCAGTCAGCTCCACCATAATTCGGAAGCTTTTACATTGACTGAAAAGTTGAGATGTGCTGCAGAGTACATTTGTGAGGCTGGTGAGGAAGGCGCTAAGATGGCGTCTAGGGTCTCCGCTACCTCAGTTACAGCTAGAAGAGCACTTTGGCTAAAGGCATGGGAGGCAGATAGCGAATCAAAAAAGTCCCGTGAAACTTTGCAGTTTAAGGGCGAGTTACTATTTGGGGCAGAACTGGAAGCCATTATAAAACAGGCTATGGGTGGAAAGAGTACATTTCTCCCAACTGCAGCTAAATCTACAGGACCTAGGTTTGGAGTTTTTAAGCCGCCCTTTCGCTCGTCCTTTCGCGGTGGAGCGTCTAACAGAGGACAGGCAGGGCGTGGTAGATTCCAGGCCAGTAGAGGAAAGAACCCCAAATCACGGTTTGGGGCCTTTACAAAGAAACATGCAGCAAAAGGTAAGGATAAGTCCACTGCATGATGGGGCGGAGGCTCCCCGTTCTGGGTTCAGAGTGGGGGGTCGCCTCCTGCAGTTTAGGGACAGGTGGAAAGACTCCACAGGGGATCCTTGGGTCTATTCCATTGTTTCCGAAGGTTACCGGATAAATCTCGGGCATCCCTCCAAACAGATTTCTTCCTACTCCTTTACCACGGACCGCATCTCTGAGGTCCGCCCTTCTGGGGGCAGCTTTGTCACTCAAAGAGAAAGTGGTAGTGAACCCGGTACCTCAGGAGGAAAGGAAGAAGGGATTTTATTCAATCCTTTTCTTAGTCCCCAAACCAGATGGGTCTTTCAGACCTATTCTAAATTTAAAGTCTTTAAATCTTCATTTATGGGTCAATCATTTTCGCATGGAGTCCCTGCGCTCGGTGCTCTTAAGCATAGAGCCGGAAGAGTTTCTGGCATCTGTGGACATTCAGGATGCGTACCTCCATGTACCCAGTTACAAGGAACATCAGTCTTTACTCCGGTTTGCAATAGGAGAGAACCATTGGCAGTTTCAAGCTCTGCCGTTTGGTCTAGCAACGGCTCCGAGGGTATTCACAAAAGTGATGGCGGTCATGGCTGCAGCCCTCAGACTGAAAGGAATAGTAATTATACCTTATCTGGATGACCTTTTATTCAAGGCGGAGTCGGCGGAGAAGCTTCAGGAAAATCTGAACATCACGACACAATTCTTACGAGATCAGGGCTGGGTGCGAAATCTCCCCAAGTCTCATTTGACACCCAAGCAGAGTCTGCAATTTCTCTGGGTGATTTTGGACACACACCTTCACAACCCAAGGCTGTGGAGATTCGTCAGATGGTGCTGACAATCTTACAAGCTCCGGCACCAACAGTGTGGCAGGGAGTAGGATTGCTTGGGAAAATGGTGGCAACATTCAAGACACTTCAGTTTGCCAGATTCCATTAGAGGATTTTCCAGAGGAACATCCTGTCGTGCTGGTCGGGGAATGCAAAGACTATGAAGCAGGAAAAGTTAGTTCTGTCTCAGAAGTCGAGAGAATCCTTTGCTCCTGGGATTGGCTGGTCAATACGACCGATGCCAGTCTCAGGGGTTGGGGGGGCAGTTGTCCTTCACCTAAGGTTACAGGGTCTCTGGTCCAGGGAAGAATCCAGGCTTCCGATCAATATTCTGGAACTTCGGGCAGTCTGGAATGCCTTGTGTCAAGTAGAAGAATTTTATGAAAGAATCACTGCTACAAGTACAGTCCGACAATGCCACAACAGTGGCTTACCTGAATCACCAGGGTGGAACTCGCAGCAAGATGGCAATGAAGGAAGTTTTGCAGATTTTCACCTGGGCAGAAATCCAATATTCCTCTATTGTCAGCCGTGTTCATTCCGGGGATCTGAAATGTGGAAGCGGATTTCCTCAGCAGGGCGGATCTGCTGGAGGGAGAATGGGCACTTCATCAGGAAGTTTTCCAGGAGATTGTGGACCGCTGGGGGCTACCAGAGATAGACCTAATGGCGTCAAGGAGCAACTGTCAGGTACCGAGGTTTTGTCCCGGTTAAGGGACCCGTCAGCTTGGGCAGTGGATGCCATGATGATTCCTTGGTCTTTCAACCTGATCTACATATTTACTCAGTTTAAAAAAAGAAGGGGTTTTCGGGTGCAGTTATACAGACCATGCTCAGGGCTCGTAAGCCTGTGTCAGCAGCCAATTACCATCGGGTCTGGAAGATCTACATCAGGTGGTGCGAACGTCAGAGAGTTCACACGTCTAGGTTCAAGATTTCGAGACTTTTGGAATTCTTGCAGGATGGTTTCTCTGCCGGACTTAGTCTACAGTCTTTAAAGGTACAGTTATCTGCATTGATTATTTTCTTTCAAAAAAAGGGTAGCTCTGTTACCCGAGGTCCAGACCTTCTTACAGGGCATAACAGACTTAATCCTCCATACAGACAGCCTTGGTAGCACCTTGGGATTTGTCTCTAGGTTTGTCTGTATTGCAAAATACTCCTTTTGAACCGCTAAGATCGGCTGATCTCAAATATGTTTCTTGGTAACTGACTTTTTCGTTGGCCATTGCCTCGGCTAGGCGTGTGTCAGAGTTGGGTGCCTTGTCCTGCAAATCACCATTTTTGATTTTTCATGATAATAGGGCTGTGCTTCGGACAGTACCTAAGTTCCTACCTAAGGTAGTGTCTTCATTTCATTTAAATGTGGGCACCCCTCGACTGATAGGGGACACATGTGGGCACCCCTCGACTGATAGGGGACACATGCGGGCACCCCTCGACTGATAGGGGACACATGCGGGCACTCCTGCATGGATACGGGACACATGCGGGCACCCCTGCATGGATACTGAACACATGCGGGCACCCCTGGACTTATACGGTACAAATTATTCCCACCCTGGGACAGTGCACCCTTAGGACTGCTGTTTCCCCCCCCCCCCCCCCAAATAACAGCAGAGTAACCCTTTTTAACAATATTGGGGCCATAAAACAATGATAGAGTCCCTGTTCCCCCTTCTGTAGTTTAGTTTGTAGTTTGACTGGGGCTTATTGCAGTATGCAATGTAAGGGCAAGCATATGTGCCACAAGTTGGCTGTGTCTATGTTGATGCCATATGGTCAACCTGTACGCGGTCGACATAGAACTGGTCAACACAAGGTATTTTTGGTGTCTGTAGGTTTCAGAACATAAGACACCAATTAATGTTACCACTACACTTGCCATGCTTTTTGCCAAGGGCATTGTTCAATACCTCTGCGCTTGGCACCGGATACTGTTGCCAATTGTATTCCACGTGGATGGTAAAGTATAAAAAAATGCAAAGAAAATTCTAAAAAAAAATGTTGATCATTAGAGCCAGTTAACTTTTTCACTATATATGGTGAACAATTGGTGTCAACCTATTGAGTGTCATCCGGAAACTAATGTACAGCATAGATCCACATAATAGAATTCATACCCTTGGTGCGAAAGCTATAAATGCTTCTAGAAGTGGAGAAGATGCTTTAGCAACCTGTTCTCTTCTAGCAGATTATTAATAATAATAATGTTAATACGGCGCCACAATACGGGTTCACCAGCACCTAACAATACATAAATAATCAAAACAAGAAAATAATGTATTACAGTTCAAGGCAATTGAGGACATGTACATGATAGATGAAGACCGTTGCATCAGGGGACAGGACAAAGAAGAAATCTAAGAAAAGCACATTAGGAGAGAGGACCCTGCTCGTGAGAGCTTATACTCTCTAATGCAGTTCATAAAATGATAAAAGCTTATTGGTTTCTAGGGGCAACTTCCACACATTTTTTTCTTTAGACGGTTTGTTTCATCTCCATTGTTATTCCCCAATTTCTAGCGTTAGTTAGTGGATTGAAAGTCATGCACAGGGCGGCTATTACATCTTTAAAATAACATGTCAAATGACTATCCGCCTTCTTATTTGGCTGAGATAGCGCACTCTCAGCCAATCAGCGGCCGCTGATTGGCCGGCCGCTGATTGGCTGAGAGTGCGCTATCTCAGCCAAATAAGAAGGCGGATAGTCATTTGACATGTTATTTTAAAGATGTAATAGCCGCCGCTGCCCACCCGCTGAGTGACTGACAGCATGAGGATTATCACCGCTGCCCGCCCCACTGTCACCGGCATCCCCCGCTGCACCCAGAGACGCTGCTGCCAGCAAGCTGCACAGTGAGAGCACGGTGATTATCACCGCCGCCCGCCCCACTGTCACCGGCATCCCCCGCTGGGCACTCATTCTCCTCGCCCCCCCCCCCAGCCCACTGCAGGAGGTCGGACGTGATCGTACCTGCTGAATGTCCGACCTCCTGATCCGGTCCGATGCGCATGGGACCGCGCATCGGATCGGATCAAATGTCAAACACATGCGATTTTGGGACGATTTCACGCTATTTATCGGCCCAAGTGCCGAAATCGCATGGAATCGGCCCAAAATCGCATAGTGTATGGGGGCCTTAAGTGCTTCAGCTGTTTCTGTTGGAACAGGGCGGTACTGTAGGCTAATACTTCTTTTAAATTGAGCTTTAATCCAGGGGTGTTCAACATGCGGCCCTCCAGCCACTTTGAGACAACATATCCCAGCATAAAGTGCCACATTTTTTTTGTGCTGTAATAGCAATATTGTGGCAGGGCATATTGGGATGTGTAGTTTCACAGCAGCTGGAGGACAGTACAGTATATTGAGCACCTCTGTTATAAACCATCCTGCCTCCATGGCTCAGTTCAAGAAGTTTTAACTTCAGTATTTTATGAATAATTATTTGTCAGCTCAATGAGCTCATGCATCAGATGCAATTAAATATGTGTAAAAACAGTCATCTGAGATAAGCAACAAAGTCTTTAGAACATAATTTAGGTTTCTCATCCTCTGAATGGGTTGTCCTATGCAAAGCACTGTTACCTGCAGCAATCTTCTAAAAATACATTGGGCAGTATTCAATGAGTCCATGTTCCATGGCGAATTTGTGCTTTTTTTTACTTTGGAAGGTGATTTTTTTGTGTCAGAAAGTGAATAACCCTTTTCAATGTGCACTTTTCGCCGACGGTGAACAGTGAATGAGGGACAATTCACCGTCTGATACTCTCCGCAACTCGCTGTGGTTTTTCAATGGTTTTTTCAATGTGATTCGCCATGAGTGTATTCAATGAGAAGATGGCGAATTGCTTTCTAAGTGATTTTCGCCGTGTGTCACCGTGTAGCAATCGCGATCTTTTCATGGTGAAGTGGAATGTGAACTTTTAAAATAATGTTGTTGTTTGTTTGTTTTTATTTGGTGTGTAAAAAAATCAGGAATTTTATTATGAGAAGGATCATGCTATTTTTATTCATGTGCTTAAAGCACATGAATATATATTTAATTTTAAAAAAAATATATATTTTTTACACATAGCAGGAGGCCGAGAGCCGCTCATTAGATATTCATATATTCACTGCTCCTGATCATTACATATGCATGTCGGGTGCAGTGAATACCCGGTCCCCTGCTGGCTCTCCCGGGGGGGGGCAGCTTGTGCTGCCTGGCTCCCGGGGAGCCCACATCCCCCCCACATACATTCTGGGGCAGGCAGGGAGACTTCCATCTCCCTGCCTGCCGCCGTCCTCAGGCTCGCCGCAGGGGTTAGAATTCGCCGTCAGGGGCAGCGAGCCCCTGCCTCATTGAATAGTGTGTAAGGGAGGACTGGCAGCGAGGACTCCAGCCCTCCGGAACACGGCGACTGTGCAGCGAATCCTAAACAGGATTCGCTGCACAGCGCGATTTGTGTCATTGAATACTGCCCATTGTATTCAGCTAACAGATATGCAAACACTCATGTTATCCCACAGAAAAGACCAAGGCAGAACATTAAACATATATTACAGTACATTTTCAGTGCTTTCCTGCACACAGCACGGAGAGAAGCATTGAGGTTGTTTCTTCATTTAATTATCCCCTCTTCAGTAAGAAATCGCATATGGAGCCCTCCCTCTCTGCCTTGTTTTCTGGAAGTGACAGAGTCAGTGGGAGGATAAATTCTGAAGGCATTGGCTTTAAATTGCAGAACACAGTCTGCTTGTGGCTGTTGGAATGGGATGCAGTTACAATCCCGGCGGTCGGGATCCCGGCGTTCAGAATCCCGACGCCGGAATCCCGACCGCCGAAATGCAGACACTTTCTCCCTCTGTGGGTGTCCACGACACCCCTGGAGGGAGAATAAATTAGTGTGCCGAGCGCAGCGAGGCGAGCGCAGCGAGCCCGCAAGGGGGGGCGATCCACGTCCCCCCCTTGTCGGGATTCCGGCGTCGGGATTCTGAACGCCGGGATCCCGACCGCCGGGATTCAATACTGAATCCGTTGGAATAAGACATTCATTAGATACCATCATGCTAGATCTAGAAAACAACCTTTGGTGGTACCTGGGGACATGTTTTAGAGCCACTGTTCTAATCTAGTTGGATCTTTCATCTCTAGTAATAGTATATAGGCTTGTACATCTGCTTGGATTAAATACGGTATAAAACAATGATAGTGACTTGTTTTCAGTTACCTTTGGATATTTTCTTTTGTAACCTTTCAATACAATTTTATTTCCCATATCCTCACCATTGCATATCTTTTCTTTTCCAGTCCTCCTTCAGCTCCAGCTTTCCTACACTTTCATTCTGTACCAGTGATGCCCACAGCACCTTCTACTCTACCCACGATGCCAGTTCCATTGTTGCCCACTGGTTGTGAAGAGGAGGAGGAGGATTATGACTCGTAGCCTCTGGACAGACCAATTTAAATTCCGTTTTCATTTATTTGCTTATTTGGTTTTGTTCTTTTATTTTGGTTTTTAAAACTGGGCCCAAAGGCCTTGGGTGGGGGTGGGCAGGGTAAATGTGTTCTTAAATTTATTAAAAAAGGAGGTGGAGGAAATAAATATGGATTGCGTGTTCTTTTTCTCAAAGCTACAGTAAAACACCTTGTTCTGCCAGCAATTTACTGTACATGGTTATACAGTCATGCACTGAACTAATGCTCTATGCAAGTAGGCAACCTTTTAAATGGAAGCATAACAGGTGAGGCAGTTGTGCTTATTTTACCATCCTTTATCCTTATTGTGTGTCTATTATGTAACTTATCCGCTGCTAAACCATGAAGGTAAAGTAGTGCATTGAGTATCTGTGCCCATGAATAGATCTAACTATATATGTAGATGCTAGTTTGTGCTTAAACAGATTTGTATAATAGAATATTGTCTCTATTCCTCCTCCTGTAGCCGCCAGGGAGCAGCTTAATGACACACCAGACTGCTAGGGGACGGTGTAAGTACACATACTCTACAATCATTGGAACTGGGCTGCCATGCCCAATCAGCACCTGCCTCTTTGATCACTGGAATGTTCATAGCCAACAGCAGAGAAATGCCAAGTCATTGCAATAGCATTATGAATCACCTGCGTGGTTGGCATAACTCTGAATAATCATGTCATTCTGTTTCCATTGTTCTAACTATTTTAATAAGACAAAAAGAAATGAAAGCACATCTACTAAAACATTAAGGAAACATAAATATAATGTAATTGTGAAGACTAAGGAGGTAAAATATACATATATACAGTATAATATATATCCACTTATGTGATGGAATAAAATATCCAAACTGGATTATAAAGCCCTGGTTCTACGTGGGACCACTGAGATGTGAAATTTTTGCGATTAACTGCGATTAATCGCATTTTTAGGCACAAAGGTGCTGCTTACCTACAATCTCGTAGCCAAGAGTTCCATGCTAGTTGCCAGGGGTGATTACAGACTTGTTGCCATGGGGGGATTGCATGCTTGTTGTCATAGGGGGTTCCATGTTCGTTGCAAGGGGTTCCATGCTCGTTGCCAGGGGTGATTACATGCTCTTTCCATGCTTGCTACACATATGCTCCCACTGTGCCAAATATGCCCCCACTGTGCGCAAAGGTATGCCCCCACTGTGCGCATGGTATGCCCTCACTGTGCCAGCAGCACAACTAACCTTGCTTGTTGCACCAGCAGGGGGGAAGAGAGTCCAGTGTCCCCCTGCTGGCTGGCTAGTGGTCGCCTCTGTCGGCATCGCAGCTGCTTCCCTTCAAGCTCTGAGCTGAGGGAAGGAGAGCACACACAGCTCGGCGTGCGTCTCCCCTCACTTCCTTCCCTGTGACAGACTGGGCCGTCAGCAAATCAAAGCTCGCGGGCTGGCTCCTGATTGGCTGACGGCCCGCAAGCTCGTTTTGGCTGACGGCCCAGTCAGTCACAGAGATACACGGTGAGGGGAAGGAGAAGTGCATGATGCGCTCTCCTCACACCATAACTTAGAAGGGAACTAAGCGGGCAGCAGTGGCGGGCAATGGAGGGAGGGAGGAATGGGCAGGAGGGCAGGCGATGGTCTGCAGTGGTCGAGCCACCCGCATCGCTGCTGCGAGCTACTGGTAGCTCGCGAGCGACGGGTTGGCGACTACAGAAGTACTTCTAGCGTGTCTTCTCTCTGGCGGCAGCCATTTTTGGAGAGGCGCAGGGTCTTTGTATTGCTGTCAGAGACTCTGCGCCTTTGCGATGCCACTACCCCTGCCACCAGGCGCCCCCCCCCCCCCCCAGCATTAAAAGATTTAATCTGCGTTAAGGTGCTGGTGCATTAACGTGCCCAGCAATTATATATATATATATATAATATATATATATATATATATATCTCAAAAGTGCATCCTTTGTCAGACTTTGAGGTGATGTATGGGCACTTTCCAGATATTTAGATGCAATCTTTAGATGGGAAAAATCTCCCGATCACTGAAATAAATTTGTGTGGGCTAGTTAAATAGATTGTAGAAACCATTTATCTGGCCAAAAAATCACTGGATCTGGAAAACCATTAATTTTGATTGCTGATGTATAGGGCCCATTAGCCTTGAAATCTTTTGTCCGTGCTGGACAAAAGATTTCATGCAAGCGCACATCTTCACCAAATACTTCTCAAGATCTGATGCCTTCCTATGGATATTTTGCTAAATCTTGTGAACTTTCATGCAGCATGTAGGATCAGAAGATTTAGCAAAAGATCTGCAGGATTGCGCAACCGATTGAGATCGTCCGATTTTATGGTAAAAAATCGACTGATCGGCAAAAAAATCCTTCTAGTGTGTGGGCACCTTTAGTGCTACAAACGTGCATACAGCTCTAGTGGGTCTAGTACGTTATATAAAAATATGATTTTGGAAAAAGGCATTTGGGGCTTCTAGCCTATAGCATTACGCCTATCTTAGGCATATTCATAGGCAGTCGTATGCAAATATGACTGCCTACACGTATTTTCGGCATTTACAATACCGAAAATATGGGAGTTCGTATTCATGGCCTATTCGGATTATTATTTACTATGTAAAATACAGCCGCTAATTAGTGGGATAAGGCCGTGAATTGCCAGGAAAATACATTTGGAAAATACATCTAATTTTCCAGATCTATTTGGCTTTAGCCTGCGTCAGTGTAAAAAAAATAGATAAAATAAATCAATAATTTAAAAAATGGTGTGGGGTCCCCCCCCCCATGGCCATAACCAGCCGTAGGCTCAAACAGCCTGTCCTGGTTTAAAAAAACCACGGGGCAAATATAATATGGGGACAAAACTAGTCTGGGTCTCCCATAGTTCGAGAACCAGCAAAAGGCCCAACCAGCCAGCAGGGTAATGCCACAGCTGGGGGGAGACTTTTTAAACCAGTCCCCCCGGCCAAATCATTTACCCCCTGACCAGTCAGCCCAGGCAGGGATCCTGGAGAAGTGGGAACCCCCCTCCAGAATTTAACTGCCCAGGCTGTGGACACCGGGCTGACGGTGGTGTAAAAGCTATTTTTTATTGTGAAACTAGGAGTCCCAGCAAGCCTGAATTGCAAGCAGGGACTTGGAGAACCATAAGTCTCAGCATGCAGGGCATTAAAGGGCCTGCTGGAACTTGTAGTTCCACGACCGTACAAATAGTTAAATAAACACACACACCCCAGTGAAGTATAACTATTACATGCATCACATACATACTGATACTCTCCTACCTTGACACGTAGGTATCCGTCCATCCGGTGGTCCAGAAGATGATCCAATTGGGTACCTGTGGAAGGAAATTATACTCACAAGGGTCCTCTTCAATCCATGTAGGCATCCACATACTTGGCAAAAAGAAAACCGCCATGTACTCGATCCCTGCACACACTGAAGAGAAGCTGCAGAAGGTTTGTTTACTTTCTGCGGCTCCTCCCCCTGAATAGCGCTATTGGCCTCCTAGCAGCCAATCAGGAGCCGGTTGGCAGGCCATTTCGCTATTCAGGGGGAGGAGCTGCAGAAAGTAAACAAACCTGCTCTTCAGTGTGTGCAGGGAACACGTACATGGTGTTTTTTTGTTTTGCCAAGTACATGGATCAGGGGTAAATGCTTTGGCCAGGGAGTGTTGTAGAAAGTCTTCCCCTGGCTGTGGCATTACTCTGCTGGCTGGTTGGGACCGGCTCTTTTTTGAGCCTCGGGCTGGTTACGGCCGTGGGGGGGACCCACACCGTTTAGTTTTTGGCGGTTTTCTTTTTCACTGCAGCCTGCACGGATCTGACTCATATTTGTATTTAGAGACCATATATACAGCCACCTACGCCATCGGCATCTGCCCTATTTCTGATTTCGTATTTTGAGAAAAATCCAACTGATGGTAGTTATTCGTATTAAGAATATGAATACAACTGAGTCATATTCGTATTCTCAGTAAATTTCCCCATGGTCCTAAAAATTCCATTTTGGTGGGAGGATTTGTACATATTAGGATAAATGCATCATACCCACTGGTATGCTAGAAATCACTGTTTAGTCTTCCTAATGTTCTATATGTGTGTTAAACACAAGAAATGGCACTAACAATTAAAAATGCAGATGGAGCTTGTCATTAGGTATGAGGCTGCAAAACATTCTTTCCATGGAAGAGTGTTCTCTGCATTATAAGTCTCCATTGTCTCTGAATTTGACCTGCTTGAAAGATCCTCAAATGATCATTATTCTAACTTTGAGAACATAATCTATTCATTATGGCTTGTGTTGATAGGACCAATCCTTTTTAATGTTAATAATCGTCAAACATTTTTTTCGGATTGTCTTAAAAATCAGTGTCTTACTTAAATTGCCCCCACAAAGAGACAAATATTGGGGGTTATTCAGGCCTGATGAAATGACTTTGCATGCGTATGCACATGTGCAAGGCCAAACAGCGTAAAAAAAATCATTGATTACTTTTTGCAACTTCCAGGTTGCTGACCCATATTGACCCAATGCAGATTGCTGCAGTCACCTGTTTGGGAACATAGGTCCCAGGTGAGGGACACTGCTATAACCATGTGTTATAGCAGTGGTCAGGGAACTCGGTCCTCATTACCCCTCACAGTTCATGTTTTGCTGGTAACCCAGCAGGTGCACAGGTGTACTAATAAGACACATATTATAAGGTCCGCAGGTGGAGTTAATTATTTCACTTGTGATTCAGGGGCAGATTTATTAAGCTCGGTGAAGTGATAAACTGTCTGGTTTTTATCACCGGCCAATCAGCTCCTACCTGTGTAGTTACAGGCTTGGTTTGAAAAATGACAGGTAGGAGCTGATTGGCTGGTGATAAAAACCTTTATCACTTCACCAAGCTTAATAAATCTACCTCTCTGTGAGGAGACCTGCAAAACATGCACTGTGTGGGGTAATGAGGACCGAGTTCCCTGACCACTGTGTTCTAGGGATTCCTAAAAGACACCCTAATGCCCTCTAAGCCTCCTGCAGAGTGATACTGCGCCAGTCTACCTGAAGTTTATTCCAGGAAATGTATACTGTATCAAACAATAAATCCTTTGCAACACATAATGGTATCTTGAATTTATATTATTGATCCATTGTACTACATGGATAGAATTGTTGTCTGCAGAAAAAATTGCCAGGTGTTTAATATTGTAATTTAGTTGGGTTGGGGAAGGTGTAATCTAGGTAAACACAGATATAATTTACAAAGACATTTGCAGACATTGCCCACTTGTCTGCTGGACAGTTAAAACATTTTTAAAGACTGTTGAAGATATTTTGGCCTTGCTGACTGGACACAGATCTAAATGTGCCTAGCAATACTCGCTGAGACACAGGGCACATCTGTATATATGCCTGTCTAGTTTATTTTTTATCAATTAACAAAATGAAAAACGAATGAACAGAAAACAAATCTGAAGGCATACACACACACTGAACAATGGGTGTGAATCTGGTTGGTTCATTAGGCTGTGAGGATCGCAGCTTACCGAGCGCCCGCCCCTCCACCACCGCCCATTCCCCTCTTTAAAATGCGAGGAGATGTGTAATGAAAACACATCCCCTTACATGTCTCCGCAGCAGGAGAAATCATTCGATGGTCTCCGACCATCAAACGATTTCTCCTGCCTTCACAAATAACAGTCAGTGGAAAATTACTTTTTATTTGCAGCTGCTAGGATGAAGACAGGGCACCGGCCTGCCCACGTACCCATGCTAATGCCGTTTTCATGGGGGCATTCCCATGGGAGACCCCAGTCCCCGCTGCTCTCTGCCCCTGGGCCGCCCTAATCCTTACAAACGGCTTGGCGACTATGCAGAAGTCGCCAAAGCCGTTCGCAAAGGGGACCTGCACATGCGCATAATATACTATGCACAGAGCCCCAAACATCGGAACGGAGCCGAATTAGGGCCTGTCTGATTAATCCAGAATGAGGGCCAATATCCGTATTCGATATTGTTCAGTGATGTCGTCGGGACCTGCTGAACATGTGTGTCATTTTGCTATATAGCCAAATTGACCTGCATGTTCAGCAGACATCAATCATCATTAATTACACACAGGATTGTGCATCATTATAGATATTGAGTGTAAACACTAGACGATATTGTGAAAGATATCGCTCAGAAGCCCCTTTCTGGGCGATATTCTTTCACAATATCTTCTAGTGGGTATGGGGCTTAAGTCAAATCAATATTTGCTTCCAAAACATTATTAGTCTGCTTTTCCACATCTCGAAGTGACAAAACATGACACACTGGTCACACTTGTGAGTTTTGTTACATCCTTTTACTTTGCCATTGTCCCAGCACCGAATAACAAACATAACCATCTGCACGTCTGCATTTGTGGCATCATGACAGATAGTCAGCCGTACAAAAGACAAATGCAATAGCGTCTCTCATGACAGCATCCGTGTTTCAGTGCCGTTATTACAAGTCAGCATTGAATTAAAAATAAGACAGAAATGTTCTCTCCTATTTTAATTTGTTTCTCCTAAAATATAAAATGTACAGTAATCATATGCTGCCTTGGCAAAACATTAAAACAGCCTGCCAAGTTACAGCTTTGTCTTCAAATAGAACTTTGTCGTTGTTATTTCAGGTTAATGCTATCCATCATTTGGGCTAGAGACCATGGCCAATTTATCTTATCCAGTCCTCCTGAGACTTATGTAACAGTATTGGTCTGCTACAGGCCAGGACATTTATGTGGTCCCTCCATGTTCACTAGCTACAATTCTGACACAATACATCTGCTTGTATTAGATTAGAATTGCAAATGTTGTACGGTATTACAGAAATCGGTACATATGTAGTATCTGGACGCCCGATTAAAAAATCGGGTCCATCGCATCACATCGCATGCGACCAAATCGCATGCGATGCGATGGACCCGATTTTTCCATAGGATTCAATGTTAAAATGGACTGAGTCCATTTTAACATAGGATTCTATGGGAAAAAGGGTCCTTTTCATTTCCCCACTATCCAACTACGCATGGAGTTGGATATAAACCTGTGGCGAGCCACCGAGCCCGAAGCGTGGCGAGGGGATGCGGAATACTTTTTAACGAATCTGCGTCCCCTCGCGGGGCTCGCTACGCTCGCCACGGTTCGGGCTCGCTACGCTCGCCACAGGTTTATATCCAACTCCATGCGTAGTTGGATAGTGGGGAAATGAACAGGACCCTTTTCCCATAGAATCCTATGGAAAATCGGGTCCATTGCATCGCATGCGATTTGGTCGGATGCGATGCGATAATCGGGCGTCCAGATACTACATAAGTACCCAGAAATTTTATTCCACAAACTCAGTGATGGGATCATCTTTACTGACTGTATGAAAATGTTATTTTATTTCTTCTTGTTAGGGGCCTGATTCAGAGTTGCACATGCAGATCAGCGCCATCCGTGTATCACAGTCTAAAATGTAAATCTCTGCACAGCCCCCTCCACAGGTCATCGCTTTGTCAGAGAACTGTCGTCACTATCTACCCACTAATGGCCCAGCCCTGTACCAGATGGAAGAGATCTGTCTGAAATCAGAGGGATCTCTGCATTTGCAATTCTGCCTACACACCCACATCACACCCTTTGTACATTTCGCCTACTTGCCAATTCTTAGTTATACCCTTTACAAGAGGAGATGTGACTGGGTCGTT
Organism: Crinia signifera; assembly: GCF_055691185.1. NCBI lineage: Eukaryota > Metazoa > Chordata > Amphibia > Anura > Myobatrachidae > Crinia > Crinia signifera. The sequence goes on along the minus strand of NC_139227.1, from coordinate 63,512,148 downwards.
GTCATTTCAGGTTGATGCTCTCCAGAAGCTGCCTTACAGCATAGGTTCTCAAACGGGTCCTTAGAATACCAAACAGTTCATGTTTTGCAGGTCTCCTAAGATAATCGCAAGTAAAATAATTTGCTCCACTTGGGGATCTTTTAAAATGTGCCAGTAAGTAATGAGTAGACATTATGCATTTGCTGGGTGACTTGGAAAATTTGGACTGTTTGGCGTCCTGAGGACCGAGTTTGAGAACCACTGGCGCCATTCAGGGCTATGTAACAGCATAATGTTGGATAATAGCCATGAATTTTATTTACTTCCTCAGCCATGAAAACTCTTTTAAAATACTTAATTATGACAGAAAACATTTGTCAATGTTTCAGATCTGAATTGTACCTGTTATATTCCAAAAATGTTTACTCGGCCGCTTTATGAGTTTGTGGTCATGTGATCAGGTCCGAATTACCCCCCCCCCCCCCCCCCCGTTGTCAATAGCAACCAAATAAATTTTAGATTTCTATGATATTCTGTAAAATGTTGGATTATAACCCCAGTACCCTTCGGGCTTCTGTCTGTCGGGATCCCAGCTGCATCCCCTTAGTTGGAGACCAATCACTGGTTGGGTCAGTTGGCATCTTAAGTCAATAACCTCCTTAGATTATGGTTACTATGAGCATGTTATAACTGTGTGAGTGACTGACCGTGAAAATAATAGGGATAAAACAAATACAGTGTTGAATATCATTTGAAAATGCAAATTTCTTAGAAATATGAATGTATACAAATAAATGTCTTTCATAAATGTGCCTGGAATCTGTGGCTGATATATTGGTCTTTATACAGTATATAGCATACTGGCTTCTCTGAGTGTGGAAAACTGTTAACAGCCCAACTATATGAGATCATATAATATGCAATAGGACACCCTGCTGAATTATATTAGCATCTTGTTTCTACAATGCCTCATCACAGGAAGCAGTGTATAGAGCTTTGACGTCAGTTTGACTTTTATAAGGATCTTATTGCCACATCCCAGATATGCAGGGGGAGAATGAAGACACTGAGGGCCCGATGTACTTAGCTTAGAAAGTGATAAAATGGAAAGTAATAAACCACCAATCAATCAGCTCCTTCCTGTCATTTTTCAAACAGCCTGTGACATGACAGTTAGGAGATGTTTGGCTATTGGTTTATCACTCTCCATTTTAGCACTATTTAAGCTTAGTACATTTGGCCATCACGGAGGGGGAAAGGACATTACAGAGGTACGACATAGCCCTTAGTTTTTATACTTCCATAGACAATGTTACTAGTTGCAGCAGCTTGATAATAACAATGTGCTTATTTTAATAATTACAGTTTTGGCTCATTAATGGTTCTCTTTAAATATTCCCCAAGTTGCTGAAAACCAGATAGTAGCCAAAAAATGGCGGAACAATTCTGCAAGGAAATAATAAAAAAAGCAATACAAATATGTGTACCTTATCACATGTACATTGCCATTAGGGTCCATCTCTGAATTAGGCCCTTAGTAATGGCATCCACATCCATAAGTCTATTTTAACTGCTTTTATAATGTTGTAAAACAAATAATCACCAATGTATACTATACGCAGTTGCACCCTTTTCCAGGACAAGGAAGATGTTTGTAACCCTCCTTTATAGGAATGTAGATTACTCTAATGTCTGACTGCCTCCACCCGAGCTATTTACAATAGTTAGAGCTTTAGAATCGGCTAGCTTGGGAAAGCCTATCTCTCTCTCTCTCTCTCTCTCTCTCTCTCTCTCTCTCTCTATCTATCTATCTATCTATCTATCTATCTATCTATCTATCTATCTATCTATCTATCTATCTATCTATCTATCTATATATATATATATATATATAGGACACGCCCAGACACGTTTCATCGATGACTTCGTCAGTGTCCTACCAGACGCAAACTATTGTACCCGGCACAGGTCAGGAGAGCGGTGAGGAGAAAGTGCGCCAGCAAGCCTTGGCTATCAGCCAGATGCCAGACGCGGCAGCCTTTCCCGTAATCGCTCCGATGAGATACTGACTGTGGACGCGGTAACACTGATACATTTAAAATCACGTGGTATTCTAGCCCACGCTGCTGAAAAGCAGGGTACGCAGTGTATTGTTTTTTACTGAGTTTTAAAATGACCGAATGTCTTTTGAAAATAAAAGCAATATTTGCACTATGAAGCGCTTCTCTTCATCTTTCTATCCAGATCAATTTTAATCCCGTGGGTCCCCGGGATTCTCTTCGACTGAGAAGCAGCGGCCTGGGAAGAACCGAGGTCTAGTGCATAACCCAGTGGATTGTAAGGGCAAAAATCTAGAGAGTAACATCAGATTTTATCCTGTGAAGCAAAGGACTAGCGCTCCTCCGATCTGCTTGTCTGATATATTTATATATATATATATATATTTATATATATATATATATATATATATATATATATATACATTTAATGCTGTTAGAATAGGATAAATACTTCTAACTATATTTTGCACATATATTAAATTACCATTTAAACCTTGGTCCAAAGGGTAAATTCTGTTTCCATCTTTAAGCTCCCCTTATGAACACCTAAAACTCACCAAATATTTGTCTATTTATGTTTACTTTGGGTGTGGTATGACTCACCGACAGTCGGGATCCCGACAGTCATTATCCCGGCATCGGGATCCCGACTGCCTGGCCTCAGACAGCGTGGCCAGCGCAACAAACTGTCGGTGAGTCATACCACACCCAAAGTAAACATAAATAGACAAATATTTGGTGAGTTTTAGGTGTTCATAAGGGGAGCTTAAAGATGGAAACAAAGCCCCTTGCGGGCTCGCTGCGCTCGCCACCCTGCGGGCACGGTATTCTCCCTCTATGGGGGTCGTGGACCCCCACGAGGGAAAATAGCCGACGGCCGTCGGGAACCCGGCCGTCGGTGTTTTAACAGTCGGGATCCCGACGTCGGGTTAATGACTGTCGGGATCCCGTCCGGCACCCGTTTACTTTAAGCAATACCAATGTACCATTAAGATGCAGAATATTACAAATAGAAACACATACAATACAACCAGTGTGAAGAATATACCCTTTAATTATTGACTGACCCAGGAAGTCTTAGTATAGTTGTGCGCAGTTTGTGCCCTTTAGTGCATCCATCGATTTGTAATATTTGGATGAAGAAAGAAGTAGAGACTCCCCCAGTCCTTTAGTATTTAGCAAAACCTGTTGTATAGCTGCTGTTCTTCTCTACTACTGGGGTAATAGTTCCAGCTGTAACTTTCTGCAGATAATAAACAGAACCTTCTGTACTGTATGTAACTTTGTACAATATATAGATCAATCTGCTACTTTTGTTTTTATTTTGCCGCCTGTTAATTACTTTATTTGCTGCTGCTCCACAAATATTAAACTGTCAACTCGCTGTCACAATGTAGCCAGTTCAGTGTAATTAGGTAACTTGCAAACTCCTGTTATGACAAGTTTATGTAGCAAGTGCAACAATGCCAGTGCAATTATGTTCCAAAAGAGAATGTCTTCTCCATACAACTAGATATACACAAACTGGATTTGTAGTTTCCTTTACAGCCCTCTTTGCACAAGTTATCCTATATGAAGTTGTTATATGACAAATAATGGTATTTGACTAGTCTCTTAATACTCGAAGCCCTTGTCACAATACCCCTGCTCTAGAGGATACATATGCAGTGGTGAGGTATGCAGTGCTTTCACTATCTATGGCAGATTAGTCTCTCCCTCTGCTTCTCAGATGCAATAGGCCAGCCACAGCTCCTATCTCCACCTCTGTCCCATTCCCTGCACCCCTTCAAATCTGGTGCTTGTTTTAATTGTAAATGTTGTCTCTGATAAGTACAGATGTGCTGTCCTATGCAAAGGTCTCTGAACTGACTGGGTGAGACACAATGTGGGGTACAGTTCCAATCTCACTGCTGTTGTGGCTATTCCTTACTGTACTAGGCTCCACAGCACAACCCACTCCTGCTGTAAGGACTTTCAGTAAGTCTATATTAATGACATTTAGTGCTCAGTTGTGAAGTACATTTATATATATATATATTTATATATATATATATATATATATATATATGGGGTACCCTTTCAATGCGCTATATGAGTTTTTAGGCAGCACTCTGTCAGTCCCCCCTGTTAGTGGGGGAAGTGGGGGATAGAAGCAGTGTTCCCTCTAAGCTGTGCGCGTGTGCGCGCGCACACAACTCGCCGAGCCCGCGCACAGACATTACAACTGAGCGCACAAAGGTTAAAATCTTGTTTTAGTGTGCCACGAGTTTAATAAGGTTGAAAATCACTGCTATAGTCTATATGTGTGGTGTGTGAAGTCTGTAAACATTCAAATTGCTTTATTAACTCAACAGAACTCAAAACCTAGGCCTGTATACGTTATGTGACGCACAAAAATGTACATTTCCTTCCAAAGTTGCACAGCCAATATCTTTTTCTGCACAAAGCCTTCGTAAAATTAGAGGGAACATTGGATAGAAGGAAAGCAAAAGACAGAGCGCATCACTCCTTAAGAAGTTCCACCAAAAGAATCAGAACATTAGTAATTTCAGACGAATCACTGTACATACAAATTTTCCGCACGCGGAATCTACACTTTACTGGTGAATATCACATCGCGCATCTGGCGGTTCACCCTGTCTCCCACTTTATATGCACAGCGCTCTCCCCCTAAACCATGCACTTAGTTATATCAGCGTTTACAATTCCACATATTTTATGATACCGGATATGACCTCATGAAGGGTCTAGGTATATATTGAGGCTAGCAAGGGTCAGTGTCAGTCTCACTATCAGGTTACTGGCGTTCACATCGTAACAGGTAAGGTGACTTTGGGATGGTTTAATCATATGCTTAATTTTACTGTATCTCCATCACTGAACATGTCAGTGTGGATCTGTCTCTGCTATAAAGCACTGTTTAATGTTATGTTAATTTGTGCACATTTGTTGTATCCGTCCTTGGCTTAGCACTGTTTATTTGTAGGGTTTGATTGGTCCTATAAGATAAATCCTGATAGGCTTTGTTACTAAAGTGTGTAATTTACCCACTGGCAGGGGGCGAGAACCCTCCCCTTGCATCTCCATTTGTCAACGGGATCATTATTACATATTGATGGGTCCCCACCGGCGGGTGGTGACCAATTGTTTCACTATAATACTCTTAGGGATTTTTTCCCTTCCCATGTAAATAATACAATATGATGTTTGGTAGACTATAGTTTCCATGTATATACATTTATATTTTAGATACTCTACCTCGTTGAATCTAATTATCTGTCGAAATTGGATTTCGAATTCCACACACACCTGAGGGGGACCATTGTCTGTCAGGGCACCCTGTGTGTCGACATACAGACGTATTCCCTGTCATCAGTTGGTATGTCGATAATTAATTATTTTATTTTTTACTTTAATTAACTTATTCGGTACACTATTCAAGACATTAATGGGGTCTTCACAATTGTTCAGGCACCCACAATTTCCATACCTACCGCTATGGACATAAAGGTGGATCAATACTCCCACTAAGTCTCACTCTCAGCTTCAGTATCACCGTCATTTATAGAACACGATTCCATACCACAATAAAGGTATGTTATACGGGTGATTACTGATTCCATTTTCTTCTGTTCGCCATTTCCTTCCTCCTACACTTTCTCCAGGAATTTTTTCCACCAAAAATATATTTTGTCCTCTCCTCTTCAAGTTTCGACACGCTTTATGTGCTCACCCTCCTGCTATATGGCTAAACATCATGTGTTTCTAATTATTTGTTATAACAACTTATTTTAGACTATCATTGTTTCAGGACAACTCTGTAAATGTCCTTGAGGGGCCCAGCCAGAGCCCAGGCTTGAATCTTTGGAGAGATCTGAATATGGTTGTGCACCAACACTTTCCATCCAACCTGATGGAGCTTGAGAGGTACTTCAAAAAGGAATGGGCGCATCTACTCAAATATTGGTGTGCCAAAGCTTGTGGCATTATATTAAAAAAATCTCCCAAAAACTTTTTTCACGTTGGCATTATAGGGTATTGTGCGTAGAATTTTGAGGAAAAAATTTAATTTATTCCATTTTGGAATAAGGCTGTAACATAACAAAATGAGGAAAAGTGAATACTTTCTGTATGCCTTGTATGTACTTCATAACTTATTTTTATGTACCTCATTACCTTTATCTACAATCATAGCTTACCTTTATAAACCTTTTTTATTACTATTATTTTCTCTTGTTTAAACTTGACAGCTCTTCCAACAGACCCAGGAGGTGGCTGCCTATTGTCATCTGAAGTTATCATCCAATTATGTCCAGCAGAAGGCCCTGAACATGCTTCCCATGCCCATGGTGTGCTCGGCATACACCTCTCTGTGGTCGGCTCCTGAATCTGACCAATTTTTCCCCCTTATTTCCTATGTCCTCTACGTATGTCTTAAACCCTATGTCCTGAAATATCTTGCTTCCCTGACCCACTTAGTGTAGTGGCCGGACACCTTTTTTGGCCCTTGGGAACCTAATCTGGACCAAATCAAGCCACCTCACATTGGTTTAGTCCAAATTTGGCAACAGTGTCTGAATGTATACGGGACCCATGCTTATGGTGTGCCCGGCATACACCTCTCTGTGGTCGGCTCCCAGTCCTGACCACAGTTTTTTTTCTAAAACCCCATGTCCTTTACCCCCTCTATGTTATGCAACGTCACCATATTTTGCTTCCCTGAACGACTTTGTGTAGTGGCTGGACCCCTTTTTGACCCACGGGTTAGGGAGTGGGGTCTTAGTGGCTTTCAATTTCCATTTGATTTTGCTTATATAAGCAAACTTTAAAAGAAAAATAGACCACGTCGATCGAACCACGGAGCATTAGACTGTTTTGGCAACTGATTTCCTATACATCTACAGTTGTTAGGATGCTAGTCATTCCATCCTACCAGATTTGTATTTTTAATGTTAAAATGTTTGAAAAAAATGGTACTTGTTTCCTAGCAGGGTGCTCAGATTTCCTAGGTTCGCTAACGTAGTGAAATCGCATCGCACATTGCATTGCGTGGCTTTTTGTGGCGTGAGATGTGAGATGCGATCTCAGTATATGGTAAAACACCACCACTCTCCACGTTACCCCGAAGCTTGGCGAGTGGAGGAGGAACGCGTCCTCCGACCTTTTCATTACCCCCACTATCCACGTCGGCGTGAAGTTGACTTTATATAGTGTGGCGAGCCACCGAGCCCGAAGCATGGCGAGCGGACGCGGGATACATGTAAAGTAATCCGCGCACCCTCGCGGGGCTCGCTGCGCTCGCCACGCTTCGGGCTCAGTGGCTCACTGCGCTCGCCACACTATATAAAGTCAACTCCACGACGACATGGATAGTGGGAGTATGAAAAGGTCGGAGGACGCGTTCCACCGCTCCTCACTGGGCTCGCCACGCTTCGGGGTGACGTGGAGAGTGGTGGTGTTTTAGGTGTTTTATCATATGAACTACTGAGATCACATCTCATGCCACAAAAAAGGGCCATGCGACGTGATGCGATTTCACTCAGGGTGCAGTGAATAAATTAACTACTGAGATCGCATCGCACATCGCACGGCACAAAAAGCCATGCAATGTGATGTTCAATACGATTTCACTGTGCAGAATAGCCCACTAAGCAAACAGCTTATTGGGCGCCCTGCTAGGAAACAAGTACCAAAAAAAAACATATTTTCCAATCCACATAAACACAGACACTTAACCATGAAATAAATTGTCTATCAATTGTTTGGAATATCTTATTTTACAGTCAAGCACACAATAAAATAAACATGTACGTACAATCTTAAATATTATACAGTGTTGAATTTATATTTACCTTTCACAAGTATCTTGGTATATTTTTCTAAGCCAGCATTGATTTGTATTTCTTCTCTGATTATTAAAAGATTAAGAAATTTATCAAGCCAGGAAGTCTTGAAATATGAAGGCACAAAGTCCTTTAATTGCACAGATATGCAGTTTGCAGCTTCTTAAGGCCAGGTTGATAACCGGTTGAGCTGTTGCAGCATTCATTGCAAAAAAACAATTTGGTTCATTTTAATTTACTTACAATAATGGCAGCAGGGTTTAACCGATCCACATATACCAGGGGTAGGCAATAAGTGGCCCTCCGAACTACATATCCCAGCATGCCTTGTCTTTGTTTTGCTATATGGCCATGCAGAAACTGGTGAAATGCATGCTGGAATGTGTAGTTCATCAACAGCTTGAGGGATGCATTTTGCCCATCCCTGAAATAGATGCTAACCACAGATTTGTTGGACAATGATAAGGATATTAAGGAGTCTATGTACTAAGCCTTTGAGGAGATAATGTACCAGCCAATTAGTCCCTACTTTTAAACAAAGCCTGTCACATGGCAGTTAGGAGATAATTGGCTGGCACCTTTATCTTCATACCCAAAGTTAATAGACCCCTAAGAAATTAATAACTTTAAAATATTGACAGAAGATTGGATGCCAACAAGGTAGCAAGTATTTCCTATGCTGATTTAATGTGATATTCTGATGGTCACCTGTTTGCAAGATACTAGAGTATTTATCTTGAAGGTTTGGTGAAAATTGGCATTATCTTTTTTCCTTCACTGTTGACATATTTAATCCTAAACACCTCCATTTGGGGCAGCGCCTTATATTCAACTTGGGTCTATAAACAAACATATATGGCAAATATAATGTATTTCTCTAAATTTAGGGTTAAAGGTTGCAGACTTCAAGAATACCCAGTGTTTGCCCTTTTTCCAAGCTCTGATCCTACTTGGTGACAAAGGTTTTGATGGCTGTTGCAAATTAACTGTAAAGGTCAGTTACAATGTCCATGTTCATACTAGATGAGATTTTTGAGAAGTGCTGGTTTTATTTAACCTCTTGACTCAAATGCAGCATGCAGAAAAGGTTTGCGTTTTCCATGAGAAGCCATCAAAGTGCTGAGAAAATTAATAGTATTCATGCACAGTGTTCAGAACTTGAGGCCTTTTTCCGACAGCTTGTACAAGCTGTCAGTAAACAATCTTGTTCTTGTTCATTCAGACTGTGTGCAGCATTCACCACAGAGCTTTTTGTCCCCATCTATAATGCACTTGTGCTGATGTCACATGAAGCCATTGAGAGACAATTAGCAGAAAGGCAGCAGTCTGTTGAAAAATTGAGACCTCCCAGATTGTTCAATGGCTTTTTAATACTTTGTGCACCAAATGTAAATATGTTTCCCATTTGGTTCCTTAACGACCTGGGAGACTTCTCTCTTTCTTGGTTGGTTCTTGACCCATTTCAGCATTTAGTACCAAAGAGCACACAGATTGCGTTTCAATGCGCCTGCTTTTCCTGTTCTTGGTCTTTAACCATGAACAGCAGTACAAGCCCAAAGCAAGATACAGAAGAAGCAGCAGTAAATAACTGATGCCAAAAATGCAGTACTTAAAATAATATACTGCACAATCAGGGTCCAAAATGCAAAGAGGTACAAAACATCATTGCACTGTCCATGGTAGACGATGAAGTGACGGAAAACCCACACACTACCTAAAAAAAAAATATATATATTATTTGTAAAACATCATACTTTTGTTTCTTAATGGCTTAATATTTAACAATGAAACACTTTAAAATAACAAATATTGTGTGTGAACAAAGTATGATACACAATTTTAAGGTCTTATGAAGAAACTAGAGAAACAGTAGGTGCAAAATGGATAAAGTAGAGGTAGTTTATATACAGTACTGTACTTGACTAGTTGGTGGTAGGGTAAGCAAGCATGGAGAGGCATGTTTCAATGGAACATTTGAAGAAATGTGGTTCATATTAGACTTTCGAACAATGAATTCCATAGGTTTAGGAGCAGTGGTAAGGGGGTATCTGCGCTCATTTATCATTTAATAAAAAAAAATTGTTATTATCGCAGTTTTATCCTTGTGGTCATTAACGATTTATCCAATTATAGTCCATTTTTATTGGCCGATCTAATCAAGACTAGTCTATCATGGAATCTGGGATAAGTTCTCAGATCTATGTGTAATTGTGGCTCTGAGGGCTGGTTATCAGGAATTTGATTACGCATAATCCCTGATCAATTCTGGCTATAAGGGTTAAAAGGATAACACCCTGTCAGGGCTTAAAGTGGTCCTGAAGAGGTGGTGGAGCTCATTTACCCTAGCACTGGTCCCCTCAGCTACGCCAGTTCCTGGCAGTAGCCTCTTCAGTACTGCGAATGCGCTGGCCCCCAGTCTCTGTGGGCTGCTTTTGCAGCACCACCAAAGCCATATTCAGGCTCCCAGGTCTGACGCATGCGCAGTATTGTCCTCGTACTGCGCATGTGCGGGACACGGTTTTATGGGCTGCCACTCAGCAGCCCATGTAGAGGCGTCCCAGGGGAAGGAAACTCCCAATGGGACTGTCTTGGGTGACTGGCAGGTAGGACTTCCAATAGGAAGTCATTGCCAGTCACAGTGAAGCTAAAGCAGTCTCACAGACTGCATCTGGCTTCACTTAGTCAGAGACAGTGGCGGATTTTACCTGGGGGGGCTGCAGCCCTGCAGCCCATAGGTAAAAACTGCCACTGCCCTACATCATCTCACGTAGAGATGTTTTGTAACAACAGGGACCATTTTATAAGTAAGATAAATATCTTGAACAGGAATCATATTGATTGAAAAGTTGCAGTTTGCACAATAAACCCATTTAATAAAAAATATATAATATCTCTCTCTCTCTCTCTCTCTCTCTCTCTCTCTCTCTCTCTCTATATATATATATGTATAATGTCCATTTGTGTGTCTCCGAAACACTGGCATCTGTTGGCAGCAGGTGAATCTACATCTCTCTCTCACAAATGCACAAACACAGAGGCAATCACAAGGTAGCAGACTAGTTTTCGAAGCATTTGCTTTGAGGGTGCTTACTAGTTTACTTATATTCTGAGTCCCTGACTGGACACATATAATATCTATCTATCTATCTATCTATCTATCTATCTATCTATCTATCTATAAGTGGAGGTGGGAACTGCAGCTACTTTATAATAGATGGCAAATTCAGCAGTGAGTAAAGTGGTTGAAGGGTGTTTAGGACAGTGAAGAGCATTGACTGGGTGAATAAGCAATGGATGAGCACAGATGGGGTAAAGCAGTAATTGTTTGCTAATATTTACAACACCTTTATGTGATTTGTCCCATGCTATTCAAGAAGCCTTTTATTTTGTAAATATATTAGTTATATGAACCTCCTATAATATGTTAAATTAATATTTTACTTACCAGTTATCAACCAACAGAACCAGAATATGGATAGTGTGCAGAAAATTAAGAAAAACAAGATTAACTTGTCACTCGAAAGTAGGATCACAAGCGTGCATCCAGCCAGAAGGAAGATTACTCCTTGTACAAGCACATAGATTGGAATGTGTCTCTCCAGCTCGCACTCATCCAGGTAAAATGACCCTGTGTGAAGGCAAATCATTAATTCCACTTCACATTTGGAATTTTCCCCAAATATTCACAAAAATATTGCATTCGCCCTGCAGTACAGCTGAGGCTGATCTATCTTGCAGATACATAATGTATATCTCTATGTGTGGCTATGTGTACAGGCGACCTGCTGACCACCCATACAGTGGCCACAGGGGCCACCGATACTGACTTCACAGCTGGGAAGACAAATTTAAAGACCCACCCAGTTGTGACATCATTTGTGGTTCTCCAACTGCTGTGAAACTACAAGTCTCAGCATGTCCTGCCACAGTTTTGCTATAAAGCATACTTTCCTATTTTTCTAAATCTAATTTCGTGGAGCTGGGGCATGTTATGCTGCTCCATACTTGCCTACTTTTGAAAACTAGTTTCAGGGAGATCATAGTTGGTAGCATAATTTTGCATAACTCAGGCTCCATAGCAGCTGCACCACCTGCACCCTCGGTAGTTACGCCAGTGTCTGATGGTATTACCAGCACCCTGCTATGGAAAGCCAAAAGAAAAATTGCTGGGCAAATCCATAAGTGTGTTTGGCTTTAGCGATCATTGCTATGCATACACGCTGGGCAAAAACGTAGGCAGAGCACAGTGGCAGATTTTACCTGGGGGAGGGGCTGCAATCCTGCAGCTCATAGGTTGAAAGTTAAACTGCCACTGTTTAAACTGCATTTAGTCATAGAGATCTTGCCACTGATGAGTCTATTTAAGTGTATATATCTCTGATTTCTTTTTTTTTTTCTCCAAAAAATGTAACAGCTGCATAAAGTGGATTTTGTGGAATCAGGGAAATTTTTAGGGCCAAGATGAGATGTTGAAGATGGCCCATAGCAACCAATCAGTTTCTATTTCTTATTTATTTAGAATCTGACTGGTTGCTATGGGCAACATCTCATATTCAATAAAACTCACGTCTTATTACATTTACATCTTATGGTCCATACACACTGGGCGTTTCTGCCCAGCATGTATGGCCAGCGTTGATGTAAAAATTGCTGGCTGGAATATCGCTCAGTGCATACACACTGAACGATTTTCACCTGGGCCAGCGATTTTCACTGACAGTGAACCACTATATAAATTAGACTTACTCAGCTACTTACTTTACACAGTAGGTGACTGTGGAAAATGGTTCAGTCTGCTGGTGAAACCAGCACACGAAGGGCAGCAACCAGTGATGATGCGGGAGGACGCATCAGCGCTCACTGCTAATCTCCAGGGCATACAGGGCAGAAACATCGGTCCCCGATGCAAACACGCCAGGGACCAAAGGAATTAGAATGAGGGCAATAATTCTCAAGTATACGCATTTCTCAATGGTGGAAATATGAGTATAATATTTTTCATGAATTTAGGGGATATTTAACTCACCAATGCTTATGAATGTAATCCCAGCTATGCACAGTACAGTAGTCGCTAAACACACACCAACTAGAAGAGACATGTTAGTTGTTATTGTTACTATTGAATTGTTTATATACACTCTTTTTACATATATAAACTTCTATATATAAACTTCTAAGGATAACAAAATGCATTAAATATATTAAAAAGTACATTCAAACGACAAGAAGATGACCCTGCGCCTAAGTCAGGTGTGGACGGATGGTGCTTACTTGGAGGCAGCAGCAACGAACTAGTATGGTAATGCCAATATACACACAATTATACTGTTTCGGCGCTGGGTAGGGTCAGCTTATACAATAATACCAGGTATTATCAGCCTGGTGACAACAGAATACACAATAAAGAAAAAATGTAGTGAAGTGCCCCTCAAATGGGATCAAGTACACTAGCTCATGAACCATACCATACTTTATATAGGAGGCGTAATGTCCGTGTCCATCACAACAGTCTGATTATTCAGACTGTTGTGATGGACACGGACATTACGCCTCCTATATAAAGTATGGCATTGTTCATGAGCTAGTGTTTTTGATCCTAGTATCCTAGTATGGTAATGCAGCAGGGGGAGTCTGATATAGGTAGAAGCCTCCTGCTTGCATCTAGGATAGGGCTATTTCACACGCTCCTTGCTGCACACAGCAGTTTAGAATGGAGGGGATGGCCACAGCCTGGCAGCCGTCTCTTCCAGTGGTGGGATCCGGCTACAACCGGGCGGCCGGGCCGTGTCCATTAGCAACTACTGTGTGCGGCATGGCATTTGGCGGTGCAGGGTTTCACCGCCCGGCAGGAGCCGGAGCATGTGAAATAAGCCTTACAGTACTGTGCAACCTCGTATCACCCATAGGGTCACACAAGCTGCATCTCAGGCCCTTATCTCATAGATTGGAGGCCATACTCTTTTATGGAGAATTTGCACCTAGTATGGAGCAGGTGCTAGTTTCGTCTAATTGCATACTATGATGAATCGTTTCATCTAAAGATGTACAGAGAAGGTGTCCCAGTCTTTGCACATTAGCAAGTCAGTTATACGACTATGGAAAAACACACTAAAGCAATTTCAGCAGTGTGCAACTTGGGGGAGAGGTTAGAGACAGAGGGCCCAATTCATGCATGTGTGCATCTCCCATGTGTTGTGACCTGCACTGCGCTTGTGCAGATTTGGGGCTGAAATGTTGCTGGCATAAACACTGCATTATGTCTCTAACAGAACTATATTGCACGTTCTACCATATAGCTTCACCCCCCCCCCGGAATACAGTTAAACCATCCATGCACAGTGGAATGAATTGCATAAAACTGAATAAGCCATTTTACTAGCTTGTCACTGAAAATGCATCATTTCGCCAAGACTCAGCACATATCTACTTAATCATTAACAGTACTTAAATTCACAGTCATCATAGTGTAAAATATGATAATCAGAATCATTATTTACTCTTAAAACTACAGGTGTATCCTCAGAGCCGTAACTAATAATTCTGCGCCCCCCTGCCGTAAATGCAGCGGGGCGCCCCACTACAGTAAACACCACCCCGTCACCCCCCGTGTGGCCGTTACCTGAGCCGCGGTTGTGCTGCCAGTGGAGGGGAGCTGGGGTGCGCGGAGGGGAGACGGATCCATCTGCGCCTGGTCCTGGCTACTGCTCCTTATGAAAAGTGACACTTGGAAAATGGCTGCCCCCATACAGCAGACGGAAAACTGTCTGCAGTATGGGGGCAGCCATTTTCCGAGTGTCACTGCTGCAGCAGTAGCCAGGAGAGCTGGGAACCGGCACAGGCACTGGCAGCAGAACTGAAGGCAAAGCAGTGAGTAATAATAGTCCCGCAGCCCCCCCCCCCCGGCGCCCACACCACCTCAGCGCCTCCCCGCCACCGCCCACCAAACAGTCCCTCTCTGCGTGCCAGGACTCACACAAGTCTCTTAGTGTTGGGCATCTTTTAACATCTTTTTACCAGAAAATACACCTTAAGGTGCCCGTACATGGTGCGATGAACTCCGTGCATTTAGTACTAGGTTGCATAGCATCTAGTACAAAACAGGCTTGCCTACCCTCCCGGAATGGCCAGGAGGCAGACCCGAAAAGGTGGGCAAGTCTTGCTGGCCAGAGCCCCTGCACCCCCTTCCCTGCTGATTATATTAGCGGCATTTTCCGCAAATCGCGGGTCCGCGGAGAGAGGGCGGGACTAAAATGCTGCTTTTAGCGTCGTTTTGCATCATTTTAGCCCCGCCCCCTACTCGCGGACCTGCGAATCGCTGTGTTTTTGTGGATTGGGGCGGGACTTTGAGTCAGCCACCTTGTTCCCTTCCCCCGACCAGGAGATTCGGCTGGCCTCTCTGGGCTTCTCCCGGAGAGGCAAATATATAAGTCGGCAAGTATGGTACAAAAAGCATGCAGTGTGCTACAGTGCAATCTAGTACTAAAACCACAGGCTGCACAGACTTTATGACATCTTATCGCACTGCCCTGACGCACCGTGTATGGGCACCTTTAGTGATGCGACATCAGGAGACTGTGCTGATTCATTTGGTAAACCACATGTTATATCTGTGTAACAAGTCTGAATGTGTATACAAAGTGCTAAGATGCATATGATATATTGTATGCGATCCTTCTGCATACATTTTATCGTATGCAATCCCGTTCCCTGGTGCCAGGAGGTGGGCCGAGTCAGATGTCTGACGTGCAGCAGGTCCGACTCCGATCAGATGGGCACGGGGCCGCGCCTCTGATCGGTTCGAATGTGAAACACCTCCGATTTCTTGTCCCGATCTGTCAGAATCGGGTGAAAAAAAGGCGATATCGGTAAAATGTATGCAAGTGATGCATATCAATCAGCACAGCCTCCTGGTGCTTTCTAATCGCATCATGTTGCGACTAAGGCCTATTTTTAGGTAGAGAGATGCCTGGCACTAGCAGAGTCACACAGGACCTGGCGACTTACTCACACCTGGTATCTCTTGTCACATGGCATATTGAGGCTAGATGTATGAAGACACATCTGTACTTATCACTCTGTAATGATAGCTATATCATCTGTTATCACTCTGTAATGATAGCCAGATGTACTAAGCCTTGAAAAGTGATAAAATGGAGAGTGATAAACCACCAGCCAATCAGCTCCTTCCTGCCATGTCACAAGCTGTGTTTGAAAAATGACAGGTAGGAGCTGAGTGGCTGGTTGTTTATCACTCTCCATTTTATCACTTTTCAAGACTTAGTACATCTCGCCCACAGTGTGAACAGCTCACATCAGTTAATATAACAGAAAATAGAATCCCCCTTCTGGACTGAATGAATCAAAAAAGGTATGTGAGCCTATAATTACAGACTTCATTACAGCAAAATATTAAAGTTCACTTACCAGTGTAGATATCTGGTTTGCAGCATAATTTGTTCTAGAAGGAAATATAAAAGACGTTAGGTTGCTTTATAGTGTGTACACATGGTGCAATATGGCTTCCGATATAGTGAACATCGGAAGCCATATCGCATGCTGATTGTGTGCTCTTTTAGGGCTTGTGAGCTCCCTTGTGAGCCAAATAGAGAGGGCAGCCACGACTATATAGTCAAAATTGTGCCTCTGCAGCATGCCGTGCTATGCGAGTCCCGATACGATGTGATCGTATCAGGACTCGCATAGCACGGCATATATCACCATTAGTATAGTGCTGCAAAGCTGTGTTCTCCAGCCCCTGGTGAGCTGCAACTTTGTGAATTATCTTTCATCCTAAAAGCAACAGCTGTGCATCTGACAGTCAGTTACTCAGTGGGCACTACCTGCATTCCACCACTTTCAGGGAATTGTCTGATACTTGACATTCAGTCTGTGTCTGCAAACAACAACTTAGCAGCAGCTATGGCAGACAGCCATTATTTATCATCTGACAGTACTGTCTAAGATAAGGACACCTGTTGTCTTCCAGTTGCATGTATTTGTGCTTACCCCTCAGGGCCTGCAGTATCTTACCCCTGCCATTGGAGAAGAAGTAGAGGAGTGAGGACGTCTGAAGAACCAGGTAGTGTTTTTTCAGTTGAAGTTAGAAATAATCTAGGAAAAGAAAAACATGGAGACAGATAAAGGTATTATGAACCTGATACAGCATACAATCAGAAATGTTAACCTCTTGAAGATGTAGAAAATAAAAATAATACAACAAATCCAACTTGACCATGAAATGTGGAAAATGGGGTCTAAATTAAGCGTGCTGTGAATCCTTTGGATGGATAAAAGCACTAGAGGCAACACACCTTGACTCATCTATAAACCACAAACCTCTGCCACTACATATGGTACCTGTGATAAACAAACCCTATATATAACATTTCTCTCTGCAAGCTTTCCCTTTATCTGCCTCTCGGTATTATCTCACTTTCTCGTTTGTTATCCTCTTAGTATTCCCCCCTTTTTTCCTCCCAACACTCAGTGTTCTAATTCATCCTCCCTCATCCCCTTTCTGTCTCCTTCCTTCTGTTCAGACACTTGTAGAAAATCATTTGCATCTGAGGCTCCTTGTGCGATTTCAAAAGGTGCAAGTCCTGCCCCTGTGCTTGCCCTCACACACAGTACTCCCCCTCCCTTCTCCCTCTAGAATCCCATTCCCACCAGTCGTCCTCTCCCACCCCTGGAATCGAAGTATCGTGCGTTGAAATGTCTTCTTCCATAGCAACAGCAGAGAGAATGAGCTGTACAGCAGAGCTACACCTACCTCCCTCACAATATATCGCCCTCCCCCTATAGACTTTCTCTTTATCTATCTCTCTTTCTGTCTATCTACCTCTCTATCTATCCTCCGGTTTTATCATGGCCAAATTATTTTTCCTGCATATGTACCTGATCCTGTATACTGCCACTATAAAGTACACACTATTGTGGCAATTTCTCCCCTGCATTCTGCCGCTCTCTCTGTCACCTCTTTAGTTTGATACTTCCTATAGCTTTATAAATTGCATCCTCTGTAGCCGACTGACAGACTCTAGTTTTTGTGAACTGTTCTCAGATGACACATTGTATGTAAAACAAGAAATGTACTCACCCTACCTGGGCCCAGCCATAAAGCTGTCAGTCTGCATAGTAAGTGGCACATTGCCAGTTTTTGTGTCATCCTCACCTTTTATGAGTACAGAGATCATAGTTGCACAATTCCGAGTTACATTTCCTGCTGAAATTAGGAAATATTAACCTCTTATGTTGTAGCTTCAGAAAGGTCTATGGCTCTGGTGATAAATTACAAGTATTGTTCTGATATGTTGAACACAGATATAGTTATATTTCTGAATAATATGTGTAAATGCGTGCCTAGGTACACATTACACTGTGTACAGGAATGTAAAGTGAGAGACTGCTCCCTGTACTGTACCTGATATGAACTGTTAGATCGGATGGCTAATTCACAAATCCCTATCAACACATGTTTTACTCATAGCTTTGCCTGAGTGTGCTGGTAGTGCTGGTGGATGTCCATTGCACCTTCTGACTTGTCCAGTCAGTGTTGAGGTTTGTAATTCAGAACATACATTTAAATCTGAAATATTTATTAAGCTCGGTGATAATGTGGCTGGTACTTTATCACCGGCTAATCAGCTCCTACCTATGAAGTTACAGGCTTGGCTTGAAAAATGACAGGTGGTAGCTAATTGGCCGGTGATTAAGACCAGACACTTAATAAATCTGCCCCAAAGTGTCTGGTTTTTATCACCGATCAAACAGCTCCTACCTGTCATTTTTCAAACCAAGCCTGTAACTTCACAATTAGCAACTGATTGGCCGATGATAAAAACCAGACACTTTATCACTTCACTGAGCTTAATAAATCTGCCCCTAAGTCTTCAAAAGCCTGTTTAATGCTTGCCTTGCTGGGTCAGTTCTGGTAAAGTGAAGACATGACTAAAGGTCCATACACACCGGGTGACTTTGATCTGAAAGATGCTCAAAACAGTAAGTTTGAGTGCCTTTCAACTCAAAGCCGTCCAGTGTGTATGGCCCAACAATGAGCGGTGAGCGCTGCTGTGCGCTCCCGCATCATCGCCGGGAAAGAAGTTCATCTGCTGGTACTACCAGCAGATGAACGGCTTTGAGGACGGTTTTGCATAGCGCTGTGCTATGCAAAGCCGTCCTCTCCCTGCAGTGTGTATGCACTGAGCGGCTTTCCCCCTAGTGATGATAGCGATCATCGCTGTCCATACACGCTGGGCATAGTCGCCCAGTATGGACCTTAAGCCTCCACCTACATGATGGGTTGAGAGGCTACTGAGAATTGAGCAGGCTAGGCAAAATGAAGAAATTGAAATTGCTCATGTAAAGATTGTAGAGTTTTTGGCCTGGTAAATGCCAGGTCACAGTAATTGTTTTGGGGGCACACTCTTGTTTGGGGTACTAGCAGATAAACTATGGAGGTTATTTTGTTTAAAGACACAGATGGTCTCATCTATAAGATGGTATTGAAGAAATAAGTAATAATATAAATGTTCTTATATTAAAGCACTGCTAATAACAATCTCACACACACACACACACACACACACAAACACACGCACACATGCACATATGTAAAAGTTTGAGGTCATTGGCGTGACTAATTTTGGACATTATTTCTTAATTATTTACAGTTTCTTATATAGTGTAGCAGATTCCATTGTTTTATCACAGTCTACAATTGTAAAATAGTAGACAGTGATAAAACAAACTAGGTAACAACAGACAGACTTGGGGGGTAAGAGGGTCCTGCTGCAAGCTTACAATCTATAGGGACATAGGAGCAGGGCTGGTGGAAGGCATCGGAGAGCCCCAGGCACCGTGGGCGCCTCTGCGCTCACCAGATCCATTTGATGCGCCGTGGGTCACTTTGTCGCTCCACGGGGGGATATGCTTCACATGCCGCTGGGTTTCTCCAACAGGGGAGGGGGGGGGTGATGCGTCACGTGCCGCTGGGTTTCTCCAACGGGGGAGGAGGGGGTATGTGACACGGCCTTCACGTCGCTCCAAGGGGGGGAGGGGTTGAGTTTTGCTGGGTGACGCGGCACCGGCCGCTGCGTCGCTACACAGGGGGTGTGGGGGTGCTGGGGTGGGGGAGAGGGTTTGGCTGGGTGATGCACTGAGTTGCTCCACAGGGAAGGGTGGGGAGAGTTGCTCACCTCCATCCTGCTCCCTCCTGCTGCCCTCCAGTGGCCGGTACCCCAGGCAGATGCCTAAAACTGCCAAGTGGTGGTGCCAGCCCTGCATAGGAGGGAAACACAAGGACAGGCACCAGTAATAGCATAGCAGTCCCACCAAGTAGTTGCAATTCCAGAAGAAAAGCTATATGTTACATTAGTGCCTCAGAGGGTTAATTGGGTGAAACCAGTGGCGTAGCTTGGTTTGGGCGCCCCCCCATCGTTAATGGGGGGCGCCTCCCCCCCCCGGCCGCCGGTGCCCCCCCCCCCCCCCCCATCGCCTTACCTGTCTGCGAATCCCGGCTCCCCTCCTGGCTTCAATTAATAATTCTATGCAGACGGACCACGATAAAATGGCCGCCCCCATACCATTCAGTGAACAGTCTGCTTTATGGGGCGGCCATTTTATCGTGGTCCGTCTCCATAGAATTGTTGGAACCAGGAGGGGAGCCGGGATGCGCAGACAGGTAAGCCTGCGGGGGATGCTATAGTTACGCCCCTGGGTAAAACTTAAATATGACAGGTGGTGAGAGAGGTGAGTTTGGTTTTCATTGAATGCTTGAAGGTTTGGAGGCTAGTGGAGAGTCTTATTGTGCGTGGAAAGGCATTCCATCTATGCCTTGATTCCTTCTGTCAGCCATTGTCTGCATCCATAATGTCAGAACACAATTAACTATTGGGATTAGGTGGCATGAATCCTATAAACTAAATCACAACCCTATATAAGTGCAACTGGTGTAGGCAGTAATTACTTCTAAAATAACAAATGTAATTTATTTTGTTCTATAAATATAAATATTATTTTAATGAGATGCAAGAAAAGCTCATCCTCTTTTAGAATGACAGACATTGTTATATATACATGGGGAAGTCATATTTTAATGACAGCAGAATCAACCTTCAGATACAGTCATTCATACTTTATTGGTCTCTTGTGCCAAACCACTGTATCTCTGTTTGTTGTTCTTGATTCACTGCAGAACGGTACAGAAAATGTGTCACTTCTTTTTCTTACATAGAGTAAAAAGCCTCCTACATTCTCCTCAGCTGCTGCAAGATATAAACAAGCGCAGATGGCAAGCAAAATAAGGATCATCTGTCGGAGAAAAGGCGTCAGGAGCAACTTAGATTTTGCAGATTATTTTCTTAGACAAAGCTCCCCCCCCCCCCCCCCCCCTTTCCTACATACAATGTTCGAGCTACGTAGGAAAGGAATTTACATACAAGTCACTGCCAGAGTGTGACTCAGTAAAACAGACAGGAGGGACCTCTATCTCAAGTCATTTTCAATCACACAAACCAAGCAAAGAGCGGGACTGCTAGGCACAGAATGTTGCCAGCAATGGTGAGCAACAAGTCTTGCTCACACTATTCTGTGACACAGACAACAGCTCTAGATCTGTTCCACCCACAGCAGTGACTCTGAAGGAGCTGTCTGGCTGGAACCATTAATGCAGCATTATTAGTAGTGCAGACTGCAATTACAGTGTTGATCTGAAAATCTCTAACACCTAGATTAATGTGATGTCATAAAGTACTTTAAAAATAAACATATATAATACCCCTTTCACACCAGAAATGCAGAGACCAACCCGGAAATTAAATTCCAGGGACATGCAGGGACATTCCCGGGTTGGGACTCATTCACACATGCTTTTGAAGCAGGGACAACCCGGGTCGGCACCTTTCACACTGAACCCGGGATGACCCTGCATATCTATGAGAATATAATTGAAAATGGCCTTTTTTAGGCTCACAAAGATGAGGTAGTTAGGGAGAGGGGTAAAGGGAAAGAGGGCGGGCCTTTGGAGACATTGCAGGATTTCAGGGGTAAAATATCACTGATGGGGTCTGTTGTGCCACAGAGCTTGCACAGTGTCTTCCTGTATGCTGTATGCTGCCTCTGGGCGTATCTGAGAGCTTCCACCACAACAGAAAGTTGCCCTGCTAGCAAATCAGCATTAGCAAAGGCAACATGGGAAGGAGGGACATGTCCCTGCACCTTTCACACCAGCCAGTAGTCCGGGAAGGACCCGGGAGCAACCCTGCTACCTAGCAGGGTTGAAATGCCGACAAATTTACCGGGGAATTTGTCCCTGGAACCTTTCACACCTGCGCTAGTCCCAGGTTGTTCCCGGACCTAACATGGGAATTTAGGCTGGTGTGAAAGGGGTATTAGTGTACACAGATCATGTCCTTTACTGGTTATATACAGTAGTTAGCGTTAGCAGGTTTTCCATCAATGTCTACTTTTCAGAAGCTCTAATTGTGGAAAAGATCATTAGGTACATCTTAATGTTTATGTATATGTATACAGTCGACGGATTGACTGTGTATAGATTGACCATGTTATGGTCGACCATGCTTAGTCGAACGCGTCTAGTTAGATGACTAAAGATAGTCGAACCCGTCTAGTTAGATGCCTAAAGATAGTCGACAGCGTCTAGATCAACAGTAACAAAAGTTAGACACAAGCTTTAGGTTGACGGGAACGTGATCGACAGAAACAAGGTCGACATGAGTTTTTCAAATTTTTTTGCTTTAGATCAACGTGGTTCATACTTTCCCATCCAAAAGGCATAGAGCTGACATCACACAATTTCCCCTTAAGTGCCTGGGCAGCCTGCGTTTTCATTGACACTCCCAGAAAATTGCCGGTTTCCACCCTCAAATACTGGCTTTCTGTCAATTACCACTGAATGGCCAGCGATCAAAATATTTGCAAGATTTTATCACAGGATGACCTCGTGCATGCGTACTATAAGTTGTATGCATGCGCAGTCTATCGATTATTGCTCAGCCTGCAAATTCACTGCTGTGCGATCAGGTCTGTATTAGGCCTATTTTCTATGTCCACTTTATCTCTCTCCAGGTCTTAGTACATAGACCCCTGTGTTTGAAAAATGTCAGGAGCCGATTGGTAATTTCTCTCTCTACACTTTGTCACTCTTTCATGATTAATCCATCTGACCCTAATAGTGATATACTGTAAATAACACTGTAGGGATATTGTAGAAGAGCAGCTATATAAATCCATGGTGAGAATCATAATATATTGTACAGTAAAATGATGTCTCAATGCTCTATAGGTTTCTGTAGTCTTGAATATCAAAAATTGGTGCCTCAATGCATCATAGTCTCTACAGCAGGGGTGGCCAACCCGAGGCTCTCGAGCCGCATGCGGCTCTCCCCTGTTTAAGTGCGGCTCCTGCTCCCACTCCCCTCTCATAGGGTGCCGCGGCCAGTGTCACTGAAGAGGCAGCCTGGCTGCCGCATGTCATTTATTTCTTCCCCTCAGTTCTAGAGGGTATTCAGCGCCGGGAGGAGGCTTTCGCCGAGGGGAAGGCGGAGGAATGCAGGTGTCTGACCTCTGACGGAGGGAGTTCAAAGGTCCCGGCGGCTAGGCACAGGATGCAGGCCAGGAGGCACCGTCCAGTAGAGATGCTCTCCCTGCTCTGCATCCCCGCTGCTGTCCCCTCTGCCTGCGGCTGCCCTCTCTGACTACCGCTGCCTGTCAGTGTCTCATTGGATGACAGGCAGCGTTGCCAGCATCAGGAAGCTCCCTCCCAGCTCCTAACTCCCCTTTGACTGCATGAATGGTAGCATGGCCTGAAAATTAGGCGGAGCTACCGGGGATGGATGGTGGAGCAATGCGGGAGGAAAGATGTGGAGCTACACAGGGTCAGGACTGATGGAAGGAGCAGAAGATGAACTGCCACCCAGATTTGAAGGTAAATAAAGTGTGAGAGTTTTATTCTGTCAGTAACTGGTCTGGGAGTTATGCAGCACTACTGCTATCGGCTACTTATGTGGATGTTACACAGCGCTACTCCTGTCGGCAACTGGTCTGGGTGTTTCGCGGAGCTACTACTGTCAGCAACTGATCTGATGGTTATGCACGCAGTGCTACTACTGTCGGCAACTGTCCGTTATGTAGCCCTACTCCTGTCAGCAACTTATGTGGGTGTTATGCAGCGCTACTAGTCGGCAACTGGTGCAGGCTTTCCACAGTGCTACTACTGTCAGCAATTGGTGCGGGCGTTACACAGCACTACTACAGTCAGCATCTTTTCTGGGTGTTACGCTGTGCTACTACTGTCGGCAACTTGAGCAGGTGTTATGTTGCATTACTAGTCACAACTGGTGCGGGCTTTAAGCTTTGCTACTACTGTTGGCAACTGGTGTAGTCTTTACGCAGCGCTGCTACTGTTGGCGGCACTCCCCGGCATTTTTATAATGAGCACACTGTCACAGCAGCATATGAATTATCAACATTTCAGGTGCATTTATTGGAGCACCTTTTGTCAGGATACAAAAACGAAAGGTTTGGCTTGGCTTGGCATAGACACAAAAATTGGATTTAGCCTACTTCCAAATAGACCACGCCCCTTTTTTGGCGGGCGCACCTTCGGCGCGCACATGTTGTTGGCTCTTTAGCTTTACTACAGATATTTTTCGGCTCTTTACCTCTGACCGGTTGGCCACCCCTGCTCTACAGTATATAATATTGTATATGTCGGATGTACTCACTTTGGGATCTGGGTGATAGGTCGACGGTGTCTAGATCAACGGTCAATAGTTGACACCATAAAGGTTGACATGCACATGATAAAATGGTTAACACATGAAAAGGTCAACATGGTTTTTTTAAAATTCTTTTCATACTTTAACATCCACGTGGACTCTTAGGGTACACAATAAACTAATTAGGGGTCCATGTGCTGAAATCTACAAATTGACACCAAAACCAAACTCATGTCAACCT
Source organism: Crinia signifera (assembly GCF_055691185.1). NCBI lineage: Eukaryota > Metazoa > Chordata > Amphibia > Anura > Myobatrachidae > Crinia > Crinia signifera. The sequence continues at coordinate 63,487,289 of NC_139227.1, read as the reverse complement.
TTTCATGTGTTGAGCATTTCCATCTTGACCTTTTGCTTGTGACAACCTTTTTCACATATCAACCTAGATACAGTCGATCCTATGTTCCACGCACCTAATTTTGAGGCAGTTGTATTAAGGCCAGTTAAGGGATAAAGTGGCTGGTGATATTGCAGCAGCCAATAAGATCTTAAATGTCATGTTACAGGCTAGGTTTGAGAAACAATGCCAGTTTGGAGCTGATTGGCTGCTGCGTTATTACCGGCCACTATACATCTGCTCCTATGTATCTTCACTTTAATTTAGAAGTCTTTAACTTTAGATATCTGTCTTGTAAAATCTCCATGCGACCTATCTTTAGTTTTATGTGACTTTTCCTTATCACTCATCTTCCTGCTGTTACACTCCCTTTCCCATCTCTCTCACCGTGACTGGTAAGAGAGATGGGAAAGGGAGTGTAACAGCAGGAAGATGAGTGATAAGGAAAAGTCACATAAAACTAAAGATAGGTCGCATGGAGATTTTCCAGGTAGATGTTCAGTCCTCCTGTAATTGCTGCCAACCAGGTTGGCTTGAAGAAACTGTAATTGTGAAACATGTGTTCTGACCATTGTTTATAGTGTTAGATGGAGGGCTGTGAATAGTTGGTGCAGGAAATGTGTCCTTGATATATTGAAATATTGAAATGAGATTTGTGCCACAGTACCCGCACTGTACAAACTCTGCTGAATAGATTATATTGTATATGAAGGATCACATGTTGTAACAAGGAGGCAATTACTGTATATACAACACCACATGGTGTCAGTATTACACCAATCTTGCATTTAGCATTGAAGCTCAGGAAAAGTGTTTATCATTTGCAACAGTGTTACCTTTAACAACTCTGGGCAAATAGCCAAATACACACTGAACAACAACACAGTGAGGCAACTATATACAATAATACAAAGTGTCAGTATTGCACTAGTACTAGATTAGAGCTCATTGAAGCTCAATAAAAGTATATATCCACTGTAATATTGTTACTATGCACAACTTTGGGCAAATAGCCATTTACATCTGAATAAGAATACCGTGCATTGAATTCAGGGGTATACTATATGTATATGGGGAAAACTGTAAATTTATACAGAATAAGCCACTGCAGGCCAATTGCTGCAATCCCCCTGCACATAGTTTCTCCACCCAGATTTTAGTGGAAAATCATAGGAGTGCAATACATATGTCATAACAATAATAACGACACTGTCAAAATATTGCTGCAGTATATTTTTTGTATAAACCATACCACCACGTGGGAATTTCCCTATACCACATAGTGGCTCAAACCCATAGCAAAATATAAAATCTGAGTTTTTACCAACAAGTACATACGTACTAAGGGTCAGGCAAGGATATATATTGTATCTGAACATGAGGTGTATCAAATACAGCCAATAAGAGGCCTAATATAGATACACACAACAGAAAGGAGATACTGTAGATATAAACTATATAATCTCTTAAAGTATATCCTACTGTAGATATATAGGATTCCCCACTTTTTAATACCAATTTGGACAATTTAATAAATAAACCCTAATTTCTTTGGAGTGCATCCGTTACAACTACTTTTCTCTTTTCTTTTTTAAGGTCTAAATGGACCTGGAGTTGAAAATGATCAAGGGCCTATTATGCGCAATAATAGGGGTTGTGGCCAGCACCTAATAATGTGGGAGGCGTGACCAGTGTTCTGGTTGGGTGGTCTGCTCATGGGTGTGTCTCTATTTGTGTAAATACTTTCAACTAATTATATATGCCTGGAAAAGTCAGGGGACTGGCATAGGAAAAATGCAGGGTGATATATTGGCGGGTGCTCTCCAAAGGTGCACCCGCAGGACGCCGATGTCCTAAGATACTTGTGTGGTGAGGCGGCACTCCAATCATAAAAAAATACTGAAAGCCGAAACTTGGTAGACAACATTTCAGCACCTTTTGGGGTTTATTCTGCTTGGTACGGTGGAACCGTATACGGGCGGATCGGGTTTTTTAAAAATTTGCGCATGCATAGCTTTCGCAATGCGCATGTGCGGCAACCGCACACCGTTCACGGACGGGTCTCTCCATGTGAAAAAAACCTGTCCGCAAGAGTACGGTCATTGTGGGCGGCATGTGGGCATTTTTATGGGAGCGGCCGGAATAATGAGGAAAACTGGGTGTAAACATGTACGGTGCCACAACCGCCTCGATCGGTGATCGCACCGTGCATTTTGGACCAAAAACAGGTGGACGCCAAAGATAGCTCCAGACCACCCCTAGAGATACCGGATGCCTGGGTCTGCTAATTAACGCTGATTACTACACCTGAATGTAATAAGCAATGCTGCAGGCTATTAAGTGAAAACCATGATTTCACTAACTGCAAGCCACACACAGCCCTCAAACACATTGGAAGCATATCTTTCTACACTTCTCTACATGTAAAGGTTGGTTTAATTTTAGGTAAGATTCATTCTAAGACCTGCTTATATATGTCAAGGTAGTTATTTTATAACCATCTACACCCATTCAGAAAGTGTTTTTGTAAACTTTAAAAAGCAGGACACTGAATTCACAGAAGTCGACATGTGTCAACTTCTTCACTCTAACACAAACATACCAGTTTTTTCTTAGGAAAAATACACATAAACCACTTCTAAGAGCAACAATGATGTTTTTGGACTCAATTTCTACTTGCACTGTGACATACGCTCAGATATACGGAAGGTGTCGGTGTGAAAACGGACAACATCCGTCCGTACATGGTGGCGTACGCTCTGATGTACGTCAGGTATCGGTGGCTAAGAGGGAGATCCGTCTGTACACAGTGGCGTACGCAGTGGCGTAACTAATAATTGTGCGCCCCCCTGCCGAAAATGCAGGGGGGCGCCCCCCCCCTAAAAAAAAAAAAAAAAAAACAAGCAGCGTGGAGCCGTGGCGCGCGGGGGGGGGAGGGAGGGAAGGGGATTGAGGGGAGAGAGCGTGTGTGTGTGTGTGTTTGTGTGCGTGTGTGTTTTACCTTGGGCCGCATCCGTCCGCGCCGGGTCCCGGCTCTCGGCTCTCCCGGCTACTGCTGCTAACGAAAGTGACACTTGGAAAATGGCTGCCCCCATACAGCAGACGAAAAACTGTCTGCGGTATGGGGGCAGCCATTTTCCAAGTGTCACTTTTTGTATCAGTGAGAGAGCAGCGCTGCGGCAATAGCCGGGAGAGCTGGGACCCGGACGGTGCGCACACACACAGACAGGCAGGCAGACAGTGACTGTCGTCCCGCAGCCCCCCGGCGCCCACATACCCTCAGCGCCTCCCCGCCACGGCGGGGGCTGCGGGACGGTAGTTACGCCAGTGGGCGTACGCTCAAGTGTACGCCACTCCCCAATGTCGGTGTTTGTGACTGCCGTGTGCGGCTGTTCTATGGGTGGACTTTCACTCACCATCCACGTACGGGAAACGTACGGTGAAACGGACCGTAAGTCTGTTTCACCGACCTAACCAGAATAAGGCCCTTTATGTGGTCACCTAAATTTACCACACTATATACCCCTTATACAAATCATGCAACACAATAGTAACCCCCTTATACTGTACTTGCCTCTTACACATTATGCCACATGGAATGAGCCAAAATTCAGATGGACTGAGCCAAAATTCACACTATGGCACACGGATTGAGTCAAAATTCACGTTATGTCACACAGATTAAGGTAAAATTCATGGATTGAGCCAAAATAAACACTATACCAAACCATTTGAGCAATAATGCACAATATGCTCCATAAACAGGGACATTGCGCGCCAAAGGCCCGCATTAAGAAATTACACCATAATGCCCATTACATGTTAAGCCACACACCATAATGTCCATTACGTATTATGCCACACACCATAATGTCCATTACAAATTATGCCAAACACCATAATGCCTATAAAAATTATGCTACATAAGTGCTGCTTACCTATATGCTCATTGCCAGGGGTTCCATGCTCATTGCCAGGGGTTCCATGCTTGTTGCCATATGGGATTACATGCTCATTACCAAAGGAGAATACATGCTCGAGGTAACTGGGGGACAGCCGCCACCGGGCAGAAAGGACAGCCATTGACAGCCAGGCAGAGAACAGGGGGCTGCCCGGCTGTATTTAGAGCACTGCAGGTCCCGGCTATTTGAAATAATACCCCTTTCACACCAGAAAATGCATGGACTTATCCGGTAATATGGTGCCACGATCATGCAGGGACATTCCCGGGCTGGCCCCTTTTACACCAGCCTAGTCCCTGCATTTTCTGGTGTGAGGGGGAGAGAACCCCCCTTTTAACAACCAGCTATACCTTCGGAACCAACTGACCCATTTTTATGTGGGCCTCAAATGATTTTGGTCCCGTTTGGTTCCAGAGAAATCTGCCCTCAAACAACTTGTACCAGCCATGAAATTACCCGCAATATCTCTAGAACCAATGAACCCATATGGACCAGCCTGGTATCAGATTGAAGGCCCAGCGATTTGAGATCAACCTCAAGCTTCTGTGATACCGGAGGGAGAACTGGCAACCGTTGGAACCGGGTGGGGTCAGAATTAGCGGGTCATATGTTATCCTATGGGGAAAACGTTCCAGCTTTGCCTGGCGGTATCTCCGGTTCTGCTGGGCTCATTGGAAAGCCCTGGCCCTCAGATACAAAATGGGCCTATTTGTAGAGTGGGCCTGGAGCTGTAGCTCCATCAGGCCCATTGTTAATCTGGCCCTGAGGCCTTACCAATGACCTATAAAGTGGCATTATTACTTCTTTTTTCTGCTACTGATTCCTCTCCCTATGCAACCAAGCATCTGACTAGCCTTCATCATTGCTTTGCTACATTGCTCTCCTGCCTTTAAGTCACTTGAAATAGTGACTCCTAGATCCCTTTCCTCCTCAGCAGTTTCCATTATAGTACCCTTGATACTATATTGAGCTTTTGGGTTTTTGAGTCCCAAGGGCATAATTTAGCATTTTTTAGCATTAAACTGTAGTTTCCATACTCTTGACCAATTCTCAAGTTTACCTTGATCATCAGTCATTCGATTTACCCCTCCTGGTGTGTCTACTCTGTTGCATATCTTTGTATCATCTGCAAAAAGGATCGAGACCAAGTGACACACACACAAAAAGGGGTCGGTATTAGCCAGTGGTGCAAGTAGAAAGAAATTCTCAGTGGTACTGGTAGCATGCCCCGCAGGCGTAGACACAATTCAAATGGCCGTGGTCGCATGTCATGAGGGGGCGTAGTTACATGAAACTAGGGGAGTCGCTACATGAGAATAAGGGCATGGCCACATTATGAATCATACCTTAATGCCCATAAAACATTATGCCACACACCGTAGTGTTTACTGCACATTATGACACACAGTAATACCTATTACACATTATGCCACACACCGTAATACTTATGACACATTACACAACGCACACTGTAATGTCCATTACACATTATTGCAATATACATCTACTGGTTTATGAGCTGCACATGTACCAACTGTGGGGTGTTATTTTGCTTATATATGACAGAATGGTCATAGCGTTAGGTACAATAACATTTATTAACCAGTCACAATGCTGGTATTGGCATTAATTAAAAAAAGTACTTGTGTAATAGCACTGCGCCCGGCTACGCTACATTTTTAGTGTAGGCTAAGCTACGCTGTCAGCATAGCCCAACGGCTGGCTAGCATAGTTAGAATAGTGACTCCGCAGCAGTCCAACGGCTGCCTAGCGTAGTTAGCATAGTTAGCATGCTTAGCGTAGTGATTCCGCGGCAGCCCGGCTCAGTCCCCAGCGTCCATGGCTCTGTCCCCGGCGTCCATGGCTCTGTCCCTGGCGTCCATGGCTCTGTCCCCGGCATCCATGGCAAGCCTAGTGAGAGCCTCTCACACATCGCCGGTAACCGCCAGATCCCCTGCGCTGGCGGACACCGGCGGAGAGGGGATCATGCGGCCGACAGCAGAGAGGCGCTCCAGCTGTCTGAGACGTAGGTGCGTCTCAGACGCTCCTGTGTCTCAGTAATTATTGCGGCAGGGTATGGTAGCCCTGTGCATGTCTGACTCAGGGAGACGGGGTTAGGGGGTTCGGTAGCACATGCGTCTTGTGTCTCGTGCTGTGCTCGCCATGCTTCGGGCTGGCATGGATAGTGGCTGTGTTTCAGGAACACATTAACACCTGCCATATCATACATCTGAGACAGTAATGACGACATGTGTTAACAGGTAACTGGATTTTAGTGAATAATTTTGAAGAAAAAACACCACTAAAAGTACAATAACATGAAATAACAAGACCAAAGAAAATAATAAAACATTTATTCTTCAGCTTCTGCATTCACGAAAACTGCAGCTGAAGTTGACGCAGTTGTGTCTGCATCTGTGTTATCTGCTTTGTCATCCTTTGGGAGCAGAGTAGGGCATGTAGAATCTGCTGGAAAGCGATTTCTGTGCCAACAGTTTTGTGCCAAATGAATTCCTGGAAATAGGAGTCCAGATTTTGGCGTGCAGTGCCCCTTTGACATTTGTTACGCCACTTACAAGATCCCTAAAGGCATTCAATGTTTTGGGTATGAACCCCAGTCTCCGGATCAACAAAATTATAGCGGTGATTTACCCGTGCATGGTGGTACCCTTCCTGCTCCTGCTGTTGAGTGTTATATGCATGCCAGCAATGAGAGTATATTACAGTATATAGTATTTACCACCGTGCGCAACAAGTAAGCAGCTAGAAAGGATTTATAACCAAGAGGGATTTTCTTTAATATCCCCAAAAGCAAATAGTGAAAAAGGAAAGTGAAAGAAACCCTTCAACCAGTAGTGGGAAATTATTTACTTCCCTTAATTGAATATCCAGAGAATTCCTGTGTCGGATCACCAACTCTCAGATCCTTTTTCCCAACCTCGGAATCAGTTCAACATTCAAGATAAGTATATACAATATCATCGCATAAGATGTATTTTTAATTTGAATCAACAATATAAAAACATATGTATGAATAAAAACATCATGATATACACAAATGGGATGCAGTTACAATCCCGGCGGTCGGGATCCCAGCGTTCAGAATCCCGACGCCGGAATCCCTACCGCCGAAATGCCGACACTTTCTCCCTCCGTAGGTGTCCACGACACCCCTGGAGGGAGAATAAATTAGTGTGCCGAGCGTAGCGAGGCACCGGGCCCACTGCGTGGCGCCCTTGTGGCATTTCGGCTGTCGGGATTCCGGCGTCGGGATTCTGAACGCCGGGATCCCGACCGCCGGGGTTCAATACTGAAATCACACAAATGGCACACAAACAAAGTGACAAAGTGCAGCAGCTTTGAAAAGGGTAATTACCAGATGGTATTGAACTGTGTTGCAATTACAGTTCAAACAGGCATGGATATTGCATATATGGGTCCCGGGTCACATAAAGCTACCAGGTCTGCGGGTAAGTGCCCTCCAAGGTCCGGCGAAGTCTCGCATCAGGCGTTTACCGTGGGAAATTGTCCTTTCTGTGATTGGCGGACCTTTTTTTTTTAAATACTGGACTGAGGAGGCACCAAATTACACCCTGAAAAAGGATCCAGGCGGATTTGAAAGGCGTCGGTGAGAGGTGACCTGGTGCGGACCTTGGAGGGCTTTATTTGTGTGCCATTTGATGTAAAAACATCATGATATACACTTTATTTGTGTGCCATTTGTGTATATCATGATGTTTTTATTCATACATATGTTTTTATCTTGTTGATTCAAATTAAAAGTACATCTTATGCAATGATATTGTGTATGGTTATCTTGCATGTTGAACTGATTCCGAGGTTGGGAAAAAGGATCTGAGAGTTTGTGATCTGACACAGGAATTCTCTGGATATTCAATTAAGGGAAGTAAATAATTTCCCACTATGATAGCGCTGGTTGAAGGGTCAGAGTATATAGTTGTCACAATCAGAGTATATAGTTGTCCCTGGTCCTATATATTTGTTCATGGCGGCCATCAGGGTGCTGGCGTCACGTCTGTCCACAGGCGTTATAAAACACTCACCAGTGTCTCTGGATATGCCTCTAAACAACCACTGTTGAGGCAGCACACATCCAACATGACTTTTTCTCTGTACAAACAGACTCTTGTCCACCTCAACTATTTTTCCCAGACCGCCAATCTGGCGTTGGGGCTGTGACATTAAGTCCACGGTGCAGGCCTCCCTCATAAGATTATTGTACAGCATGGTGGTTTTGTTCGCCAACTTTAGTTGTCGCTAACAAAACGATATGCTTGTGAGCTCCTCTGCCCATGAATAAATAAAATGGATGAGGGTAAGAAATGGGATACGACACCCCGGAAACCAATGTGCCACATGGAGACTTATCTTCTTTCGGCAGGTTTTAATATGGCAGCGCCACATGCACTCCTTCATACTCAAGCGCATTGGTGTCCATTAACACAGGTTTGTGTCAGTGGCAGCAAATGGTGCTTCTGAAAAAAAGCCACCGACGCCTCCTCTGTCTGCGGCAGGTTAAACATTGTGAGAGGTTCTGCAACCATTCTGCAGTCACTTCACCTTCACCTCTGACTGACTACGGTAATTGCGTAATGCTGACTGACTACGCTGGCCGCTGGAACACTACGCTACTTCTGACAGGGATGCTGACTATGCTGGCCGCGGGAACACTACGCTACTTCTGACAGGGATGCTGGCCGCGGGAACACTACGCTACTTCTGACTGACTACGCTAACTACGCTGCCCACATGAACACTACGCTGATTCTGACAGAGACGCTAAGTACGTAACGGGCGCAGTGCTATTACACAAGTACCAAAAATCCTATAAAATAACAATATGAGTGATCAGAAAACTTACCCCACTACACAGGGGTCACCTATAGACACATGCAGGGGAGGGATTAACAGCTGCTGCCAAGGCCTCAGGTTTGAGCTGTTCTGCTGTCAGGGCTCCTGTCCCTGCTGGCTGGGCTGGTCTGGGTGTTTCAGTCATGCTGTCTATATGGCCTGGCCTATTATGGTGCCAAGCTCCGCCCCCATCACGCCCGGAATCACGCATGCGTGGTCCAGATTTTAGGATGGGGCTAGGATTTTCTGGGGGATTGATAGGACCAGTGAGTGTGTGACTGTGACTCCCCTTTCATGCACGGCAGCGCAAATAGAAACATAATCCTGAACACATCCTATAGTTGAAACAAAGATCTGAGTACACAAGGCAGTAGTTTACAAATGTAACAGTTAAAAGACCGTCTCCCTCCAACCTGTTCTTGTAGCTACTGTTACCTGCTGATGTCTTGAGCTTAGATCAGGGGTGGGCTATTTTGGCAGGTGGGCCACTTATTTTTGCATCCCCTGGTAGGTGCTCTGTTTCGCTTCTCTCTGCTCCTCGAGTCCACTTCCTGAACAGCCTCAGAGCAGACATGATTCACTTCCTGTCTGACTCCAAGGCTCTAAGTAGCCACAGACAGCCTTGCGATTGGCTCCCTGTTGCTATGGATACAAAATACAAGGTACAAAATGCTCTGTTCCTGGACTTCCCTGCCAGTGACAGTTACAGATGTGAGCCTGCAGCACAGTCTAATATTCAAAAAGGGGAGCCACAGCTACTGCCTCCCCAAACATCACTGTCCTGGACTCACTGGCAGTTGATGTGACTCCCCCTCTTTGAATTTTAGACTGTGCTGGAGTCCAACCTCTGTAGCTGCCACTGGCAGGGAAGTCCAAGAACAGAGCATTTTGTACCTAATGGAGTGGGTCATGTTGGAGGTTATGCTGCCGCTGCTGCTGCGTACATCCTGTGCCTGTCAGGCCCAGCTGCCATTTAACCCCCGCCGCACGCAGTGTCACATATAAAAAAAAGGTGGAACTTGCCGCATCCCAGGTGGATGGAATTGCCAGGCCAGTCTGTATCAGTTCTGTATGTTGCCCACCCCTGGCTTAGATGCTGATTATGGGATGTCCCTTGGGTCAATATTGAAATCAATGTGGTCTAATTTTCTCCAATATAGGAGTCTATTTTAGAATAAACATTGTTCAATTTACCACCCCCCCCCCTTAGAGAATCGGGACTCCTGCATTGACTCAAAAAGTGGCGTGACCTCAGGAAAAGGGGAGTGACTTCATAAAAATGCCCAGGATCACGAAGCCATACCCAGATTCACCACTGTGGGGGCATGGCCAGCGCTCTGAGAGCTCCTGGTAATGCACCCAGACCCTCCGTCTCATGTGAATAGACGCTGTGCGCACAGCATCTATTAACTGCTCTGACAGGGGGACTCCCAACTACCACCCCCCCATGGAACACTGCAGGCCTCGGGTGGTATTTGACACAGTCACTAAATAAGTGACTGTCCTGCGAAAATAGTGATAGTTGGGAGGTAGGATGTTACTGCATCATTTGGGACTAAGCATGTGCTTTAATCTATTTGTCTCACACATGGGGATAATTCATGCCCCAGCATTGATGGTTTAAAAACATCTGTGATGTTAGATGTACATACCTCCCAACTGTCCCACTTTTCGTGGGAACGTCCCATTTTTTGGGATGTTCTAGCATCCCTCCTGGGGCCGCAGTGTCCCGCAGTGGGGGGGGGGAGCAGTTGGGAGTCCCCCCTGTCATCCGTGAATAAACACTGTGCCAGAGGGGCTGGGGGCATAACCAGCGGCTCAAGGAGCTGCTGAGCATACCCCCACAGCGGTGAAAATGGGGGGAAGGCCTCACGGCAGCGATGCAAATACAGACCATGCCCCTTTTTGCTAGGTCATGCCCCCAGAAATTTGGCACCCTCGCAGGGATCAAATGTTGGGAGGTATAGATGTACTGTGCTTGACAGAGCAGAAACATTTCAAAGTATTTCAGCATTAGTATAAAGTGATGGGTTGTCTGATTTATCTTATCTGGTACAAGGTAAAATGACTTGTGTATAAAGACAAATGAAAGGGAAATATATATATTTTATTACCTAGAGAAAAAAATCAGCTTAAGACATCAAAATAGTATCACAGAAACTTGCTCATGGCTTGAGAAAAATATTGTACTGGTATCTGACATTGTGGAGAAAATTGAATGTCGATCACAGCCGAGTATGAACGGGTACTACCAGCTGGAGGAAACTTTTTTCACAAGTTCCCCCAGCCAAAGTATGACAATTGTGGTTGGTCAGCTCTGGCTGGGTCCCTGGAGGAGTTGAAACCCCCCAATAAAGGGGTCTCCCCCCCGGGCCGGTACTGTGGGTACCGTGCTAATGTTTAAACTTTAAAGTGTAAAAAAAGAAAGAATTATTGGGTTTTGTACTTTTGTAGTAGAACTACAATTCCTAACAAGCCTCCCCTGCATGCAGGGAGTTGGAGAACTAGAAGTCCCAGCATATCGGGTAATGGGCCCACTGAATCTTGTAGTCCCACCACAAAACCAACACCCACTTGTTTTTTCTACTGTATGTAAAATTTTTCGCACGTTTTTACCCCTGTAATGTTTAAAATATATAGTAGCTGCTCTCATTTATCTAACACTCTTTAACACCACTTGCTATCTTTTGCTAGTGTGGTGCCTTGGGCTGGTTTGTCTGGGCTGGCTTGGGGGTGTCCCATGCCCTAGACGTAAACACCTAGATATAAGTGACTTACCCTATAATGAGGTTACGTGGACATGGTGGATAAGCCCCTCATTTTGTCCAAGATTATGCAAAAGCCTCTATTTAATTGCAAACATTATTGGTACATTTATTGTAATTATAATTAGTAATACAATAGTATAGGCTGAGTATCCCATATCCGGATATCCCAAAACTGAAATATTCATAAAACAGTAGGTTTTCAGAATTTTTATTGCTTTTGTTCCCCCCTTGAGTCAGGGTTGGGCTTAAAAGTATGTGAAGCATAAAGTGTGACCTACCGGTAATTATTTCCTCTTCGGTCCTTTTTCTCCTTTTCAGGTACTTCAACTCAAAATGACATTGACAGTATAACACAGTAATTCACACAATAAATAAGTAACAGATATTTTATTATGCAGGAACACTGCTTTTCTTCTTTCTATGGGGAATATCTGTTAATTGCATGCAAACAATTCATGGAAAGAATGAAACATAACATGTACACTTAAACACATTAATTGTATTACACCTCTAGGTAGAACAACAACAAATACAATCGGCAATCAATACTAACGACTTCAATTACCTGAGGTTACTTAATGCATTAAGTATTATCCTAACTGCAGTTTCGGAATAAAAAAGAAAAAATCTTTGAATAAGCAATTACTCTGTCTTTTGTATTTCTAGATGGAGTTCATATTTAAGTCTATACCAGAGTCTCGGAAACTATCCTGACTAGAAAAGAAGTGAGTAGTTAGTTGAGTGGCAATTGGAGCTTTTAAATGAGCTGACTTTGTCTTGCTACTCTGTTTCTCCGATGCAATGTTTTTATCTCTACCTGGAAGTTTCTACTAAGTTAGGGATCCTTAAGCAATAAACTCCTCTTTTCTGACTGCAGTGAACTTTAGAAGGAGCGACTACCTGGGAAGAAATGTTTTCCGGAACACCAGAAATGTAGGGCAGTTTCCGTTCAATAACAAGTCCTTGCAAAGGCACAGCTATGAAATTATGAATTGGAGGGCTATTAGCCTAATGTCTTGCACAAATAAATTGTAATCCTTCTCTGCAATAAGCTAGTGCACTGTAGTCCTACTGAGACCCTCCTGCAGTAACTGGTCTCTAATTTACTCCGTTACACTGTACACGGATTGAATTTAGCAGTTTCCTTGTTTAGGGAGCTGGACAGACCTTAGTGTAGAAGAAGCTCTTTATACTTTAGGAGCACTTTCCCTGACTGAGTATCCTCATTGAGGATTATAAGTGCCTGTGTCCACAATAGAGGGGAGACTGTTACACTGTATTTCTTCCTGAGATAATTATAGTCCTCACTGCGCTGATATGTATATATGATTCTGACATGCTGGACTACTGTTTACTTCTACTGTCCACTTTAGTAGCTATAATCCTGCTAACTATACTGCATTAACTGTGTTACCAGAAGGTATTCCTGTGGCAATAAACTCGGGAGGCTGACAGAGGGTTGGACTTCTGGGGCGGTCTCTAGCCTGGTGGGGATGGTTGTGTCAATCACCACTCGCTTATGTTATTGCTGACAGGCCTCTCCTGCGTCTCCGCCTCCACTGCCGCCCACGATGACGCGGTCGGCAGGTCTCCCCGCCGGGATCAACTATCTGGCTGCTGCGGCTGACGTCTGTGATGACAGGCCTCTCCTGCGTCTACGCCTCCACTGCCGCCCACGATGACGCGGTCGGCGGGCCTCCCCGTCAGGATCAACTATCTGGCTGCTGCGGCTGACGTCTCCTTTCAGCGCCGCCGATCGCTCACCCTGCTGGGGGTGGCAGACTCCCGGACAACACCTCCGGTAAGTCTCCTTGTCACTTTCAGCCACGCTGTCCGTTGCGACTATGCTGCGTAGCTCTGCACAGGATCGTCACCTCAGAAAACTGCGTCACAGCCGTTGCCAGGTCCAGCTTTTTATAACTTCTTCCTCGCGCTTCCCCTGAATTCCCGCTGTCACCACGAGCGCAATAACTTTATTTACAGGTGTCCTTAGCAAAAGTCTTATTTCCCCTCTGAACGGGGTATTTGAAGGGACCCAGCAGTTAATCCCTCTTCTGCTGGTTCAAACCATCTTCCTCCGGGAGGGGGGGTTCAATTATAACAGTTAGTTAATAACTCCTTGGTCTCTAATAAAAGTCCTCTTTTGCCTTCAGTGAAGGCATCAGCACATATAACCCCTTCTGCATTAAATCGGCATACCATAAATTGATAATAACAGTTATGCTTTCTGAGAAAGTTTCAATTACCTTCTATGAAGGTATTAATACACATTGCCATGTATACTTCCCCTGTGGGGATAAATTACACAACAAAACTTTCAGTAGCCTCTATGAGGCGTATATGGTACAGCGTTACATGTTGATAAACATTAGACACCATGGGGGGTATTCAACCCCTAACAGTGTCCATCACACACTTCCCCACTGAAATTTGCATGTCCCCATGCAATAACTCAAAGAAAATAAGCATTCTTATTCTTATAAAGAAGCTCCAAAGGAAGAAATAAATAAACAGTATTACATATGACTTAGTCAATAATACTTACAAACTTCTATCTTTAAATTCGGTACCTGAGAGGTAAGACGCCTTTGGTACTCTTGCTGTAGCGTCTTAACTCTGAGGTACTACAGGTTAGGTCATCCGACAATCCAAAAGCATCATTACAGTCAAATGGCAACAACAATGGATCATGAACCTCATTTACATCGGCTGGTTCACCAGCAATTACAGGGCAAGGATACATGCAAGTATTAACTCCCGGCTAAAACATTCTCAGCATATCTTGAAAGGTGGTATTGGGATCTGGAACTTCCTTTAAATCAGAGTCTCCTATCACATGTGTAATCGGCACAGTCAATTCTGGTGGTGGGCTATGGCATTTTTTTAACTGGTTCCGGTGCACTACCATCGTAACATCTTTTCCGACTTTGGAGATTTGATAAACATCTTGGCCAGGTTTAGGGATGCTTTGAATCACATAAGGTACGTTTTCCCAATGTGGATCAAGTTTGCTGTGGCGGTTATGCCGTTGCTTCCACACCACGTCACCAACTTGTAGGGGTTCGGCCATGGCTTTTTCATCGTAGTTATTTTTCTGTTTTTGCTGACACTGGTCCCTTCTCTGATCGACAAGTTGGTAAGCGTCTTTTAATCTGTCACGATGTGCTTGAACCCACTCTGTGCTAATGTCGATATCTGGATCCAGGTCGGAGGGTACATCCAATTGTATGTCAGCGGGTAACTTTCCTTTCCTTCCAAACAAAAGGAAGTAGGGGGTGAAACCAGTGGTGGCATGTTCGGTATTGTTATACACAAAGGTTATTTCGGGCAGAAGAACAGGCCAGTCTTTTCTTTCATTTTCTGGTATGGCCTTTAGAATGTTGATCAGAGTCTGATTTAATCTCTCACATGCCCCATTGCATTGTGGGTGGTAGGCAGTGGTGTGGACTTTTTTACACTGGTATAAGGCACAGAGTTTGTGGAACAATCTTGATTCGAACGCAGATCCCTGGTCTGTCAGAATTTTGTCAGGATACCCATAGGGTCTGATGAATGCCCTCCAAAGGATTTCAGCGGTGGTGCGTGCGGTGAGATCTCTTACTGGAAGAATGACAGCAAACTTTGAGTAATGGTCGACTATCGTGATAACGTACTGGTATCCACTTTTGCTCGTTTCTAGCTTTACATGATCTATCAGGAGCAATTCAAGCGGATGATGACTGAGAATTGGGTGTAGTGGTGCTTTTTGAGTGGAGGCGGGTCTCTTCTTTAGGGCACAATAACTGCAATTTTGGCACCATAATTCCACATCTTTCCTAATGTTGATCCAGAAGAAACGTTGTCTAATGGTAGTTTTCAACTTCTCGATTCCCAGATGACCTGACTGGTCGTGATATGCGTGCAATATTCTATTGACTTGCTGCCGGGGCACAATGATTTGCGTCACTTGTGCATGTGTCTTCGGGTTGACACTCCGACGGACAATCAGATCTCTCTGAACCCGAAGCCGATCTCTCTGTCTCCATAGCTGCCGGAACTCCTCGCTCTCAGACTGAACTTCTTCTTTTCGCAACGTTTCTTTGGACAGGAGCAAAGCTTTCAGTTTGGTCAATGTTGGGCTGGCGTTCTGGATTTGTAACCATTCATTGGACGACCCCACAACGGGTACCTCTGGTGGATGCTGGGCTTCATTCACTGATTGCATCTGGGTAGATACAGACTTTTGCTGAGTAAGCATGTCATAGAAGGTGGGCATCTCCACTTCCTCCCATTCATCTCCTGGGTCAGCTGCAAACCGTTCCTGGGGGATACGTGACAGGGCATCTGCATTGGTATTGCTCTTGCCAGCACGATATTTGATGGTAAAGGTGAAATTGAACAGTCTCGAATACCACCGCTGCTCCAGTGCTCCAAGTTGAGCCGTGTTGAGATGAGCCAATGGGTTGTTGTCTGTGAAGGCGGTGAAGGGTGTTGAGAACAAATAATTACGGAATTTCTCTGTGACTGCCCATACTAGGGCCAGCAGCTCTAACTTAAACGCACTATAGTTGGCGTCGTTTCTTTCAGTCTTTTTTAAGTTTCTGCTGGCGAAAGCAATGACTCTCTCCTTTCCGTTCTGTTCTTGTGAGAGCACGGCCCCTAAGCCTCTGAAACTGGCGTCAGTGTACAGGTTGAAAGGACGAGTGTAGTCGGGGTAGGCTAATATGGGCGTCTCTGTCATGAGCTTCTTCAGCTAGTCAAAGGCAGCTTGTTGTGGCTCCCCCCACTGTACCAGCAAACGTTTGTTCTGTTGACTGCGATTTATTCCTCGTAACAGTTCATGTAATGGGCTAGCAATCTGGGCAAAGTTTTGGATGAACCTCCTGTAATATCCAATGAAGCCGAGGAAGCTCCTTACGTCTCGGACAGTTCTTGGAATGGGCCATTCTTTTACAGCGGAGATTTTATCCGGGTCTGGAGTGACACCCTGAGCACTGACAATGTGTCCTAGGTAGGCCACACTGCTTTTTAGCAGGAAACACTTGGAGGGTTTGAGTTTGAAACCGTATTCGGCTAGCTTTTGGAAGACTTCATGAAGGTGCTGGAGATGATCATGGTACGTTCCCGAATATATGATGATGTCATCTAAGTACAGTAATACAATTTCAAAATTTTGGTGCCCCAAGCAGTGCTCCATCAGTCTTTGAAACGTTCCTAGCGCATTACAAAGGCCGAAGGGCATGCGGTCGAACTCGTATAGCCCCATGGGCGTGGTGAAGGCCGTCTTCTCGCGGTCTGCATCAGACATTTGAATTTGCCAATAACCGCTCGTTAGATCAAGGGTCGAGAAGTAGGATGCTGATTTCAATGCGGCCAGGGACTCCTCTATTCTTGGCAGGGGATAGGCGTCAAGATGGGTAATTTGGTTCAATTTTCTATAGTCTACGCAGAAACGTAAGCTGCCATCCTTTTTTTTTACGATTACAATGGGGGCGGCCCAAGGGCTGAAACTTTCATGGATGACTCCGCTGGCTTTCATTTCTTCCAACATTTTTTTGACCGGTTGGTACAGTGCAGGGGCAAGTGGCCTATATCTTTCCTTTATTGGGGAAGCATTCCCGGTGGAGATATGATGACGGATCTTTTCAGCTTTTCCGAAGTCAGATGCATGCTTGCTGAAGGACTTTTCATTCTCTTTCACAACTTTTAGAACTCCTTCCACCAATTCACTGGGGGTATCAGCTTCCCCGACATGCACCTCCGTCCACCACGGGCACACTTCTTCGGATTTTTTTGTCTGTGCAGTGACACCCACATTCAGGTCAACAGTTGTGTGTACATCCTCAAAGGTGACCCACGTCAGTCTTCCCATGGTGTGATTTTTGGTCAATCGGATGGAATAATCGTGAGGATTACACACTCGCACTGGAACTCGGCCATTCGCCACCGTGACTAGCGTTCTTGCCACGACGAAGTCGGTTCGAGATGGCGCCTTGCAAGGTTCAATGATGGCATCGTAAGACATTCCAGACGGGCCGCATCTGGCTTTACACCACAGGATAGTCTCTGTGTTGGGACGTAGTGTGATAGCTTTATGATCCACGAACTTGACTTTCCCACCTTTGCCTGTTTCTCTCACAAATCTTTGTCGGTTTTGCAGCACTCGGACCACCTTGCCCAAAGCTTTCTGGCAATTCTGGGAAACACCCGGGAATTCATACTTCCAGGCTGTTAACAGTTCATCGGGGCAGTTCTGCAAGATATTCATACCAATTATGATGGAAGGGATGGTAGAGGCTTCGGTATGGGTGATAAGGCAACCTTGTCGGGTCAACAGGGTCTTTCCAATTTTGACATCGATTTCACAATAGCCCTCACACGAGATATCTAACCCATTGCTGGCCAACAGCCTCAGCCATGTGGGTGGAGGAGGTATAGGGCTCTTCTGACTCCAGAGTCGGCAGAAGATCTTGTAGTCAATTGTGGTTACCTGGGAGCCAGTATCGAAAGTGGCTAACACTTGAATGTCGTCAATATGTACAGGCAGTACAGGGCATTCTCCAACATACCGCAGGCACCACTCTTCAGGGGTAGGACCTATTCCTGGTAATTCCCCCGGGGAGCGCCCTCTGTCCCCGGGGTCTTGACGTTTAAAGGACTTGCATCTTCATCCCGACAAGCACGTTCCACATGACCACTGCGTCCACATCTGCAACAGATAGGGCGCCCTTGACTGTCAAATTCATCTGTGGGTCTACGACCCCTCCTTTGAATATTGCCTCTCCATTCTCCACAAGGATAACGATTTCTGGATCTCCAATTTGATTCGTTTTGCTCGTTTGATTGGCGACTAGCAAGGCGTTGGATCTCTCTCTGCATATTAGCCATGCTGGACACCAGATCTTCGATCTGTCCCTTTAATACGTATGAGATATCTTGCGAGGATGATTGGGCTCCTTAGCAGCCATTTGTTGCGTTTTCACCTCCCTCGCTTCTGACTGGCCTTCTGATTCTTTCACCATACTATCCTGGTATCCTGGATACTCGGGGAACTTTACTTCTGGAGTCCGTTTGGGCCAGATTATTTTAATTGCTACGTCTTTAAAGTCGAGGAAAGAGTCCTCTGCCTTTTGTAATCTGAGGAGTTTGAGTTGTGTCTTTATGCTGTCGCTGTAGACCCCCTCGATCAACCGATTAACCAAGGTTTGATTCATCTCGTCTACGTCGTGTTGTTCCGGGTCTAACTCTTGTATGTCCTTGTACATCTCTTGAAGGCTTAAGGCAAAGTCTCTTAACGTCTCCTCGGCTCCTTGCTTTCGAGCATAAAAACGTGACTTGAGTTCTGACAGTGTACCAACGTCAAAGGTAGTGGCCAACCGCTTGAATATTTGGTCCGCTGTTTGTCTCTCGGTCACTGGCCATGAATACACTTCATGCAAAGCAGAGCCTTTTAATTGGCCTAACAGTATCACTACTTTTTGCTGAATGGTCACTGGATACAATTTGTATATTGATTCCAATTTCTTTTTGAAGGTCTTCAATGAGCTGAAATCTTTCCCGCCTTCCCCAGAGTACATCGGGATCCATGGTACTCCGAAGTAATAGGGTAGTGTTATGGGGTTGCCTGCCATAGCCGGTTGTGTGGGCGTGGATGTTGATACACCCGTTCCTGATGCTGATGCTGTTTCCTCGCTTGACATCTTTCTTTTCTTGTTCTTATCCTGTTCGTGACGCCAAATTTTGTGTGACCTACCGGTAAGTATTTCCTCTTCGGTCCTTTTTCTCCTTTTCAGGTACTTCAACTCAAAATGACATTGACAGTATAACACAGTAATTCACACAATAAATAAGTAACAGATATTTTATCATGCAGGAACACTGCTTTTCTTCTTTCTATGGGGAATATCTGTTAAATGCATGCAAACAATTCATGGAAAGAATGAAACATAACAAGTACACTTAAACACATTAATTGTATTACACCTCTAGGTAGAACAACAACAAATACAATCGGCAATCAATACTAACGACCTCAATTACCTGAGGTTACTTAATGCATTAAGTATTATCCTAACTGCAGTTTCGGAATAAAAAAGAAAAAATCTTTGAATAAGCAATTACTCTGTCTTTTGTATTTCTAGATGGAGTTCATATTTAAGTCTATACCAGAGTCTCGGAAACTATCCTGACTAGAAAAGAAGTGAGTAGTTAGTTGAGTGGCAATTAGGAGCTTTTAAATGAGCTGACTTTGTCTTGCTACTCTGTTTCTCCGATGCAATGTTTTTATCTCTACCTGGAAGTTTCTACTAAGTTAGGGATCCTTAAGCAATAAACTCCTCTTTTCTGACTGCAGTGAACTTTAGAAGGAGCGACTACCTGGGAAGAAATGTTTTCCGGAACACCAGAAATGTTGGGCAGTTTCCGTTCAATAACAAGTCCTTGCAAAGGCACAGCTATGAAATTATGAATTGGAGGGCTATTAGCCTAATGTCTTGCACAAATAAATTGTAATCCTTCTCTGCAATAAGCTAGTGCACTGTAGTCCTACTGAGACCCTCCTGCAGTAACTGGTCTCTAATTTACTCCGTTACACTGTACACGGATTGAATTTAGCAGTTTCCTTGTTTAGGGAGCTGGACAGACCTTAGTGTAGAAGAAGCTCTTTATACTTTAGGAGCACTTTTCCCTGACTGAGTATCCTCATTGAGGATTATAAGTGCCTGTGTCCACAACAGAGGGGAGACTGTTACACTGTATTTCTTCCTGAGATAATTATAGTCCTCACTGCGCTGATATGTATATATGATTCTGACGTGCTGGACTACTGTTCACTTCTACTGTCCATTTTAGTAGCTATAATCCTGCTAACTATACTGCATTAACTGTGTTACCAGAAGGTATTCCTGTGGCAATAAACTCGGGAGGCTGGCAGAGGGTTGGACTTCTGGGGCGGTCTCTAGCCTGGTGGGGATGGTTATGTCACTCACCACTCGCTTATGTTATTGCTGACAGGCCTCTCCTGCGTCTCCGCCTCCACTGCCGCCCACGATGACGCGGTCGGCGGGCCTCCCTGCCGGGATCAACTATCTGGCTGCTGCGGCTGACGTCTGTGATGACAGGCCTCTCCTGCGTCTCCGCCTCCACTGCCGCCCACGATGACGCGGTCGGCAGGCCTCCCCATCGGGATCAACTATCTGGCTGCTGCGGCTGACGTCTCCTTTCAGCGCCGCCGATCGCTCACCCTGCCGGGGGTGGCAGACTCCTGGACAACACCTCCGGTAAGTCTCCTTGTCACTTTCAGCCACGCTGTCCGTTGCGACTATGCTGCGTAGCTCTGCACAGGATCGTCACCTCAGGAAACTGCGCCACAGCCGTTGCCAGGTCCAGCTTTTTATAACTTCTTCCTCGCGCTTCCCCTGAATTCCCGCTGTCACCACGAGCGCAATAACTTTATTTACAGGTGTCCTTAGCAAAAGTCTTATTTCCCCTCTGAACGGGGTATTTGAAGGGACCCAGCAGTTAATCCCTCTTCTGCTGGTTCAAACCATCTTCCTCCGGGAGGGGGGGTTCAATTATAACAGTTAGTTAATAACTCCTTGGTCTCTAATAAAAGTCCTCTTTTGCCTTCAGTGAAGGCATCAGCACATATAACCCCTTCTGCATTAAATCGGCATACCATAAATTGATAATAACAGTTATGCTTTCTGAGAAAGTTTCAATTACCTTCTATGAAGGTATTAATACACATTGCCATGTATACTTCCCCTGTGGGGATAAATTACACAACAAAACTTTCAGTAGCCTCTATGAGGCGTATATGGTACAGCGTTACATGTTGATAAACATTAGACACTATGGGGGGTATTCAACCCCTAACAGTGTCCATCACAAAAGATTCCCAGACATTCCCTGTATTTAGCGCTGCTGATCCCCGGGGGAACCATGCAGAACCTATATTACATATTGTACATAATCACATGTATGTTTATATTAGCTATGTGGTTCCCTCAACACTACATGACTGGCACTGCAGCTGACGCTGATTATTTTCATTGTTTTTTACACACACTAAAAACATTACATTACACAAAATAACTACACAAAATAAAAAAGATTAATATTGATAAAAGACACAATAAATTATCATTGTTGAAAGAATCAATAAATTATTAGGTACTTGTGGAGTATCACGGCTCCCACGATGGCCATCGCACATGAAAAAATTGCATCGCATGCGATCGCATGCGTTTTTTAACAGAAAAGCATCCTTTATTTGAACAAAATGAAGTCTTCATTTTGTTCAAATAAAGGATATCTGTTTTTTGTAATCACAGTATCCGTCTGTTTTTGCTCATCCATATTTATGAGCGTTTGGAACCTGGTATCCCCAATGGTGGAAGACGGGAAGACAAAGACTTACCTGATATGCTATTGACCCTATAGCTCCACGTGAGTAATTGGTTTAGGGGTGGTCCACCCCATTACATCTTTTATTATCCAAGGATTTCGTATTACCCCAGAGAGGGTAGATATGCCTGTTTGATCGATTGCTATTGTGAGTGTATGGAGAAGGGGGCTACACCCCGATACATATATAAAACATCACTCAGATAGACCAAAGTTGTTTAAACAAAACAATTTACTTGAATATACACACTTACCATAACTGTATTACACGAGGAGACATGCTCTCTATCTCCCCTCTTGTCTTTTCATAAATTGTCACCGAGAGAGAAGACGGAGGACATCAAGGGACAGTGACTTAAACGGGGGAGTACTAATTTCCTTTTACTAAAAGCGCCCATATTCTTAGAATTGAGATATTTTTTCTTGTCCAAGTTCCTGTCGGAGTACTTCCGTAAAAAACGGATACCACGAGGCTTTAGGGTGGCCAATACCCTCACCATCGGGCGCAGCAATCCCGCCTTCTGTGTCCGTTGGTGTGGGGTATTGAATAAATGCTCTCTGGACCTCATCGCTTTGGCCATTGAAGAAGTAAGTAGCGAATTGTTGAAGGTGAGGGCTGATCTACACAACTGTGAGCTTGAATCTATGCCAGTATTGAAGGAGGATAGGACTGAAAACTGGATTGACCGACTGCAAAGTCAAATTGACAAATATAGGGTCGATCTCATTGCCTTTAAAAGGAAAAAATTGGAGACAGTAGAGGTCGACTATCAAAAACATAGTGTCTATAGGTGGCTCCAGGGGAGCAGTGATAATACAAAAAAATTTCAACCAAGTCGTCCAGATAGACGCTTTTTTGGTAATAGGCCCAACTATCACTCATCTTATTCATCCTCTGGCTCTGATACCAATACAAGCTTACCCCCCTCTGGGTCAGTTGGGACCTCGTCTTTTTTGGAGGTGAGTCAGGCGACAAGCCAGACCGGTCCAAATTTAGGACTAAGAGACCACACCCGAGGAGGGGGCAAAAGGGGAAGAGGAAGGCCCAGGGGCAGAAGAAATTGCCTGAATTGATTTTCATTCTATCCAGTCGTAGCTTAACTGAACCTGAGATCTCGCTACTGTCCAAAGGCTTTACCTTTATACCAACAAATAGGTTTAATTCCTTTGACTTGTATATAAATCACTTTAAAATTGGGCGGAAACTCAGACTAAAAGAATATTTTAAAAACAAAATTAGTCAGGATACCCCAACCAATATACACCAAAGGAAATTTAAAAGACCTAGTAATTTTGACCCCCAATCAAACAACGCTAGCTTGAAAACCTTTTTAAGAAGGGCAGTAAAACTACCCAGACTTTTGACAATCTCACAGTTGATGAGAGATTGGCCTTACGTATCTTGCAAGAAGACAAAAGTATTGTTATACGTAATGCCGATAAAGGCGGGGCAATAGTCCTACAAGACTTTAAAGACTATGACAATGAAATGAGGCGACAGTTGTCCGACACTGACACATATCTAAAAATTGAATTTAATCCCATGATACGGATAAAAAAGAAGGTTGACTCCCTTATTCAACAGGCTCTGGTCCAGGGTTGGATTGATGAAGATATGGCTGATTTTTTGACTGTTGAACATTCTATCTGCCCGGTGGTCTATACTCTCCCAAAAAATCCATAAGTCAATGGATAGACCACCGGGTAGACCGATCATCTCTACAAGGGGGTCAATTTTGCAGCCAGTGGCCATCCTTGTAGATCATTATTTGCAGCCTTTTGTAAAAAATACACAATCCTTCCTAAGGGATTTGATTTCAGAGATACAGGCAATGGGGCCGATTCCAGCTGGTTGTGTTTTAGCAACCATGGATGTGTGCTCTCTCTATACTGTAATTCCACATAAGGAGGGCATAGAGGCAGTGGAGAGAGCATTACACCATGGTCCTTATGAAGGCCCGCCAATTGAATTCATATTGTCATTGTTGACTGTAGTGTTGGAAATGAACCATTTCATGTACATATGCAGGTAGCCGGCACGGCTATGGGGTCAAATTTGGCCCCAGTTTATGCCAACACGTTCATGAACTGGTATGAGAGAGAATTCATTTTCACCCAATATGATGACAATATCATGTTTTACCGAAGATTCATCGACGATGTGCTGGTGATTTGGAGAGGGGACATTTCTTCATTTCTTATGATTGTAGACTCATTGAATGCCTTGAACTCCCCTATCAGATTCACGGCGTGCGCAGACAATGAATCTGTCAACTTTTTGGATTTAACCTTATCTCTGAAAAATCAATTGCTTGAATTTACACTTTACAGAAAACCCACTGACCGGAATATGCTGCTTTGGTCATCCAGCCACCACCCACCGCATCTAAAATCCAGTCTTCCCATCTCACAATTTGTGCGGGTCCTCAGGAATAACTCCGATGCAGTAAGAGCTGAGACACAGATTAAGGAGTGTCAGGAGATTCCTTGATAGAGGATATAATAGGACCACTTTATCGAGATGCCTCACCAGGGCAAGGGACATTGTCACCAGGGACCATAGACCATCAAAGTCATTGACACCTGGGAGAGTCATCCTAAATGTCACATGTGACACCAATTTAGCTGTCACACAAAGAACCATAAAAAAACATTGGAATTTGGTCCAAACTGATCCAGCATTTAATAAACTACCAGCTGATCCACCATTGCTGAGTATTAACAGGGGCCGTAATTTGAAAGATCTTCTCCTGCGACCCGATATGAGACCTGATGATGGGAGCAAAAGAAATTGGCTGAGTCAATGATGTCTCGGGTGTACCTCCTGTAGGGCTATGCAAACAGGCAAATTCTTTTGTCACCCTCAAAGCGGAAAGAAAATCTACCTGAGACACAGGTTAACCTATCAGCTGGATCACATTGTATATTTTTTGACATGCCCTTGTGGACTTCTATATGTCGGAAAGACTATTTGCACCTACAGAGAGAGAGAGTGGCCCAACACAGGTCCTCGATTCGTCAGGCATATGAGACAGGAGTAACCGACAAACCTGTGGCCGCTTACTTCTTAAAGTGTCAACATCAAATTTCGACACTAAGAGGAATGATCATAGATTGGATTCCGCCTCCATCTAGGGGGGGTGATAGAGGACTTACTCTATTAAAAGCTGAGCACGGTGGATTCATAGGCTGGAGACCTTAGCACCAAAAGGCTTGAATGAGGTTAATCACCTCTCTATCTTCATATAAATTGAGTAAATGTTTATCCGGACTGATTGCATAATTTTTGCATATATGATAAGAAAAACGATGGGAACTTAATAGTGTAGTCAAAAATTTTTTTTCTGTATTGGTGGCATTTGGCATATGGTCTTTTTTATGCTGATTATTATATGTATGTATGTCTTGTCCTGTTATTTAAGTATGGTGGCAGCACTTTTTGCACTTTAAAATAGTTGACTGGGTGGCCCGCAGTAGCTGGTTGCCATGGTTACCCACCGATCTACCAATGGTTGAATAACAAGTATTGAAACGATTTGATAGAATTGTACAATAGTGGACACTTGTGGCAGCTATATGCCGTTTTGATTTTTGTGGTTATGAAGCACCCAGGTGCAGGTATAGTTATAGCGCTGATCTAAGTGATGAAACAGCGCTTGAACCGCATGATGCGTTCCAGTGACGCCGTAGATAGCCGCCGCAAGGTCCGGGGCACTGGTTGATGACGTCAACTTCTGGCGATATGCGTTCCACTGCTGTGGAGCGCACGCCGCGGCAAGAAAGCCGGAGAAAGAGAGAGGCACTTATAATCTGTGCTCCATGATCGGAGTAGTGGAGACATATTTAGCGTTATTGTAAGTACCCAGACAGTATATATAACTTATGCCCATATATCTGCTAATGTGTAATTTTGGTGTTTGATACCCGGAAAGGTATTTCCGGGGGCGGGTTCCTCTGGCAATTGGCTGCTTGGGTATTTAAACCCTGTTAGGCTGGTGAGGGATAAGCTTCACATCTACTTGGTGGTCTTGAAGAAGGTCCCTGCGTGGACCGAAACGTTGACACGTACACTATGTGTAATTAAAACTTCTTTGGATATGACAACAGCCTGGTGAGTGCTCTCTACAAAAATGGAATTATATATATATATATATATATATATATATATACATATATATATATATATATATATATATATATACATTGGGTCGACCTTCATTTGTTGACCCAATGTATGTCGACCTTATTTTCTTCAACCTAGTGACCCATATCCATCATATCACCTCTTTAAATTAAGACTTCAGATTTGACACCCTTTCTGCCTCTTCAAAAATCATACCCCAGATCTATTTTTTCCCCCAATTCTAAAACATACAGCCAGTCTAATTACTTCCCCCAAATTAAAAATCTTGCCTTAATTCACCGAAAATATTTGTGCAGCTTCAATAGATGTGTGAACATAAGTGCAGATGTAGAGGACTGGAGAAGAGCAAACGTAGTTCCACTGCACAAAAGTGGAAGCAAAGAAGAAGCAAGTAACTACAGACCAGTGAGCCTTACATCAGTAGTAGGGAAATTAATGGAAGAACTATTAAAAGAGAGAATAGTGGAATATCTTAAATTAAACAATTTACAGGATCCAAAACAGCATGGTTTTACTGCAGGGAGGTCATGCCAAACAAATCTTATTGACTTTTTTGACTCTGTGACCAAAATACTAGATGAAGGGTGGGCTGTAGATGTGGCATATCTAGACTTTAGTAAGGCATTTGACACTGTCCCACATCGCAGGCTGCTAAATAAATTGGAAAGTGTGGGATTGAATTATAAAACAATTAAATGGATAAGAACCTGGTTGCAGGATAGGAAACAGACAGTTGTAGTAAATGGAATGCATTCTATGGAGGGACATGTTACCAGTGGAGTACCCCAGTACCCCAGTGCTGTTTAATATCTTTGTTAGTGACATTGCAAATGGTATTAAAGTATGCCTTTTTGCAGATGACACAAAGATATGCAACCGAGTATACACCAGGAGGGGTAAATCAAATGACTGATGAGCTAAGTAAACTAATAATGCCACTTTATAGGTAATTGGAACGGCCTCATCTGGAATACTGTGTCCTGTTCTGGAGACCATATCTTCAGAAGGATATAAATACAGTGTACAAAGAAGGGCAACTAAATGGTGCATGGCCTACATGGTGCATGGCCTACATCACAAAACTTACCTGGAAAGACTTAAAATGTCATGATTGGACACCATCCTGTCATGAGCAACCGCCATTTTTACATCAGAAGGAGCGTAATTGTACCACGCCATTCTGCCCTAACTGCATATGTAATTGAGAAAGTGACCTTTGCCCTGGATGGTTGGAAGGAATGGGGGGTGAAGCAGGAAGGCAGATGGGATCCCTTTCATTTGAAGATCATGCTCTGTTTATAATAATGTTTCTGAGATTGTGGTGCTATCTCCTCATCCTAGGAACAAAGGGAAGTAATTTCCCCTAGGACCCAGATCAAGATCTGGTCTGCCTTGTATGTCTCAACAAGGTTTGTTGACTCTGACCCCAGGGGGGTTGCTTTGTATACAAAGTGTCAAAGCTCTGAGTGTTGATGGCTAATTGCTCAGCATCGAAGGGAAAGTAAATTAGCTAGCCCCTGCGTATATCCTTAGGAAACCCCGTGACAGGGAAGATTCCTGAGGTGGGGGCTGAAATTGGTTGTTGTTCATCATGCTTGGGAGAAATTGGTTGTTGTTCATCATGCTTGGGAGAAGAGGAGTCTAGCTGTCTCACTGGATCCTATACCAATACGAAGCAATCCCACTCCAACCCCGTTTCATGCTGTGTGTTCCTATATCTTCTAACTTATGTTTTCTGTAATATACTGTAAGCCTTGTAGTGTTTTCACTTAAATTAAGCAGTCATAATTTAGTTTTGGTGTCTGCTGTTTTCCAGCCCAAGCCTCTGACGAATTCGCCAGAGCGTTACCGTGTAATAATTTGGTGTGTCGACAGAATCAAAGCTGTCATGGACTAAGTCCAAAAAGCTTACGTTGATTGGTAACAAGTGGAATCGTGGTGTAATACGCACACGCTTGGGGTACTCAGTAACTGTGTCATGTGTCCGGGATTCTCAGATTGCGGTATCAGGGGAATCGCCGCCTAGGAGCGTGACAAAAAGATCTTAACATGTATAGTTTGGAGCAGAGAAGGGAAAGGGGGGACATGATAGAAATCTTCAAATATATGAAGGGTTTTAACATAGTACAGGAGGGAAATTTTCTTCAAAGGAAAAGAAGTAATAGAACACAAGGACATGCACTGAAGCTGGAGGGAGGTAGGTTCAGGGGAAATGTTAGAAATATTTACTTCACAGATAGGGTAGTGGATAAGTGGAATAGCCTCCCATCAGAGGTGGTAGAGGCTAAGACAGTAGAACAATTTAAACATGCTTGGGATAGGCATATGAATATCCTTACAAAGAAATAAGGATTAAAAATGGTTGAGATTACCTGAAGGGTAAAAAAAGGGGCAGACTAGATGGGCCAAATGGTTCTTATCTGCCGTCAAATTCTATGTTTCTATGTTTTCTTTCTATAGAAAACATTTTTTGAAGTATAGCACTATAAATAAGTTCATATTTAGAAAAATATTGGTACACAAAATATATTGAACCTCAAATCCCAGCCAAACACATTATTTACCATTTCTTCAGCCCATCACTCTACCTCCACACAGACTTCAACTTACTGCATTGCAATTGCAGGATTGCTCCAACTATGTATTAATCAGTGTGTGCAACCATCCCACAGTGATTGGTGAAAGGTCAGCGTCACCTGCCAATTAGCACAGTAGCATCTATTCACATCAAGTAGCCCTGTAATAATGGCACTTCCTGTGAGACAATGGCGTGACTGACTGAATAATGGATGAGGCAAGCACATGATGCTGCATGGCCAATCTGATTGTATTGTAAAACATACTCAGAGCAGCTAGGAGGAATCTGCTCCCTCCTGACTACCAGACATACAGGGGGAAATTTACTAAAGGAAATTTGTAAAAAATAGGTGTATTTGTATCCAGAAATACACTTATTTTTGACATTTACTATCCTGAAAATACAGCAATTCGTATTCGTATTGATGTGCTATCATTACGAATATGAATTGCCATATTTTCGGGATAGTAAGAAGGGAATTTACCAAAATGGATTCGTAAAAAATAGGTGTATTCGTAGGCAGAAATACACC
Source organism: Crinia signifera (assembly GCF_055691185.1). Classification (NCBI taxonomy): domain Eukaryota; kingdom Metazoa; phylum Chordata; class Amphibia; order Anura; family Myobatrachidae; genus Crinia; species Crinia signifera. Next base: position 63,458,029 of record NC_139227.1, on the reverse strand, counting down.
TATTTTTTACACATTTGTATTTTCGGGATTTACAATCCCGAAAATACAACAATTCGTATTCCTAATGATGGGACATTCGTATTTGTATTTACAAATACGAATGTCTACACCATCGATAGGATACGACAGGAATCACCATTCAAAAGAATGGTGGTTCCTGATGTACTAAGCAGCCGTATTGATAATACGGCTGCTAATTGGTGTAAAACAGGCACGAAAATACGACAGGAAAATACACCTTGCTTTCCCTGTCGTATTTGGCTTAAGCCTGCACGGATCAGTCAGATCCGTGCAGGCTTTAGTGTAAAAAAATAGAAAGAAAAAAAAACAGCATGGGGTCCCCCCCCACAGCTGTAACCAGCACCAGGCTGAAAGAGCCGGGCCGGTAATCAAAAATCAGGGAACCCGACAAATAGGGGTTCCCCGATTTTTAACAACCAGCCCCAGGCTCCAGGTCCGGGGCTGGTTCCCAAAATACGGGGGACAAAATGACTAGGGGTCCCCCGTATTTTAAGAACCAGCCCCAGGCCAAACCAGCCTGCAGGGTAATGCCACAGCCGGGGGGAGACTTTTTATACAAGTCCCCCCGGCCAAAGCATTGACCCTCTGACCGGTCAGCCTGGCCAGGGGCCCTGGGGGAGTGGGGACCCCCCCAATAAAGGGGTCCCCCCCCTCCAGGACTTACCTGACCAGGCTGAAGCCTGGTGCTGTCCCCGGTGGCCCTGTGCGGTGGCCACCGGGCTGATCTTGGTGTAAAAAATAGAACAATAAACTATTGTTTTAAACTGTGGAACTATGAGTCCCAGCAAGCCTCCCCTGCAAGCTGGGACTTGGTGAACCACAAGTCCCAGCCGCTGGATCTTGTAGTTCCACAGTAAAAAAAATAGTTAAATAAATACACACTGACACCTGAAAAATAATAGTTTAATACATACATTACACACACACTGATACTTACCTATCTTGATCCCGTAGGTAGGTCCCAGAGTCTTGATCCGGTGCCTTGTCCTGGTTCCGGATCATGTCGTCTTTATTCACCATGTCGGAGCCAACTTTCCGGGCTCCTGATTGGCCGCTAGGCGGCTCCTGATTGGCCAGAATTCATTCTTAGTCCAGACGCCGAGGAGGAAACATCTCTGCGGCTCTGACAGTCGGGGAGCTGCCGGAGTCGCCCGGCAGCTTGAAAAAGAAGCCAGAAGATGGAAGAAGATGGAAGAATGCCTGGACTACGTCGGACCAAGCCAGAAGAACTTCCATGGAGGACCTGGGTGAGTTGGATTTCCTTCCACAGGTCCACTATGGATTTCTTCGGACCCGGGCCTGACGCCGACGCCGACATGAAGATCAACATGGTGAAGAAAGACAACATGATCCGGAACCAGGACAAGGCACCGGATCAAGACTCTGGGATCTACCTACGGGATCAAGATAGGTAAGTATCAGTGTGTGTGTAATGTATGTATTAAACTTTTATTTTTTTAGGTGTCAGTGTGTATTTATTTAACTATTTTTTTTACTGTGGAACTACAAGACCCAGCAGGCCCTTTAATGCCCCGCATGCTGGGACTTGTGGTTCACCAAGTCCCAGCCTGCAGGGGAGGCTTGCTGGGACTCATAGTTCCACAGTTTAAAACAATAGTTTATTGTTCTATTTTTTTACACCAAGATCAGCCCGGTGGCCACCGCACAGGGCCACCGGGGACAGCACCAGGCTTCAGCCTGGTCAGGTAAGTCCTGGAGGGGGGGGACCCCTTTATTGGGGGGGTCCCCACTCCCCCAGGGCCCCTGGCCAGGCTGACCGGTCAGGGGGTTAATGCTTTGGCCGGGGGGACTTGTATAAAAAGTCTCCCCCCGGCTGTGGCATTACCCTGCTGGCTGGTTTGGCCTGGGGCTGGTTCTTAAAATACGGGGGACCCCTAGTCATTTTGTCACCCGTATTTTGGGAACCAGCCCCGGACCTGGAGCCTGGGGCTGGTTGTTAAAAATCGGGGAACCCCTATTTGTCGGGTTCCCTGATTTTTAATTACCGGCCCTGGCTCTTTCAGCCTGGTGCTGGTTACAGCTGTGGGGGGGACCCCACGCCATTTTTTAAAAATATTTATTTATTTTTTCTATTTTTTTTTTACACTCTGCAGCCTGCACGGATCTGACTGATCCGTGCAGACTGCCAGAAAAATTCGTATCAGCGGCCGTATATATGGCCAGCTAATATTATTATTATTATTATAATTTTATTTATAAGGCGCCACAAGTGTTTCGCAGCGCCGTACAAAGGAACAATACAGGGAGACAAAACTTGGCATAACATTGAATAAATAACAAAAATACAGTACAAATAAAGAGCACCACAGTTCAATACACATTACAGCTTAAATGTAAGTAGTGAGGACTCAATCAACATATAACTAGAGGCTTGAGGCCAATGATGGAGATGAGTATGAAGATGGTCACTGAGTGTTGGAGTAAAGGAGAGCTGTGAGTGAAATGTGAAGAGAAGTGGGCTTTGACAACAGGAGGGAAGAGGGCCCTACTCGGAGGAGCTTACAATCTAGTAGGAAGGGGAGACAGACAGATTACAAGAGGTGCAAGCGAGGGGGTGGTGGTTAGATAGCAGGATGTAAACAGGCAAGGGGTCGGAGAACCAGCTGGTTTATGCAGTGGAAGGGTACGCTTTGATGAATAGGTGAGTTTTCAGTGCCCGTTTGAAGCTTTGCAAGGTCGGGGAGATACGAATGAATACGACATCGGAGGGTTACAAAGCAGTCGTATATGACTGCTTTGTAAATCCCCCTCGGGAACACGACTTTGCATACGACTAAAACAGTCGTATGCAGTCGTAGGGGAAATACTAATACGAAAAACTAGGTTTTTCATATTAGTAAATTTCCCCCTAAATGTCAAAAATAAGTGTATTTCTGGATACAAATACAGTACACCTATTTTTTACAAATTTCCTTTAGTAAATTTCCCCCACAATTGCAAGATAACCGGTGGCCCCCAAATCTTGATATTCTACAGGCCAAAGTGGCAGATGACAGCTTGCCCCCAAAGCCCAGCTCAACCCAAGTAGTCCCCGCAAGTAGTCTCCCATGCTGATATTCCATCTTCCCTGGTATCATAATTCTCTTTGTATTTTTTCTCTGTCCACCTCTCTATCGGCACCAAGGTTTTTAGTAAAGTAATCAAATTGATTGTTCAGAAAATGCACTTTGTTAATAGCATGTTTTCCACTTTTTACTTGTAGTTGAGATCTTAGAAGTTTTCCAAGACCTTCTTTACAACGTCCCTAAAAGCATTTCAAGCCTCTCTTTCAATGATTTTTTTCTCATTGACTGTTTGTTTTCTTGGCCAACAAAAATGCTTTTTGCTAATGTAGTATCTGATAGTTCTGGATGCTTTTTAAACAAATACTTATGACACTATTATTTTGGCAAAGCATTCATAAACTGCTTCATAAGCTCTTGTTTGGTGTATTACAGCACCCCAGGTATTGGTATGCAGGTACCCTCTTAGAAATCTGTGTACGAGAAACTGTGTCTGCCATGATAGGATATCAGAAATACAATGTCAGTATTCTGAATTAGCATTGAATACAAACATATCACCCTCTGCTAAAAGAGTCTCCTGTGTAAAGGAATATACCTTTTGATAGTTTACTCCCATTTTTGAGGGTTGAGTGTGTTTATAAAAAGCTCACCCCCAAACCGCAAGTGGGAAGTGGCAACACATTGCATCTTTAATACTACAGTTTTTCTTTTAAGTATTGATAATATGTATTCTACCCCAGTGGCGTAACTATAAATTTAGCTCCCCCTGTTGAAAAATTTGTGGTGCCCCCTCGGTCCCCCCCCTCTTCAGTAAAACATGGCAATGGTGCAGACTGGTTACCTGGGCCACTGTGCGCCGCCATGTATAGTACTGCAGCTCCACAGGAGTGACGTGTGCGCATGCGGCGTAACAGGGAGGACATCCCATCCACACCTTTGACATACTGTAGCCTTCCATAACCAGGGGATACTAGCAGAAGTGTGTGCGGGTAATGACACCAGCCACCCACAAGTGCAGAGGAGACTGGGAAAGGGGGTGGGCTGTCACCTACGGTACGCAGCTACAACGGCCACTTCCACTGAGTGACAGCAGTCCTGTGTCATACAGGACAGCAGGTATTTTTCATTGTACCCCCCCCCCCCAGACCGCTGGCTCCCCCAAGCCATAGCTGGGGCTGCCAGACCATAGTTATGCCACTGTTCTACCCCATGCAATCCTTTTTAATTAAGATAATAAAAGTCATATGGTCCTTTCTAAACTTATGATCAGACTCAGGGGAGCACCACCGACCAGTCACCTGACCCATTATATAGGGCTATGAATCAGTCCTAGTTGGTTCCAGGCTACTCAGGCCACACCCTCGATACCGGGTGTTGTTCACTCTTTAACACTACCTGGCATGTAGGTACCAAACCTTGTGCAGAATCCCACTCTCTGTTTTTTCTCAGGTTAGGGTATCGTACAAGCTTACCATGTCTTGTAGGTTTCATGGGTGAGTGGATTTTCTTACTGCTGGGGCCATTGACTTTAACAACTGCTTTTGCCCTCTTCAGATTCTAAAGCTGCCTATGCCTGTATTGAAATCAAAACACCTTTCTTCCATAAAGGCTTGAACTATCTCCCTGTCCCCAATAGTAGGTCTTCAAGCCACAATCCAATGTCAATGTTGTTGAATGTTATCACCTTCATTTTAGCCTCATCATAAGTGTAGATGCATCTGATGCATCTTGGTATTTGTAGTATCAAGGTTGTGATGTCACTTCCGGTCACACGGCTGGCCGGGCAGTCAGTGTTAGCCGGAGCTTGAATAAAGACGCACCTGTTTGAAGCTGCACAGGTGTCCGTGAGTTCATTTGATTCGCACACATCTACATGGTGGCAGAAGCGGGATCAACATGGCACATGGGCTGAGGAAGATTGACCCACTGGTTTTTGACGAACACATCGCTGACAACTGGCTCCGCTTCAAAAGAGAGTGGCACATGTACTGCATCGCAGGCTTATCAGACAAGTCAAAGAAGGTACAGGCATACATGGTGCTGAACCTCGCAGGCACAGATGCCGTGGACAAATCAGAGGCATTTATCTACGCGGATACAGAGAGCAGAGAGGATCCGGAGGTCCTGCTTTCCAAGTTTGAGGAGATCTGTATGCCTGTAAAGAACGTCATTATGGACAGACACATCTTTAACAGCACAAGCCATGAGGGGGACGATACAGTGCAGTCATACGCCTCCACGCTAAACCTACTGGCCAAGAGGTGTAACTTTGGGACACTCACAGATGAACTCATCCGTGACAGAATTGTGTGTGGCATTAGAAATGACAAGGTACGTGCACAGCTGCTAAGGGAGAAGGGCCTCACGCTAGAAACCGCCATAAGCATATGCATGCTCCATGAGCAGGCAGAAAAGGGCACAGGGGAGTTAAAGAAGGACGCTGAAGTATGTGTCATGGTGGCCACCGCACCCCGCTCACCCTGATGTGGGAACTGCGCACCACAGCACCCCCCAGGCAAGCAGAACTGCCCCGCATATGATAAACGCTGCAATGCATGTGGCAAATGGAATCACTTTGCCAGGTGCTGTCGCTCTAAAGAGCAGACACCCCTAAAGCAGCAGCCAGAACCCAGATACAGCCGCACACCCAGGCAGGTCAGCCAGGTAGACACAGACCTGAGTGGCCACAATCAAGATAGACTCAGGGGCCAAGTGCAACGTCATGTCACGCAGACAACTACGCGAGCTAGACCCTGCTGCACAGATCAATCCACAGGACAGAATCAACCTAATAGCATATGGAGGCCAGATCATCACCACACTTGGCACCACAAAAATAAAGTTCGACCGTGCTGAACTGCTTTTCCACATTGTGGACCAACAAGTCAAGGCATTACTTGGCCTCCCGGACAGCATAAAACTGGGCCTGTTGACACTGGGGCCTGATGTACACGCTATTCAAATATCTGTCCCAGAAATGAGAGACTTCCAAGACTTATTTGATAACAGCACACTAGGAAAGTTGCCCATTACATATCATATGAGGCTGGATGACTCTATTGCCCCCACTGTTTGTGCTACCCGCAGAGTCCCCATTGCAATGAAGGACAAAATCATTCAAGAGCTACACAGAATGACACAGCTGGGTGTCATTGCACCAATTGAAGAAGCCACACAATGGGTGTCTGCGATGGTGGCAGCTGTAAAAAAAATGGGACTGTACGCTTATGCATCGACCCAGTACACCTGAACAAGGCACTTCTCCGCCCCTACCACCCGCTCCGCACCATCGAGCAGGTAATCGCAGACATGCCAAGTGCAACAGTCTTTAGCACCCTGAATGCCAAGGGTGAGTTTTGGCAGATCCCTCTGGACAGAGCCTCCTCCCTGCTTACTGCCTTCATGACCCCCATTGGGCGCTACGTCTTCCTCCACATGCCCTATGGCATCACTACGGGCAGCAAAGTTTTCCAGCACTGCATGGAGCAACTATTTCCTGGCTCCCCCTGTGACATCATCGCTGACTGCATCCTCATCTGGGGCCGCACCAGAGAGGAGCATGACCATCGCTTCTACCAGGTACTACTACGGGCTCGCGCCCTCGACCTCAAGCTCAACCGTGACAAGTGCAGGTTCAGAATCACATAGGTGGCATACGTGGGCCACCTCCTCACCGACAAGGGCCGTCCTGCAGATGCCCCTCCTGGCAGACAAATTGGCACTCCAGCGCTTCCTGGGGATGACCGATCACCTACCCAAGTTTCTTCCGCTTTACAGCACTACCACTGCACCTTTGCGGCAGCTGTTGCTTCAGGACTCTGAATGGTGTTGGTTAGACACACACACGGCTGCTGTCAACCAACTGAAGTCTTTGCTCACACAACCGCCAGTTTTGCGGCACTTCAACGTGCATGATCCTGTTGTCCTTGCTGCTGATGCTTCGCAGAGTGGCCTCGGGGCTGTTTGCCTTCAACTCTGTAGGCCGGTGGCATATGCATCCAGGGCCCTCACCGACACGGAGACAAGATATGCACAAATAGAAAAAGAACTGTTGGCGCTTGTCTTTGCTTGCACACGTTTTCATGACTTCATCTATGGCCGTCCTGTCGTGATTGAAACAGATCATCAAACTCTAATCATCATCCTGAAGAAACCCATCCACTCTGCTTCCTCCCGCATACAAAGTATGATGCTTAAGCTCCAAAGGTACAATTTGGACATTGTCTACAAGCCAGGTAAAGAAATGCATGTTGCTGACGCATTGTCCAGGGCAGTGGTTTCCAAACTTTTTTGAATCACGGCGCCCTAGAGCGTCAAAATATGTCCAAGGCACCCCTAGGCCAAATGCTTCTTATCGATAAATTTAGAAAAAAATATTAAATTAAGTGCATTGTGTTTATGTGTCACAATTATTTGGTGAGGGACAGGATTTGCTTCTGTTTGTCCACATGATTGGCTGCCACCAGCACTGGTTTTGCCTGATACATAATATGAATTGATCTTGGACCACCAACCCAAGGCACCCCTGCAAGTGTCCTGAGGCACCCCAGAGTGCCTAGGCACACAGTTTGGAAACCACTGGTCCAGGGCATTCCTGCCTTCCACTGGCTTGAGCAGCCCTGACGACGAGTTTGAGGTCATGGCTATAGATGTCCTCCCCACCAAACAGATGGAGGAGCTGCGTGCAACCACGAGCACAGATGTGCTCTCCCAGCGTCTTGCTGACGTCATCCTCAATGGCTGGCCACCCTCATTCAGAGACGTGCCTCACTGCTTACGTCCCTTTTCTGCATGAGGGATGAACTCACCATAGTTGATGGTGTCATTATGCGAGGTCACCGCTTCGTGATCCCAGCCGCTCTACAGTCCTCCTACACCCAGCAACTGCACCAAGGCCATGCAGGCCTGGAAGCCACCAAGTGCAGGGCCCGAGAAACTGCATTCTGGCCCTCCATGTATGATGACATTGAACGAGCCGTGTCTCCCTGTGCCCCCTGCAATGCTCTGCACCCACATCAGCCACGGGAGCCCATGCTGCTCCATGACATCCCGGACCTTCCTTGGTCCATCCTGGCGGCTGACCTATTTGAATGGAGGGGGAAGGAGTACATGATGCTTGTGGACTCTTACTCAGGCTGGTTTAAAAATAACTACCTCACCACCACCACAAGTCGGATGGTAATATCCAAACTAAAAAGGCATTTTGCAGCACATGGCACCCCGCTGCAACTAATCACCGATAATGCCATGCAATTCAAAAGCAGAGAGTTCGCAGAGTTTGTCAACACCTGGGACTTTCAGCATATCACCAGTAGTCCTTACTATCCGCAATCCAACGGGTTGGCGGAGCGAGCAGTACGCTCAGCAAAGCACTTGATGGAGAAGTGTGCACGAGACTGCTCAGACATATACCAAACCCTGCTCAACCAGAGACGGGTTACCCTCCCCTGCACAGTATTTGTTGGCAAAACAGCTCCTGCGGCCCAGAGTGGAATCCCAAGTGAGTGATTGCATCAACAGACGCAGAGCAGGCTCCAAGGTGTCCTACGACAGATCTGCACATCGTCTGCCACCACTTTCTCCAGGCCAACAAGTTCGCATACAGACTGAGCAAGGTTTTGACAGAACAGCAGTAGTGCAGCACAAAAAGAAAATCTGAATATGACTTTTCCGGCGCTTGGGATCTTGATTTCACCTGGATCTCTCCGGTGGTAATTCACATAAAAGTGAGAAAATAAATACATGCAATAGTGAAGAACGTTTTAAACCCATTCTTCAGTTAATACATTTCTATTAAAAACATGACATAAAAACATGTAAAATATCCCAAATACACAGTAATACACACAGCACTGTTTTAAAGTGCATGAGCAGAATCCTAAGTGAGAAGGTACTGAGAATTACCGGATGAGTAGGAACTGATATGTAAACAGTTTCAAATGAGTTTGTAATGTAAGGATGTATCAGCTGGGCTCCAGGTCCTGCCGTTCTCCCCCGGGTTCCAGTCAGTCTCACCAGTCCATATGCACAATCACCAACGCGTTTCTTCCTCTTAACGGAGGACTTTTTCAAGGTGTACTAGCAGTTTGCATATGGTCCATTTAAATACTAACTCCTTCCTGCGTCTCAGCCGGACTCTAATTAATTCAGCAAAAAACTACACATCCCATAGTCCTTTGTTGGGACGCGGGCTTCCTGTTGCCGCCCAATGGCGGCGTCCAGGGTAACCATGGCAACCACAGACTCTCTGACGCAGCAGAGTGTCGGGTGCCGCTTCCTCACTTCCCGTACGTCACTTCCGGCTCGGACGTAATCGTGAATATGGAGTGGACTTCAAATCCCGGCAACCTTTTCTCCTGCTGCCGTCCTCCATATTTGTTACTCACCAGCTGCTAGGCAACAATTCTTTATCAGCCAATCATAGCAGCTTTATGGGTATTGGATTTCTTTACTCAGTCTGTATATATATGGGCAAAGAATATACAGACTGAGTAAAGAAACCCGATACCCATAAAGCTGCTACGATTGGCTGATAAAGAATTGTTGCCTAGCAGCCGGGAATAACAAATATGGAGGACGGCATCAGGAGAAAAGGTTACCGGGATTTGAAGTCCACTCTATATTCACGATTACGTCCGAGCCGGAAGTGACGTACGGGAAGTGAGGAAGCGGCAACCGACACTGCTGCGTGAGAGAGTCTGTGGTTGCCATGGTTATCCTGGATGCCGACAGGAAGCCCGCGTCCCAACAAAGGACTATGGGACGTGTCAATTTTTGCTGAGACGCGGGAAGGAGTTAGTATTTAAATGGACCATATGCAAACTGCTAGTACACTTTGAAAAAGTCCTCCGTTAAGAGGAAGAAATGCGTTGGTGATTGTGCATATGGACTGGTGAGACTGACTGGAACCCGGGAGAGAACGGCAGGACCTGGAGCCCAGCTGATACATCCTTACAGGACTGTCATTACAAACTCATTTGGAACTGTTTACATATCAGTTCCTACTCATCCGGTAATTCTCAGTACCTTCTCACTTAGGATTCTGCTCATGCACTTTAAAACAGTGCTGTGTGTATTACTGTGTATTTGGGATATTTTACATGTTTTTATGTCATGTTTTTAATAGAAATGTATTAAATGAAGAAGGGGTTTAAAATGTTCTTCACTATTGCATGTATTTATTTTCTCACTTTTATGTGAATTACCACCAGAGAGATCCAGGTGAAATCAAGATCCCAAGCGCCGGATAAGTCATATTCCTATTTTCTTTTTGTGGTATTGGTGAAGGTTTAGAGGGACCTTATATTTGGAATATTAGGCTACTGGCTGCTGGATGCGCGATAGAACTTTCTATTAACCCATTCAATAGCAGTAGTGCAGCATCCAGCAGAGCGTCCCAATAGTTATGTGGTGCAGTCTGATGATGCCTTGTATGAGCGCAACCGCCGACACCTGCTGAGTACAGCTGAGGAGGACTCTGCGCAGCCGGGTCCATCAGTTACTGCCACTGCTGCAACCAATGCTAGTGATGGTTCACATAATTTGGACAATCCCGTCCCAGAGACCTTACCAGTGGCAGAGCCCTCACAAACTGTCCAGGACAATCCCATGGGCTCACAGCACACCATCACCAGGTCCGGACGGGTGTCCAAGCCCAATCCCAAGTTCATAGACTTTGTTATTTAGTCTTTATCTTTCATCTTTATCTTCACTGTTACATTATTGTTGCAACCATGCATGTTGTGTCCTCTCAGCTTAAAAGGGGGGATGTAGATGCATCTGATGCATCTTGGTATTTGTAGTACCAAGGTTGTGACGTCACTTCCGGTCACACGGCTGGCCGGGCAGTCAGTGTTAGCCGGAGCTTGAATAAAGGCACACATGTTTGAAGCTGCACAGGTGTCCGTGAGTTCATTTGATTCGCACACATCTACAATAAGTCTTTTAACTTGTACCAAGGCATTTGAGGTGCATGGTGTGTCTTATCTAGCAGGAGACAAAACATAGCATCATACTTGCCTACCTTTGAAAACTAGTTTCAGGAAGATTATAGTTGGTAATAGAATTTTGCACAGTGCCCCATTGAGGGGGCGTGTCATGCTCCACTCAAAGGGTGTGTCTAATTCCATATATGGAGAGATTGTGAAAAGAGATTGTGAACGTGGCACCTAGAAGCGTGGGTGTGTACTGCTACATCTGAGAGGAATCTTTTAAAATGACTTGTATACAAATGTAGATGAGCCCCAAAGCAGTTAGTAAGATCTACTATACTTGCTAAAGTGCTGGGAAATTACACTGATGATTCAATGTGTATGTATCTATATCTCATACTTTTTTCCCCTCAAAAATGTAACCGTGTAATGTGGGCTAGGTGAAATGATTGAGATTGCTATACTAATGAGGTAGAGAGGGAGATTGCTGCTATTTCAGGGAGTCTCCTGCAGAATTCAGGAGGGTAGGCAACTATGCATACAGTAGTATCCATTTGCTGAATGACCACTTCTGCTCTTCTATAGCTTCCTATCTCTAGCACTAAGCCCTCCATGCACCCTTGGCTATTGTGAACGGACTATCTACATTTTTTATTCACTTCTATGAATTCCCATGTACAGGGCAAAGATACTGCAGGACCTGATACTATAGAATCACTAGCACTGGACATAGGGGATTTCCCCTATGTTATGTTTTTGTTTGACACAGTAATTACAGTCCTTGCTGAGCATGTTGATCTCGCTGTCCTTGGTATTATTTTCTTCTTATTTTTGTAATGAGATACTGTATAGGGGATCATTCTGATTGACTCGCAAAGCTGCAAATTTATCAGCTTTGCGAGTCAACTTAACGCCACCCGCCACACCCACATCGATTTTCCTCGCACACATGTAAATGGATGTTTTGCATAAACATCCATTCACAGCTTGCGTGCGGGGCCAAAATCATTCTATGGTTGCTGACCATCTAATGATTTCTATGGCGTTTGCAAATCTAAGTCACTATCTGGTGAGTCAGATTTGGGGCGCCCTTGTACGGGAAGAGGGCGGGCAGCTGACATCCATGGACATCAGCTGCCCGCCCCTGGCACCAGTGTTATGGCCAAATTATCATGGGTGCGACCTGTGCTTGCCGCCATACGCCCGCCACCTGCACTGCCCGTGCAAACAGGTTGGCGACTATGCAAGCAGCCACATCTGTTCGCACAGATGGCCTGCAGATGCGCATAAGTGTATATGCGCATGCGCAGGCCATCTCCATCACTCCCCGTTGCAAATTCATAAGAGGGAGTATGAATTAGAATGACCTCCATGGTGCCTTTGTTGCCTCTTTGGATTTGTTGTCACATGTCAGAGGTCTACTGCTGGATTGGGTGGATGCTTAGGTCACAGCACTTGATATTAGCTTTCTTAAGCTGAGAGTGGTCTGTCCGATCTGTCTAGTGGGAACAAAAATTTGGTAATATATGGAAGCAAATGACATTGGTCTGTATGACCATTGATTTTTATTCCAGTTTTTGGAAGCAAATGTTCAATTCTCATGTGCTCCTATGCATTACCAGAACTTTATTCTCACCAGATAAATCTTTAGATGTGTACACAGCTTTAATATTTGACCCAGTGACAGGAGCAGTTCTTTATTCCACTTTGCCACCTATGGGGAATATATGTTTTGCAACAAGTAGATATCGTGCATGTGGATAATCAAGGGCAGAATTCAGTCGGTAAGTCAGTTGGAAAAGTTGTAGAAAAATTGATAATTATAAGGAGCCTACAATTACCTACGACTGGCCTAGCTGATATTGTGGGTTAAAGGTGGATGATGATGGGAGTGTGCTGTGTATATTAGTCTGCAACACAGTCCCACTCTCAGTTTTGGGTGTTGCAAAAGAAGATTGCCTTTGGTCAGGAGAAAGGAATACTGCATAGAATTGGAACGTGTGGTGGCCCGATAGACAAGGGTTGTAGATTGGTGTCTGTGCTCGATGTTGATCTACTGTAGCACAATGAAAAGGTTACCAGTTCATATCACATGCATATACAGTTATAGCCATGTTCATCGTTGCTGTAGCTGCACCATCCAGGTCTCCTAGTCATGCCTAGTCATGCCGTAAGAATGGCACTTTAAGACACACTAAGGTAAACTAATGCCTAAGAGGATCCAAAGCATGTAATTATACTGCTTTACCAGTGGGTGGCAATTACTCCACTAATGAAAGATACAGTACAGTGCTGAATAGCCGTGGATGTAAATGGCACTATAATATACAATGTACTAAGGCCTGACAAGCATCCCACTGCACATTACAATAAATACAGTAAATACAGTTTTTTTTATTACAATAATATTGCATACATTGTGAAATTTGACAAGCCCCGAGTGTAGCCCAAAGCGCCATTTACCGTATATACTCGTGTATAAGCCGAGTTTTTCAGCACATTTTTTTTTGCTGAAAACCCACCCTCGGCTTATACACGGGTGAAGAGGATGGAGGCGCCACTGCCGGAAGTACATGGACACAGTGCGCCGGCAGTGCACTTCTTCCATGCGCTGCTGCTGTCCTCCTCACTTCCTGGTGTCCGGGGCTGCCGTGTTGTCGCATGAAGTGATGCGATGTTCTGTCAGGACGCGGCGCTGGTGTTTTCCCCTCAGTGACAGAGCACAGTGACCTGTTCCTGGGGGGCGAGAGGAGCGATGCAGACACTCGGCCTGAGCGCTGCCACTGACAGGAGGCCGGGGATGTCATGTCTGATCCCAGCAGCAGCAGTGTGTCCCTGCAGCAGGTGCTGGACAGGTGAGTGCCGGCCAGAGATTCTGATCCCCTCATACATACATACATACATACATACATACATACATACATACATACATACATACATACATACAGTATACAGCATGACATAGTGCTCCCCACATTCACACATACATGTCACACTGCTTGCTTATCACACATATGGCACTCTGCATTTCCCACCCTAGGCTTATACTAGGGTCAATAAGTTTTCCCAGTTTTTCTTGGTAAAATTAGGGGCCTCGGCTTATATTCGGGACGGCTTATACACGAGTATATACGGTATCTACTGCGTTACAAAAGAATGCCGGACTCCAGGATAGCTTTATTCTGTTATTTAACAACTCAACCTTGTAGTAATCTCACTTTAGAAACACGCAAACTGCCTTATCGGGAGAGGGGGGGGGGGGGGGGGGGGGTTGTAACGATATTTGAGTTTGAGGTTCAGTTCCTGCTCAGGGGTGATTCAGTTTAATTATCTCTACTGTGTGTTGTTTTTACATTAAAATTTGTAGATTTTTTTTCTATTCAATTTTACTTGTGCAAGCTGGCACAATTAATTTTTGTGTGAAAAAAATGCTCATATAGCCCTATACAAATTGCTTTCTGAAGATCTTATTCTGGTTCACTTGCAAAAGCAAATTCTCTCTAATTGTTCATTAGAGCAAGAATTTGCTTTTGAAAGTGAACCAGAAATAGGCCCTACATGTGTTGACTAATGTTTAGGGATGCTAAAGCATATGTCTCCATAGCAAGGCTCCTACCCCAATACTTTCTTCTCTATGCTTTTCCACTCAGCTGCATTGGACGCTAAACCGCTATTGACCTTGTAGTGCACCTCACATTAGGAAGCCACAAATCGTCTGATTAGAAAGTAGTAAAGAAACCTCTTTTTTGGAATACATGCTCGTAAAGCAGTTCACACAGTGAGCTCAGTAAAGCACATGCTGAGCACCTCCTCCCCCCAAAATCACTCACTTCCATTCAGTTTCACAAAGCCTGACCTCACTGCACCTTCCCTCTCCATCAGCCTCCTTCCCTTCATTGCCACTACTAAGGCCAATGTAATGTATCACTGCACTACACTGCATTTGCAAAATGAGGCTTTTTTACCATTTTCCGATCAGGTAGTTTAACGTCCAATGCAACTTGGGAATATAGCGTATAATAACAATAGAAATCAAAGCATGAGTAGCTTGTGGCAGCAATAAAAGAGTTCAGCAGGGTGGCAAATATATTTGCACCTGAACTGAGCTGTGTGAACTGCTTTGCAAGCATCTCTTCCACAAAAAAAGAGGTTTCTTTACCACTTTGGGTCAAGCAGTTTAGCAACCAATGCAGCTTGGCTACATAGCTTATAGTAACAGTAGAAATAAAAGCATTAGTATGGTCCTTGTAAATTTACATCTGCAGCCCTACATCCATGTGGAAGCCAGAGAGAAAAGGACACTCAGAATTTGTACAGCATGTACAGTACAGTATGTTTCCATTTGTAGTTATTGTGCATGATCTGTATTCAGGGATTCTGTAGCCCAGTGCTCATCTATAAAGCATGTTATCACTGTGTGTCTAGCACCACACTTGTATACTGCATTTCACATACAGTACAGTAGTTCTTGTACTATATTACTGCACTGCATTGCATTGGAGACCTCATGCATGTGCAATGGTGATTACAAAAGCGACATCTGGTAGACGAACATAAGCAAGATACTCACCGGAAACACCATACACCACACTAAACCACGCTGCACCATGCTGCAACATAATATACCATCCTGTGACAAGGTGCAGTGCCCTTCGTGTATATCAATCTATGCATCATAGGAGGATAGATGTGCATCTGTATATGGCAGACATTCAGGGGTAAATTTAGTAAAATGTCAGTTTTTAGAAGTGAGAGATGTTGCCTATAGCAATCAATAAGATTGTACATAGAATGTATCTAGCACCTACTAGAGGATAAAAGCTAGAATCTGATTGGTTGTTATGGGCAACTTCTAAAAACTCACACTTTAGTAATTTACCCCTTTGCATTAACTTTTAAAGAAATATAGATAATAGAAAAACTTCAGTGGTTATCCAAAAATTTGCAAAGAATGTAGACAATATGCATAAATAAACAAGGCTGATTATCACATAAATGTTTAATAAAGCTTGATAATTAAAACATTATCCTTGTAACTAGGGGTTAAAGTGAGGGGGAACTGGGGGGAACTGAGTTCCACCACCTCTAATGGTAGGGGGAACCTAGTTCCACCTCCAGCACAGCCCTGCACAGTCATTCCAACAGAAAAGACTGTCCTAGCAGCTTTCTTCTCTGGCACAGCGTATGTGATTTCAAGCTGTCACAAGGTATTATTGCTGTGGGTATTATGTGGAAGTGGCTGTACTATTATGGGCATTGTGTATAAGCAACATTACTGTGTTGCATACATGTATACAGAGTACTACTGTGCAGCATAACATGAAAAGTGAGTAAGGGGCATTGCATGTGGTGTAATGTGAAGGCGATTGTGCTACTGTGTGAAATAATTGAAACTAGAGTACAATTGTATGACCAATGTCCCTTCATAAAGAATGGGAGGTAGGGAATAAATTTATAGTTTGCAGGGTGTGCCAAAAACCCTGGCACTGGCCCAAGTTCCGCTAATTAGGGGGGGGGGGGGGGGGGGGGTCGATGGCAGGGGAATTGAGTTCCACTACCTCTCCATGACTACTTTAAGCCCTGCTTGTAACAGACACCAATCATTACTTAGTGTTTATAATACTTATGCTAAAACAGTTTTTGCTACATTTATACTGTAAATCAATTGCCCCTAAAGCAGGGGCTGGCTGGCATCTTTCAGCCTGGGGGCAAAACAAGCAAGTGGCCCATCACCATTGCCATCATTTCACCACCCTACCCTCTCCCCTCTAGTATGCAGCAAGGATTAAACAATCTTTCCCCCACACACACATACAAAAGAAATGGGGAAAGTACGCGCTGAAGCCGCGTTGCAAAAATTTACACTGTAATGCCCATTACACTTAATGCCACACATTGTAATGCCCATTACACATAATGCCACACACCGTAATGCCCATTGCACATAATGCCACACACCGTAATGCCCATTACACATAAAGCCATCACTGTAATGCTAATTAAACATAATGCCCACCGTAATGTCCATTACACATAATGCCAACACCGTAATGCCCATTACACATAATGCCAACACCGTAATGCTCATTACACATAAAGCCATCACTGTAATGCTAATTCAACATAAAGCCACACACCATAATGCCACACAGTAATGCCCACTACACATAATGCCAACACTGTAATGCCAACACCGTAATGCCCATTACACATAAAGCCATCACTGTAATGCTAATTAAACATAATGCCACACACCGTAATGCCACACCGTAATACCCACTACACAAAATGCCAACACTGTAATGCCCTTTACACATAATGCCAACTTCCTAATGCCCATTACACATAATGCCAATACCGTAATTCCCATTAAACATAATGCCACACACCGCAATGCCCATTAAACGTAATGCCGCACACCGTAATGCCAATTACATATAATGCCACACCAAAATGCCCATTATACATAATGCCAACACCGTAATGCCCATTACACATAATGCCACACACCGTAATGCCAATTAAATGTAATGCCACACCGTAATGCCCATTGCACATAATTCCAACACCATAATGCCATCACCGTAATGCCCATTACACATAATACCACCAACGTAATGCCCATAAAACATAATGCCAAATGCCATAATGCCCATTATACATAATGCCAATACTGTAATGCCCATTGAACATAATAATGCCTATTACATATTATACTGCTGCTTACCTACATGTTCATTGTCAGAAGTATTGCCAGGGGTTACATGCTTCTTGCCAGGTGTTTCATTCTTGTTGCCATGGGGATTTTTTTGCCAGGGGGGAGTCAGGGTACATGCTCATCGCCAAGAGGTTCCAATTAAATAGTGTGCCAGCGCTACCCAAATCTGCACTTCCGGGTAGCGCTGGCCATGCTGTTCTCTTCTGACAGATACTAGAGGTATGGCAGTACCTCTAGTGTCTGTCTCCTATAAGGCTGCGGACATTTTTGGAGAGGCCCTCGCCTTACATTTGGCGGGCAGGAAGCCTGGGATGAGCTGGACATACAGAGCAGAGGCGGCCGGCGGCTGGAGGCTGCAGCGGTGAAGGCTGTGGCAGCGCGTGCAAGATGCACACAGTGGCACCCTGCCCCTGGCCCAGCCTGCCCCTGCCCTAAAGAGTGTAGAGGGGAATATCAATCTCCTCTCCTGTTTTGTGTACATGCAGGACATTAACAAACAATAGTACAAACAATGAAGGCTTAAGTAAATATTGGCGCAGGTAGAAAGTTTCTTTAGGGAATGTAGTGTGCTATTGTTTACACCATGAAATAATGTGTCAGTAGTAACACACAGACTTCCAGTATATTTAAAAAGAAAAGCACAATGGCAAGAAAATTGATGTGAACCCTTTGGAATTCCATAGATTCATCAAAGATAATTGGCGTCTAATGTTAGATTACCTGGAGTCCAATCAATGACACAAGATTGGAAGTATTGGATGAAGTTGCCACGCAATAGAAAACCAAGTTTGAGTTTGCTCTTTCCTGTAAGCATTGCCTGATGTCAATCATACTGTTGAGAAATTAAATCTCCTGCTGCCCTGCAAAGGTGACTACAAGAGCACAGGGCAGAATGCGCAAAGAGAGCAAGAACAATTTAGTGTCAGCCAAAGGCTTATAGACTTTACAAACATATATGTACTGAAGTACCGAAGTAGAATGGTGTTCAGGGGAGGACATCACTAAGGCAGACATCTGATCCTGGGCATAACTGATACTCAGTCTCTAAGTAATCATTCAATTTAGTAGAATAATTGCAGGTGGATCTCTTGTCAGTACAAAAGTATTATATTAGCAAAACTCAACCATTCATCTCTTGCTCATCTTTATGAGGACCTTATTGAGACCTGATTGCAAAGAACCTTTTTCTCTCAAATGGACAAAATCATGTTGCACTGCAGATGGGGCAGATGTAATGTGCAGTGAGAGTTAGATTTGGGTGGGGTGTGGTAAATCTGAAATCTAAATTGCAGTGTAAAAATAGAGCAGGCAGTATTTACCCTGCATAGAAACAAAATAACCCAAATCTAACTAATCTGCACGTTACATCTGCCATGCACATGGTTTTGTCCATTTCAGAAAAAAGGTACTTTGTGATCAGGTCTGAATTAGGCCCATAATTCCTATAGATGAAAATGAGTTGTTAATACTTTTCCCATAAGCCTTTACTAAACTACACAGTGCATGCTTTCAAGAATTACTTACCACTCACTTTCCACATTTTAATACAATTTCTTTTTTTTATACTACAGACTGGTTTTTCTTTCTGAGGGCACATGTACCAGAGTTAATTTAGGTACAGCAGGCCAAGATTTGTGGAAAGAGCACAAGGCTTGTGGAAGCAAAACTGCAGGTCCAGTACGATGACCTTTGTATCATGGGGTGTGGTATGAGGGTCCATCAGCAGGGCAAGTGCAACGAAAACCCTTGTGGTTTTACTGCGCCCCAAGTTGCAGGCTGGCTGGCTTGCTGCGCTTGCCACAGGTTATCTTTGGGGGTCGTGGATCTTCCAAGGGAGAATAGCCCCTGTAAGTCGAGAGTCTAACTGTTCGGCTTTTAGCAGTCGGGATTCTGACAGCAGTCTATTGACCATCGGATTCCTGACTGTTGGGAGATCATCCAACACCAATATCGTAATGTCCGACCAACACCAATATCATAATGTCCGACTATATATATATATATAGTACATGGGCATTTATTATTGTGACGTTTGGCCATTGAGCACAGAAGTACCCTGGTTGGAAATAAAAGGAAATAGTAATCATAATTAGGGATGCCGATCTCAGGGCGTTCTTTCAATTCGGGATTGAAAAATGCTCAATCCTGGAATTGGCATCCCTAATAAAAAAATGCCCCCGCCCTGGCAAACTGGTTGCCCTGTACAGGTCACATGGGCGGCCCGTGCTGCCGGGAGTGGGGCAGGCGGGAGCAGCAGTGCAGTCGGAGTGGCAAAACAGTGGGGCAGGGGTGCAGCGGTACGGCTGGTGGGCAGCGCAACGTAACCTCTAACCACGTTACTCTGCGCAGAGCAGCACAGCCGGAGGCGGGTGTAGCGAGGGCAGCGTCAATGCGGGTGCTTCAGTAATCCCAGGATTGGAAACTCCAAACCGGGGATTTAAATCCCGGCAATTTTAGGGTCAAATTCTGGGATCCTGCCGATCATAATAATGCCATTAATAACTGATCACCCACCAAAAATACACAGAAAAATATGCATTTGTTAAATTATTTTATTTATCCATTATTTAACTGAGTGAAAACAGTAACATGCAAGAGGTATCATTAATTACACAAAATATATTTATATAAATAAATATGGGGTAAAACCAGTAACAAGGGTTTACCAGTGTGGCACTCTACAGCACCCCATCTATCTGTCTCTGTTATCAGCATTGGTGGCACAGTACTGCCCACTAGTCGACTTTAGCATGAATCTCCCTTCATTTGAAATAAATATAGTACATTCCAAATTCTAGCAGTACAGTGTACCTGCTATGTTCAAGGCAACAAAAAATTGGTGTCGCCCATCCAGTGGTGTAAAGTAGTATATATATATAATACATATTCTTTTTAAACTCCTCCAGTTCTGTAGTTCTTACAGTGTGATATTATACCTTTCTGTAATTGGTCTTAAATCGATTTCTGTGAACATCTGTCACATGTACAGCTAAAGTAGTAACATCCTAACGTTTTGCTTAGTGTGATGTCGCTATTTGGTCAAGTACATCCACATACAGTAATGTAGACACATTTTAGCAAATGATACAAAATATTTTACTTTTGGTCCAAAATAAAATATTATTTTAATTTAGAATTGATTTAACATACTATTCACTGGTAATTAATGTGTTTTTTGTGTACATACTGTTGTAGAAAGGATGCCTCAATTAAACATAAAGTACACAGAATATACCAGGAAAACAATAAACTTATATGCTATAAAAACTTTCAATAATGTACTGTGATATCCCACATATAGAGGGCTCTCATCAACCATCACAGTATTTTAGATTTGTTATAAATATACTGTAGATTCCTGCACTGTGGCTGCTTAAGCCTTTTCAATGGCACATTGTAAACACTGACTGCACTTTGCACAGCAGCAGCACTTCAGACAACTGCCGCACTGGATGCTCTTACAGCAGTTTAAACAGGCGCATGATTCGGCACAGGCGCATGATTCGGCACAGTTGAAACACTTGCACAGTTTAGCGAAACACTGTAATAAAACAAGGAGAGGTGTTACATTTATAGACACTATAATATTATACACCACAGCAGTGAATAAGTACAAGGGCACATGAGATGCATTTTTTTCCCCCCTTATGTCAGGCTTTTCTCCTGTGTAAAGTGCCCTGAGGATGGGGGAGCTCCGAAAGCGCTTGGCGCAAATACACATGTGTGTCTGCATTGACTTAGAGTAATTTCTTTTTCTGAGTACCTCCCGTCATTTCGACACACATATATATATATATATATATATATATATTTTAAATATATATATATATATATATATATATATATATATAAAAACTATTGAAAGAATCAACATGAACAGGATTTTGACATTATACTCAAACTAATACAACTTTACACACCACAACTTATTTTGTATTTGTTGTATTTTGTAGAAAGAAAAGTGAATGCACAACCAAGTGCACTTACCGAATTCTCACAGCAGAGGCAGCTCATTATGCAGCCAATGAGTCCAATACCAATCAAGATGTACTGAATGATCAGGATGGAGAACACAAAGAGGTACATGCCATTGTGACATGTGGATTGTCTATCTGGATTGTCATATATCCTGAACACCCACACACTGCCTGAAAAATGGAACACATTGTAAGTTCTATGTTTGGCTAAGGAATACAGGAAAACAGTTTTTGCTTATGTAGAAAAAGCTAGAAGTTGCATGTTGTAAAACACATATAGATGTAGCCCCTGTCATCTTTGGCCAGGGCTTGCCAGAGCCTCCCCTCTGGCGAGCGCCGGCAGACAGGGGCTACACTGAACTGGGACGCACGTGCGTCTCACGCGTACACGCGTCACAATCCTATGTCTGGGGAGCTGCGGCATCCTGCCTGTCTCTACTTTAGGGAGATGGGCAGGGTTGGGGGGGGGGCGGTGTCGGGGTGGTGAGGGGGACCGGCGGTGGCGGGGACCCGGGGGAAGCTCCATTGTCACGGGGCGTGCGTGCGTCTCGTGGCTGGAGACGGCCGCTGGCGGGGGCCCTGCAAAGACGAGGCTGGCTCCATCGGTATGTAAAAAGGCACAAAATCATACACTTATGAGCTTTGAGCCAATTTCACCCGATTCCGACAGATTGGGCCGAGAAATCGGACCAAAACGCATGTGTTTGAAATCCCATCGATCCAGTGGGCGGTCTTGTGCGCATCGGACTAGAGTCGGAGGTCGGACCTGCTTGCACGTCCGACCTCAGCCTCAGACCCCTACCGGTGGGAGAGAATGGGTTATATTACATGTCAAAGGACCACATGTGATGTATCATCTGATCCCCCTTGAGCTGCCCAGGAATTTTAACACACTAATTTCTTTCTTTGAGCACGTTGTCTGAGATTGTATCCTCTATTTTTCAATGCTTATACTAATTTCCATATAGAAATACAGGGAAAATTAAGATATTATTAATAAAAGTAACATTTTTAAATAACTACTTGTGCGTCCCCCATAACAATAGTCTATACACTACCGCAAAAAGTTGCAGTAGTGTATGGCCACCTTAAAGGGGAAATGCATAAAGGTTATGGTAGAACCACTGCAAATACCACTGTGCTACATGGCTTGTAAAAGAGAGGGATCCTGTTTCTTCTAGAGATGGGTCGTTCGCGAACGAAGCATATCTTTTGGATGGATTCCATAAAAGAGTGAGTGAGCCACCGATCCCAAAAAGGTGAACCGTCATTCTTTTACTTTCAGTTTCGTTTTTCATTACAATGCATTTGCCTGAACTCAGCACTGTTATCTGTGGCAGCTGAGATGTACTAACTCTGGAGACTGAGTACAGTGCTGTGACTGCAAGTGAAAGAAAGAATAACAAGGCTGCTGGTGCTAGGGATGGCCATCGGTGCAGATGCCATCGATGTTTGCCATCGATGGCGATTGTGCAACCAGCCATCGATCATTGTTTTACACGGACATGTATGTTCTTATTTGTTCAGCTCACTGTTTTAAAAAAAAAAAAAGTAAAAAAATGGGAATAAATTATTGTAAAACAAATTATGCTTCGTTATTATCAAATTACCCCTTTTTTCAAAGTGAGCCGATGATCCGGCTAAAAGATCTGGATCTTTTCACGGATTGATCGCTAGATCCCAGCTCTTCTTAGTGACCCGTTATGCCCATCTCTAGTTTCTTCCATTAGAGAGGGACCTGCTCTGCTATGTTGTGCACCGTATGAGTAAATAGGATTTATTTGCCCTGCAACACTTCCGGCACATGCACAAGAACAAAAGAGGTGGGGCTTCTGTAGTAGACTGTCCTAAGCTGGAGTCCGTATGAACCGCAGACTTCACTGACATGAGGTCCATCTGAATCTTATGGTTTGGGCAGGGCCGTAACTGCAGGGGGGACTAGGGGGTCACGCTCCCCAACTGCTGAAAGCCGCTGCAGCAGCCGGCCGCTGCTTACCTCCTCTGCAGCTAAAACACCAAGGACCTTCACTTCTGATAGCAGAGCCGGGAATCGAGTTGAGCGGTATATCTGCAGCCGCTCACGGACCTTTCATTAATCTGCTGTTCTCTCAGCCCTCCTTCTCCCTGCCTGATGGGATCTGTCGGGGTGCCGGCCAGTGTGTACCAGAGTGAGTTCTCTGGTTTTAAACATTTGCCCCAGCCATGGTACCTGCCTGCCACCTACTACCTAGCAGTTGTGCTGCTGCCCATCATCAGTTGTGCTGCTGCCCATCAGTTGTGCTGCATGGTACCTGCCTGCCACCTAGCAGTTGTGCTGCTGCCCATCATACGGCGACAGACGCAGCTGTATTATCCACCTGCAGCTGCACAGTTACTTGTGCCCATGGACACAAGTCATCTTTGTCAGCAGGCAGGTAGAAGGAGGGCTTCGTGCACAGTGGCTTAATCAAAGGACTATGACCAGCTGAAGTGAATACCGCTGAGGTGGATTCCTGGCTTGGCTACCTGGAGGTAAAGGTGCTTGGTGTTTTAGCAGTTATTAGACTTTGATCCAGCTGCATACAGAAGGGATGGCGATCGACCATCGATGATTCAAAATCATGGATGGTTTATGGCCAATGTTGAATACTTCTGCCATTGATGGGGGAGAATCAGATGGGTTCCCTACATCGATGGCATAGTAGAAACTATGTTTCTTTATTTTTTCTTCAAGGTGCCGGAACACGGAGCATAGCCTCACCCCCGATAACCCAGAAGCCCCGCCTGTGGGCCAGTCAGTCAAAGAATGGATAACCATTTATAGCTAAAACTATCGATGGTTGTCCATCACATGGTTTTTAACTATGAATGTCTGGATGCAGAATCGCCATCAATGGTGACTGCACCAATGGCCATCCCTAGTGTACAGGATCTGTGGATGGGGGTCACCAAATGACTGCCGTGCCCTTGGTGCCAGAAACCCTAGTTTCGGCCCTGGTTCCGGGACGGAGGAACACTAAAAAAGGGTTATCCTCCAAGCTAACATTTTGGGAAAGTACGTCCAGGACAGGTTCACCCAATAAGGATATCATCTGTTCAGTGTAGCCAATGTGAACAGCTGTAATCATGTTTAAATGTTATAAAGTCCACGGAAACTATATTCCAATAATGGTTACAACTTGTATGATCAGAGCATAGGGCATGTTCTTACCTGCAATAAACCAGGCAAAGAGGAAAAGCGCAATAAGGATATTGAGAACTTTTCTGACAGTAGGCAGGAAGCACTCCAAGGGCAGGAAAAGCCAATAGGCCAATGTGAAGCATCCAGCAACAATCATGTAAATGGGGATATGATACTCAGCGTTACAGTCATGTAGGTGTACAGCGCCTAATGATGATAGAAATGGAAAAACAATATTAATGCTTTATTTAGTGAATAAAAACATTAGTCATCACACATTCCAACCAACAATTTTTTTATGTTCCAATTTAAATAAGCAGTGTGTGTGTATTTGTGTGTGTGTGTGTGTGTGTGTGTGTGTGTGTGTGTAGAGGGTTGGGGGGTCGTGTTCCTGTCTTACATTGCTTGGTCCATGATGTTGATTCTAAACAGGCAATTGAGTTTCTACACACCCTGTGCAGTTTCCAGTAAGATACGTGTATAATATTGGGTCCTATGCAAACAAATTATATTTCTCTATATACAGCAGACTTTTTTCTACTTACCTACAGCAATGAATGCAATGCTAATCACTGTCCATATTAAGGCAAATATGAGCTCAATCACTAGAATTCAAAATAAACAAATGTTAACATATTATTAGTCCCTTGTATGGAAAAACAAATTCTCTTAAAGCAGCATTACCACCCTCCCCGGAGCCCCATGTCTTCTACATTCAACTTGTATTCCTGGGGCAACCAGGTTTGAAGATTGGGCCCTTTTTGATGCTATTGATCCTATTACGGAAATTGGAGGGGGCAGTTATATGAATGGAAGGATCAAGAAGCCCCAATCATGGATATAAGAGCTTCTGATTTGTCAATGCTTACAACACATATTCATAAAGGGGGAAAGTGGCAAAATAATGTTTAAACTGTAATTTTGAAAGGAGCTTTTTCGAAAATGGCTTTTCACTCTACCAATATGTATTTTATTAAATTCTAATGTCCATTCTCATTGGACACAGTCAGTAGACCAAAGTAGGATACTCCATCCCAACATTCATTACCAAATGATAAATACAGAACAGAATTAGACGAATGCGTGCACCTAGCACCACATGCACATAACGTTTCATGATTTAGTCTGAGAGGGTTGTTTTATACTCACCAAAGGAGCCCTTGCAGCATTCTGAAACAAGAAAAGTGAACATTGTAACATATTTTGTGGTTTGGAGTTCTTATATTTCTTCTACCTGTAAATCTAAAGCTGGGTGCACACTAATTTATGGTGTCCCCCCGTGTCTGCCAGACATGATGCACCAATATATATCATGTGCTGTACACACTGCAAGATATAATGTATGTCACTGCTATATATCGGTACAACCAACTTTTAACTGCACACTGTCATTAGCGGGGTTGGCCAATCGGACGTGCAGAACATCAGGTGGGAGGACCCTGCAGATGACAGCAGTAAAAGTGCAAATAAGGTACACACTATGCAATGTGGAAGATATATCATTCCAATTTGTGTCGGAATGATATATCATCGAATATGTTGCTTAGTGTGTACCAATCTTAAGTGCCAATCTGATAGTATATGCCTTTCACGGAGAGACCATGGAATCTCATGGTAACCCTTTTTGAAATGTGATTCACCATAATTCAATCTAAAAATGTAAAAAAAAGTAAACCTCACCAATTAATATTTATAAAGTTTGGAAGTTTGGTGAAAGTTATGGGTCCTAGTTTCACCAACATTGTTTATTTCCACTCTAGACTGTGTATGGACGGCTTCATAATAGGGTGAGCTATGCCAGACATAGTTTGCTTAGGTGACCTCCCTCTATATACCATTGCATTGCTAAATTAAGCACTACTGGGTGCATGTGTCACCCAATCACCAGGATGAAGGCCACACCTCCTACAACGCCCAGTACTTACTGTACTTTCCAACATGATCCTCTCTAGGAGGGACAAAATGCTGTTTTCCCAGAATTCCCTCTTAATTTATTCATGCCATCAGCTGTGGTGAAACACCTTTCTTATCAATTAAAAGGGAAGTCCTGGAACAGAAAATTTTGCCCCTCCTGGAATGAGTCATACTGGGAGTTATGCAGAACTAATTGTCAGGACAATAGCCCAGTTCATTTAAATCAGGCCTGTCCTTCTTAAATCAGGGTAGAGATATGCTGTAGTCAGGGGCGTAACTAGATATTCGTAGGCCTCATAGCAAAAGGTTGTAAGGGCCCCCTATTTAGCAAGTGATGGTGATAAATGTATGTAAAACATATTACTTAGATAGTAAAGGTTGGCCCCCTTCAGCTCTGGGGCCCTATAGCAGCTGCACCCCTTGCACCTATGGTAGTTACGCCCTTGGCTGTAGTCACCTTATTCTCACTGGACTGAATTGCACTTGGTGGAAGTCTGTTTAGCACAGAACAAATCAAAACTTTATTAAGATAGTGGTCTGTCTCTATTTTATGTGTAGAATCCCCCAAAATAGGTCTCCTCATAGTCACATATTGTGGGGATGCTTTAACAGGGAAATGTATTAAGGATCAGATGTGGGAACACAAACTCCAATAATATTGAAGTTTACAATGATCGCTTGGGTACTTGTTTCCTAGCACGGCCACAAAGATGTTGATCGTGGGCATCGTGAGGAAAAATCGGGGGCATCGCGGCCATCGCATGCACTAAAAAATCGGGTGCGATGGTACCGACGCGATGCCCGCGATTTTCCCATAGGGAACAATGTTAAATACCTCAATTTAGCCGCGATGCCCCGATTTACCATAGGAATCAATGTTAAATGGCTCAATTGACCCAAATCATCATAGGGAACAATGGGAAATGGGCCAGAAAACCGCTGAACACTGAAATGTCCCCCCAAAAGTAGTTGACGCCACCCCAGATCAACGCCAACCCGAAGCGTGCCGAGCGCAGCGAGCCCGCGAGGGGAGGCGGTACGCATCCTCCGACCTTTTCATACCCCCACTATCCACGTCGGCGTGGAGTTGAGAATAGATTAGTGTGGCGAGCGTAGCGAGCCACCGAGCCCAAAGCGTGGCGAGCGGACACAGATACCTTCACAGGTAAACGCGTCCCTTCGCGGGCTTCACAGGTATCCGCGTCCCCTCGCGGGGCTCGCTGCGCTCGCCACGCTTCGGGCTCGGTGGCTCGCTGCGCTCGCCACACTAATCTATTCTCAACTCCACGCCGACGTGGATAGTGGGGGTATGAAAAGGTCGGAGGACGCATACCGCCGCCCCTCCTGGGCTCACTGCGCTCGCCACGCTTCGGGTTGGCGTTGATCTGGGGTGGCGTCAACTACTTTTGGGGGGACATTTCACTGTTCAGGGGTGTTTTTTGGGTTTTCTGGCCCATTTACCATTGTTCCCTATGATGATTTGGGTCAATTGAGCCATTTAACATTGATTCCTATGGGAAATCGGGGGCATCGCGAGTAAATTGAGGCATTTAACATTGTTCCCTATGGGGAAATCGGGGGCATCGCGTCTGGACCATTTAAGGCTTTTTTAGCCGCATACGACGCGACCGACGCGATATTGACTTTTTTCAATGCATTTCAATGGGAAAATCGGGGGCATCGCGTCGGTCGCGTCGTATACCACTAAAAATGACACCCGATGCCCGCGATTGTGGCCGTGCTAGGAAACAAGTACCATCGCTTGAGAAGTAACAGACTGTGAGAGAGGAAAAAAACTATGATAATATAAAGAGCAGTTAAATGAGATGGAGAGTTTGCTGTAGTGACAGGATAGTTTATTGAATTCAGTAACCTACCAGACTTTCACATTTAGCTATGTGAGATGAGCAATTTCCGAATGTTTTCATAAAAGTCAAGGCAGCAACTCAAATTTAAATACAGTTGTTAAATACAGTACTTACTTTCGCTCATACTTTGTGGAACAGCGTCTCCCGCCATAATGACTGCTGTAGATCCCTAGTTCTTCTTTTCCTAATAAAGTATTATGATAAATTAATGTTTCATAGCGCAACTTACATTTTATCAAACTACCACAAGATGGCACTGTGTTATAACCATAAAGGGCCACGTTTAATGTTAGCAAAACTAAAGGATGCATTTTGTAGAAGTATGTAAAACCAAAGGGTACCAATAAAAAAATCAAATCCTTTTTTTAATTTTGCATACAGGGAAAATTCAGCTTACTTTTTGATTAAGAATACAAATACAGGGCAGCTTTAGTTTTACTGCAATAAGAGCTTACTATTAGCCTACCTCCCCTTACACTGCCCAGATATGTTTTCCATTTCTACTGTATATTATTCTTGCCTACCCTACTGAAATGGCCGGGAGGCTCTTAAAAATCAGTTGGCACTCTCAGCCTCCAAGAGAAGTGAGCCAGCCCCCAGACACTCCCCTGAATGCCCCCACAACCGCTCCACAACAGAGTACAGGTGGGAGGTCTGAGGGGGCTACGATGTAGTTTAAGTACAAACTGTAATAATACTAGCCTTAAATACAAAATAAATCAATTAAAAAATCTATGCCAACAATTCTATTGATAAAAGATGCACT
Source organism: Crinia signifera (assembly GCF_055691185.1). Classification (NCBI taxonomy): domain Eukaryota; kingdom Metazoa; phylum Chordata; class Amphibia; order Anura; family Myobatrachidae; genus Crinia; species Crinia signifera. The sequence goes on along the minus strand of NC_139227.1, from coordinate 63,428,648 downwards.
TTTAAAATAGACTATATACAGTATTTGTTATTGCTTTAGCAGGCTTACAAATGTAGATTACTACAAAACACAGTTACAGACTCCAGACATTGCTTTTTGCTACGAGTAGTGCATCACAGTTATCAACATTGAACAATTTGCCACAAAAGCTGACACCTCAAATATAAAGCCTTTTTAGACTTGTATTGTTGTTAGGCCAGAGATTCTAAAGGTCATTTTATCCTATTGCTAGTTATTTGTCTATATGCAAATTATTATTCAAACTGATACCAAAAGCATAGCAGAAATATGTCCCATTACTCTCAATATAAGTCAAACATGCAAATTGCTAATAGAAATGTGATGATCGCATCCCTTTCAATTGAATTGCTTAAAATAAAATCAACCATCTCAATAAAAGTAAACTTTTCAACACCACAGATAAAACTTTGCTGCTCTTCCCACTATACCCCAAAATGTTATTACAAAGCTTCATTAGGTAACATGGGTCCGCATATAGACAGTTATCAGACTTTCAAAAGATGTTACAAGATTAACTTTGTATTGAAATCAAATTTAGAATATCAACAAAAAGTGGCATTTAACGTGGCAAACAGGAAACTTGCACTGTCAAAATCCTCCAAGGACGGATTTTAGAAGATTGTTGCCACTGTAGCAAAGTCTAATGATGTATAACATGACTAGAAACATGCAATACTAAAAGTACACATACAGCAGAATTTAACAGCATAGGCATGACGGGTGCAACCTATGGTAGATGCCTTGGCCTGATAACTGTCACAAGGCTGTAACAAACCACTATTGTTATTCCACATCCAGGGTCCATTCCAGATTACAAGCAGCTGTAAGTAATAGTTCATGTTATCCTTGTTCTCCATTGAGCAGTGCAAGCAGTATATGAAATCAGTACCTTTCTTTAGTATAAGTCCAAGCAGCTACAGTTCCAGTATGTAATGATTACTGTGCTGAGATCTGTTCTATTTATATTAATATGTTAATTATCATTCCATTATTTATGAAGGTGTGTTCATTTCTCTGGCATGACAACAATCACCAATAATTAATTCACTCAAGTCTTGGTCACGTCATTTTAAATAAATGAGCCACTGAATTCCACATCAAACCATAACAGATTCTGATCTGTAGAGTCACCTTTAAGATCTCATAGGCACATGGCTATAAATGGACCTTAACGTGTCAGTTTCAATAGTACATGTGACACATGGAAAGAAAATAGATTTTCCAGTTTGTCCATTCTTATGAAGGGGATACGGTCACTAGGTCTCCAGTAACTAAGTCGACAAGCATTAGGTCGACATTCATAAAGGTCAACATGACTGAAGGTTGACAGCACTGAGGTCATGGGTTCAATTCCCACCATGGCCCTAACAGTGTGGAGTTCGTATATTCTCCCCATACTTGCAGGGGTTTCCTCCGGGTACTCCGGTTTCCTCCCACAATCCAAAAATATACTGGTAGGCTAATTGGCTCCCAACAAAAATTAACCCTAGAATGTTGTGTGTGCGTGTACATGTGGTATTGAATATAGATTATAAGCTCCACTTGGGCAGGGACTGATGTGAATGTTCAAATATACTCTGTAAAGTGCTTCGGAATATGTGTGCGCTTTATAAGAAACTGTTAATAAATAAGGTTGACATGTCCGAAGGTTGACATGGGTTAGGTCAACAGGTCATTAGGTTGACACAAGTATTAGGTCAACATAGGGAAGGTCGACAGTCAAAAGGTCGACATTTTTTTTCACATATTTTTTGAGCCAACATGTGCGAGGGGACGCGGTACTACGTTTCAATGTCCATGTTGACTGTGTCGAAATTTGGGACGAAAGAAAAGTGAAAAACCCCATGTTGACCTTTTGACTGTTTTTTTCCCCCATATCGACCTAATGCTTGTGTCTTCATACATGTCGACCTTTAGTCATGTCAACCTTCATGCATGTCGACCTAGTGGTGTCGACCTAATGTTTTTCAACGTAGTTACTGTCTATCCAATGATCCTATTCCTTATAAAAAATAAATAACATTGACAAATTTAAATATATCACGTGAAACAAATTTGAATGATGACCAACATAAATACCAAAATCTGGTACTTTTTTTATATGCATCTATTTACAAATTTTAGTAAATTTGTCATAATAGGTGTAAAAAATTGGCAAGCAAACAGTTTTATTCATCATAATGCCCAGTAATGTTTACCTTATAAAAGAAATATGGGGTGAGATGTAATAGAGTGCGAATTTTAGACTTTTGCAAACTTGCAAACTAAAAAAAATGGACAAATGGGCACGTTTTCCAAAAATCGCACATGTAATAGGATGCGAATTGCGTTAAAAATTGGATGCGAATTGCGTTAAAAATCTCACGGAAGTGCCACGTAAATCTCACATTTTGATGTTGATTTATTCTCACACTTCAATTCACATCCAGATGTTTTCCCAATATAAAGTATACAACTCGCAAATGTAATAGGGTGCAATTTTTGGTAAACGTTACCAAAAATCCCCCCCAAAATAGGTTCTGACACGAATTTGACAGAACCTTGCACAGATCATTGAGATCTTTGCATGGTTCTGTCTTAAAAAAATATGTAAAAGTAAACAAATTTTAAAAAATGGTGTGGGGTCCCCCCTCCTGAGTGTAAACAGCCCCGAGTTCATTAAGCTGGACTTGGTTCCAAAAATATAGGAGACAAAAAGCGAAGGGATCCTCCGTATTTCTGAAAGAATCCCAGAGTCTTGGACCAGTACTGGTTCCAAAAATATGGGGGACAAAAAAACTGGGGGCAAAATTTAATAGGGAGTGATTTTTGGTCATCTTTAAAAATCGCATCAAATCGCATGTGCAAAAATCGCACATTTTGTGTTAAATTCGGAAGCGCAACGGAATATGCTTCGCTATATAAGAAACTGTTAATAAATAAAATAAATAAATAAATGTAATAGGGTGCTTAACATGCGATTTTGAGCAATTTTTAGTGATGAAAATGTGCGACTTTTAGTCATGAAAATGTGCGATTTTGTGTAAAAAGAAATAAAAATGGCGTGGGGTCCCCCCTTCTGAGCATAACCAGCCCTGGGCTCATTGAGCTGGACCTGGTTCCAAAAATACTTGGGACAAAAAGCGTAGAGATCCCTCATATTTCTGAAACCAGCCCCGCACTCTTGGACCGGTCCTGGTTCCAAAAATACGGGGGACAAAAAATCTGGGGGTCCCCCGTATTTTGAAACACGCACCGGGCTCCAACACCCCGCAGTGTCATGCCACAGCCGGGGGACACTTTTTATATAAGTTCCCCCGGCCATACCATGAGCACAGTGGCTGGTCAGTCTTGGACGGGGTATTTGGGGGAGTGGGGACCCCCCCCAGGCTTCACCCATCCAGGGCTGTCACTGGCTGTTTGCGATGCAGGAAGCTGGTTCGCCCCGCTATCAGTGCAGGGTGAGCTGGCTGTGGAGGAGGGAGGCAACGCTGGACCCTGGTACGGTAACTATGTTGGTGTAAAAGTGAGGTGTGTCTGTGTGTGTGTAATAAAGTTGTACTTTTCTGTGTGTGTGTTTTATTTTAACATTCTTTTTACAGGTGGACTACAAGTCCCAGTGGGCCCAAGTCTCAGCATGCGGGGGAGGCCTGCTGGTACTTGCAGTTCACCTGCATAAAGCAAAGCTGATGACAGCCCGGGCTTCAGCCCTGGATGGGTGAAGCCTGGGAGGGGGAACCCTTTATTGGGGGGGGGGGGTCCCCACTCCCCCAGATACCCCGTCCAAGACTGACCAGCCACAGTGCTCATGGTATGGCCGGGGGACCTTATGTAAAAAGTGTCCCACCCGCTGTGGCATGACACCACGGGCTGTTGGAGCCCGGTGCTGGTTTCAAAATACGGGGGACCCCCAGATTTTTTGTCCCCAGTATTTTTGGAACCAGAACCGGTCCAAAAGTCCGGGGTTGGTTTCAAAAATACGGAGGACCCCTACGCTTTTTGCCCCCCCCCCGTATTTTTGGAACCAGGTCCGGCTTAATGAGCCCGGGGCTGGTTATGCTCAGGAGGGGGGACCCCGTGCCATTTTTTTTTTCATTTTAACTTTTACACATTTTTAAAGACAGAAGGAGTGGGGACCTGTCCAGGGTGGTGGACACCGGGCTGATGCATGTAAAATTAGACTAAAACACGTTGCTTTTTACAGTCAAACTACAAGTCCCAGCAGGCCTCCCCTGCATGCTGGGACTTGGTGAACCACCAGTCCCTGCATGTGGGGCATGAATGTGCCCCCTTAGACTTGTAGTTCACCTGTAAAAAAATAATGTTTTAAAATAAAAACACACACACACCAAGAATGGTAAAGCTTTAATAAACACATTTATTTATTATTTATTAACAGTTTCTTATATAGCGCACACAGATTCCGCAGCGCTTTACAAAGCATAGTTATGAGCAAAAACACATAACGAATTACAGCACAAGACAGTTTAGGACAAGCACATGGTTAATACAGATAGTTGCATCAGGGGACAGGACACTGAAGCAAGCATCAGGGTGGCAGTGGTTTATATATTCTAAGAAAGGCACATAAGGAGAGAGGGCCCTGCTCGTGAGAGCTTACATTCTAAAGGGGAGGGTTAGACAGACTGGGGTGACACAGAAGGGGAAGAGGTGAGCATAAACAGTAGGTTAGGATGAGAGATGGTCAGGTTTTATGCAGGAGGGTGGGAAGAGTTCAGCTTAGTCCTTGATAAAAGCGCTGGGTCATCCAAGAGAAGACAGCAGAGAGACAGTTGGAGATATGAGTGAGGATAGAGGGAGAGTGATCAGGGAAGGAGCAGTAGATTTAAGTGTTATCAGCATAGATGTGATAGTGGAAGTTGAGTGAGCAAATAAGCTCACCCAGCCCTTATTCTGGTTGGTGCGGTCGAGCCGCATATGCGGCTCCGACCGCACCAGACGAATCCCCGCCTACAAGACGGATCGGCACGGCCGTCCGTACACGGACGGCTGCCGATCCGCATGAAAATGGTGGAGGCGTACGCCTCCACCATGGTGGGAGCTGCCCCCTGCATTCGATGGTCGTCGACCATCGAAGGCAGGTCCGCACGCCGCGGCAGCTCCCGCAAGCTGAGACCACACGGACAATCGTCCGTGTGGTAGCTTGTATGGGGGCTGAAAGCTGACATCCGGCGACGTCAGCTTTCCGGCACCATGAGTTGCGTCATGGCCTCATTACCATGCGTACGCCCCGCGTTTGCATGGGAACGCCCATGAAACGCGGGGCGTATACATAGGGAAATGAGGGCATGAAGCCCCTCACGCCCCTATACGCCCCCTTTGCGGCGTACTAACGTTATGTGCGGCGAATTCGCCTGCACATGCGCAGATTGACCTCTGCGCATGTGCAGACGGAAAACATCGGCGGTACGGCCGCACGCGGGCCGTACCGCACGAACCAGAATAAGAGGACGTATAGAGATAGAGAAGAAGAGGGCCAAGAATAAAATTTTGGGGGACACCTAAAATCAATGGAAGAGCAGGGGAGGTGAAGACATTAGAGGTACAGCTTGGCATTTTCAAAACTGACAGTGCAAATACAAGCAGTGATAGTAAAAGTTGTTTGCAGATGTAAAAATGATGATATTATGGTTGAATAGTCAGATTAAGCAGCCAGAGGTGGTATGTTGTGAGAATGAATTGAACTCACTCAAAGCAGACATTAGTTTTGCACCAATATACATTACCTGGCTCCAGCACTGATCCTCTGCAGCACCTCACCAGCATTGACTGTGGGGTGAGTCGGCTCCCTTTGCACTGAATTTTCATGAAATTTATTTTACAAAATTATAATATAATTAACACGCTCATCATTAAGCTCCTCATTAGTGATCAAATGTAGTCCTTACAAAAAAATTGGTTTGTGGGGGCCCAAACAAACCAAATGTGTCAGTTACTGACACTGAAGTGCTTGGTTTGTTAAACTGTGCAGGGTGACATTTATTAGAGATCGATGTTGGGTTTTTGGCGATGCTTTCCCATTGAAAAATATACAATTTGCATATTTAATGAGATGCGAATTTGGGAATCACCCAAAAAAATGGTCTAAACATCACAAAAAAAATAGACCTGATCCTGACTGGCGATTTTGTCAGAACATGGCGATTTTGTCAGAACCATGCACAGATCATTGTGATCTGTGTATGGTTCTTTGCTAAAATATGTGTAAAAGTTAAATTAAAACATTAAAAAACGGCATTTTGTCCCCCGTCCTGTACATAACCAGCCCCGGGTTCATTGAGCCGGACCTGGTTCCAAAAATACGGGGGACAAAAAGCGTAGGGGTCCCCCGTATTTCTGAAACCAGCCCCGGACTCTTGGACCGGTCCTGGTTCCAAGAATACAGGGGACAAAAAATCTGGGGGTCCCCCATATTTTGAAACCAACACCGGGCTCCAACAGCCCGCAGTGTCATGCCACAGCCAGGGGACACTTTTTACATAAGGTCCCCCAGCCGTACCATGAGCACCATGGCTGGTCAGCCTTGGACGGGGTACCTGGAGGAGTGGGGACCACTCAATAAAGGGGTCCCCCCCAGCCTTCACCCGTCCAGGGCTGAAGCCCGGGGCTGTCACCGGCGTCCCTGGCCATTGGACGCCGGCCTGATAGGGTTAAACTCACATTCCTAACATTGCTTAATACAGGAGAACTACAACTGCCAGTAGACCTCCCCCGCATGCTGGGACTTGGAGAACCACAAGTCCCAGCATGCGGGGCATTAATGGGCCCGCTGGGACTTGTAGTCCACCTGTAAAAAGAATGTTAAAAGAAAACACACACAAAAGTAAAACTTTATTACATACACACACACACACACACACACACATCTCACTTTTACAACAATATACTCACCGATCCAGGATCCACCGATCCAGGATGCTGCAGCTAACAGCTTCTGTCCCAGCGCAACAGAGGCTGAGAGCGTGATTGGGCGATGAGTCTCCATGGAGACGCATAGCTCAGCCCTGATTGGCTGAGCTATGCGTCTCCATGGAGACGCATAAGCCGAAGACGCTCTCAGCCTCTGTTGCGCTGGGACAGCGCGACAGAAGATGTCAGCTGCATCGGAGAAAGCCGGTTGTCCCCGCTGTCAGTGCGGGGAGAGCCGGCTCAGAAGGGAGACCAGCGCTGGATCCTGGATCGGTGAGTATATTGTTGTAAAAGTGAGGTGTGTGTGTGTATGTAATAAAGTTTTACTTTTCTGTGTGTGTGTTTTCTTTTAACATTCTTTTTACAGGTGGACTACAAGAGGGGGGACCTCACGCCATTTTTTTTTTATTATCCCAAAATCGCACATTTCACCAAAATCGCACCTTTTCATGACTAAAAAATCGCCCTTTTTCATTCCGAAAATCGCCCTATATCGCACTTTCTCGCACTTTTCATGCCGGAATACACACCTCATTAAATATGCGAATTCGCAGCAAAAATGCGATATTAAAAACCGGCGATATAGGGCAATTTGAGAAAAAAACGCATTTTCTCAAAAACGGTAAACCCACTAAATCTCGCCCTGCATGTCTTTTTAAAAATCTAACATAAAAGTGGGTGTCAGAAATTGGTGAGAAGATGATATAGACTATATAGAGTAAGTAAGTCGTAACAAGGTTTCCATAACTGAATCCACAGAAGGATTAACTTATCTTTAATATTAACTTTTATTTTCAAAATGGGCCATATTTTTGAGGGGCATCGGGGATGATTCTTTTTGCATTGTCATGTTTATTGGTTATTGTTTTAGCACATTACTAATTTAATTAATTAATAATTTAATCAATCTTAGATTTTTCAAGTCTTTTGTCTCCTGAGCTGCTGCAAAATAGTATAGTTATGTTCTATTTTGCACAGACCGACATTTTTTGGGGATTATTTCTGCAACGCATAACTAATTTAATTAATAATTCATTCATTTATTCATGTATTTTATGGCATTATGGCTTTCCCCCTTCAGAACCCCCTCACACATGTTAATGTAAATTCATTAATCAATTTATCTATTTATCATTTATTTTTAATAATAAAACAACAAACAAACACTCAATTTATCATTATTTTACCTTCCTTCTACAAGATACTCCACCTTCATTTCCCTAGACTGCCCTCAGGTCTCTGAGCTAGTTCTTGATTAATGCAAACATTCCTGGGCACTATCTATGGAGTTGTATAGTCTGTTAAACTGCCATCCTGCCTACCACCGCAGTGCAACTGGTTTCTTGATGTCATGTTTGTGCCTTCCACTGCTATCACTTACACTCCTTTCCCATCACAAACCTGGGTGGCGCTAACCTGTTCACCGGACTGCGAGTATATGCAGCCTAGAGAACAGGACTGAATCAGGCCCTTAGGGCCTTATTCTGGTTGGTGCGGCCGGGCCGTACGCGTACGTTCCGGGGTTTTTCATGATCTGCGCATGCGTACAATCGCCAATGCGCAGGCGCGAACACTCCACAACGCTTACGGACGGGTCTCTCCGTGCGAAAAAACCTGTACGCGAGAGTACGGGCATTGGGGGCGGCATAGGGGCGTGTTGAGGGGAGCGGCCGAAATAATGATGGAAAATGGGCGTAAATATGGGTGTACACGGGGGTGTGCACCAAAAATGAACGGTGCTACTACCGCACGATCGCCTAAAGCACCGTTCATTTCGGACACAAAACAGGCGGCCGCCAACCGCCACCTCAGACCACCCCTACAGATACCGCATGCCAGTGTGCGCCTGGGTTTGCTAATTTACGCTGATTACTACTCAAACACATACACCTGAATGTAATAAGCAATGCTGCAGTCTATTAAGTCAAAACCATGATCTCACTACCTGCAAGCCACACACAGCACTCAAACACATTGGAAGCTTATCTTTCTATACTTCTCTACATTTAAAGGTTTGTTTAATTTAAGGTAAGAATCTTTTTAAGACCTGCTTATATATGCTAAGGTAGGTATTTGTTAAACAGTTATACACATTCACTACGTGCTTTCATAGACTTTACACAGTAGCACACTCAATCTACACAAGTTGACATGTGTCAACGTGTTCACTCTAATACAAACATAGGTTTTGTATTTATGATACAATAACATAAACCACATCTAACACCTACAAAGGATGTTTCAGCAATGTTTTAAGCCCATGCCCACTATTTTGTACACAATCTTCAATTGAGTTAATAGAAAACAATAATTGAATAACAATTAGAATAATTAATTAATTGTCAGAATTGTAGTTGAAAGGCAAGATTTGCAGGTCCATATATGTGAAGGGTATGCCAGCGTGCACGGACGTACGCTCACTCTCACGAGCGGTGACATAAGCTGAGTTTTCTATTGAAAACAATAGGGACCCGTCCGTGCAAGCTGGCGTACGCTCAGATAGCCGCAAGAAGTCGGTGGGAAGACGGACGAGAGACGTCCGTAAACGGTGGCGTACGCTCTGTTGTACGCTAGTTGTCGGAGTGTAAGGGCTGGTCCGTCCGTGTACGTTGGCGTACGCTCAATTGTACGCCACTCCCCTTCGACGTTGTTTCTGGCCGTACGTATGCGGCTGATTTGTGGGTGGACTTAACCCCAACGGCCGCGTACGGAGAGCGTACGTTAATAGCGAACGTACGCACGTTTGGCCGCTCCGATCAGAATAACCTCCTTAGTGCTGTGTGCCAAAACAAATTGGCACACAGGGGCAGATTTATTAATCTTGGAGAAGAGATAAACTGGAGATAAAGCGGAGAAAAGGTAAAAGGAGATAAAGCACCAGCCAATCAGCTGTGTTTGATTGGCTGGTGCTTTATCTCCTTTTACCTTTTCTCTGCTTTATCTCCAGTTTATCTCTTCTCCAAGCTTAATAAATCTGCCCCAAAGATCATTATATTGCCATTCAAGCCTGGGTGCACCACTTTTTTGTTTAATATTGTCATGGACCTTGGTGTAATTTTTCTTTAAGGCCTTTTTTATGGATTCAGTATGAAATCCCGGCGGTCGGGATCCCGGCGTTCAAAATCCCGGCGCCGGAATCCCGACCGCCGAAATCCCAACAAGGGGGGGACGTGGATCGCCCCCCTTGTGGGCTCGCTGCGCTTGCCACGCAGCGGGCCCGGTGCCTCGCTACGCTCGGCAAGCTCATTTATTCTCCCTCCAGGCGTGTCGTGGACACCCACAGAGGGAGAAAGTGTCGGGATTTCGGCGGTCGGGATTCAGAACGCCGGGATCCCGACCGCCGGGATTCTGAACGCCGGGATCCCGACCGCCGGGATTTTAACTGCATCCCCTTTTTTATGTATAACCTGCTGCTTTGTCTTGAGGAAGCCACAGGATTGAAGCATCTTGGTGATGTTTTTGTAGACTATGGCATCCTTTCTTGTAATTTGCTGCTCTTTTGATGTTTGGAGTGTGCTGCCTGATGTCCAGGGCTCTGGCTGCTGACATCATAAAGAGAGGCACAGAGACAGACAATCAGCACATTTTGCTGATTGCCAGGTTAATAACGCAGGTCAGACCTTTTCACACTGCAAATCGACCTGGATTTGACCTGTGTTTAAAACTGCAATGTTATAGAAATGATGGGATGGAAGATGCTGACGGTGATGTGATTGAAGATGATGATGGGGTGATGGGTAGGAAATGAGTGATGGGGTGATGGAATTGAACACCTCACTTAAGCAGCCAATCAGCTCAGACATGTACCTACAGTATAAATCCTGCTTTCTGTTTGAGATCGACACCAGAACAACGTCTTTTCCACTGAAGTATACATGCAGTGCTGTGCTCCCTCTGAATCTGTCACTCTGTGGTGCAACTAAGTGGTTTTAGGTGTCAGTCTCCAAGTGCTCCCACTCATCCATTTCAACCCTATAACTAGGCACTGTCCTAGGAAACTCCACTCTGGTTCCAGTCTGGTTTAAAGCCTCTTCCGGTTCCGTTCTGGTGCAAAGCCTGCTCCGGTTCCAGTCTGGTTCAAACTCTAATCCGCTTTTAATGCAGTCCACTTTGCTCTCATGTTGCCAATCCTGTTCTCAGTCATTGCGGTTCCAGCCTCGGGTTTACCGAATTAAAGAATTCATCCATTACTGTAACATAGTTCATACAGCATGTTTTTGCATTCAATAATGTACGCTTTTGGGCGATATTCCTTTAACCATCATCTACCTCATTCTTCCAGTTCTACTCCATGAGCAATAGTTTCATAAAACCACCAGGTTCTGCCACAATCCTAAAGCTCCATCTTCAGTACCCCACACCTACCCAAGCCAAACCAGGCCCTCAGGCATGAAAAATGGGATGGAAGCTGATAAGGGCTGATGGGATGGAAGATGATGAGAAGGAATAGTATAATGGGATATGGTGTCAGGGTAATGTGATTTAGGAGGGTGATGGGGTTATATGAGATTGTGACAAAGCTATGTGCTGGAAGAGGGTGAAAAGGTGATGTGATGGAAGAAGGTGATGTGATGGAAGAGAGTGACAGGGTTATGTTATGGAAGAGAGTGACAAGTGATGTGATGGAAAGTGAGAGTGGATGTGATGGAATATGGTGGCAGGGTGATGTGATTGAGGAGGGTTATGCGATGGAAGATGGTGATGGACTGATGTGATAGAAGAGGATGATGTCAATGGAAGAGGGTGACGGTGATTTGATGGTATATGGTGACAGGGTGACGTGATTGAGGAGGGTGATGGGGTGATGTGATGAAAGGTGGTGAGGGGGTGATGTAAAAAGGAGCACTATATCTTATAAACAGTTGACTATGGAGCTGTTATAAATAATCCTGCATCACAGAACACATAACCATACATGTTCTTGAGCTTAACAGAGATTCATATGCACATTGTGAAAAAGCATAGTTCTTTACAAATACAGGTTGAGTATTCCTTATTTATTTATTTTTATTTTATTTATTTACAGTTTCTTATATAGCGCAGCAGATTCTGTTGCGCTTTACAATTGTAGGCAGTGATAAAACCAACTGGGTAACAATAGTCAGATTTGGAGGTGGGAGGGCCCTGATGCAAGCTTACAATCTATAGGGATATAGGAGGGAAACACAAGGACAGGCACCACTAATAGCATAGCAGTCCCACCAAGTTGCAAGTCCAGAATTAAAGCTATATAATACATAAGTGCCTCAGAGGGTTATGCGTGTAGAACTTAACTATATAGGCTTGCCTGAAGAGGTGTGTTTTCAGGGAACACTTGAAAGTTTGGAGGCTAGTGGAGTCTTATTGTGTGTGGAAAGGTATTCCATAGGATGGGAGCAGCCCGATGAAAGTCCTGTAATAGTGAATGGGAGGTAGTGATCCGCACAGAAGAGAGACGCAGATGGGAGATACTTTGTGATAAGTAAAGAGATATATGCTGGTGCAGTATGGTTAATAGGTTTATATGTGAGTATAAGTGTTTTATATTGAATACGGTAAAATACAGGAATCCAATGGAGGGACTGGCACAGTGGATCAGCAGACGATGAGCGTCTTTCTAGGAAGATCAGCCTAGCAGCAGCATTTAAAATGGATTGCAGTGGCAAGAGTCTGTTCTTGTCCGAAATGCTCGGGACCATAAGTATTTTGGATAAGGGATTTTTCCAGATTTTGGAATATTTTTTTTCTTCACACTAACTTGGTCCCCTGGTGGAGCCCCGATGTCCACGGTGTCCCCCAGCGGCCCTCAGGATCCTCTTCAGCGGCATCTCTGGTCCCAGGGGTGCATTGTGCGAGTGCACAGGTGGCACCGGCATGCCCGCGCACTCGTGTAATGCACCCCTGGGACCGGAAGTGTCGCTGAAGAGGAACCTGAAGGCTGCTGTGGACATTGGGGATGAGATAAGTGTAAAAAAAAAACTTAGATATTCTGAAAAACCATGGTTTTCGGAATATTTCGGTTTTTGGAATACACGGATAAAGGAGACCCACCCTGTATTCTGTATATGGCACAGGCAAGATCTGAGATTCTGGTAAGGGATGGCTGGATATTGTTGTGGGGAGGCAAATCCAGTATCCTAGTGCATAGCAATAGGAAATGGGTGTGATGGGTGAGGATTATATTGATACAAACTTAAACCTATGTCATGGCTCCTACACCAATACTCCCCATGTTGTAATATTAGTAAGTATAGTCCATAATTGATTTACAGGCTTTTGTCATTTGCTGTATATAGATCTCATCACATTCCACACTGTAATGTCCATGTATTGTACTGTATATCATCATTGTGTTTTCCAAGCCACCTCTTCTGTATCTCTCATATGAATATGCACATAGATATTACTCAGAGATCAGTCACTTGTGATCATTTTGGGTTGTGCTAGAATCATTACAATCACTTTGGGCGGAACTGACAACCAGGATCTGTGGATTTTGATAGACAGATCCTGCTAATGAATAATGACATTGGATAAACATGATTTTCTTTCAAGAGTTCCAAGTGAATTGTTTCCATATTTTGAAACAATAACAAATGCAGTAGTCATTATGTATGAATCATTTATTTATAATGAGCATATTCAATGTGATTACCTCTTTCAATAAAATCATTTTCATATATACAGTAATGCATTAGCTTATTTTCTTATTTAAACTGAACTTTTAACTGCTTAAACACTATATAAAACCAACATACATTATATTCAGGGGTGGATCCAGGAGAAAATGACAGGGGGGGCGCCATTATAGGGGAGAGGATGGGAGGGGGAGGGGGGTTGTTAGTGGTGCCAGTGTGCACGCTGAGAGAGCAGAGAGAGAGAGAGAGGAGGAGAGCAGAGAGAGGGCGGGAATGGGATTTAAAATAGGCCCTGTCATTTAAAGTACACAGGCCCACCACATCATATACCACTTCACATTATGCAACAATATAGTAGACCCCATTATACTTGAACCCTACACATGATGCCAAACGGAATGAGCCGAAATTCACAGAATGCAACACGAATTAAGCCAAAATGCACAATATGCTCCATAAACAGGGTCATTGCGCGCCAAAGGCATGTCAACAATTTACACCGTAATGCCCATTACACCTTAAGACACACACCATACTGTCCATTAGGTATTATGACAAACACTGTAATGCCTATTACAAATTATGCTACATAAGTGCTGCTTACCTACCGATGCAGCGCCGCTCATTCAGCCTACCTATGGCGATTGTACCACCAGCCCGTCATGGCGGACCATGGCGCACAATGTTGTAATACATTTTAAAAGCTTGGCCAATGGCAGTGGTGTCTCCGAATGAGTGGAATACCAGTGATCATCCACCAGATGTCACTTTTTGAAATCTTCATTGCTCATGTGTGAAATGTGTGCTGCAGCGCTTGCATGAAGCGCAGGAACTAAAGTACGTTGTTACTATTGTACTGTCCAGTAAGCTGTACCGTACTGTTCTGTAGATAGTGTACACACTAATAAGTATAATCAGTGGCAACTGTAGCGCTGTTGGCGAAACCCGAGTCGCGGGAGCATCTGAAACGGTCCCCTTGTGGATTAGCGCTGCTGGAGGTAAAGTAATATACTGTATTGAGGTCAATTCAACCCCCTCCTCCCCTGGGGGAGGGGAGGCAGCAGTTGACTTCAGCTGAATACACATTACTCCCTGGACGATACAGTACAGTAATGCAATGTATGAGACTGATTCTGTTCATCTGGGTCACCGTGTGAAAGACAGTACGAATGGAACCAAAAAGTTTTTATGGAAACAGGTTATTTTATGTATGTCTAGTTTATTAAATATCACTTTCCAAAATATTCAAATAAAAAAATAAAATAAAATAAATTTTACACTGTAGACGAACAGGGGTTTCCAGTGTAAAGAGCTGGGCAGCTATCCGCTACACCACACGGTGATGTGTAGGATCTGCAGAGTGCTGGTATAATCAGTGGCAACCGTAGCGCTGTTGGCGAAACCCTAGTCGCATGAGCGTCTCAGACGATTGTAATTAGTGCTGCTGGAGGTAAAGTACTGTAATGTACAGTATTCAGCTCAACTTGCCTCCCGCCTTCCCTGGTTGTTCTTTTTTTTACTACACTAATGTCCCAATGTTCTACACTGCTTTAATGCCCCAATGTTCAAAATATTCAGCATCGGCTACGTGAACGTGAAGGTAAATATTTGCCTATAGGATCATTACACTACACAGACCATTTGCTCCCAGCGATGTTCATGAGCATCTCATTACGAATGAGCGTCGCGTATCGCATGAGCGTCTCATACCGTTCAGCGAATGGGTTCCATTGGCACAGTACAGTATATCACTCCGATGAGCGCAAGAAGAAAAGTGGAATGCCAAAACTTACGCCACTGCGAGCCGGCGGAAATGATGAGAAGTGCCACATTTGTACATGCTCATTGCCAGGGGTTCCATGCTCGTTACCATGTGGTATTACATGCTCATTGCCAGCGGTTCCATGCTCATTGTCAGGGGTTTCATGCGCATTGCCTGGGGTCCATGCATGTGGGATTACATGCTCGTTGCCAGGGGTTCCATGCTAGTTGCAATGAGTTGATGATTTTTTTTGCCCACCAGGCTACCCGTTGAGCTGCTGCCGGCCTCCAATGGAAAGAACTGAAACAGCACCTGCTGGGAAGAAAGCATTGACAGCCGGGCAGAGAGCGGCGAGCTGCCCAGCTGTATTCAGAGCACTGCACGGGCCACCCGTTGAGCCGCTGCCGGGAAGAAAGCATTGACAGCCAGGCAGAGAGCAGCGAGCTGCCCGACTGTATTCAGAGCACTGCTCAGCAGGTCCCGGCAATTTTAAATTTCGCGCTGCCATCTACCAGGTCTGTGAGCCAATTGAAGCTCGCGGTCCCGCAGCCAATCAGGAGTGGTGGTTCCCTATTGGCTGCTGGACCGAGAGTGAGCTCTGATTGGCTTGCGGACCGGCAGCACAAGATTTCAAATTGCCGGGACCTTCTGAACAGTGCTCTGAATACAGCCGGGCAGCTCGCCGGTCTCTGACCAGCTGTCAATGCTTTGTTCCCGGTGACGTTGGCAGCTCAACGGGTGGCCCGGCGTGCAAAATAGAACATTTTCAGAAATAACAGGGGGGTACGTGCCCACATTGCATCGCATTGCATCGCATTGCATCGCATTGCATCGCATTGCATCGCATGTGATCGGATCACACTTGCGATCGGATCGCATGAATGCGATGCAATTAAGCACATTTAGCACACCCCACTATCCACGCCACCCCGAAGCGCGACGAGTGCAGCGGTACGCATCCTCCGGACTTGTTCATACCCCCACTATCCATGTCAGCGTGGAGTTGATTCTATAAAGTGTGGCGAGTACTTGACATGTATTCCGCGTCCCCTCGCGGGGCTCGCTGCGCTCGCAACGTTTCGGGCTCGCTGCGCTTGCCACACTTTGTAAAATCGACTCCGCCATGCTTCAGGGTGGCGTGGATAGTAGGGGGTGCTAAATGTGCTTAATCGCATTACATGCGATCCGATCGGATCGCACATGCAATCCGATCACATGCGATGCAATGCAATGCGATCCGTGGGCAGGGGAAACTACAAAAGTACCATTGCATCGCATGTGATTGCATGTGATCGCATGCAATTGGATCTCATGCGATGTGATGTGATTTCCCTGCCACCATGAAACTACACAAGTACCGAGAGAACATTAATTCTACCTTCAGCTTGCACATTTTCTATTTAACTGTGTATATTTGGCATCTGTATTCATAAAACACGGAACTTGCACCTATAAGGGCCGACTTTTCGTATGGGCTTAATGGGCACTTGCCCAGGGGCCCAAGGTGTATAAGGGCCCTATGCTGATAGCTGAGGATCTCCTTTTTCCAAGGATACCAGAAATTTGAAAATCGGCCCTGGGAAACTGGGCCGATTCAACTTCAAAGCAGCAGTCCACATCTGACTTGTTAATTGCAATTCCCAGTCATAATTCTCAGGTTCTCTCTAACAGGGCCAGCGACAGGGGGGGTCAAGGGGGACATGTGTGACGGGCCCCGGCGATCTGAAGGACCCCAGAGCCTGGCCGGGGCCTATCTGTGTGTTATTATCCCCGTTGGTGGCGTGGGCGTTAGTGGCTTTGTGCAACTCTGTGCCGGCCGGGTCTCTCCCTCAGCTCCCTGTCAGGCACGTGGGCAGCTGGCGGTGATTGACACTCACAGTCACAGACGTCTCCGTCACTCTGCGCCCTCCGCCTCAGCCGGCTCCATCCCCGGGTCTCTGTCCGTCTCATCAGGTTGTGACGTCGCCCGACTCGTCTGCGCCGGTGATTGACACTTAGTGTGTGTCCGCGGCGCCGTCTACGTCACAGACAGCCGCTCAGCGCTCGGAGGCTGAGCCTGAGTCGGCTGTCTCCGGGCTGCACTGTGCAAGTAAAGATCTTACTGCGCATGTGCCTTATCTGTTATCTGTGTTCCGCATTGGCATTGTGGCTGCCTTTGGAGTCGTCTGGTGCCTGCTGACTGTGCCTGTGTGAGATTCCACAAACTAAAGTGTGAAAGCCTGCCCGCCCCCCCACCCCCGGATCCTCAGTGGTATACAGTAGGTACTGACTAGGAGGGAAGGATTTTCTCTCTTTTTGCTATGTGGAACTACAAGTCTCAGCAAATTAGCACTTCCTATTATGTTTAGAATTAGAATATGACTGCATGATACTCCAGCATGCCTGTATGAATATAACAATGTATCTCAGTCCTACCTTTTAAATCCAGAATAATGTGTTTTGTACAGTATTACTATTATACTTCAAAATTCATTTTATTCAATTATTCGCAGTGACATAACTATAATTCTAGCACCAGAAAATGTTTAGGGCAGTACGGATGGTGTACTGGTTATACTGCCTCACAGCACTGAGGTCATGGGTTCTATCCCCACCATGTGTTATATATACGGGGCTGTACGGACGGTGTAATGGTTAGCATTACTGCCTCACAGCACTGAGGTCATGGGCTCTATCCCCACCATGTGTTATATATAAGGGGCTGTACGGACGGTGTAATGGTTAACATTACTGCCTCACAGCACTGAGGTCATGGGCTCTATCCCCACCATGTGCTATATATACGGGCAGTATGGACGCTGTATTGGTTATACTGCTACTCTTTTTTTAAATTTTTTTATTCTTGTGTCCAGTAGGTTCTACATGCAGAAGAGGGTTGTGTCGGTTTGGGATTACGTGGGGGTGGGGGTTGAAGGGCGGGGGGCCCCGGAAATATCAGTGTACAGGGCCCCAAGATTTCTGTTGCAAGCCCTGCTCTCTAATATAGATTATATTCCAAAAGCTGGGACTCTCCCCTTTCTGTCGACACTAGCGGCTTGTCTCTATCATGCCCAGAACCAGAGATATCAGCCTTCAAGCAGCCGATCCCTGCTCCAGCTTCAAACGTCTGGTGTATAGTTTTATATTTTTGTCAATGGATTGCTCTGGCTCCTGATCTCTGATCCACAAGTTCCCAGCACCTCCTGAAAGTTGGGACTCTAGGTTTTTATACTATTGAAGGCTAAGAAATCTATTTCCAGATAATGGCGATATCTGGAGTCAAACAAGCTGCCCTTCCACCGGAAAATGACGAATATTAAGCCCAATCCATTGTCCAACCCTCCCCTGCGTATAAAACACCCTGGAAGTCATTTACAAGGGACCCTTCATTCAGCTCAGTGCCCCCTTCCACACGTTAGTGTGCTCCCTCCCACCACCTGTGCAGTTACTGCTCCAGGTCCTACATGTTGAATGGAAGATAGAGCACCCCCTGCCACCCGTGGACATCAAAGCTGCTGCTATTAGCACCCCCCACCCCTAGGAGGGGAGAATGGGTAAGGGCCCCAGTTCATTGCTTTGCCCAGGGGCCCACACTACTGTTAAGATGGACCTGGCACCTATGATTGCTGTATCTAGTGTATATTCTGCATCTCAATGAGTGAGCTGATTAGTATGACAATACTTTCAAGGAGAATCCATGGTTTAGGCATACTTCCCAACTGTCCCGTTTTCTGCAGGAATGTCCCGGTTTTCAGGGACGTTCCCACATCCCTCCTGGGGCATGCAATGTCCTGCGGCGGAGAGGCAGTTGGGAGTCCCCCCTGTCACCCGGTAAATAGACACTGTACGCATGCGCACAGAATCTATTCCCGTACTGGAGAGGCTGGGGGCTGACCAGCAGATTACATAGCCGCTGATCAGGCCCCTTCAGCTGTGAAAACAGGAACGTGGCCTCGCGAGTGACACGATTTACATTCCACACCCCATAGCGGCTAAGCCACACAACCTAATTTTAGGCGCGCACCCTCGGCGCGGGCAGGAGTCCCTCTTCGCCTGTCTACAAAGTTGTCTACAAAGTTGGGAGGTAAGGTTTAGGTAAGATTATTGTGTCAGGCTCTTTCAAATTAAGATTTCTCTGAAGACATGTAGATTTACCATGTTGCATTACAAGTGACAGTTTTATTTCAGTTAGGATGTACCTATCTGAACTATTAGGGGGAAGTTTACTAAGATGGGAGTTCTATTTCAGATGTGATGTTGCTATAAGCAACAAATCAGATACTATCTATTATCTTCTAGAAGGTGCTCGATAAATAAGAAATAGATACTGATTCGTTGCCCAAAGCAACATCCCATGTGAAATAGAAGTCACATTTTAGTAAATTTCCCCCTTAAATCCCCATCCTCCAATAATGCAGCATGAGTTTGCCACGGTGCAAATTTACTTTTTTATTTGTTCGTCATGCATTTCTAAGGGGAGCATTTACTAAAGAAGTGATGTTGTCGATAGTATCCAATCAGATTCTGTGTATAATTTCTCCATTGCACACGTGGCATATACAGTAGCATCTGATTAGTTGCTTTTCATTTTTAAAAGCTTTCATTCATTTATCCCAAAGTATCATGCCCAATATGGGTAAATTCAGCATTTAACTTATAGTAGTACTGTATTTGATAATTGTACTGAGCTAAATTGATATTGCTTCCTTTCTTCCGACATGCCTAACATCACCAAGAGGGTGTGAACATACCAACTGATGAGCAAAAAGCTGTGATGCAACCACAAATGTGTGTAATGAAGTAGCAATGAATGATAAGTAAATAATGTAAACTGTATCAACAAATATTTAATCAAAGAAATATGAAGTGTAAAACAGAGAAACATGTTTAGTCCCAAAATGTTTACTCATCCTTTATTAGGACTAATTATTAATTTTGCGAATGTACATGTAACAGAAAAAGTCCAGAAACACTGTAAACATTCCTCCCAAACCTCATTCTTGTATATGATTTAATGCTATATGGACCAACAGAAATATATTGCAGGTGTACTTAGATGGTCTTTGGATCCCCAGTATGTGTATTAATAGGAACCCTTGAATTGAATTTGCACTCTATGGAAAGAGTATTTTAATTCACCTTCACTACTATTACCCAAGTAGGAATGGCCCACAAGGGTACATGGGAAATCCCCAAGTTGGCCCCCACTGCCTTGGGCACCATTGCATTCTTTAGGGATTAGGTTCTAGACTGTGCACTTGAATTATACATATACATTTGCAGCGGATTCGCATATTTAATGAGGTGCGTGTTCTGGAAAGAAAAGTGCGATTAAGTGCGATAATGTGTGAATTTTCGGCATGAAAATGTGAGAATTTTAGGCATGAAAATGTGCGAATTTTAGGCATGAAAATGTGCGAATTTAAGGTAATGTGCGATTTTGTGTTGGTACAAAAAAACAAACAAACGCGTGAGGTCCCCCCTCTTGAGCATAACCAGCCCTGGGCTCATTGAGCCGGAACTGGTTCCAAAAATACGGGGGACAAAAAGCGTAGGGTTCCCCCGTATTTCTGAAACCAGCCCCGGACTTTTGGACAGGTCCTGGTTCCAAAAATACGAGGGACAAAAAAATCTGGGGGTCCCCCGTATTTTGAAACAAGCACCGGGCTCCAACAGCTCGCAGTGTCATGCCACAGCCGGCTTTGGCATGACACTGCGGGCTGTTGGAGCCCGGTGCTGGTTTCAAAATACGGGGGACCCCCAGATTTTTTGTCCCCCGTATTTTTGGAACCAGGACCGGTCCAAGAGTCCGGGGCTTTCCCAAATTAGCATCTCATTAAATATGCGAATTGTATACTCAGTACAGTACTCTTAGAAACTGACTTGCTAAGAGTACTGCGGATTGTGAGCGATCCCCAAGAAGCCGCACGGGAGTTAGACACCATGCGCAACAAATTTCTAGCAAGGGGATACGACGCAGACCTGTTAGCACGACAGAGAACCAAAGCCTTAGACAGGGGACAGAAAACACTAGAAGGGCAATAGATGTGATGGAATACCATATTAAAAAAGAAAAACCCTTATTGGTGATGTCTTTAGACGCACAAAAAGCTTTTGATAGGCTACATTGGGGATATATGGAAGGGGTTTTAAGGAAATTTGGGATGGTGGGGAATATTTTGCAAGCAGTAATGGCACTATACTCAGCCCCAGAAGCACATGTCATGTGCAACTCTTGTATATCCCCCAAATTTACCATCACAAATGGAACGCGACAAGGCTGCCCATTATCACCAATCATATTTGTCCTATCGATAGAGCCCTTTGCGGAAAAAATAAGAGATACCTACTTAATAGAGGCCCCAGTGATCAAGGAAAAACAACATAAGACACTGCTATTCGCAGACGATGTTCTCATATTTTTAACCAAACCCCAAACCTCAATACCCATCCTGATGCAAATAATAGACCAATATGCTAGAATTTCATACTACAAACTAAACAAAAATAAAACAGAAATCCTACCGATAAATATTGACCCTGGAGAAATAACTACCCTTAAAAAAACATATAGTTTCCAGTGGAGAGACAGGAATATACAATACTTAGGAGTGAACCTGACTAACAATGAAGCTGACCTTATAGAATGTAATTATACGCCACTATTAAAACAATTAGAAAAAAAAAAAAAAAGATTGGATTTATAAAGAAATAACGTGGATGGGTAGAATAGCTACAGTGAAAATGTTCCTGTTACCCAAATTATTATATTTATTCAGGGCCATACCAAGAATACTTCCAAAATACTGGCTGAATAGATTTAATAAAATAATAAACAGATATATTTGGAAAGATAAAAGGCCCAACATAGCAAAAAAATACCTGATAAGACAAAAAAAAAAGGAGGAGTGGCGCTCCCAGATATACAATTGTATCAATATGCAAGTATCCTGAACCAGATCCCAAAATCAATAAGAGAAGGGGAAGAGAGACCCTGGGTAAAATTAGAAGAAGAAATAATGGGAGACCGAGGTATAAAAGATTTAATTTGGATTTGAAGATAATAAATAAGATAAACTATGCCTTCAGAATGGAGACTAACGAGGCCATACTAAATATTAAGACCCAAAAAAAATGGGAAATATGGAAACAATATCTCGATGGAGAGGGAGATGCCCTCTGGGAGACCATAAACACCTCACTCACATAGAAAAAGAATAAGACATAATACCCTGCAAAAAATTTAAATTAAATAAATAAAAACCAAACAAGCCCTGAACCTGAAAGTGTAAATGAGTGTAGAATGAGGGACATGGTTATGTGAGAGATAACTATGCCCAGATGTAGATGGGGGCAGCGTTAGGTGAGAGATAACAAAGCCCGAAATTGGATGTGTTGTAAGTGAGTTCTGATATAATTTATGTAAGAAATGTATGCCTTTTTTAATGTATAGTGTGTTTTATATGTAGACATGTAAGATAAATAACTATGTCTAATGTATGTCTTTTTCAAAGAATAAAAAAATAAAATTAAAAAAAAAAGAGAACCAAAGCCTTATCTAAATCCAGAGCAGACCTCCTAGTGCCAAAAAATCCAAATAAAAATCAAAGCAAAAAACTGGTGTGGGTTAATTCTTACAACAATGGGTACTCTTTACCTAGAACGGCGCCCGCGATTAGAATCGCGGGCGTCGGGGGTAACAAATCGCGGTCATCGCAGGTAAATCGCGGGTACATAAAAATCGTGTACCCGCGATCACCGCGATTTTCCCATAGGGAACAATGTTAAAAAGCCTGATTGACCGCGATTTTACTTTAAAATGCCTCAATGCCCGCGATTTTCACATAGGAATCAATGTTAAATGGGCTACAGAGCCCAAATAGTCACAATTAACCCATAAATGTCACCCCAATTTTTGTACGCCACCCCACGATCCACGCCAACCCGAAGCGTGGCGAGCGCAGCGAGCCCGCGAGGGGCGGCGGTACGCGTCCTCCGACCTTTTCATGCCCTACTATCCACGTCGGCGTGGAGTTGAGAATAGAATAGTGTGGCGAGCGCAGCGAGCCACCGAGCCCGAAGCGTGGCGAGCGCAGCGAGCCCCGCGAGGGGACGCGGATACCTTCACAGTTATACGCGTCCCCTCGCGGGCTTCACAGGTATCCGTGGCGAAAAGCGGACACCTGTGAAGCCCGCGAGGGGACGCGTTTACCTGTGAAGGTATCCGCGTCCCCTCGCGGGGCTCGCTGCGCTCGCCACGCTTCGGGCTCGGTGGCTCGCTGCGCTCGCCACACTATTCTATTCTCAACTCCACGCCGACGTGGATAGTAGGGCATGAAAAGGTCGGAGGACGCGTACCGCCGCCCCTCGCGGGCTCGCTGCGCTCGCCACGCTTCGGGTTGGCGTGGATCGTGGGGTGGCGTACAAAAATTGGGGGGACATTTAAGGGTTAATTCTGCCTATTTGGGCTCTGTAGCCCATTTAACATTGATTCCTATGTGAAAATCGCGGGCATTGAGGCATTGAATGCAAAATCGCGGTCAATCAGGCTTTTTAACATTGTTCCCTATGGGAAAATCGCGGTGATCGCGGGCATCGCGTCGCGGCCGTTTATGTACTGCCCGCGATGTCGCGATCACCGCGATGGGCACCGTTCTAGGTAAAGAGTACCCAACAATGAAACAACAGACAGGGTCAAGAAAGCCAAAAACTTTGGCTTTCTTGACCCTGTCTGTTGTTTCATTGTAGTAAAAACAGACCTGGAACTCAACCTCCAGAATACCTCCCTCATGCCAGCTTACAGGCGGGGACGCAATCTAAAAGACCACCTTGTACGAACAGACATCACCAACTTGGGCATTAAATCCCAAATAACCTTTTTGGGACAAAGTAAGAAGGGATGCTTTCGGTGTCCCAACTGCACAACCTGCGGGTTTCTGCAGGTGGGAACATCATTCCCTCACCCCCATACGGGGAAAAGATTCCCCATTAAATACCATCTTTTATGCACGTCCAAGTTTGTGGTATATACCATCACTTGCCCATGTTCCTTAGTGTACGTGGGCAAGACAGAAAGGCCTTTTAAGGAGCGAATGGCGAACCATCGTTCGGCCATCCGGGCAGCCATCAAAAAAAGGCACCAGTGACCAGCCCCTTGCCCACCATTATGCCCAGGCCAAACACCCCATTGCCACTGTCAAATACATGATCATTGATCACGTACCCCCCCTTGCTAGAGGAGGAGACCGGGGAAAAAAATTACTTCAAGTGGAGGCCAGGTGGATCTTTAAATTGGAGACCCTGGCCCCCAAAGGCTTTAATGAAATGCTAAGTTTACATAGCTTTTTATGAAATTTAAGTTTACCTGGGATTATGATCCTATTGTCATCACGTTTAAATCAGACTCCATGATTTTTCAATGGATAAATTACATATAGAATACCCAATTTTAGAACAGGGTCCTCTACCAGTGGTGACCACTGGAGAATCAATCATATAATAATATTACCAGGTACCAGTTTAACCAATTAATAAACCTAGTGCTGCCAGTTAGCTCTCAGTTTTCCAATGCTCTATTTTTAAATGATAATCATTGTTCATATTTTGCACTGTTCTGTAAGAAAGTAACCCGCTACCTGAAGTTATGTTTGCATTGTATTTATGATTTGTTGTTATATTTGATGAGTGAATCACTTGTTTGGCGATGATAGCGGCCACATAGCTAGATGGAGGTGCTTTTTGCCTCCTCACATATATCAGCATTAATCAGCGTTCACGCTGCACTTTCTTTAAATGTATCACCAACGGATTTTTTTTCCTGTTTTTGTCAACAAAACTTTATTGGTTTCATAGCATACACACACTGTTGACCGGACTCTATGGCAACAGTCTCCCGCGCAGTGACATCATCCTGGTCTGCCTGTAGTGGGCGGAGAAAGATGGCCGCTGTACACGCACAAATGAGTGATTCTGCTCTACTTATAGGGGTAAGTAAACACTATTTGTCATGTTAGCTGTTTTGATAAAAGCCGCAAGGCTGAAACGTCAACTTCAATAAGTTTGGCTACGTTTGGTTTATTTCTATACTGTCCTGAGTGCCGCGCTGCTGTCTAAGTTTATATATATAAGAAAAAGATGTCACTCCGGGTCTTGTGCTGAATAAAATAGTTTACTGGTGCCTACAGCGTTTCGCGCAAAGCCCGTCTTCAGGATATATATTTATATATCTCAAGGGTCCCAGACCATGGGCTAAGTGGGAGCAGCATTTATTATATTGTAATTGGAGAAATATGTGTTTATTATAGGGATTTGCACCTGGCACTTTTTGTGATCCATGAAACACGTTTTGGGTCTGTATCTCAGGCAGTGTTTTGCATCTGGATCTGTTCCAAAACACCACCATTTTCGTGTTTCGTGTTTTGTGTTTCATGTTTTGAGTTTTGACTCTATTCTGAATACCTCACACCTCACAATATTGTTTTTAGGGCAAAAGGTTGCACCGAGGTAGCTGGATAACTATGCTAAGCCACACAATCTGCGTGGCTCAACTAGGAGTGGCACTGCAGTGGCAGACAGGATAGCTGTTTGAAAAAACTAGGCCCTAAAAAGCACATAATGGCAAAAAAAGAGGCCCACAGTGGCACAAGGAGCAATGGTTGGCAGATGTAGACAGGTGGTCAGGCGTGAGCCCGTAGCCGGGACCGCCGGTTAGGACGGCCACAGCGGATGCTACTCTGTTGAGTCCCTGAGGCAGATGGTAAACCCCTGCAGAGCTAGGCTTCACCTGTGGCCGCCGCGTCCGAAGGAGCGAGTTAGGCCCGCTCCGACCCCGATGCAGCCAGGTCTTATGAATTGACAAGGGGTAGACGATCGCCAAAGGGTACCCAAGAGGACCACTAACTACTGGGCCTAGCTGAGAGTTGACCCCTGACTGCCGGCACCAGGCCAAACCGGGATGCGACCAAGTCGCAGGCACAAGTGGATGGGAAGAGGAGTCCCCAGCAGGCTATGCCCCAGGCACGGCGACTCCTCAAAACTAGGATGGCAATAGAGGACACTCCCTGCCTGAAAGATACTAGTAAAAGAGAAATGTGAGAGAACCGGGAAACAAGAAGGATACAATAAAAGATGATAACAAGAATGTACCCACGGAAGGGCACGACCACGGTGGGCCACTGGAGATGGATGAAAGAAAAGAATAAGCCCACGGAGGGGCACGGCCACGGTGGGCCACTGGAGATAGAGAGTAAAGACCGAGGCTCCACTCGAGCACTTACGTGACCCACGAGAAGATGGGGACAGTGGGCCAAGCGCAGGCTCAGGCTGAAGCAGGTCTTCTGGCAGGCAGCAGGATACAGAACAGGACACTCCACGGAAAGCTGGGGGAAGCAGACACAGGAAGAACAAGAAGCTGGACAAGGACTGTGGACTGGGAAGCCCAGGGGACCGGAATGCAGAGCTATCTGCTAGCTGGGCAGAAAGCTATTAGCTAACACAGCTTACAGCTATAACCGGCATCTGTGACGTCAGGCACGCGCGTCTGCTGCCGCCGGACGGAAGCTCGAGGACGTTGCCTAGCAACGTCCCGACGCTCCGAGTCAGAGGGAGGCTTGGGACGCTGCCCGGCAACGTCACCGGCCACGTCACTGTGTACAGCATCCCCCGTCCGTCCGGATGCACTACAACCCGGGCGGCGGCGTGCAACAACCTCTCCCTGCACAAACTGGCTCTATAGAGGCAAGATGTCGTCCTCATCCTCATCCAATTCAATTTGATGAACATCATCTTCTCCAGATTTTGCGGAAGCAACCTTCTACACTGCTCACTGACCAGGTTCGCCGGTGCACTAAAAACTCTTTCAGAGTACACACTGGAGGGGGACAACTCAGGTAAAATAGAGCCAGTTTGATTGGTACTTGTTTCCTAGCATGGCGCCCGTCAGGGTTGATCGCATGCCTTAAGTTAAGGTACTTAAGGCATGCGATGGATGGGATTTTCTGTCAATTACCAGCTTTAATTGCCGCTAAAGAGAAAATCACGTTGATCGCGTCCATCGCGTGCCATTATAATGGCACGCAATGCGACCGACACGATCAACGCGATTTTCCCATAGAGAACAATGTTAAATGAGTTTTAAAGTTAATATCGTGTTGATCGCGTCGATCGCGTCGATCGCATGCCATTATAATGGCATGCGATGCGATCAACGCGATTTTACATAGGGAACAATGGGAAATGGGCCAATATGGCCAATTTCTCATTGTATATGCCCCCTCATGGGTATTAAGTATGCTTAATGCCCCCCATTGTTAACACCACCCCACTATTGACGCCAACCCGAAGCGTGGTGAGTGCAGCGAGTCCGCGAGGGGCAGCGGTACGCATCCTCCGACCTGTTCATACCCCCACTATCCACGTCGGCGTGGAGTTGATTTTATAAAGTATGGCAAGTGCAGCGAGGCGAGCGCAGTGAGCCCCACGAGGTGACGTGTATACCTGGGAAGTTATGCGCATCCCCTCACGGGGCTCGCTGCACTCGCCACGCTTCGGGCTCGGTGGCTCGCTGCGCTCGCCACACTTTACAAAGTCAACTCCACACCGACGTGAATAGTGAGGGTATGAAAAGGTCGCGTACCGCCGCCCCCGCGGGCTCGCTGTGCTCGCCACGCTTCGGGTTGGCGTCAATAGTGGGGTGGCGTTAACAATGGAGGGCCATTTCACCCATGAGGGGGGTTTGCAATGAAAATGGGGATTTTTGGGGCTTTTTACATTGAAATCATTGTAAAATTGGGTCTCAAGTTCCATTTTACATTGATTCCAAATCACGTTGATCGCATTGCATGCGATTTGGTTGGCATGCGATGAGATCGACGCGATTTTTGCGGCCGCGATCAATACAATCAAAATCGCGGGCGCCGTGCTAGGAAACAAGTACCATTTGATTTTGTACAGGGGCTTCCAAACTGCCTTTTTTGTCCTGCCTGTACAGGTAAGGACTGTCTGACATGTCTACTTGGATGCTATCACCAAAGTAATCCTCCACCACATTGATGGGAAGGTACAGCATCGCAACCACCAACATCCTTTGATTCTCCTTGGGGATTTGTGATAAAATGTCTTTAGGAGGGTGCGGTTGTTTGCAGTTGCTGACAGTGGTGTGTGCTGTGCTCAGTCCTGTGCCAGTAATACACGTTTAGCATGGATGTAGTAACTGAAACCAGCTTCCTAACAAAGGTCATTGGGAAAAATATCAAATTTACAACTGTGGCACCCCATTGAAGCTGCCACAAACAAAACGTTAATGCTCCATCCCCTGCTGAATGCATCCTTGGCTGGACACTGTTAAACTGGCTGCAGGGATAGGATTATCTGTGTCCTGAGTGCTATGACTGGCATGTGGACACTGTCCAATCAGTAAGAGGTGGTGTGTGAGACGAGTGCTGCCATCTTCTGTTCTCTGCTGAGAGTCATACCAGTGCAGGGCAGCACAGAGGCAGAGTGGAGGCCCAAATAAGGTACAAAGATGTTGGAGCAGAAGTGGGACAGAGGCAGAGCAGATAGGCACCGAAGTGCTATTAAGGCAGAACAAGGACAGGTCCACTGCTGTGATGGACACCTGGCAGGCCGCACCTCTAAGGTATAAATACAGTCCTCTGTGAGCAGCAGTCACAGACACTTTGAGACAGTCAGGGATATAGAACAGTGATATCTGCAGCAGACTGGTAAAAGAAAAGACTGAGCTAGCAATTTACACTGAACTACATAAATGGAGTTCTGAAGGAGAGTGACAAACTTCCCCTGCAGTTACATAATCTGTTACAAAGTATGATGGAGAGCACCCAAGTACTTTAGAGCACCCCATTCTTACCAGATGTCAGCACTATTGTACAATTCAGACTGTGTTACCGGATGTGTATCATTGAAAACCTGGGCAACGAAGGGTCAGAGAGCTCTTATTTTTACTAAGCTAAACGTGCACATACTCTTAAGTAGTTGGGGAACATAGAAAGCTTCATGCATTTTTTTTAGAAATGCCGTATTTTGGTATATAATTGTTTTGTGTGTACGCTTAATTCAAATTGGCATTGTAATTCTATGTTCTTATTGCATGTTTTGTTTCAATTGTCTTTGCTGAGAATATTTACAAGATTTACCGTTCTTTACTTAATAAATTGAATATTCTTTTAATATTTGTGCATGGCATACACCATCTGGAACATCAACCGAAGAAAAATATTGACACCATCAGCTGTACTATAAAATATTTCCCTGTAAATTGTAACCTTTGACATGATTCATAGCCCGGGTGTTACATTTGGCGTCACACAAACAGGATACGAACACATCCGTAATATGATGAATTAGCTGCAAATAGATCATCAAATACTCATCCAACCATGGCCAGTATAAGTCCTTTAATGTTGCCTTATTACTTTGGGGCACCATGGCTTCCAACATATTCTGGAGATGATCAAGGTCTAGGTGGAAACACCCTTAAAGAGTTTAAACAAAAGATGAAATCAATGTGTAGCCTATTTTCACTCTTAGAGACAGAGCAAGTAGAGATTCTGACTGGCCAGTTGAAAGGCACAGCCCTGAGAGAAGTGGATTCATGGCCAGTAGATCAAAGAAAAACAGCAGACCTGATCCTCAACCGACTATCTACCACATTTCATGAAAGAACATTGTCAGAACTTAAGGCGGCCTTTTATGCGAAGAAGCAACAGCCAGGAGAATCGCTTCGTTACTTTGCACTCAGCCTACAGGATGCACTCCGAGAACTACAGGCCATTGATCCATCAGAGGTCCGACCAACCGATGAAATAGTGATCAATCAATTTATAGAAGGGTCCCACAATGAGATTGTGAAGGTTTATTTACACTTACTTCAGTTTCAGTAACCAACTAGTACATTTTTCTACTTTAAAGAAGCTGCCATTAAGTTGGTAGGAATATTACAGAGAGAAGAAATGTCCTGTCCTAAAAGGTAAGGGAACCAAAAAAAGAAATACCCTCAAAAGACTGCAAAAAAAAGAAATGGATATGCACACACCAAAATAACATGTTATACCGGATGCTCAGGCCCCAAGTACGAATCTAATAACTACTATAGGATTGCAAGTGGCTGAACTTACTCATGGAATAGTTGAAATGTCACAGCAATTGCGGTGCCTCATGCAACAACAAGCTGATTGGAAAAAAGAGATAGACTGGAGAATTGATGAGGGGCAGCCTAGAGGTGTGGATACTCGTCTTGTAGTCCAGTATCAAACTGAAGTGGTTACCACAGCAACTACAGACCATGGGCTTCAAGTCTGTGCAAGAAAAGTTACAGGGGAAGTGGTTTGGTTTAATGTGCAGTTTGGCTATGGCTTTATAAATTGGTATGATAAGAAGAAAGGGTACTTGTGAGTTATCCGGGCGTCCGATTTTAAAATTGTATGCCTTAAGTTAAGGCATACAATCAGATGCGATGCGATACGATATCGCATCGCATCGCATCGCATCGCATGCGACCATCGGATGCGATGACCCGATTTTTCCATAGGAATCAATGTTAAAATGGACTGAGTCCATTTTAACATGGAATTCAATGGGAAAAAGGGGTCCTTTTCATACCCCTACTATCCAAGTGGGCATGGAGTTGGATATAAACCTGTGGCGAGCGTAGCGAGCCACCGAGCCCGAAGCGTGGCGAGCGAAGCGAGCCCCGCGAGGGGACGGTATTCCGTGTCCCCTCGCGGGGCTCGCTACGCTCGCCACGCTTCGGGCTCGGTGGCTCGCTACGCTCGCCACAGGTTTATATCCAACTCCATGCCCACTTGGATAGTAGGGGTATGAAAAGGACCCCTTTTTCCCATTGAATTCCATGTTAAAATGGACTCAGTCCATTTTAACATTGATTCCTATGGAAAAATCGGGTCATCGCATCGCATCGCATCGCATCGCATCCGATGGTCGCATGCGATGCGATGCGATGTCCCGATCCGACCCGATTTTAAAATCGGACGCCCGGATAACTCACAAGTACCGAAGAAAGATGTGTTCGTACATTATACGAACATAGAGAAGAACAATCCCACGAAGCATTTCCAAAGCTTGGAGAGAGGAGAAGCAGTAGAGTTTGATGTTGTGAATGGAGAAAAAGGTCAACAGGCAGTGAATGTAACTGGTCCTGGTGGTGTTCCAGTACAAGGCAGCAGATATGCTCTGAATTGTGGGCACTATTGGTGCAATGTACACCGCAGAGGTCTTCCATATGGTTATCAGCAAAACTAGTGATACAGTGATGGAGGAGGGGAGCATGTTGACACAATGCAGCAGAAGCCTTCCTGTAAACCCAACTCAACCAAATTCTGTTATGTCAATGTCTGAACCTCAAGTTCCTGAAACACTCTCTAAATAAGCTAAGGTGGAGGTGACATGGCTTTTCCCAGAGTTACATCGTAAAGACTGCGAATACACCACAATAAGCAAAGAGTTTGTCTTAATTTTGCAACAAACATCAAGAAGACCCGAAAAGAGGCCCAACGTGATTTATTACTATTAAATACTGGCAAAAGGAAATTTAAAAGTGATAATGTAACAAATGCATTAGTTTACACAATAGTTTGACAAGAAAGTGTACCTGATAGAAGACTTTAATGTTACTGTTGTTATTTGGTAAATGTTTATAACTTAAAGTGAAGCATTGAAAGTTATTATATAATGTCTTCCATTATTATGAGTAAGTTATGCTAAAGTTGTGAAATCTAAAACAGTTTTCAAATGCTATTATGGTTCTCGTTCCCTTATGTTATGCAATGCATGAGGACATGCATAATTCCAGTGGGGCAGTACTTGGCACCCCATTGAAGCTGCCACAAACAAAATGTTAATGCTCCTTCTTCTGCTGAATGCATCCCTGGCTGGATACTGTTAAACTGGCTGCAGGGATAGGATTATCTGTGTCCTTAGTGCTATGACTGACATGGGGACACTGTCCAATCAGTAAGAGGCAAAGGGATCCCCAGGAGAGAGAGAGAGAGAGATGGCCTGCACTGTGGTAGTTACGGTGGTGTGCTGGGACAGTTGGCAGTTGGTAGTGGCCATCTTAGGGAGACAGACCAGCAACTCGGAGCAGAGGCAGCTGGTGGTGTGTGAGACGAGTGCTGCCATCTTCATTTGCCAAGGATGCAGATCTCTGCTGAGAGCCATAGCAGTGCAGGGCAGCACAGAGTGGAGGCCCAAATAAGGTACAAAGATGTTGGAGCAGAAGCGGTACAGAGGCAGAGCAGATAGGCACAGAAGTGCTATTAAGGCAGAACAAGGGCAGGTCCACTGCTGTGATGGACACCTGGCAGGCCACACCTCTAACAGTAGCGCACGCAGGGGGGGTTTCTGAGTACCCAGAAACCCCCCTAGGAGTCTAAGGACCCTAGGCTGAAAGCTGAGGGTCCCCTCTTTCCATGGGTATAAGAATTTTAAAAATCGGCCCTTGGGAACCGGAGATATCTGACTTCAAAGCAGTGGTCCCCATCCAAGCCTATTAATTGCTCTTCCCAGTCCGATATTTCAGGTTCTGTCTGACTTACAGTTTTTTTTTAGGGTATATTCCAAAAGCTGGGACTCTCCCCCTTTGATGGACACTAGAAGCTTGTCTCTACTGTTCCCAAAATCAGAGATATCAGCCTTCAAGCAGCTGGTTACTGCTCCAGCTCCACACACCTGGTATGTAGTATTATATTCTCATGGGCAGATTGCTCTGCCTCCTGAACTCTGATCCCCTAGTCCCCAATACAATTTGGTAGGTGGGATTCTCTAGTTTTTAATTCCATTAAATTCTAAGAAATCTATTTCCGGGAACTGGAGATATCTGCAGTCAAGCAAGCTGTCCTCCCACCAGAAAATTATGAATAATAAGCCCACTCCACTATACACCCCTCCTCTGCATATTAAACATCCTCTACCACCCTGGAAGTTATGTATCAGGACCCCTTCATTCAGCCCAATGCCCCCTTCTCCCACCCCATCTCCCACCATCTGTGCAGTAAAGGAGTAATTAGTGGAAATTACTGATCCAGGCCCTACATGCTGAGCAGTTGATATAATACCCCCTACCACCCGGGGCAAAGCTTCCCCCACCCCTACCGCTGGAGGATCGGTAAGTGCCCCATACATTGCTATGCCCAGGGGTCTACACTGCTGTTGATGCCCCTGTATGTATGTATATATAACCATATACTGCACAATGAAGCGCCTTCTTTCTACCTCCCTCTAGATATATATATATATTTTAATTATTATTATTTATATACATTTGGTCTATCTATAATACTTTAACTGACCTGACATATACTGGGTCACCTAAGTGTCCATCTCCGTGCTTTGCTCCGCCCCTCTGGAAACCCCCTTCTGAAAATCCTGCGTTTGCCACTGTCTAAGCCGGTATAAATACAGTCCTCTGTGAGCAGCAGTCCCAGCCACATTGAGACAGCCAGGGATATAGAACAATTATATCTGCAGCAGATTGGTAAAAGACTGAGCTAGCAATTTACACTGAACTACATAAATGGAGTCCTGAAGGAGAGTGACTAACTGCAGGGGAAGTTTGTCACTCTCCTTCAGGACTCCATTCTCTTACAAAGTATGATGGCGAGCACCCAAGTACTTTAGAGCACCCCATTCTTACCAGAAGTCAGCACTATTGCACAATTAAGACTGTGTTACAGGATGTGCATCATTGAAAACTGGGCAATGAAATGTCAGAGAGCTCTTATTTTTACTAAGCTAAATGTGCACGCAATCTTAAGTAGTTGGGGAACATAGAAAGCTACATGCATTTTATTAGTAATGTTGTATTTTGGTATATAATTGTTTTGTGGGTACATTTAATTCAAATTGACTTTGTAATTCTATGTTCTTATTGTATGTTTTATTTTGATTGTCTTTTTTGAGAATATTTACAAGATTTACTTCCGTGCCATACTTAATAAATTGAATATTCTTTTAATATTTGTGCATGGTATACACCAACTGGAACATCAACCAAAGAAAAATATTAACACCATCAGCTGTACTATTAAATATTTCCCTGTAAATTGTAACCTTTGACATGATTCATTGCCCGGGTGTTACACAACCACCAATGGATGCTTTCAGGGCATGCCAATGAGTATTGATGCGAGCCGTACAATCACTTTAAGTAAAGTTAAGGATTTAGCAACTGGGAAAGAAGTGCCTGGAACAAAAATCCTCTTAGGGCCTACCATTCTGAAAGTGGAACCAAGAAGAATTGTCTGGTCCTTTAAGTCAACAGCCAGAAAATACAGCTAATGAAAGAGATAAAACCTTATCACAAGAGAGTGCTGAAGATGCTGGGAAACCTGCCAGGGAAATGAGAGAGCCTCAACTATCTACACCGCATGGGATGCATGACAGTATCCTACAGGCCATTAAATGGGCAGTTGAGGATGAAGATGCAGACTATGTTGTGATAGACCAGTTTCAGCCTATGCTTGGTCCTGCAATTTGACATCTACAGAGCCAGAAAGTCCTGAGCTTAGGTGCAGTGGGACTGAACTTGTATCGCCATGAAAAGTTGTGCTGGCTGCAGGTGCTACAATGTCCTTCTCTTGGGGCCTTGAGTTTTCAGAAACGGGCTACAAATGGCATTCTAAATGAGGTCCATGACTGTCACTGGCTGGGGGATGTCTTGTCCCACCAATTGTTACGATGCCCTGGCCTGGGCGCAGGAAATAACAATGGGTTCCAGAAGGCGAGGTAATCAGGCGTGAGCCAGCAGCCGGGACCGCCGGTTAGGACGGCCACAGCGGGTCCTAAACTCTCTCTGTTGAGTCCC
The DNA here is from genome assembly GCF_055691185.1 of Crinia signifera. Taxonomy (NCBI): domain Eukaryota; kingdom Metazoa; phylum Chordata; class Amphibia; order Anura; family Myobatrachidae; genus Crinia; species Crinia signifera. The sequence continues at coordinate 63,393,520 of NC_139227.1, read as the reverse complement.
CGAGGCAGACGGCAAACCCCTGCGGAGCTAGGCTTCACCTGTGGCCGCCGCGTCCGAAGGAGCGAGTTAAGCCTGCTCAGACCCCGATGCAGCCAGGTCTTATGTGATGACAAGGGGTAAGCGATCGCCACGGGGTATCTCAAGAGGATAAGCTGACTAATGGACCTAACTGGAAAAAGGCCCCTAACTGCCGGCACCAGGCCAAGATGGGGAGTGCGACCAAGTTGCAGACACCAGCGGATAGAAGGGAGTCCCCAACAATACACCAGCGGGACCGTGACTCCCAAAGCAGGGATCTGGATGAAGAGGCGACACTCCTGCCTAAACAGAATACTAATGACAGACGGGGGCAAAGGAACATATACCGAAAGACGGGGACAAAGAGGCAAATGACAGATAACCAAAGATAATTCCACGGAGGGGCTCGGCCACGGAGGGCCAGGGAACCAAGAAGGAAAAGACCTGGGCTCCACTGGAGCACTTACGTGACCCACGGACGATGGAGAAAGTGGGTCCGCAGCAGGCTCACAGGCTGAGGATGGAATTCCGCAGCGGAGGCCAGGGACAAGCAGGAACAATCAGATCCACAGGAGGACACAAGCTGACAGGCTGGGAGACCCAGGAAGGCTGCAGTGGAGAACCACAGCCAGGGAAACTAGGAGCAAGCACCTAGAGGACCGGAGGGCACAGCAGTCTGCTGAGGAGCAATAAAGCTATAACCGGCGTCTGTGCCCAGCAGACACCAGCTATTTATTTAAACTTCGCGCCGCCTGACTGACGTCAGGCGCGCGCATTCCCGGCCGCCGGGCGGAAGTTCGGGGACGTTGCCTAGCAACGCCCCGACGCTTAGCCTCAGAGTGAGGCTTGGGATGCTGCCCGGCAACGTCCCCCGCCACGTCAGATGACGCTGCACCCGCCGCGTCAGATGACGCTGCACTCGCCGTCTGTCCGGGTGCAGGGATTCCCGGAAGGCGGCGTGCAACAGTACCCCCCCCCTTGAGGAAGGGTTAACAACCCTTTCCCACCAGGTTTATCTGGGAATTGTTGAAAAAAGGCCCTTCTCAGGTTGGGCGTATGCAAATCTCCATCGGAAACCCAGGACCTCTCTTCGGGACCAAATCCCCTCCAGTGTACCAGAAACTGCAAGGAACCTCTCACTAGTCTGGAATTGAGGATCTTTTCCACACGGAACTCCTGTTGCCCCTGCACCATCACTGGGGCGGAGCCATTCCTCAGTCTGCGAGGAAATCTCTGTGAGAAAACCACTGGCTTAAGAAGCGAAGCATGGAAGGTACTCGAGATCTTGAGGGATTTAGGTAAAGCAAGACGGAACGCTACTGGATTAACCCTCCTGACAATCCGAAAGGGCCCAATGAACCGAGGCCCTAATCTTGCTGATGGTTGGTGAAGCTTTATATTACTGGTGGATAGCCACACCCAGTCACCAACCTTGAAAGAGCAAGGCCATCTGGACTTGTCAGAGAATACCTTCTCTCTGAAAGAGGCTTCTTTAAGGGCCGAGTGGACTTTCCTCCATATGACTCTGAGTTTAGAGGCAGCTGCTGAAGAAGACCCAGGGGCATCAGGTCCCAAAGAATTAGCCCGTGGATGGAATCCGTAGACTGCAAAAAAGGGCGACGTCTTAGAGGCCGAATGATGTGCGTTATTATACGGCTAACGGCAGGAAACTGACCCAGTCATTTTGTAGTTTGGAAACAAAGACCCTCAGATACTGTTTAAGAGACTGATTAAGACGCTCTGTTTGTCCATTGGCCTGTGGATGGAATGCGGAAGTGAGGCTGATCTTAACCTTCAAGGCAGCACAGAACATTCTCCAAAACTGAGCCATGAACTGTGGACCCCGGTCGGACACAATATCACTGGGAAATCCGTGCAAACGAAAAATGTGCTGAAGAAATAGCGTGGCTAGTTCTTTAGCCGAGGGTAACTGCCTTAAAGTCACGAAATGCGCCATCTTAGAAAATCTATCGACGACGACCCAAATGACTTGACAGTGAGATGAGACTGGAAGACCCACAATAAAATCCATGGCCAAATGGGACCAAGGCCTGCCAGGAACGGACAAGGGCAACAACTCTCCCAATGGTCGTGAACGTGGAACTTTATGTTGGGCACACTCTGGACAAGACAACACAAAGTCCTTGTTGTCCCTGGCCATCCCCGGCCAACAAGAACACTCGGGATAATAAAGCAAGAGTTTTATATACTCCTGGGTGACCAGAAATCTTAGTATAATGGCATTCTGCCAAAACTCTGCGTCTCAATGAAGGAGGAACGAACAATCTATTTTCCGGAGTTTGGGCTGGAGCTTGCCATTGAGCTTGCCGGAGAAGACCCTCCAAGGTCTGGCTCACTCCGGCATGAATACAGGACGAAGGAATGATGGACCCTGACTTGATCCCACTCTCCTGTTGAGGAATGAAACATCTGGAAAGGGCGTCTGCCCTGATGTTTTTTGATCCAGGAATATAAGAAATAATGAAATTAAACCTCATAAAGAAGAGAGCCCACCGGGCTTGGCGAGCGTTCAGTCTTTTGGCTGACTCAATGTATTGTAGGTTCTTATGATCAGTTAAGACAAGAATCTGATGAACAGCTCCCTCCAGCCACTGTCGCCATTCATCAAAGGCCCACTTGATGGCGAGTAACTCCCTGTTGCCCACATCATAATTGGACTCTGCTTGAGAAAATTTTCTGGACATGTAGGCACAGGGGTGGAATTGTAAAGACTCCGGATCTTTCTGAGAGAGAACCGCCCCGGCCCCAACTTCGGAGGCGTCGACTTCCACCACAAATGGCAGCTCAGGGTTGGGGTGTCTAAATTGGAGCCGAAATGAAGGCTTGCTTCAAGGTTTTAAAAGCCTGTTCTACCGGAGGAGTCCACGCTGATGGATCCGCACCTTTTTTGGTCAAAGCCACCAAGGGTGCCACAATCGAAGAAAAGTCATGAATGAATCGCCTATAATAATTGGCAAACCCAAGGAATCGCTGGACTGCTTTTAAATTGGTGGGTCGAACCCAATCCAAAATGGCTTGTAATTTCTTGGGGTCCATTTGGAACCCTTGCAAAGAAATTATGTATCCCAAGAAAGATACCTGGGTCACCTCAAACTCGCATTTTTCTAGTTTAGCGAATAACTGATTCTCTCGCAATTTTTGTAGCACCTGACGCACTTGTGCCCTATGCGAGTCCAAGTCTTTGGAAAAAATTTAAATATCGTCTAAATAGACAACCACGAACTTGCCCAAGAATTCCCGAAGGACATCGTTAATAAAATCTTGAAAAATGGCTGGGGCATTGGATAGCCCGAACGGCATTACTAGGTACTCATAGTGCCCCGTTTGAGTACTGAACGCCGTTTTCCACTCGTCCCCTTCCTGGATTCTTATGAGGTTATAAGCCCCCCTAAGGTCAATTTTTGAAAAAATGGTAGCGGAACGTAGTTGATCGAACAGAACCGTAATTAAAGGAAGGGGATAGGTGTTTTTCACCGTAATTTTATTAAGGGCATGGAAGTCTATGCACGGCCTCAAAGAACCATCTTTCTTTTCCACAAAGAAAAAGCCGACACTGAGCGGAGATTTTGAGGGCCGAATAAACTCCTTGGACAGACTTTCTTGGATGTACTCATCCATGGCCTTTGTCTCCGGGAGAGACAATGCATAAAGTCTACACTTGGGCAATGGCGCGTTGGGGACTAATTGGATGGCGCAGTCGTATGGCCGATGTGGAGGCAAACTGTCGGCTTTACCCTTTGAAAAAACGTCTGAGAAATCCCGGTAGGGAATGGGAATCCCCGCTAAAGAGGTGGACTTCACAGGGAGCGAAATATGAAGGCACTTCTGTTGACAATTGGGGTTCAACTGGGTAATCTCCCCAAGGTGCCAATCAATACTGGGATTGTGTTTTTTCAACCAGGGGAAACCCAATACGATGGGCACCGAAAGACATGAGGTTAACAGGAAAGTGATCTCCTCCTGGTGAAAAAGACCAATGGTCAACTGAACGGGCGGAGTCTGAAATGTGACGGCCCCATTGGACAGCACCCCACCATCTAAGCCCCGTAAAGTAATGGGGATAGGAAGCTGGAGTTGAGGAATCCCCAAACTCTGGGCGAGGGAAGAGTCCAGGAAATTACCGGCCGCGCCGCTGTCAATAAACACTGACCCAGAAAAATTACCTCCTTGAAAAGAAATATGCCCTGGGATTAATAATGAATCTAGAGAGGAAAAGAGCTGGAGGCCAAAGTGAACCCTCTCTTCGTTCACTTGGCCCGGCCTTTTACTGGCCTATTGGGACAATTTCTCAAGATGTGACCCTTACAGCCACAGTATAAACACAGACCTGAGCTCAATCGACGAGCCCTTTCTTCCGGGGAAATGCGAGCTGCCCCAAGTTGCATGGGCTCCTCGCTTTCCTCAGGGGTCATCGGAACATAGGGAACCACCCGAGTGAGCGAGCCCCGTTCCGACCTCTGCTCACGGAGGCGACGGTCAATTTTAATGGCTAATTCCATTAATTTGTCCAGTGTTTTAGGTGCCGGGTATTGAATGAGGCAATCCTTGATCTCATCAGTTAGACGAAATTGACTGCGTAATGCAGGGTCGTTCCACCCGCAATCATTCGCCCATCGGCGGAACTCGGTACAATAATCCTCAGCTGGATCTTTCCCTTGCCTAAGGGCCATAAGATGAGTCTCTGCTGAGGCTTCACGGTCAGGATCATCGTACAACAACCCGAGAGAACTGAAGAAACAGTCTAAGGAGGACAGGGCTGGGCTGTCCGAAGGCAATCCAAAGGCCCAGGTCTGGGGGTCACCCTGGAGCAAAGATATAACAAGTCCAATACGCTGGGCCTCGGACGAGAAGGAGCGTGTTTTGAGCCAAAAATACAACTTACAGCTCTCACGAAAATTAAAAAAGGTTTTACGATCCCCAGAGAACCGATCAGGCAAGTTAATTTTGGGATCTGAACCCCCTGAGTCTGGAGGCCGCATCCTCTGCTCTTGGGAGGCTACCTTCAAGGACAATTCCCGGACCATCTGAGTAAGCCCTTGAAGCTGATCAGAAAAAGTCTGGGGAGTGGTACTCATAATACCAGACGACACAAATAACTACCCCACAAGGTATCTGACAGAGGAGATCTGTCTTTATTCTGGCCGGTTATAATGTTACGATGCCCTGGCCTGGGCGCAGGAAATAACAACGGGTTCCAGAAGGCGAGGTAATCAGGCGTGAGCCCGCAGCCGGGACCGCCGGTTAGGACGGCCACAGCGGGTCCTACACTCTCTCTGTTGAGTCCCCGAGGCAGATGGCAAACCCCTGCGGAGCTAGGCTTCACCTGTGGCTGCCGCGTCCGAAGGAGCGAGTTAAGCCCGCTCCGACCCCGATGCAGCCAGGTCTTATGTGATGACAAGGGGTAAGCGATCGCCACGGGGTATCTCAAGAGGATAAGCTGACTAATGGACCTAACTGGAAAAAGGCCCCTAACTGCCGGCACCAGGCCAAGATGGGGAGTGCGACCAAGTAGCAGACACCAGCGGATAGAAGGGAGTCCCCAACAATACACCAGCGGGACCGTGACTCCCAAAGCAGGGATCTGGATGAAGAGGAGACACTCCTGCCTACAAAAAAGAGGGAAAGGGGTAAGGGGGGAGGCCTAGGGCACTGGGCTATAATGACGGAGAATAGGAAGGCATGCTCCAATCAATGCAATGAGGTAAATATTTTAACGTTGTATGATTGTGGAGGTGCTCCCAGGGAGTGGGGTAATTGTAAACAAAAAGATTGGATATCCAAGGGAGGATATCAAAAAAGTCTCCCGGGTGGGGCACAGCCTTCTATTGAAAGTAAATAGATGTTAATACAAAATTTATTGGTTAAAGGATAGCCCTAAAATAGGGTCTGACAAAGACAGAAGACAAGGACAAACAGATAACACTTATAGACAAATATATGAGAAAGTAGTGAAATATTATTTCGTAATACTTATGTCTATGGATTATATCTGGAGGAAATCTTCCAGATATCAATAGCTATGTATCAATATACTTGTGTAAATCCTAATAGACAATAGGCACCTCAAATCACAATATAAGTTTAAGAATAACTATCAAGAATTAATATTATTCCTAGAAAAATTGCCTAAACAGAATACTAATGACAGACGGGGGCAAGGGAACATGTACCGAAAGACGGGGACAAAGAGGCAAATGACAGATAACCAAAGATAATCCCACGGAGGGGCTCGGCCACGGAGGGCCAGGGAACCAAGAAGGAAAAGACCTGGGCTCCACTGGAGCACTTACGTGACCCACGGACGATGGAGAAAGTGGGTCCGCAGCAGGCTCACAGGCTGAGGATAGAATTCCGCAGCAGAGACCAGGGACAAGCAGGAACAATCAGATCCACAGGAGGACACAAGCTGACAGGCTGGGAGACCCAGGAAGGCTGCAGTGGAGAACTACAGCCAGGGAATCTAGGAGCAAGCACCTAGAGGACCGGAGGGCACAGCAGTCTGCTGAGGAGCAATAAAGCTATAACCGGCGTCTGTGCCCAGCAGACACCGGCTATTTATTTAAACTTCGCGCCGCCTGACTGACGTCAGGCGCACGCGTTCCCGGCCGCCGGGCGGAAGTTCGGGGACGTTGCCTAGCAACGCCCCGACGCTCAGCCTCAGAGTGAGGCTTGGGACGCTGCCCGGCAACGTCCCCCGCCGCGTCAGATGACGCTGCACCCGCCGCGTCAGATGACGCTGCACTCGCCGTCCGTCCGGGTGCAGAGATTCCCGGACGGGGGCGTGCAACACCAATATGGGGTGGTTCTTAGTAATGTTTTTGATACACAGGTAGGATATTTATACCTGTTCTTCATGGAAACCGGGGGCTTCCAGTGGCAAACGCAGGATTTTCAGAAGGGGGTTTCCAGAGGGGCGGAGCAAAGCACGGAGATGGACACTTAGGTGACCCAGTATATGTCAGGTCAGTTAAAGTATTATAGATAGACCAAATGTATATAAATAATAATAATTAAAATATATATATATATCTAGAGGGAGGTAGAAAGAAGGCGCTTCATTGTGCAGTATATGGTTATATATACATACATACAGGGGCATCAACAGCAGTGTAGACCCCTGGGCATAGCAATGTATGGGGCACTTACCGATCCTCCAGCGGTAGGGGTGGGGGAAGCTTTGCCCCGGGTGGTAGGGGGTATTATATCAACTGCTCAGCATGTAGGGCCTGGATCAGTAATTTCCACTAATTACTCCTTTACTGCACAGATGGTGGGAGATGGGGTGGGAGAAGGGGGCATTGGGCTGAATGAAGGGGTCCTGATACATAACTTCCAGGGTGGTAGAGGATGTTTAATATGCAGAGGAGGGGTGTATAGTGGAGTGGGCTTATTATTCATAATTTTCTGGTGGGAGGACAGCTTGCTTGACTGCAGATATCTCCAGTTCCCGGAAATAGATTTCTTAGAATTTAATGGAATTAAAAACTAGAGAATCCCACCTACCAAATTGTATTGGGGACTAGGGGATCAGAGTTCAGGAGGCAGAGCAATCTGCCCATGAGAATATAATACTACATACCAGGTGTGTGGAGCTGGAGCAGTAACCAGCTGCTTGAAGGCTGATATCTCTGATTTTGGGAACAGTAGAGACAAGCTTCTAGTGTCCATCAAAGGGGGAGAGTCCCAGCTTTTGGAATATACCCTAAAAAAAAACTGTAAGTCAGACAGAACCTGAAATATCGGACTGGGAAGAGCAATTAATAGGCTTGGATGGGGACCACTGCTTTGAAGTCAGATATCTCCGGTTCCCAAGGGCCGATTTTTAAAATTCTTATACCCATGGAAAGAGGGGACCCTCAGCTTTCAGCCTAGGGTCCTTAGACTCCTAGGGGGGTTTCTGGGTACTCAGAAACCCCCCCTGCGTGCGCTACTGGCTTCCTTCCTAATCGTATGTGTTCAAGGAATGTGTGACTCGACATCTCAACATGCCATTTTCACAAATTTCATTCCTGACTTACAAGCAAAATTTAATAAAGGATAACCCCAATATATGGCTTGTTCGTTCAATGTCTACACATTTGCAACTTTCTGTTCTCCAGCAAGTTATGCAAGAGGAAGCAATACATGAATACATTGTCAATGGCCAAGGGTTTCTTACCCAGGTGGAAAAGACAAGCCAATGAATGCACTGAGGAAGCTGGATTTGACTCTCAGCAGTGGGATTGCTCAGCTCTGTGATTATTACCAACCATCTTACAATACATTGCCGAAGCAAGAAGTGGAGTGCAAACAGTTGTATGCAATTAAAAACGAGTCCAATTATCTAATCTTACATATCATTGACTTTCAGCTGTGGGAATGCTGAGCTCTGTAAGTATTTCCAACGTCTCGCAATACATTGCTGAGGCAAGAAGTGGAGTAGAGTTGGGTACTTATTTTTATCTTAAGCATCGGGACCTAAAAAAATTGCGTTGATCGCATGCGATGCGATCGTCACGATCGACGCGATTTTTACAATGGAATCAATGTAAAATGGTCCCTGAGACCCAATTTTACATTGGGCCCAATGTAAAAAGACCCCGAAACCCCAATTTTAATTACATACCCCCCCTCATGGGTGAAATGCCCCCCCCATTGTTAACGCCACCCCACGATGAACGCCAACCCGAAGCGTGGCGAGCGCAGCGAGCCCGCGAGGGGCGGTGTTATGCGTCCTCCAACCTTTTTCCATACCCCCAAGATCCACGTCGGCGTGGAGTTGACTTTATAAAGTGTGGCGAGCGCAGCGAGTCCCCGAGCCAGAAGCGTGGCGAGGGGATGCGTATAACTGTGAAGTTATGCGCGTCCGCTCGCCACGCTTCGGGCTCGGTGGCTCGCTGCGCTCGCCACACTTTATAAAGTTAACTCCACGCCAACAAGGATAGTGGGTGTATGAAAAGATCGGAGGACGCGTACCGCCGCACCTCGCGGACTCGCTGCGCTCACCACACTTTGGGTTGGCGTCAATAGTGGGGTGGCGTTAACAATGGGGGGACATTGGCCTATTTCCCATTGTTCCCTATGTAAAATCGCGTTGATCGTGTCGATTGCATCGCATGCCATTATAATGGCATGCGATGGACGCGAGCAATGCGATTTTAACATTGAAAGGTAATTTAACATTGAGCCCTATGTAAAATCGCGTTGATCGCGTCGGTCACATCGCACGCCATTATAATGGCATGCGATGGACGTGATCAACGCGATTTTCTCTTTGCCGCCAATAAAGCCACTTAATTAACAGAAAATCGCGTCCATCGCGTCGATCGCATACCTTAAGTTACCTTAACTTAAGGTATGCGATCTACCACGACGGGCGCCGTGCTAGGAAACAAGTACCAACAGTTGTATGCAAAAAAAGACAAGTCCACTTATCTTACATATCATTGACTCTCAGCAGTGGGATTGCTTAGCTCTGTGATTATTACCAACCGTCTCGCAATACATTGTCGAAGCAAGAAGTGGAGCGCAAACAGTTGTATGCAATTAAAGATAAGTCCACTTATTTTACATATCAATGATTCTCAGCAGCAGGATTAATGAATGGTGATGCAAGATGGAATTGTCCTTGGGCCCTCCCACCCACCCTTATGTTGCAGAAATAGGATATTCACATGAGAGCTGATTTTACATCATTGGTTGATGGGTATTTAAATACCTATAGCCAAGGAGCAGCGGATGATTTGGGCCATACTTAGATCTGCTCGGCGCTTTCAATAGAAATTCAGCAACTTTGTGTTTTCTATCAAGTTAGGTGAGACTTACGAACTGACTTAGAAGTAGTCAGGGCTATTTTTCAGCAGGCTCCAGCAGGAACTGAGGCCCTTATTCTAGTTCACTCTTTCTGACAAAATATTTCTTAGATGGACAAAACCATGTGCACTGCAGGTGAGACAGGTGTAAAACCCCACCCAAATCTAATTATCTCTGCACAAGTAATACATGCCTCACCTGCAGTGCACATGGTTTTGTCCATCTAAGAAATATTTTGTTAGAAAGAGTGAACTAGAATAAGGGCCTCAGTTCCTGCTGGAGCCTGCTGAAAAATAGCCCTGGAAGTAGTTTAATAAACGATAACCCCACTATATGGCTTGATCATCTGTCTACACATTTGCTGAAAGAATTTGATCTGGAAGTCTTACACTGCTTGACTCTGCACCTAGCACTGTTGGATGCCATGTTAGCTGATTTTACATCATTGGGTGATGGGTTTTAAAATACATATAGCCAAGGAGCAGCGGATGATTTGGGCCACACTGAGATCTGCTCTGAGCTTCCAAAAGAAAATGTTTTCCAGCAAGTTAGGCAAGAAGAAGCAATACACAAATACATTGTAAATGGGCAAAGGTTTCTTACCCGGGTGGAAAAGACAAGCCAATGAATGCACAGAGGATAACTATACTATACTAAGCCACACATGTGTGCGGCACAAACACATGGCTCATCTAGGAGTGGCTCTGCAGCAGCAGACAGGATGGCAGTATTAAAAACTAGGCCCCACAAAGCACATAATTGTCAAAAAAGAGGTGCAAGATGGAATTATCCATGGGCCCTCCCACCCACCCTTAGGTTATGTAAATAGGACATGAAAACTTTAACAAACGAATCATTTCACTGACAGGGTCTGCCACATGACTGTGACTGAAATGATTGCTTTGTTTGGGCACTCACAAAAAAAGAAGCAAGTCACCTCTCCCTGCACAAACTGGCTTTATAGAGGCAAGATGTCCTCCTCATCCTCCTTTTCTGATTTCTCACCCCCTTTAGCGTGTACTTCCTCATACTCACAGATGATCAATTCATCCCCGCTGGACTCCACAATCACAGGTCCCTCTGTTGTCTCTGGAGGCAATTGCTGGTCTTCATTAAAAAATTGATCAATTATTTTGATAAACATCATCTTCTCCAAATTTTGAAGAAGCAACCTCCTGCGCCGATCACTGACCAGGTTCCCTGCTGCACTAAAAACTCTTTTGGAGTACACACTGGAAGGGGGACAACTCAGGTAAAATAGAGCCAGTTTGTACAGGGGCCTCCAAACTGCTTTCTCTTTATCCTGCCAGTACAGGTATGGACTGTCTGACATGTCTACTTGGATGCAGTCACCAAAGTAATCCTCCACCATTTTTTTCAATGGTGACAGCATCGAATGCAGCAACAGTAGACACGTCCGCAATCGTTGCCAGGTCCTTTAGTCCGGACCAGATGTCCAACGCTAAACTCGGTACTTGTGTAGTTTCACGGCGCCAGCAGCGGGGCTCGCTTCGCTCGCCCACGCTGCGGGCTCGGTGGCTCGCTACGCTCGCCACGCTATCTAAAATCAACTCTATGCCAACATGGATACTGGGGGTATGAACTATCCATGTTGGCATGGAGTTAAGTTAGTTTATTTTAGATAGTTTGCTAAGCGTAAAAACCGGAAGTAGCACGGCGCCATGCTGGCGCCGTGAAACTACACAAGTACCCTAAACTCCCTCCTGCCTGCCCTGAATCCCCGCCAGTGGGTTGTGTGCGAAATTTCAGCTGTTACCTTATAGCCACAGGTGTGGGAGAAAATGAGGGAGGAGCTGTTGCCGTGTCATAGTCTGCTTCAGATGACAAAATCGTGACCAGCAGGCCTTTGCACCTTTGTAGACCTGTGTCTGCCGGAAACAGAGATTTTAAACCAAGGATCGAGCATGGTGGCCAGAATGTATTCCTCTGACTTTAAAAGACTGACCACCCACCTGCGTATGGAGGGCTTCATCCACAAGAGCTACATGCTTTGCGGAATCGCAATGCTTTAGTTCCTCCTTCACTTTCTCCAGCTGCTTCTGCAACAGCCTGATCAGGGGAATCACCTGACTCAAGCTGGCAGTATCGGAGCTGACATACGTGTGGCAAGTTCAAGCAGCTGGAGAATCTTGCACAACACGGAAATCAGCCTCCACTGCTCTTGAGTCAGGTGCATCCCGCTCCTCTGCCTATGTCAAAGGTGACCGAGTAGGCTTGGATGGCCTTTTGCTGCTCCTCCATCCTCTGCAGCATATAGAGGGTGGAGTTCCAGCGCGTCACCACCTCTTGTTTGAGGTGATGGTAGGGCAGGTTGAGGAGTTTTTGCTACCGCTCCAGCCTTCGGCAGGCAGTAGCAGAAAGCCGAAAGTATCCAGCAATTTTGCGGGCCACCGCAAGTATCTCCTGCATGCTCCTGTCACTTTTTAGGAAATGCTGCATCACCAAATTTATAGTGTGGGCAAAACATGGCACATGCTGGAAATTGCCCATATGTAATGCCCGCACAATGTTACTGGCGTTGTCCAACACCACAAATCCGGGAGAGTCTAAGTGGGGTAAGCCATTGCAAGATGATTTCCCTCAGTTTCTCTAAGAGGTTGTCGGCGCTGTGCCTCTTAATGAAACCGGCGATACACAGCATAGCCTACCTTGGAAGGAGCTGCCATGCAGGAGATGTTGCTGCTGCGGGAGGGCAGTGGGATGTCACAGTCTTATTGTCCTCAGTTTGCCCTAAACCACTTGTACACATGTCCGTGGTTAAGAGGACAGTGAGTACAACCGCATTTTTCAGGACACGAGGACACTTTTTTGGACGTTTCTGTACATCCTCTGTATCGCCTGCCTAGTGAAGTGGAGTCTAGACAGGTTTTGGTCCCGGGGACAGAATACCTCCATCAACCGTCTAAATCCCACTCCACTGATGGCAGACACTGGACACACATCTAACACCAACATAGCTGTCAAGGCGGCAGTTATCCGCTTTGCCATCGGATGACTGCTGTCGTACTTCATCCTCATGACAAATGATTGTTGGATGGTCAATTGCTTAGTGAAAGACACAGCAGTGTTACGACTTCCCCTCCGGGACGATGATGAGACTTGTAGTACCCTGTCCCGGCTTATACACACAGCAGCAAACACAGAAAAATGTTAAAGTATTATTATTAAGTCAGTAACCCCTTTGCTGTAAAATAAAAATGATATTTTGCAATTTGCACTGACGTGCGGCCTGCACAGGTGAGGTGAGACTTGTAGTACCCTGTTCCGGCTTACACACACAGCAGTAGACATAGAAAAATGTTAAAGTATTATTAATAAGTCAGTAACCCCTTTATTGTAAAATAAAATTTATATTTTGCAATTTGCACCGACGTGCGGCCTGCACAGGTGAGGTGAGACCTGTAGTACCCTGTTCCAGCTTAGTCACACAGCAGCAGACACAGAAAAATTGAAAAGGCTTATTATTAAGGAATTTGGTGGTAGGGACTGGAGGACAGGTAAATCAACCTATATGAGGCACAATCTCCTAGACTGGCAATCCTTATATAAATATAGTGGCACCCAGCAATCCTTATATAAATATAGTGACGGTGTCCGGATCTCGCGAGTGCCAGAAAGGTGCGCTCTGAGTCTGGAAACCCGAACAGGCTCGTGAACGCGTTTGGATAGGTGGGGTGTTCGGGAGTGTTCGGGAGTGTCTGGATTGGGAGGCGGCAGACGGCAGCAGGGAGCTCCATCGCCACGGGGTGCACGAGCATCCCCTGGCAGGGGCAGGCGGCTGGAGATAATTTTGCCAGCCCCTGCAAAGATGGAGCACGCTCGATCTGTACAATCCAAATGAATAAACTACAAATTTACAAACCATCAAATATTGCAAAGAAACTGACAAAAAATAATCTAAGGGGTAACTTTACACGTATGTATTTTCGCTGAGTGCATCCAAGGTTTTTTTATACTTTGAAAAAGCTGGAATCCACCTAGCGAAATGCATCAGTCCTTCCTCTCTTGCAATTGGGACTTAGGCCCTTATTCAGGTTCATTCGTTCGCATGCACACACGCACGCAGTGTTACACTTCAAAACAGCACGCACGCATCTTGCAGTCACGCCTATAAGACTTGCGAACTCATTCGTTCGCACCCATACAAAAAAAAAGGTGTGGTCTTCCATGGCGTGCAATCAGAAATGCTCGCACGCGCCAACACATTTTCACACGCACACGCACCACAGTGTGCGTGCGAACATGCTACACATGGCAGAGTGAAAATGTACATAAAGGTCTGTTAGATAAGGGCAATTAATACATGTGTTAAGTGCATTTGCATTTGTGCCATACAATTCACCAAACCATAATAATTGATATTTGTCTGCTAACTCGTGTTTGGTTTGGTGATGCAACCTGAAGTGGAGCAGAGTTAAATGATTGTAACAATCAACCAATAATTGCTCACAATGGTGGTCAGGTGCTAATAAGTTCAACATTTCGCTACTGTGTTTTAAGCGTACGAATGAGCAATTCACAAGAAGTATGCTGTGCGAAACTGAAAACCTGCTTTGAGCTTACGAAAGTTTGTGAGCTTGTGTGGGAACAGTCCGTGTTGCAGTCATGCGAAACCAAACCCACCACTCCAAGTGAACACCCAGGTTTACGCCCAGTTTTGCTCATTATACTGGACGCGCCCATACAAACGCCCACATCACGCCTACTGGGTAATCTTTCGCTCGGACAGCAGAAACCGCTTGGAAGATTGCTTGCGAATAGGAATGTAGTAGTTTGCACATGCGCGTTGCGTACACTGCACATGCGCAATGACAGTAGTTGGTTGATGCATGCGAATTCGCGTGCGAACGTGTCAATGTGAATAAGGGCCTTACTGTATATCTTTTTAAGGTACTGTGTCCTTAAACAAGAGGTCATAAATAGGAAAAGGACTATAACAGCTGCTGATCCAGTACCTGGTTGTATCTTGCATTATCATTTAATTAATTTATTTTTAATTGTGGATACTTATTTATTAATTTTATTTGTTTAGTAATAATAAATGTAATGTAATTTAACTCATCCCTGGAACATATTGAATAATAATAAACAATACTGATAAATATATACTGGCAACTTGATATTAAATGCAATTGATATAAGTCGGATGATATAATGTCTGATTTTTATCCTGAACATGGATGCTCAAAATGTGAATTGGATCCAACTACTCATGGGATATTTAGATCAGGAAGCGTCTGAATTTTTTTGGGCCAACCGGAATGTATCATGTAGTATTATATAATAACTAGTTGCAGGCTGGGATGTAATAGGAGCTGTGTAACAAAGTCAGACACAAAACAGCTCTATAAAGTTGGACATAATTAGAGCAGGGTTTATTTGGGTGAGTTGTATTTGGCAAAGTTGTAAATCAAAAACAAGCACACAAGAAAGGTGCCCATACACTTCTGCAACGTCTCACAGCAGTGTTCGGACACCCGATACCCTGCAAGCTGCCGGGACCTTCCCGGCAGCAGGGACACATGCGATCCGTTGTGATGGATCGCATGCGTCCCTGCTTCCCGCCCGCCTGGCCACCTGGAGGGAGGTTCCAGAACAGGTGGTCGGACAGCCAGTCGGTCTGACCACCTGGTCGGGTCCGATGCGCATGGAACCGCGCATCGGACCGGACTGCATGTCAGGGAGAGGCGAATTGGTCCGATTTCATGGGCCGATTGGTCGCAATCGGCCGAAATCAGACCAAATCGCCTCAGTGTATGGGCACCTTTACAGCACACTAGCAACAAATATGCATATTTAATAATAATAATAATAATAACAATAATTTTATTTATATAGCGCTTTCCTCCCATAGGACTCAAAGTCGCTTAAAATACATCAAAAACATGGTACATTGAACAAAGGCATTAGAATTGCATGAAGTTGGAAAACAGAGAGAATTAAGGACTTAACGTAGAGAGCACATAAAAGCATACTGCTGGGTTGGTGCAGGCATTTTGGGAGAAATAGGTCACGCCCAGAAGAGATAACACAAAATGGGTGAGTTCAAGTACACAATTACAGCACACTAGCAACAAATATGCATATTTAAAATGATTTCTAACCTTAAAAATCCAAACTATACTTTGATCAATCAACTGTACACGTCATTTTTTTACTTTTTGTTTTTTTTTCCCAGTAAAATATATTTTATTTGCATTGCTATGTGAATGAAATGCATAAGCAGCATCTTCTGATTCAAATATGTAGATATGCAGCATGTCAATATCGGACCTCTAGTTTATGTCAGGGGAGAGCAGCACGCCCAGAGTTAAGGGTCCCATACATCAGCAATTAATTGTGACAATTTTCAGATATGGAGATGATTGCCACAATTAATTTTAGATGTGTGGGCTCCCCCTTATGGCAATCCCAATCGATTGCTTAATCAGATTTTTAAACATGCTTAATAATCTGGTATTATCTCCGGATCTTTTTTATATGTGTGGGCATTCCCAATTCGTCTTCCTCATCTATTTACATTATGAACAGCTGAAATGACAATTGATTGGGCAATTTCCAGATATGAAGATGCAATCTTTAGATGGAAAAATCTGCCGATCACCGAAATAAATCTGTAATGTGTGGGCAAATCAGATAGATTGTAAAATCCATTTATCTGGCCAAAAAATCCCTGGATCTGGAAATCCATTAATTGTGATTGCTGATGTATGGGGCCCATTATTCAGAAGTGCAGAATTCCAGGAGCATTGGCACAATGTGTACCATTACCCGATGCCAAGGACCATATAATGCCCAAGCAAAGAGCATGTAACCTCTGGCAACCAGGGAGGTAACTCCGACAATGGGCATTATGTTTAAGCGGCACTACTGGGGCACTATGTGTGTAAATGTCACTAGAGGGACATTATGTGCATAAATGGCACTACAGGGGGCAATATCCATGTAAGTGGCACTGCAGGGAGCATAATGCATGTAAGCAGCACTAAAATGCCATGGGGTGGCCTTCTCACCCCCTATCATCCAGTTATCTTTCTTACTCACCCTCAAGTGTGTGTATACAGAACCTTACCAGAAACCCTTGACCCACCTTTCTCTCCTAACGGTCCTGCCCATCCTCACCTCCCTTGTTCAAGATTTACCCCACCAGCAGGTAGTTTTACATATATGACAACCCTGGACGACTCCTTCCTCCACCATCTTTCTTGCCAGCCCATCCCAATAATTGTTGCTGGTTGTTAGATGGGTACTAGATGCAGCAGATACTGAGGGAGGTTGGAGGCTGAGCCATGAGTGGTGACTTACAGGCTCCACAACGGCCCATGGGAGAACCAGCTGCAGCTGGCTATATTAATGGCTCCACTGTTGGCCATATTAATTTGACTTTCAAACGCTTTCTTACTGGAGCTGTGCTTGGTATTGCAGCAGCCGGCTTGGGTGAGAAGTGACTGCCACCACTTCAGAGTGGGCACAGGCCAATGTCCTAACAGGCCAATCCACTCCTGGCTGTAACAGCTTAATGTTAGTTCTAACAGGCAGAACAATTTTCCCATCTTGTCTGCCTTTTTTTACTATATTGTTATCTCAAAACTATTTTAACCTTATTTCATTGTAAGTCAATTCTTTTATCCCATGCATGTTTAAACTGCTCTACTGTCTCAGGGCGAGATGTACTAAGCCCTGAAAAGTGATAACATGGAGAGTGATAAACCACCAACCAATCAGCTCCTATCTGTCATTTTTCAAACACAACCTGTGACATGGCAGGTAGGAGTTGATTGGCTAGTGGTTTATCTCTCCATTTTATCGCTTTTAAAGTTAAGTACATTTGGCCCTTAGCCTCTACCACCTCTGATGGGAGGCTATTCCACCTATCCACTACTTGTTTTGTGAGGTAGGCCATGTACAATTTGAGTTACCCTTGGCCTGGGCTACTCTGGCGGCATTAGAAACTTTATGAAGTTGCTTACTCATGCCATCCATTTATTCTGTTTTTTTTTTCATAAATGCCACCTGTATGTCTCTGAAGCTGTCAAGTGACATAGCTAACACCTCCACAGATGGTGCATGCTAAAGTGTGGGTGTAGACTGTAATGGTGTGTGTTGCAGTTTCTCTGTGTCCATAGTTACCACTTGTTAAATATCATCCACAGGTAGAGCTGGATCCACAGGTGTTAATAAGCTCATCTGCTAATCTGACTCTTCAGGAATGACAACTGGTCTTGGTGGAAGTGGATGTAATGGACCTCAAAATTGGAAATGATTGATAAGTAATCATACTTGGAAAACTGAAATGCAACTGTCCAAAAAATGTTGTCAATGGACAATATTTATCAGGGTATGTTGGGATTTGCTCTACAACAGCAGACGGTGCACATATTGGTCAGCCCTGGTCTGTTTGTATGTAAACATTGAAATAGGTTGGAACAGGTATTAACAATTTAAGTGCCAACGTTGCTGTGAGAGAACCTCAAAATATCAGCTAAAAATGCCAGTGTCGCCCACAGCTGTGTTCTTTTCCTATAAATAAACACAAATACAGTGAAGTCGCTGTGTCCAAAATTGGTGTTAGGTATTGAGTATGTCCTGCCGGCCTGCTTCAGCTCATCTGCCATCATGCCATTTAAGACCCGCTTCCCAACATTAAATCTTTTTTTTATGTTTTCATGTTGGCAGAAGCCCATGGAATTAACTGCATCTGTTGTGCCCTGACACATCTGCTTCTTCCAGGCTGAGTGTGGTGTGATTGGTCCCCAAGGAGGTGGTAGACAACTTGCACCATTGCATGACATAGTGTGCAGTTTTCCTCGTTTTCCTCGTTTTACCACACATTTCTGCCAGTGTGATTTTTCCTGGGGATGATGCACAAGCCTTCATTTGGGGAAACCAAAGAATCCACTGCAGCCACACCTCTGTCCTGACACTAAACCACTTATGTTTGTCCATATGTGGCTGGAATGTCTAAATGCTCTGTCCCAATTATCCACTCAATGAATTAATGATGGCGACACAGGCTTGCAGGCACATGTAAGGAAACAAACGTGCAATATAATTTGTACCTTCATAATTAATTAATTAATTAATTTATTAAATAAATAAATAATTAATATGGCATAAATTCCTCAACCACCAATATTTGTTAATAAAATTGTCCCTGTTAATGAATTTATCAACTATTTTCCTCTTAATATTTATTAGCTATTTAGAAGCCCATATTATTCAAATGCAAGTTTTTGATAATATTTTTTATTCATTTGCACCCAATAATAATATTGTGTCCCATAATTTTATTTATAAATTGACCAGGTCTTTAACTATTAATACCAAATACATATTTCATATGCCTCATGTTTTAGCCAGACAGATACTCCAACTGGAGGCAGTAGGAGCAAAACCCCCAGAAAGATCCTCCAACTGCAAGCAGTAGGAGTAATCCCCCTAGACAGATACTTCCACTGCAGGCTGTAGGGGTGTCCCCCGGGAACTTTTTGTGTTTTGAGTCTGTATCTCCGGACGTGTTTTGGGTCTGGATCTGTTCCAAAACACCACCATTCCGTGTTTTGTGTTTAGTGCTTTGGATCTGGATTTTTTGTTTAAAGTTTTTGTGTTTAGACCAAAAGGTTGAAGCAAGGTACTTGGATGACTATGGTAAGCAACACAAGTGGGTGTGTCAAACATGTAGCCCATCTAGGAGTGGCAATGGATGGCAGTTTGAAATATTAGGCCCCAAAGAACACCTAATGCCAAAAAGGGGAGCAAGATGGAATTGTCCTTGGGATCTCCCACCCACCCTTATGTTGTGTAAATAGGACATACACACTGTCTTTAACAAACTAATAATTTTCAGCGAGAGGGTCTTCCACATGACTGTGGCTGAAATGATTGTTTTTTTGGGCTCCCACAAAGATAAAAAAAAGAAGCAATTCATCTCTCTTCAAACCGGCTCTACAGAGGCAAGATGTCGTCCTCATCCTCAACACCTTCAGTGTGTACATCCTCATCCTCACAGATTATTAATTTGCCCCGTCTGGACTCCACAATCGCAGGTCCCTCTGTAGTCTCTGGAGGCAATTGCTGGTCTTTG
The DNA here is from genome assembly GCF_055691185.1 of Crinia signifera. NCBI lineage: Eukaryota > Metazoa > Chordata > Amphibia > Anura > Myobatrachidae > Crinia > Crinia signifera. Next base: position 63,373,584 of record NC_139227.1, on the reverse strand, counting down.
TTGTAGAATTGATAATTCATTTTGATGAATATCATCTTCTCCCTGACCGGGTTCCCGGCTGCACTAAAAACTCATTAGAAATACACACTGAAGGGGGGGGACAACTCAGGTAAAATAGAGCTAGTTTGTACAGGGTCTTCCAAATTGCCTCTTTTTCCTGCCAGTGCAGGTACGGACTTGGATGCTGTCACCAAATTAATCCTCCACCATTTTTTCAATGTGACAGCTTGGTATGCCGTTACAGTAAACATGACAGCAATTGTTGGCAGATCCTTCAGTCCAGACTAGGGGTGACATTCTATGGAGTGAGATTTGTGTTTTTTGGCGAATATTAGTAAAAAAAATGGCGACATCGCATTTTTCCTTCAGATCGCGTATTTAATAGGATGCGCTAAGGGACGGATATCGCATATTATGTGCGGTAACTCATGTGGACCAAAAGTGTGTGAAAAAAATCGCATTTTTATCGCATCCAGATGTTTTCGTACAGAAAAGTATACAAATCGCTTATTTAATGGGATGCGTTTTCGCAAATCGCACTTTTAAGGTGTCTAATAATCGCACTTTTTTCACACCAGGTTCTGTTGGGCGATTTGGCCCAGAACTCACTTTGGTCAAGTGCACAAATGGTTAATTTCAGCACAGGTGCCCTCAATTTCACTCAGAAACACCCCTACATATACCCCAACATCATTAAGGACACCTGTGAGGGTTTGAGACATGGAGATTTTGCAGAGTGGTTTGGAGTTGCTGATTTGTGATGTGGCCCATTTGGAGGAGCTGCGCAGGAGGGAGGAAGCTGCACACCAGATCCAGGTAGCCCCCCGACTACTGCGTACCCCACGTATGTATCGTGCTCGGCTGTACCTGGACTCCCTCTCGGATCAACAGGTTGTGGGGATGTTTAGGCTGAACCACAATAACCTGTTGGACTTATATGAGCAGGTGAGAGATGATTTGGACCCTTTTGGGGGAGGCAACTATGCAGTGTCTGGGCTGCAGAAATTAATGTGTACCCTTTACTATTTGGCCACAGGCTCCCCTCAGTCTGTGACCTCATGGTCCTTGGGGGTATCACAGCCCACTTTCTCTAAGCATTTTACTCAAGTGTTACTTGCTTTAAAGAAGTTGTGGCGGACATACATCAGATTCCCACGTTCTGAGTTGGAGTGGCAGGACCACAAGGTGGCTTTCTATAGACTCTCAGCATTCCCTCACGTGCTGGGAGCTATAGACTGCACACACATTGGGATTAGGGTACCGCACGTGCGGGGCCACGTCTATGTCAATAGGCGTGGGCGGCACTCCCTGAACGTGCAGGTTGTATGTGATGCTCATCTGAAAATCCTAATTGTTGTCGCAGGCTTTCCTGGGAACTGCCATGATGCCTATATTCTGAGACACTCAGCCCTCTGGAACCGATTTACCCAACAACAAATGCCAGAGGGCTGGCTACTTGGTAAGTACCTTTTTACATATTACCCTCTCTGTCCTCATTTGTACCTGCTCAAATGTGTGTGTTTCCAGTTTCACAAGCATATTGCTGTTGTCCCAGTGTCTCCTGCTTGCACAATGCACATACCTTACCATATAAGGCAATAACTTCCTATCTGTGTTTTAGGTGACTCAGGATATGGGTGTGTTTCCTGGCTCATGACACCTTTGCGCTCCCCAGAGGGCCCTGCACAGCACCGGTATAATGAAGCCCATATTGCAACCCGCAATGTGGTGGAGCGTACGTTTGGCGTATTGAAAAGTAGATTCCGGTGTTTGGACCGGTCATCGGGTATGCTGCTTTACCACCCTGCAAAAGTAGTGATGATCGTCCAGGCTTGCTGCATGTTACACAACATAGCCCTGTCCCAACCTGCCTATGTGGAGGAGGAACATGCAGCAGTCATGCAGGAAGCCCAACCTACCAAACCTTGGGTAGTGAGGGGTACGCAGAGGGGGAATCTGGTGCGTTCACAAATCATCAGCCGTTACTTTTCTGGTAAGCACATGTGCCCTGTATTCCAACATGTACCTTTGCTGTAAGTGTACTCATAAACAAATTATTTAGCAATACCATCTGTTTCCACCCACATTTAGCCTAATACACAGAGCCCAACGGATGCAGCTGGTGGTGCTGACCTATCCCTTGCTGTAATCAACCTTGTAAGTACATTTGTAACATGTATGAATTAAGTTTGCTCTAAAACATGGCTCACCTGGTGTTGTGGAACTACACGTGCCAGCATGCCCTGACACACAATAACCATTACAGTCCAAACAATGAGTGCCAGAGCTTGCTGGAATATGTAGTTCCACAACCTTTGACGGGCTAGAAGTTACCCAACACTACTTTTCAGCAATCCCATTGTCATATTCCATTACACTATGTCATATTTCACACAACAATTGCTTTAAAAATAATACACAGACAAAATGGTATGCGTTTAGACATTTTTACTGCAATATAGTATGTCATAAACAACCTGCATTTTTGTCACTCAAACATTTAAACTGTCGGGGGATGTAACAAGATGTATTGCATATTCGATGCAAATTAAAAATGAATAAAAAATAAGACCTATTTTCTCCCATCATCAGGCCACTTTAAACCACTTCTTGAAGCTGCTCCCAGGCCACCCCAAGTCCTAATACTCCGACGGGGTGGGGAAGTGGGTGAGCCACTTACTGGGGTGCTAGATACACTACTCTGTGTAGATGCTGCTGCACCTATGACATTGCCTTCCATCTGCTGAAGTTGTGCCTGCATACCTACTAAGGCATTGGTCTGCGCTGTGCATGATTGGCTAAGTGCAGCTATACTTTGCGCAAGGCTGCCAATATGGCTATTCTGTTCCCTTACAGCAGAAGTAAGATCTGCAAAACTGGTGTCAATGCTATTAGCAATGTGCACATGAGTACCTACACCAACCCGTACACTCCTTGAAATTTTTCTTAATTGGAGAAAAGTGTGACGCATGTACCCCTGGATGTTCTCTATTTGCAGGCTTTGGGAGGCCATAAATTAAATTTGTTTCTCCTTGAAATTTACCAAGGAGTTAGCTACTTGTGCAGCAGGAGCTGCTGTATGGGGTGTGTTTGTGGGTGGGGGTGGGTTGGGAGTCACCCCACTTGGGGGGAAGATCACTCTGGCCCTTATTCTGATTGATGCGGACTTTACCGCGTTCTTACGGATAGCGTCTTTACGGCGTCTGCGCATGCGTGGAGAACGCTACGCGCATGTGCCACGCCTTGACTCGGTACCAGTTCGGACAAAGCCCGTCCAAAACTGGTCCCCGCAATCAGTCGGGAAATAGGGGCGTATTATGGGCGTCATGCGGAATGACACATGGGCGTAGTTTCAAAGTGGGCAAAACGGGGCGGAAACATGGGCGGACACGGGGGAGTACACTTATGTTGGGGGGCGTACATTCGGAAACCACTCCGAATGCACGCGAGCAAAAAGGGCTGAAATGTGCGGTGTCCACAAGTGTACTATTGCTTTGCGGACACCACTCGTTCATGCGGTAGGCGAACGTACGCCTAATGACTACAACCATTAACACCTGAACCCAATACAATCTACTCCTTTACTCATTACTCACTAATAGGACGCTTGTCAGTGCTTTAATTGAAACCATTGCACTTCAATTGCTGTAAGGGTTAATGTGTGCAATGCATGTGTTAGGCATGCTTGTAAGGATATATTGGAATCTAATTGATTCCATTTCCAAATAAGCAGTTTTTTATGAGGATAGGTAATTGAATAAGTGGGTCATGTGATGTCTTGCAGAAGATACTTCATAGTGGGTTGTTTGGCGTAAATACTCCGCTTACGTGCGGTAGCACCGCTTGGCTCCCGGTCGGATGCGGTATTCCCGAGCATACTCTGTAATACTCTGTAATACCGTGCCGAATCGGAGTGTTTCTCCCGCACACGCATGGTTTGTATGTCGTCCGTAAACACGCCCTGTTCTTAAAGAGTGAGTCCGTCCGAATGCGGAGGACACGTGGGCGTTTCTACGGACGATGGCCGCACGCGGCAAAACACCGTGGCGTGCGGACCGCTCCGTAAGAATGCGGGAATTTCCGCACAGATCAGAATAAGGGCCTCTGTGATGACGTCTGTATTTCCTCCTCAGCCGCAAAGGTCTCCACGGGTTTGAGAATGATGTCCATTTCGTCTAACATCATCATAGAGGATTCTGTTGGTTCTGTTCCTAGTTGTACAGTACCTGTGGATACAGATAAAGAGGTAAGTACTGATGCATATATAGGCCAGTCTCTCTTTAGTACTGTTTTTGAAAGGGCTTGAGATGCTGGACGCACATACCTAGGGGTATTATGTACTTACACATGTACCCCGATACTGCATGTAACATTGACATTAATAATAAGTGAGATGGCTAGGTCAGATTACATTCATTTCCGTTGCAATGTAGCAGCAGGAGATGAATGTAGTGTGAGATATTGTTGATGTGACATGGGTGTGTGTACTGTATGTGTAATGGCCTGTTTTTTGTTCATTTACCTGCTTCCACAGATTCTGCTCCAACGGGCCTTCTTTTCTTTGATGCGCGAGCACTTCGGGATGGACAATCTGTGAAAGGAAAGATGGGCAGCCATTATCTACCTTGCAATGGATAAGCATGTATGGCAAAAATGCATTGAAATGACATTACTGGACAATACTTCCTTTGGTTAAGGACTACATTATTTAGTCCCCACATTATTTGACATATGTTTTTCACCTGAATTTTTAGTTAGATTATTAATAAATTATTGGACACATTACAACTGGTGGATAATATGTGGTATGTAGGCATGGCAGCTAAACCACCAGTACACCAATGTTTTTTGGGCCACATACATGTTAACCTGCTTGAAAGAATGTTAAAGTGTTGATCAATATCAGCAGTTGTGGAACTACAAGGCCCAGCAATGACCAATTTGAAAGTAGGAGCGGGCAATTTTTTGTGCTTGACCTTGCTGGGCTATGTAGTTCCACAGCAGCACTTTACTTAGCATAACAATACAAGTGAACATTACAGTTTGAAAACATTGCCATGTATGTTGAAGATTGCATGTGGTCACACTTACCAGCTCTGGATGGCGTTGGCGGCCTATCGGTATCTGCGACGTGCATGCCAGGCAGGACCTCAGGGGGTATGATTCTTTTGAGCTTGACCTCATAGGACGTGTAGCAGACAGTGGTGGGGCTTCCTCCACCAGTCTTGGTGGCCTCCTCTAACTCCATGGCCATTTTACTTTTCAGCTGTCTCTTGATGTCGTTGAACCTCTTCTTGACATTTCTGACCAGGCGCTTGTGCTGACTTACAGCGTTCACCGCCTGGGTGATGTCCTTCCACATAGCCCTTTTCCGCTGTGCAGTGCTCTTGTGGTGACTTTTCCCCAGTAACCGGTCAAACACAGGTATGATAGCCCGGACAAGCGCAGCATTTTCCTCGTAGGAGAATCTGACCTTTCTGACACTTTTTGTGCGGCCAGCTTCTACCTCCTCCTCCTCCTCATTTTCTACTCCAGCCATGTACCCCTCCTCCATGCCAGTGTCTTCCTCCTCCTCACCTCCATCTTCCTCCACCTCTGACATGTGTCACTCCTGCAGCTGCTCTGGGGTATGGAATAGGTCCTGGGTATAGGATGGGGATGCCAGCGGATCCTCCACCTCCTCCTGCTGTGTCTGGTCTGCTAGGGCCTGGTCTGGGGCTGGGATTGCTGTGGCCATGCTGCCTGCCACACTGCTGCTACTCCCTGTAATGGAGGACGACCTCAGCAGTCCTCTGCTGCCTCTCCCACTTGGCTGGCTGCTGCCACTTCTCCCTCTGCCACTGCTCCCTCTGCCACTGCTCCCTCTGCCACTGCTCACTCTGCCACTCCTCACTCTGCCACTCCTCACTCTGCCACCAACACCTCTTCCTCTGCTCACACTGCCACTGCTCCTCTCCATGCTCCTTACTTCCTATCAAAGAGTGAAATGGCGCCAGTGCCCCTTTATATAGGGGGTGTGATGCATAATGGAGGGGACAGAGGTGGGCCAATAGGTTAGGGGGCTCTTAGTCATGCGGAGACAGTTTTGTAAATCGCACTCCGGTTGGTCCAAAACTCGCACATGACCGGCGGAAGAAATCGCACTTTTTTGTGACATAAATTCGCACCACTTCGCCGCTAATCGCACTACATCGCACTTTTCTGCCTCCAAATCGCATCCCATTAAATATGCACATTATTACCAAAAAATGCGAATTAAAAAAGTGCGAATAGAGGCGATGTGGTGTGAGATAAAAAAAATGCGCATTTATTTCACTCCATAGAATGTCACCCAAGATGTCCAAACTCGCTCTTGCCTGCCCTGCATCACCACCAGCAGGTTGGGTAGGAAATCTTAGTTGTTTCATCGAAGGTGTGGGAGAAAATTAAGGATCGAGCACAGTGGCCAAAATGTATTCTTCTGACTTTAATAGACTAACCACCCTTGTATCCTGGCAAAGCATATGAAGGGCCTCATCCCCAACAGCTACATGCTTTATGGAATCACCATTCTTTAGCTCCTCCTTTCTTCGGCTGCTTCTGCCTGATCAGGGAAATGATCTGTCTCAAGCTGGCAGTGTCGGAACTGACTTCATGTGTGGCAAGCTCAAATGGCTGGAGAACCTTGCACAACATGGTGCTTGAGTCAGGTGCATTCCCACTCCTTTGCCTATGTCGTAGGTTGCTGTGTAGGCTTGAATTCACAAAACAAAATCCCCGCCAGGACCACTCAGACATCCAGCTGTTCCATTACTATTACATTGGACGCTTTCACAGCCGATGTGTCATGCATTCACTTAGAGATCACACAATGAGGGCACTTCAGATTCTACACTACAGTATTTAAATTCTGAGCTGCCTAACCATCAGAGCAGAGGTAATTATTCATATTCTGAACTGTTCTACAGCGGCTGCGGACACCTCGTGAGATATGCCAGCTACTTCCGGTTTCTACGCTCGGCAAACTATCTAAAATAAACTAACTTAACTCCATGCCAACATGGATAGTTCATACTCCCACTATCCATGTTGGCATGGAGTTGATTTTAGATAGCGTGGCGAGCGTAGCGAGCCACCGAGCTCCGCAAGGGGTCTCAGATGCACGGCGCCATGCCATACACTGGGGGAAATTTACTAAGAATACGAATAAGAAAATCATATTCATATTCTTAATACGAATGGATACGACTGCATATGGCTGTTTTAGCCATATGCAATTTCATATTCCGGAGGGTAATTTACAAAGCAGTCAAATACGACTGCTTTGTATTTACCGATGGCGTATCCATTTGCATTAGCGGCCGCTAATACAAATTTGTATAGGCAACCTACATGGATGATTCAAAAAAATTAGTCCCCCCCCTCACGGCCGTAACCAGCACCAGGCTCAAAGAGCTGGGCCTGGTTTTAAAAAATCAGAAAAACATTTAAATAGGGGTTCCCTGATTTTTGAAACCAGCCCCAGGCCCCAGGGCCAGGGCTGGTTCCCAAAATATGGGGGACAAAATGAGTAGGGGGTCCCCCATTTTTGGAAATCCGCCCCATGCCCAACCACCAAGCAGGGTAATGCCACAGCCGGGGGGAGACATTTTATACAATTCCCCCCAGCCAAAGCATTCACCCTACCGACCAGTCAGCCTGGGCAGGGGTCCTGGGGAGGTGGGGACCTCCCCAATAAAGGGGTCCCCAGCCCTCTAGAACTTACCTGCCCAGGCTGAAGCCTGGTGCTGTCCCTGGTACCCCTGGGTGGTGGGTACCAGGCTGATAGATGTGTAAAAAAGAAAAAAACTATTGTGTTTTTCTGTGGCATTACAAGTTCCAGCAAGCCTCACCCGCATGCAACGACTTGGAGAACCACAAGTCCCAGCATGCGGGCCAATAAAGGGCCCGCTGGGACTAGTAGTGCCCCAGCAGTACAAATAGTTAAATAAAAACCCACAGACACACCTACTGTACAAGTTTAATACACACGGAGCCCATTCATTCCAACTCACCTGTCTTGATAGAAGATTGGTCCCCTTCTCCAGTAGAATCCATAGTGGGGTACCTGTAGAAGCAAATTATACTCACCACGCTGAACTTCGGGACTTCTCCGCACCCCGGCAATGCAGTACGGGGTCTGGGGACGGGTTTGTTTACATCCGGAGCTCCGCCCACAGACCGGGACTTAGCCCCGCCAGCCAATCATGGTCCGTGAAAACCCCCATGCCGGACCATGATTGGCTGCTGGGCGGGGCTGAGCAAATGTCCATGACTGCATGTGAATGGATGTGTACGCTTACATCGATTCGCATGTGGGCGAACGGGTGAAAAATCTTTCAATGGTCACTGACCATCGAATTAGTTTTTAACCGTTCGCAAATAAAATGCAGTCAGGATTATCTTTTATTTACCACGGTTATGGCCGAATTCAGGGCGGGTGCTGATGTCATGTGAAATCAACTGCCCGCACTGAGCAGGCTTTGACATGCCTGCGTTCGCATGGGGACGCCAAACTTTTTTCTTATTCTGTTTTCTTGTAAAATGTTTAATAAACATATTCTTGATAAAAATATTACAGAATTTTTTGTGATGGGTTTTGTATATCTATATACAGAAATCAATTTGGAGAGAGAGGGAGCTGTGATGACAGAGATTGAAGGTAGGAGTAGATAGGGAACACACAGAAATCAAGTTGTGCTTAAGATACAAACAGCGGTAATAAAAATAAATACATTTATTATCAGCAGTATATAAGATTAATATACAGAAACCACCCTCCTATCAAAAATAACATATAGGGGGAAATTTACCAATATAAAAAACCTAGTTTTTCGTATTGGTATTTCCCCTACGACTGCAGGACTTGGAGAACCACAAGTCCCAGCCTGCTGGGCATTAAAGGGCCCGCTGGCACTTGTAGTTCCACAGTTAAAAAAATAGTACACAAAACACACTGACACAAATTTTAAATAAAAGTTTAATACACACATCACACACACACTGATACTTACCTATCTTGATCCCGTCGGTAGGTCGCTGGCTCCGGTGTCGGCGGCTCCGGTGTCGGCGGCCTGTCTGAAGAAAATCCATGGTGGACCTGTGGAAGAAAATCCTACTCACCAGGTCCTCCATGGATGGTCATGTGTCTTGTGTCTTCTTTTCCAGGGCTTATTTCTTTATCTTCTTCTTCTTTCTTCTTCTTTACGCTCCCGGGACTTTCAGAGCTTCAGAGATGTTTCCTCCTCGACGTCTGGACTAAGAATGAATTCTAGCCAATCAGGAGCCAGTAAAGTCGGCTCCTGATTGGCTAGAATTCATTCTTAGTCCAGACGTCGAGGAGGAAACATCTCTGAAGCTCTGAAAGTCCTGAGAGCCCTAATCATTGTCTAAATACCACTCCACCAATGGCGGACACCGGACACACGTCTAATACCCTCATAGCTGTCGAGGCCTAAGTTATCCGCTTTGCCATAGGATGACTGCTGTCATACTTTGTCCTCATTGCAAACAACTGTTGGAGGGCCAATTGCTTAGTGAAAGAAGTAGCGATGTTCCGACTTCCCCTCTGGGATGATGAACAACTCCCAGCAGCAACAGCAGCAATAGGCATAGCACTGCAGGATCCTCCAGAGGAATCCCGGATAGAAGAGGAGTCAGTGGGTGACATGGCCTGTAGGACTACCTCTAATCTGGTTTGAGGAGGAATTCCAGACCACAGAGGTGGATCTTTTGCCCAGGCAGGGCGACTCCGGGTCATAAATGGCATATTGGCAAGCTTACGTTTCTGTTGCTGAACTTTGACATTTTGGATTTTACATGCCCTCTATGATGATATTGTGCATTGGCCTTGGCGGATAACATTGATTGCATTTCATGTTCTATGTCATGACTAGTGGCAGCAGCTTCAGTACTAGGAGGAAGTTGTTCTTGCTCTTTCACTATTTTATCCTCAAACTTTTGGTTCTACATTAACTTTCTGGAGTATCACTGGACTGGAATTGTACAGCAGTACCACTGCACTTTATTGGCAGTACCAATGGACTTTAATGTCAGTATCACTGGACTTTAACGGCAGTACAACTGGATTTTAATGGCAGTACCAATGGAATTAATCGCCAGTACCACTTGGTAGAACTAATGTAAATGTATCACTGGACTGGAATTACACAGCACTATCACTGGACTTTAACGGCAGTACCAATAAACTGGAATTATGAACAAGTATCACTGGACTGGAATTTTACAGCTTTATCACTGGACTGGAATTATACAGCTGTATCATTGGATTTTAACGGCAGAATCACTGGACTTTAATGGCAGTACGAATGGACTTTTTCAGCAGTACCACTGGACTGGACTTATGCAGCAGTGTCACTGGACTGGACTTAAACTGCAGTACCACTAAACTTGGTACTTTTTCCTAGCTTGGCGCCCATCGCATCGTATACCATAACTAACTAAATAAGGTATATGATGGTATGTGATGTTGTACAATAAAAAATTGTATGGCATCGTATGCCATACAATGGCATACAATGCGATGGTATATGATTTTTTATTGTACAAGGACCCTGTACAAGGACCCTGCGCTCGCCACACTATCTAAAATCAACTCCACACCGATGTGTATAGTGGGGGTATGAAAAGGTCAGAGGACACGTACCGCCACCCCTCGCAGGCTCGCTGCGCTCGCCACGCTTCAGGTTTGCGTTTATAATGGGGGTGGCATGGGGGTGCATTTAACATTGTAAGCACCTATTAAGGTGCTTATACAATTAAAAATCGCATTGCATGCATCGTATGCGGCTATATGGCATGCAATGCATGTGATGGCATAAGATGCCATAAGATGGAAATCTTGGGCGCCGTGCTAGGAAGCAAGTACCCTAAACTTTAACGGAAGTATCAATGGAATATATCCGCAGTACCATTGGACTGACTGTATGCAGCAGTCACTGGAATGGATGGATGAATGGACTGGAATTATGCACCAATATCACTGACCTTTAATGGCAGTATCACTGGACTGGAATTATACAGCTGTATCACTGGCATAGGTGTGCACACATTGAGTGTTAAGGGTGCACAGGCACCCCCTAATGCTGTGCCCACCCTTATGTACACCTATGAATACCAGCAATACCTTGTACCAAATACTTTTGCTTTTTAGTACTGTTTGGTCTAGTACAATTAACAATGCAAAACATACATAATTGATTGATGGGCGCTTCTTTTAATATCGCTACATACCTGTATGATCCATATCGCTACATACCTGCGTCATCCATATATGTTTATGACTGTATTTGCATGTACTGTTATACAGAGTAATTAGAAGATTAAAACTGAAAGAGGCAGCAGATTATGGTGTGGCTTATATTGTAGTGAGTGTCCATATATGATTGTAGACACACCTGATTGTCGGTGTTAGACACGCCCAATAGGTGGTGCTAGGCACACCCCTTTGATGGTGCACCCCCTAATAAAATGTTCTGCGCACGCCTATGATCACTGGACTTTAATGGCAGTGTCACTGGACTTTAACAGCAGTACCATTGGACTTTAATGGCAGTATCCATGGACTTTAATGGCAGTACCTCTGGACTGAAATTATACAGCAGTATCACTGGACTGGAATTACGCAGTGGTATCACTGGTATGTAATTATACAGCTGTATCACTGGACTGGAATTATACAGCTGCATCACTGGACTTTAACGGCAGTACCAATGGACTTTATTTGGCAGTAACACTGGACTTTAACGGCAGTACTAATGTACTTTAATGGCAGTATCACTGGACTTTAATGGCAGTACCAATGGACTGGACTTGTGCAGCAGTATCACTGGACTGGAATTATGCAGCAGTATCACTGGAATTGGTTTATGCAGCTGTATCACTGGACTGGAATTATACAGTTGTATCACTGGATTTTAACAGCAGTATCACTGGACTTTAATGGCAGTACCAATGGACTTTATTGGCAGTAAACCAAAACACAATTTGAGAACACACTTCAGCGCTATCCCTATAGAAAATAGCTCCTCAGCACAACAAAAGACTTGCTTGTAGAACTTTTGGGTCTACTTGTGTCCTAAATGAGTGCTGTAGAGTAATTGGGGCCTTCTACTGACCTCCGTAGGGGTCCCTATATGCCCATAAAGGTATCTTTTATATTTTCTCTCCACGGTAGTCTCCTCTATATTTCTGTGACCGCCCGTCACTCACAAGCAGAATATAAGAATTACTGACCTGTGTTACAGGCCCTATGTGCATGTAACGGTATCTTTGCACTAGGATCACAATCTCCAACAATAGTTCGACACCCCGTATTCATTCAGTCATAAAACCTCATTCGTCTGGTGGAACAACACTCACCTCAATATGAGGCCCTATATGCATAGAGCAGTTTCTTTAATTCGGTCCTGATAAGGAAATTTTCCACATCCAGGATGCTCCGTATAAAATGTATTTTATTCCACACGATATACAGGTAAAACAGACGATAAAAAGTAGATTAAAAAACAAATACACACATTGATGTGTGAGACCACACTACAATCTCTCCCTGCATCCGGAACAGGGTGAGATGAGTTGCCAGGTGGAATTAAGCAAAAAAGTCTCACCATCAAATGTGCCCCCTTCTCCTCACCAACGCGTTTCGGGCTCAAGCTGCAGCCCTTTTTCAAGGTGTGAGGGGTCTGTAGTGTGGAGTGGTATTTATACCAATCTCCCAAATAATCCTAAAATGATCTAGATTAAGAACTGGGGTGGAGTGAGGGGATGGTACCATTACAACACAACACCTAAATACCTTCCTAATACAGTGTTTCATACTCACTACGCTTCTAATCATGTTGAACATAATAAAGCATGCACATAATCCCGATATGATACCGAAAAAGAGACATATATCAATAGCAGACATACATAAAGCAAACTCAAATGCATAAACTCCCCTTCCGGGGTCACTTCCGTCTTTTCCGGAGCACTTGTCATGCACCTGTACATTCATTAGTGCTAGCGTCGCGTCACTTCCGGTAGCGCGATCGCTACTTCCGGTATTCGGGTGCAACAACTTGCTACATCCTATGGTTCCATACTGATTTAATGGGTGCACTCATCCTTCTTCCGGATGCTTGAACCGCTGGCTTCCTGTACTTGGAACGCAGCAAATGGCTCTGTTAGTTTAGTGTATTGCGGCCGCCATTTTGTGTGAGGGATTTCCATAGGAATCAATGTTAGCGCTTTTTGTCCTCTCATTCGGTGCCACCATACTGTAGCCTCATGCAGAATATATCGCCAGTGAGACAGGACAAAACAACATAAGACAAAGATGTTAATACACAGCACATCATAAGAAACACTTAATTTCGAATCCTACATTTAACCCATTGCGTTCAATAGTTTTATGAGAGTAAATTTTCCTCATCTCGGTGCAGGCAAGACGTTTTTCTCTGTCATTAACCCTCCAATTCTCCTTAACGATGTTTATACCACAAAACGAAAATAAGTGTTCTGTATTACAGTTATGTACATTTTTGAAATGCATGGAAACATTATGCGTCTCTGTGCCTTTCTTGATGTTTCTCACATGCTCGGCCATACGGGTTTTTAACATTCTTATGGTCTTACCAATATATTGTTTATGGCATGTGCACTCAATAATGTAAATACAGAATTTACTGTGGCAAGTAATAAAATCATCGATGGTGTGCCATTCATTAGTTTGCACTGATCTATACTGGTTTATTACCCTGCTGTCACTTTTGCATACTCTACACCAGTGATTTTCAACCTTTTTACCTTGCGGCACACTAAATAGGACTTTAAAATTGCCAAGGCACACCCTAAGATCCCCACAGGGCAAAACACATTGGCCACCACAGGAAAAAAAACAAACCTATTGGCCCCCACATTAAAAACAATCACACTGATCCACATAGGTAACTAAAATAAAATACATTGGCCCTTGACATTAAAAGAAGAGACCAGTAAATAACATTTGAACTGGTAGTGGCTGTAAATGGGTTTGGGCATCTCTAGATGTGGGGGCACACTTGAGAACAGCTCAAGGCACACTAGTGTGCCACGGCACACTGGTTGAAAAACACTGCTCTACACATTGAGCAGGTGCCGCACCTATAAAAACCCTTAGATTTTATGGGGTTTGAAGGAGACGGAGTGTTAATGGCACTCGTTACCAATAAATTTTTCAAGTTGTTAGCCCTCCTGTAAATGACATGGGGTTTTTTGTCAACAAATTGTTTAAGAATCGGGTCACTTTTTAGGATCCCCCAATGTTTCTTAATAATCTTCTCTAATTGCTTAGATTGATTAGTATATTTTGTGATAAAGTTAACACCCCTAATGCCGCTATTTTTCTCCGGTCTGGGGACCACTGGTGTATTTCTAACAAAAGTTTGTACACACTCTCTACCTTTTTCTTTTGCTTTTGAAATAATACTTTGTTGGTAACCTTTACTTTGGAACTGCTTTTCCATTTTGTCCGCATGGACATCATATATTTCAACATCAGTGCAGTTCCTGCCTATTCTCTGGAACTGCCCATTGGGTATGCTACGCAGCCAATTTTCATGATGATTGCTGCTGTAGCCAATAAACGAATTACAGTCTGTTTTTTTCTCATAATTCCGGGTTTTTACAATGTTTCCCTCCACATAAATGTACAGATCCAGGAAATTGACATTAGTATTACTTTTATCAAAGGTTAACTTGATATTGATCTGATTTCTATTAAGTTCATCACAAAAAGTATTCAAAGAAAGGTCATCCCCATTCCAAATAAACAAAATGTCGTCAATGTACCGCTTCCAGGACACCAGGCTGGCACCGAGCCGCAAGTTGTTAAAAATGCACTCCTCCTCCTACTTGGCCATAAATAAATTGGCATAGCTCGGTGCCAGCCTGGTGCCCATCGCGGTACCTGTTAACTGTAAATAAAAATCCCCATTAAACCAAAAATAATTATTGTTGAGTATAAGGGCTATGCCTTCCAATATAAAGTTTTTCTCGTCTGTGGATTTGTTTTCTTTATCCAAAAAGTGTTCCACAGCTTTCAGCCCTACACCATGATCAATAATTGTGTACAGTGAGGTCACATCTGATGTGACTAAAGTGTAACCATTTTCCCACTGTGAAAATGGTTACACTTTAGTCACATCAGATGTGACCTCACTGTACACAATTATTGATCAATGTGTAGAGTATGCAAAAGTGACAGCAGGGTAATAAACCAGTATAGATCAGTGCAAACTAATGAATGGCACACCATCGATGATTTTATTACTTGCCACAGTAAATTCTGTATTTACATTATTGAGTGCACATGCCATAAACAATATATTGGTAAGACCATAAGAATGTTAAAAACCCGTATGGCCGAGCATGTGAGAAACATCAAGAAAGGCACAGAGACGCATAATGTTTCCATGCATTTCAAAAATGTACATAACTGTAATACAGAACACTTATTTTCGTTTTGTGGCATAAACATCGTTAAGGAGAATTGGAGGGTTAATGACAGAGAAAAACGTCTTGCCTGCACCGAGATGAGGAAAATTTACTCTCATAAAACTATTGAACCCAATGGGTTAAATGTAGGATTCGAAATTAAGTGTTTCTTATGATGTGCTGTGTATTAACATCTTTGTCTTATGTTGTTTTGTCCTGTCTCACTGGCGATATATTCTGCATGAGGCTACAGTATGGTGGCACCGAATGAGAGGACAAAAAGCGCTAACATTGATTCCTATGGAAATCCCTCACACAAAATGGCGGCCGCAATACACTAAACTAACAGAGCCATTTGCTGCGTTCCAAGTACAGGAAGCCAGCGGTTCAAGCATCCGGAAGAAGGATGAGTGCACCCATTAAATCAGTATGGAACCATAGGATGTAGCAAGTTGTTGCACCCGAATACCGGAAGTAGCGATCGCGCTACCGGAAGTGACGCGACGCCAGCACTAATGAATGTACAGGTGCATGACAAGTGCTCCGGAAAAGACGGAAGTGACCCCGGAAGGGGAGTTTATGCATTTGAGTTTGCTTTATGTATGGCTGCTATTGATATATGTCTCTTTTTCGGTATCATATCGGGATTATGTGCATGCTTTATTATGTTCAACATGATTAGAAGCGTAGTGAGTATGAAACACTGTATTAGGAAGGTATTTAGGTGTTGTGTTGTAATGGTACCATCCCCTCACTCCACCCCAGTTCTTAATCTAGATCATTTTAGGATTATTTGGGAGATTGGTATAAATACCACTCCACACTACAGACCCCTCACACCTTGAAAAAGGGCTGCAGCTTGAGCCCGAAACGCGTTGGTGAGGAGAAGGGGGCACATTTGATGGTGAGACTTTTTTGCTTAATTCCACCTGGCAACTCATCTCACCCTGTTCCGGATGCAGGGAGAGATTGTAGTGTGGTCTCACACATCAATGTGTGTATTTGTTTTTTAATCTACTTTTTATCGTCTGTTTTACCTGTATATCGTGTGGAATAAAATACTTTTTATACGGAGCATCCTGGATGTGGAAAATTTCCTTATCAGGACCGAATTAAAGAAACTGCTCTATGCATATAGGGCCTCATATTGAGGTGAGTGTTGTTCCACCAGACGAATGAGGTTTTATGACTGAATGAATACGGGGTGTCGAACTATTGTTGGAGATTGTGATCCTAGTGCAAAGATACCGTTACATGCACATAGGGCCTGTAACACAGGTCAGTAATTCTTATATTCTGCTTGTGAGTGACGGGCGGTCACAGAAATATAGAGGAGACTACCGCGGAGAGAAAATATAAAAGATACCTTTATGGGCATATAGGGACCCCTACGGAGGTCAGTAGAAGGCCCCAATTACTCTACAGCACTCATTTAGGACACAAGTAGACCCAAAAGTTCTACAAGCAAGTCTTTTGTTGTGCTGAGGAGCTATTTTCTATAGGGATAGCGCTGAAGTGTGTTCTCATATTGTGTTTTGGTATATTGTTGTAGTGGGGTGTAGTGACCCACAGAGAACACACACAGCAGCAGTCCAGGGCGCATCTACCTGCCTGTCGAAATTTGCTTTTCGTGTACTTTATTGGCAGTAACACTGGACTGGATTTATGAAGCAGTATCACTGGACTGGACTTTAATGGTAGTACCACTGGACTTTAACGGCAGTAGCACTGGACTGTACATATGCAGCAGCATCACTGGATGGACTGGAGTTTAACTGCAGTATCACTGGACTTTAATGGCAGTACCACTGGACTAAAGTTATGCAGCAGTACCACTGGGCTGGAATTATGCAGCAGTTCACTGGACTTTAACGGTAAAATCACTGGACTTTAACGGTAAAATCACTGGACTAGAATTATTGGGGCATAGATGCCGATTCTGTGGGTGCTCAAGGCCCCGAGCACCCACGGAAATTGTTGAGCACCCACGGGCCCGAGTCCTGCTGCTGGGACGCCATATTAACTTGCTAATTTGCAGCTGCAGCACCCACATTACTGGACCTGCCACCTGGGAAACAGTATTCCGAATTCATTCATCTTTAGGCAGTAGGAGCGATTCCCCCAGTAGTACTGTACTTTAACTGCAGTATCACTAGACTTTAATGGCAGTATTACTGGACTTTAATGGTAGTACCACTGGACTTTAATGGCAGTACTAATGAACTTTAATGGCAGTATCACTGGACTTTAATGGCATTATTACTGGACTTTAATGGCAGTACCACTGGACTTTAATTGTAGTACCACTGGACTGGACTTATGCAGCAGTATCACTGGACTGGACTTTAACGGCAGTATCAACGGACTTTAAGGTCAGTATCACTGAACTTTATTGACAGTTCTCGCGAGGTCCCGTGGCTCACGCGCCAAGCCTGGGTAGGAAATCCCAAACAGGCTCAAAGAGCCAGTTCAGATTGGGGGTGTCTGGGGGTTTCGGATTCCCCCAATCCAAATTCATTTATCCCTAGTCCCCCCAGACAGATACTCCAGTTGCAGGCAGTAGGAGCAGTCCCCCCAGACAGATACTCCAACTGCAGGCAGTAGTAGAAATTTTCCAAGATGGATCCTCCAGCTGCAGGCAGTAGGAACAATACCCCCAGACAGATACTCCAACTGCAGGCAGTAGAAGCAATCCTCCAAGACAGAAACTCCAACTGCAGGCAGTAAGAGCAATCCAGACAAGAAGAAAGACTGCCCGAGGGCGGTCAGAGGGCGCTGTTATGGGATGTAGGTCAAATGAAGCTAGTAAGTAAGTAAGAGCAATCCCCCCAGACAGATTCTCCCACTGCAGGCAGTAAGAGCAATCCCCCCAGACAGATACTCCAACTGCAGGTAGTAGAAGCAATACCCCCAGACAGATACTCTAACTGCAGGCAGTAGGAGCAATCCCCCCAGACAGATACTCCACCTTTAGGCAGTTGGACCAATCCCCCCAGACAAATACTCCAACTGCAGGCAGTAGGAGCAATTTCCAGACAGATACTGCAACTTCAGGCAGTAGGAGCACTCGCGCCAGACGGAAACACCTTCTGGCATTTATTTTGGCAGAAATTGTCTGCGATTTTTGAATTTCAAACCCACCACAAATTGCTGCCTATTACCAGACATTTGCATTCTAAAACATTTTGCAGCAATTTTGAAGACAATGGCAAAATTGCAATTCACTACATCTCCCTCAGTGGCTCCATTGGCAAGCCAAGCAGGGCAAGAACACAATATACCACCAACATACAGTTCAGAATGTATCTGCAACACAAGTACTGCCATACATTCGTCTTATTATTTACCTTTTTCGTAATTATCAGTGCAAATTACAACTAGGTCTTGGTATATCCCGATGAGTGTGCTATCGACATTCAGAATGTTGATATGGCCTGAATATTGACATGGTTGGGAGGCCAACATATATAATGTTGACATTCACAATGTCAACAGTGAGATAATGTTGATATTGTTTTTGGGGGACAGGGGGAAAGGACGGTCAGTCGCACAGGTTTATTTACAAATGTATTTCAGACAGGACCCTCATGGAAGTAGAATTATTCCTTTATATTTAGGAAGAGGGTGTGCTACCACTGGACATGGATCGAGGTTCAAGCAAAAAGGAGAAAAGGAAATGTCTTTCTGTGTGGTGCACCTCATGAGAAAAATAGCATAAAATTTAGCTTTTATTAACTTATATTAAAAGACAAAGAGGCGAAATATAGACAAAACAGTGAAACATAAAACACGGACAGTGTATTAAAAAGGATAAGCGAATTTATCCTCACTCAGTGTGGCCCAATTCCCCTGTGGTCCCCTTTAAGTGTTTGCAAACGGTGTTTCTTTTTTAATTAGAACCGTGCTGACAGGCAGTGAGTACTAAAATTGTGGGAGTACAACATGCTTTACTATATGTGCCCTGTCAGATTAGAGTTGTGTCCAGAAATCTGGAAATGCCTATCACCTTAAGCACTATGGCTTGGAAACTGTGTAACCAATATAACAATTAATCCCAGATAGTGTGGTATTAATTAGGGAGTTACAGAGGCCCCTCCAAAAAGCACACCAGTGTCTGAGCAATCACCATACAATTGGGACTGCAGATCTCCCCAGCCTGCGGTAGCCAATGAGGACTGCCACTCCTCTGGCACCCCGTGTTAGCCGGGGGTATAGAGATGATACACTGGTGGTTAACCCTTCAAGAGCTAAGGCATGCGGCGGCGTGTCAATTACAGCACCGTCCGAGTTATTGCCTGCTCTAGAAGGTAAGGAGGGAGCTCATACACAGCGAGCAAGGCAGGCGGCAGCGTGTCAAGTACAACGCTGTCCGTCTTATAGCCTGCTCCTAATAAATACAAGGTAGCGGCAAAAGTAAACAGAGACTATGGTGAGCGGCGGCATGCCTGTATATATCCTTATTTGCACGGTATTCCACCAATGCACGTTATGTTCACCATAAAATTCAGGTTTAAAATTATTTTATGTACAAAAATTGCATGGAGGCTACACACCTGCAGATATGTGGTGTGTATGCCGTGCAGGGGAAGATTCAATCCAGCATTAGAATGTGGATTACCATACACACACCCACGGGACGAATGACCAATGAATGGGCGTATTGCACACACCCACCTGCAACACCTCATCTGAATCAATCATTAAGGCAGCAGGTATATAATGGGCTTCCGGGGACCTGCCAGGTTGGTCCTGATGAAGCTCTGTTTGCAAAGTGTACACTGACCTAACCCTCAGTGTGTTATTCCCTCTTCCCCTCCCCACTTATACTGCATTTTAATTGTGTCCAGTTTTATTTTTAGACCGAGTGAACGCCAGTCTCCACTGGGCTCACTAATTGTCTCAGGCTGCAGCGTGAGACGTCTGCGCTGCAGCTTGCTGTTTTACAGAGCTGGTGTTAAGTCGGACGGCGTTGTATTTGGCACGCCGCCGCTCACCATAGTCTCTGTTTACTTTTGCCGCTACCTTGTATTTATTAGGAGCAGGCTATAAGACGGACAGCGTTGTACTTGACACGCTGCCGCCTGCCTTGCTCGCTGTGTATGAGCTCCCTCCTTACCTTCTAGAGCAGGCCATAACTCGGACGGCGCTGTAATTGACACGCCGCCGCATGCCTTAGCTCTTGAAGGGTTAACCACCAGTGTATCATCTCTATACCCCCGGCTAACACAGGGTGCCAGAGGAGTGGCAGTCCTCATTGGCTACCGCAGGCTGGGGAGATCTGCAGTCCCAATTGTATGGTGATTGCTCAGACACTGGTGTGCTTTTTCATACCTCCCAACTTTTGTCCGGACGAAATAGGGACACACGCGCGGCGAAGCCGCGCGAGCGCCAGAAAAGGGGGCAGGGCGTATGCAAATGAGGGCGCGGTTTATGCTAATTAGCCGCGACCTCATTTTCATACGAGAATAGACGCTGTGCGCATGCGCAAAACGTCTATTCTACTAGATTGGGGGTCTCCCAACTGCCACCCCCCCGCAGCGGGACAATGCCTGCCGCGGGTGGGACAGCTGGGAGATATGTATATATAGCTATATGATAATTATATAACTATACAGGGCACATTATCATATGTATGATATATCTATATATAAATATATATATAAATAAATATATATAAATATATTTATTTATTTATCTATATATATATATCTAAAATATCCAGTATCTGGCATAATAAATAGTTATTTAGTGCTTACTAGTGAAGGCAGCTGAACAGTAAAGAAACGCCAGCCCCAGCTTACACAGAGAAGCCAGCCAGCCAGCCCACGATCCTTCTAACAATCATCAGACTGAGGCGTGGCTGGGCGGCACGCCAGCGTCACGCGTCATAGGGGGCGGGGCCAGACATCGCTGCCGTGACGATGTACTGTTTTCCCCCTAGTAGCAGCTACAATAGCTGCTAGGGGGAGAAATGGCTTAGACACTGCAGCCGAGGCCGTGTCTCCGATGATGCGGCGGATGCGCACATATGCTAGAACGTCCTCCCCGTGCCCCAGGGAGCACCGCGGCGATTGGGGAGCGGACGGCAATGAATGCGCACACAGCGCCGGAAAGGCAGGCACAGCAGTGACAGCCCGCAGTGTCCCGCGGGCGGGGGAGGTTGCTGCGGGAGGTATTACACGATTATCTCCCGCGGCAACCTCCCCCGCCGGCGGGACACTCCTTGCCGCGGGTGGGACAGCGGGACAGTCACCGATAATCGGGACTGTCCCGCTAAAATCGGGACTGTTGGGAGGCATGGCTTTTTGGAGGGGCCTCTGTAACTCCCTAATTAATACCACACTATCTGGGATTAATTGTTATATTGGTCACACAGTTTCCAAGCCATAGTGCTTAAGGTGATAGACATTTCCAGATTTCTGGACAGAACTCCAATCTGACAGGGCACATATAGTAAAGCATGTTGTACTCTCACACAATACTAGCACTCACTGCCTGTCAGCACGGTTCTAATTAAAAAAGAAACACCGTTTGCAAACTCTTAAAGGGGACCACAGGGGAATTGGGCCACACTGAGTGAGGATAAATTCGCTTATCCTTTTTAATACACTGTCCGTGTTTTATGTTTCACTGTTTTGTCTATATTTCGCCTCTTTGTCTTTTAATATAAGTTAATAAAAGCTAAATTTTATGCTATTTTTCTCATGAGATGCACCACACAGAAAGACATTTCCTTTTCTCCTTTTTGCTTGAACCTCGATCCATGTCCAGTGGTAGCACACCCTCTTCCTAAATATAAAGGAATAATTCTACTTCCATGAGGGTCCTGTCTGAAATACATTTGTAAATAAACCTGTGCGACTGACCGTCCTTTCCCCCTGTCCCCCAAAAAACCAAGTTGAATTTAATGAATTAACTTCACTTTCTTGTGTCAGTCAGCACGGCACATTTGTGAAATATTAATATTTACTCAACTTTTACTGTACAAATCCTGGTATTCTTCCGGTTAGCCCCTGACTGTGTAGAATGTCTCTCCCACCCAACATGTCGACACCAGTCTCCTTCAGTCTTAATCAAGAATTAACCAACAGGCAAACTAATTTTCAAAAAAGTCTGGAGAGTATGTTTAATAGAGATATCATACATATTGATACCACGCAAGAAGACTGGCAAAATGACATTCATAGCCTTAAGTCAGCAATGGCAAGACAGACCAGAACATTCTGGAACAAAGCCACATTTGAAAACTACATAAAACAACAGATAACCCCTAGAGGCCTGAGGCTCAGGGTGTTTCCGTCATTTGAATTGGCGGATGATAAATTGAAAACGGAATGGGAGAAGACACTCGCAACCTGCTCCATCAATCTCATGGGTATACTGATTAAGCATGATGATATCATGCTAACAAGACACACACAAGAAATTGTGACTCTTAGGGGTTTATTCTAGTTCATTCTTTCTGACAAAATCCTTCTTAGATGGACAAAACCATGTGCACTGCAGGGGGGCAGATGTAACGTGCAGAGAGAATTAGATTTGGGTGAGTTATTTTGTTTCTGTGCAGGGAAAATACTGACTGCATGATTTTACACTTCAATATAGATCTCACTTTGAAGAAAAACCCCACCCAAATCTAATTCTCTCTGCACAAGTTACATCTGCCCCACCCGCAGTGCACATGGGGCCTTATTTTGGTTCATTCTTTCTGACAAAATCCTTCTTAGATGGACAAAACCATGTGCACTGCAGGGGGGGCAGATGTAACATGTGCAGAGAGAATTAGATTTGGGTGAGTAATTTTGTTTCTGTGCAGGGAAAATACTGACTGCTTTATTTTTACACTGCAATATAGATCTCACTTTGAAGTAAAACCCCACCCAAATCTAATTCTCTCTGCACAAGTAACACCTGCCCCACCTGCAGTGCACATGGTTTTGCCCATCTAAGAAGGATTTTGTCAGAAAGAATGAACCAAAATAAGGCCCATGGTTTTGTCCATCTAAGAAGGATTTTGTCAGAAAGAATGGACTAGAATAACCCCCTTAGTGAGAAACTAAAGAAGTTCGAATCCTTAGAGAAATTTTAAAAAATGTATCACAAAATCAAACTAGAGCTTGATAACATTGAGAAAGAGACAGTTAGCAGAAAAAAGAATAAAATGTTGAGAGACCAGGATGATTTTAAAAATAACAGGGTGTACAGATGGGGGTTCCACAATAGAACCAAACCCATCAGTGGCACTGACACAGGTTATACCACGTCAGATGTGGATTCCTCCGAGAGTGATCAACCAGGCTCATCTTATAGTACAAGAACTAGGCGGGATTATTTAGGGGTCAGTCCCAGGGATCTGAGAGTGAACCTGGGACACGATTTAGGAGGACAAGGCGGGGACCGAAGAAGAGGAAAAAGAGAACGCAGGGAGTGGAGGGAAGATTTCAGGGAGAGGAGAAGTTACAGGAAGTAGCTGATGACTCCCTCAAAATCATAAACCTCACGGACCATGTTCTCAGAGGCACAAATTTCTATCCTTCACAAAGGCCTCAGTTTCTCACCCTCAAAAAACCTCAACCGCTTTGAGTATGAGAAAGACTTACATCTTTATGTAAGGAAAATACTCCTTAAAAAATTCTTTCAGAAAAGAACAGAAAATCTCTCCAGTACTCAGGAGACCCTGGTACAAGATCTCATGAATAATGACCCACTACAACCGCCAATTGATCAATGGCTTGACAGTCAAGACACCAGGATGATAAAAATCCTAGAGGAACTCGATACAAATGAAGAGTCGGATGTGTCGACGTCACCCACAACTGACATCAGTACCAAAACACTCAAAAAACGATCCACCTTCACACCGGACTTCACAATATGCCCACAGGCAAAAGTCTTCCTTGAAGTAGTCAGTAAAGATCTTGACATGTTAGAGGCATCAAAACAATCTCGTCACTTTGAAGACAACATCGGTGCAGCAGAACGAGAGGCACTCAGGGAGATCAGGGGATGGAAGGACACTGTAATAAAGCCTTCCGATAATGATAGGGGGTAATGTGGTGTTATGGGCAAGAGACAAATACACCAAAGAACTTGCACGCCAACTTGGTGACACCTCGTGCTATAGAAAACTTACCTTCAACCCCACTAATGATTATCTAGAGGGATATCAGAGGCTGATTGAGGAAACCTACAGGGATGGGACCCTTGTGAAAACACAATACGACTTTTTACAAGTTAAGAATGTGAAGATCCCCACCCTGTATCTCCTGCCCAAGATTCACAAGTGCGAGAGAAATCCCCCGGGCTGACCCATTGTGTCAGGGATGGGTAGTCTCACTGAGAAAGCTTCACAATTTGTGGATCACTATCTCAGAAAGTATGTTACCACACTACCATCCCATGTATGTGACACAATGGATGTCTTAAACAAAATACAAGGAATTACCCTCAATGCTGATGCCTGGCTGGTCACATGCGATGTGGAAAGCCTGTATACCAGCATTATCCACACGCATGGTATACAGGCTGCCAAATACTTTCTAAGTATACCCCTTAGAGATACCCCTCTTAACGAATTCCTTGTTAAATTGCTGCGGTTTGTTTTATCCAAAAACTACTTTGTGTGTGAGGACAAATTCTACCTCCAGGTACAGGGGACCGCGATGGGGAGCACATGTGCCCCCACGTATGCGAACCTGTACCTGGGGTGGTGGGAGCGGGAGTGTGTATTTATTGAGGAGCATGAGACCTACTGACCACATATTATTGTGGTTACTGTACGTTACATTGATGATTTGCTGATAGTGTGGGAAGGGGACATTGGTCTGTTCATAGAGTTTATGAGGAAGCTGAATGACAACCAGCTAAACCTCAAACTTACCTTCCATACCAGCCAGAAAGAGGTAGAATACCTAGACCTCCGCATCAGCATTGAGAGAGATGGGTCCATATCCACGGACATCTTCCGGAAAAGCACGGCCACCAACTCCCTGCTACACAGCAGCAGTGCGCACTTTCCCCCGGTCATCAAGGGACTTCCCAAAGGGGAATATTTGAGAACCAAGCACAACTGCTCAGGACAAGAAGGGCTCACAGGATCACAGGATCTCTAGGAGCCTGTGATGCTTGGCATAGTTTACATTAAGAGGCTGTTGAAACTGCTAAACAGTTTTTTGTGCATTTTTGGATTGATTTGAGTCTGCTGAGGACTATCTTTTCCCTAAATTGGAGAGATCTTCTTTTCCAAAAAACTGAAGCCGATTTGAGTCTGCTAAGGACTACCCTTTTCCCCAAATTGGAGAGTTCCTCCCCAAAAACTGAAGCTGCATACCTCCTACAGTAGTAGGAGAGACCGCGGGTAGAATACCAACTTCCCTGTGTGAATCCACATTTAACAAGTCCGAGAGACTAAGATCACTTTAACGTGGTGGGATACAACAAAACATCTGTATAATTCTATTAAATCAATTATATTCTGAGAAAATCCTTCCCCGCCTAACTGCTGGTGGTTATTCTATTAAATACTTTGAGAGACCTAAATATCACAAACAAAGGATATATATCCATTGCTTCGATTGGTTCATCGCCCCTGATGAAGTCCCAAGGGACGAAACGCGTTGTGAAGCGGATCTGAACTATATGTGGCATATATATATAAAAACTGCGAAATGAAAACTGAATGCTGGATTTGTACCTTATAATAAATGTTACTTGTTTTTATTTAAGTTTTATCTGACTCATTGTATGTAAAGCCACAGAGTGGTATATTTAGCGCACCCCTATCTTCTCTTTCTTCATCATATATATATCTTTTTCCTTTTCTTTTTCTTGTTATACTTGTCCTTTTACCCGTCTTTCTCCCTTTCGCCCATCAACCTGTCTAGTAGAGGGTGAATAAATTTCCAGAGTGGAATCTAGATATGAGAATGATAGGAGATTAACCGCAATAGTTAACACAACAAAATCATCTCTTTAATAAATATTTTCTCACTTCTCTGTCATTATTAGTGTGTGACATATATGTTGAAAAAGTCGGGCACATGCCCAAGCATATCCCTATGTGTATGGTATTCTCCCAATGCACGTTATGTTCACCATAAGATTCAGGTCTGAAACCATGCTATGTATAAAGATCGCATGGAGGCTACACACCTGCAGATATGTGGTGTTTCCAGCACAGAATGAATGAATATCCTGAGTGGAATTTAGATGCAAGAATGTTGTCCCTGTGGGGAGATTAACCGCAACAGTTAACACCTAATAAAATCTTAGTGCTTTGGTCATCTTCATCTTTCTAATAAACATTTATTCACCTGTTTATTATTATCATTGTGTGACACATATGTTGAAAAAGTCAGGTATATGCCTGTATATATCCTTATGTGCACGGTATTCCACCAATGCACGTTATGTTCACCATAAAAAATTCAGGTCTGAAATTATGTTATGTACAAAAATTGCATGGAGGCTACACACCTGCAGATATGTGGTGTGTATGCCGTGCAGGAGAAGATTCAATCCAGCATCAGGATGCTGTTATGTTAGCATATCCCTATGTGTATGGTATTCTCCCAATGCACGTTATGTTCACCATAAGATTCAGGTCTGAAACCATGCTATGTATAAAGATTGCATGGAGGCTACACACCTGCAGATATGTGGTGTTTCCAGCACAGAATGAATGAATATCCTGAGTGGAATTTAGATGCGAGAAAGATGTCCCTGTGGGCAGATTAACCGCAACAGTTAACACCTAACAAAATCTTAGTGCTTTGGTCATCTTCATCTTTCTAATAAACATTTTTTCACTTGTTTATTATTATCATTGTGTGACACATATGTTGAAAAAGTCAGGCACATGCCTGTATATATCCTTATGTGCACGGTATTCCACCAATGCACGTTATGTTCACCATAAAATTCAGGTTTAAAATTATTTTATGTACAAAAATTGCATGGAGGCTACACACCTGCAGATATGTGGTGTGTATGCCGTGCAGGAGAAGATTCAATCCAGCATTAGAATGTGGATTACCATACACACACCCACGGGACGAATGACCAATGAATGGGCGTATTGCACACACCCACCTGCAACACCTCATGTGAATCAATCATTAAGGCAGCAGGTATATAATGGGCTTCCGGGGACCTGCCAGGTTGGTCCTGATGAAGCTATGTTTGCGAAGTGTACACTGACCTAACCCTCAGTGTGTTATTCCCGATTCCCCTCCCCACTTATACTGCATTTTGATTGTGTCCAGTTTTATTTTTAGACCGAGTGAACTCCAGTCTCCACTGGGCTCACTAATTGTCTCAGGCTGCAGCGTGAGACGTCTGCGCTGCATCTTGCTGTTTTACAGAGCTGTTGTTAAGTCGGACGGCGTTGTATTTGGCACGCTGCCACTCACCATAGTCTCTGTTTACTTTTGCCGCTACCTTGTATTTATTAGGAGCAGGCTTTAAGACGGACAGCGTTGTACTTGACACGCTGCCGCCTGCCTTGCTCACTGTGTATGAGCTCCCTCCTTACCTTCCAGAGCAGGCAATAACTCGGACGGCGCTGTAATTGACAGGCCACCGCATGCCTTAGCTCTTTAGAGGGTTATCCACCAGTGTATCATCTCTATACCCCCGGCTAACACGGGGTGCTAGAGGAGTGGCAGTCCTCATTGGCTACCGCAGGCTGGGGAGATCTGCAGTCCCAATTGTATGGTGATTGCTCAGACACTGGTGTGCTTTTTGGAGGGGCCTCTGTAACTCCCTAATTAATACCACACTATCTGGGATTAATTGTTATATTGGTTACACAGTTTCCAAGCCATAGTGCTTAAGGTGATAGGCATTTCCAGATTTCTGGACACAACTCCAATCTGACAGGGCACATATAGTAAAGCATGTTGTACTCCCACAATACTAGTACTCACTGCCTGTCAGCACGGTTCTAATTAAAAAAGAAACACCGTTTGCA
Organism: Crinia signifera; assembly: GCF_055691185.1. Lineage (NCBI taxonomy): Eukaryota > Metazoa > Chordata > Amphibia > Anura > Myobatrachidae > Crinia > Crinia signifera. The sequence continues at coordinate 63,345,119 of NC_139227.1, read as the reverse complement.
AACTCTTAAAGGGGACCACAGGGGAATTGGGCCACACTGAGTGAGGATAAATTCGCTTATCCTTTTTAATACACTGTCCGTGTTTTATGTTTCACTGTTTTGTCTATATTTCGCCTCTTTGTCTTTTAATATAAGTTAATAAAAGCTAAATTTTATGCTATTTTTCTCATGAGGTGCACCACACAGAAAGACATTTCCTTTTTTCCTTTTTGCTTGAATTTTGATATTGTTTAAATGTCAATATTATGAATGTTAACAGTCAGCATGTTGTCCATTTGGTTTTGCATAGACGTATTAAATAACCCAACCATTATTCTAATGGTATCATAAACCTGATACTGCCAGGATCATGTGTGCCTGCAGTTGATGTAGTGGCAAACTATTAATACATTTTAATAAATCACTTTATTCATTATACCTATCATGGCTGTGATGCTGACCTTAATGTAACTATCAACTCTTAGAAATTATACAATATTCCTACAATTAGAACTCTACTGAACCTATATTAACCCCTTCCCGCCGCAGCCTGTTTTTGCCTTCCTGACAGAGCCCTTTTTTTCAAATCTGACAGGTATCACTTAAGTGGGGATAACTTTTTTTTGCTTTTACTTATCCCAGTGATTTTGAGATTGTTTTCTCGTGACACATTGTACTTCAAGTTAGTGGTAAATTTTGGTCGATACAGTCTGTGTTTTTTTGTGAAAAATACCAAAATGTCGTAAATAAATTGAAAATTTTGCAATTTGCAAAATGTTAAATTTTCTGCCTGTGAGACAAATAATCATACCACTCAAAATAGTTAATAACTAACATAGAACATATGTCTACTTTATGTTTCCATCATTATTTCAACCTCCTTTTTATTTTTTTGGACACTAGGAGGCTTAAAATATGAATAGCAAATTCTCAAATTTTCAAGAAAATTTCAAACACTGATTTTTTTAGGGACCAGTTCAGTTCTGATGTGACTTTGAGGGACTTGTATGTGAGACACCCCCATAAATGATGCCATTTCAAAAACTGCACCCCTCACAGTATTCAAAACAGCATTTTGGAAGTTTGTTAACCCTTTAGGTGTTTCACAGGAATTAAAACAAAGTGTAGGTGAAATTTCAAAATTTCATTTTTTTTGCAGATTTTCAATTTTAATACATTTTTCTAAGGAACACAGTAGATTTTACTAGAGAAATGTGACGAAAAATTGATTCCCCCAATTCTTTTGTTTTCATAAATATCCTATATGTGGCCCTAGTGTGCACGTTGACCAAACCACAGGCCTTATAATAGAAGGAGCACCTACTTGATTTTGGAGCCTCCTTTTTATGAGATTATTTTTTAGGCACCATGTAGGTTTCTAGGCACCATAAGATGCTAAAAGTTAGGAACCCCCCCACAAGTGACCCCATTTTGCAAACTACACCCCTCAGGGAATTCATCTAGGGGTATAGTGTACATTTCAAACCCCCAGGGGTTTCACCAATTGTGGTACAACTGGGCTGTGAAAATGAAAAATTACATTGTTTTACACAAAAATGCAGTTCTGGCTCAAAATTTTTCATTTTCACAAGGAATGAAGGAGACAAAGCACCCCAAAATCTGTGCCCCAATTTCTCCCGAGTACGGCAATGCCTCATATGTGACCAAAAAATACCATTTGGGTGCATGGCAGGACTCAGAAGGGAAGGAGTGATTTTTGGATTTTGCAGCACAGATTCTGGTGGAATGAATGGTGGGTGCTGTGTTGCATTAGCAAGACCCCCGAAGCACCAATACAGTGGAACCCCCCCACAAGTGACCCCATTTTGCAAACTACTCCCCTCAGGGAATTCATCTAGGGGTATAGTGTACATTTCAAACCCCCAGGGGTTTCACCAATTGTGGTACAACTGGGCTGTGAAAATGAAAAATTACATTTTTTGACACAAAAATGCAGTTCTGGCTCAAAATTTTTCATTTTCACAAGGAATGAAGGAGACAAGGCACCCCAAAATCTGTGCCCCAATTTCTCCCGAGTACGGCAATGCCTCATATGTGACCAAAAAATACCATTTGGGTGCATGGCAGGACTCAGAAGGGAAGGGGTGATTTTTGGATTTTGCAGCACAGATTCTGGTGGATTGAATGGTGGGTGCTATGTTGCATTAGCAAGACCCCCGAAGCACCAATACAGTGGATCCCCCCCACAAGTGACCCCATTTTGCAAACTACTCCCCTCAGGGAATTCATCTAGGGGTATAGTGTACATTTCAAACCCCCAGGGGTTTCACCAATTGTGGTACAACTGGGCTGTGAAAATGAAAAATTACATTTTTTTACACAAAAATGCAGTTCTGGCTCAAAATTTTTCATTTTCACAAGGAATGAAGGAGACAAAGCACCCCAAAATCTGTGCCCCAATTTCTCCCGAGTACGGCAATGCCTCATATGTGACAAAAAAATACCATTTGGGTGCATGGCAGGACTCAGAAGGGAAGGAGTGATATTTGGATTTTGCAGCACACATTCTGGTGGAATGAATGGTGGGTGCTATGTTGCATTAGCAAGACCCCCGAAGCACCAATACAGTGGAACCCCCCCACAAGTGACCCCATTTTGCAAACTACACCCCTCAGGGAATTCATCTAGGGGTATAGTGTACATTTCAAACCCCCAGGGGTTTCACCAATTGTGGTACAACTGGGCTGTGAAAATGAAAAATTACATTTTTTACACAAAAATGCAGTTCTGGCTCAAATTTTTTCATTTTCACAAGAAATGAAGGAGACAAAGCACCCCAAAATCTGTGCCCCAATTTCTCCCGAGTACGGCAATGCCTCATATGTGACCAAAACATACCATTTGGGTGCATGGCAGGACTCAGAAGGGAAGGAGTGATTTTTGGATTTTGCAGCACAGATTCTGGTGGAATGAATGGTGGGTGCTATGTTGCATTAGCAAGACCCCCGAAGCACCAATACAGTGGAACCCCCCCACAAGTGACCCCATTTTGCAAACTACACCCCTCAGGGAATTCATCTAGGGGTATAGTGTACATTTCAAACCCCCAGGGGTTTCACCAATTGTGGTCCAACTGGGCTGTGAAAATGAAAAATTACATTTTTTTTACACAAAAATGCAGTTCGGGCTCAAAATTTTTCATTTTCACAAGGAATGAAGGAGACAAAGCACCCCAAAATCTTTGCCCCAATTTCTCCCGAGTACGGCAATGCCTCATATGTGACCAAAAATGGCAGGACTCAGAAGGGAAGGAGTGATATTTGGATTTTGCAGCACACATTCTGGTGGAATGAATGTTGGGTGCTATGTCACATTAGCAAGACCCCCAAAGCACCAATACAGTGGAATCCCCCCACAAGTGACCCCATTTTGCAAACTACACCCCTCAGGGAATTCATCTAGGGGTATAGTGTACATTTCAAACCCCCAGGGGTTTCACCAATTGTGGTACAACTGGGCTGTGAAAATGAAAAATTACATTTTTTTTACACAAAAATGCAGTTCGGGCTCAAAATTTTTCATTTTCACAAGGAATGAAGGAGACAAAGCACCCCAAAATCTGTGCCCCAATTTCTCCCGAGTACGGCAATGCCTCATATGTGAACAAAAATGGCAGGACTCAGAAGGGAAGGAGTGATATTTGGATTTTGCAGCACACATTCTGGTGGAATGAATGGTGGGTGCTATGTCGCATTAGCAAGACCCCCAAAGCACCAATACAGTGGAACCCCCCCACAAGTGACCCCATTTTGCAAACTACACCCCTCAGGGAATTCATCTAGGGGTATAGTGTACATTTCAATCCCCCAGGGGTTTCACCAATTGTGGTACAACTGGGCTGTGAAAATGAAAAATTACATTTTTTTTACACAAAAATGCAGTTCGGGCTCAAAATTTTTCATTTTCACAAGGAATGAAGGAGACAAAGCACCCCAAAATCTGTGCCCCAATTTCTCCCGAGTACGGCAATGCCATATATGTGACCAAAAATGGCAGGACTCAGAAGGGAAGGAGTGATATTTGGATTTTGCAGCACACATTCTGGTGGAATGAATGGTGGGTGCTATGTGGCATTAGCAAGACCCCCGAAGCACGGTGAAATGATGAACCTAATAATCCATAGATGTGTGGTATATTTTAAAACACTCCTTTATACATAGGCCGGGTTTGTCGGGGCAAGTTTCACAGTGGAAAATAGTATCCTTTCTTATTCCCTTTTTATAGCAAACTTTGCACCTTTTTTGTGTCCTGCCCTTTTTTGCAGTGGAGGGGATTTCGTTAGGAAAATGCTGCCCTGGTACAATACGGGGGCCAGTACTAGAAGTACTGGGGCCCTCTGCCTGCTGGTTCCCAAATATTAGGCCCTTTATGACTTCCTCTTGAAAGTGCATAAATGTCCCCCTCTGGCTGGTAGAACGGAATAGCTCGTAAGCGTTATACAGTGCCATCTGGATGATATACACGGCCAGCTTCTTGTACCAGATTTTTGTTTTCCGCAGGGCACTGTACGGCTTCAGTACCTGATCTGAAAGATCCACTCCGCCCATGTACTTATTGTAATCTAGGATACAATTAGGTTTTGAGGTGTGGGTACTGGCAGGATTTATGCACCATTTTGTATGCTGTTCTCCATCTTGTCTCAAATGCCTTATAGTGAGTGGAAAATTACATGTTTCTATTCTGCTTTGTGACAGTCTGCTGCTGCTCAAGGCTGCGTTGCTCAAGGTTATTTCCTGTAAGATGTATTTCACATGTTTTCTACAAAAACTGTCTGTTCTCCCATGTCCTTGTATAATAATAACATATATCCCCTAGACAGTAACTGGAACTCCTCCCTGCTACACCCCTGTATCATCCAATCATCTCTTGTCAAGCCCATGCATGCTATACTGTATAAATATGCTGTATGTGTAAACAATAAATCAGTGTTGTACCTTGCATACATGATGGTCTTCTTTTCTGATCAGCATATACAGGGTTAACACTCACGGAGCTCTAAGGGGGCCATCAAATTGAGGAAGAAGGGATAAAGGAAGATTGGTTAAAGTCCAACTCCCTATCCAGAGGTAGGTTAGAGTCCACCTCAGGAGGTAGGTTAAAGTAACCACTCCTAACAGCTGGGGGCCCGGCCCGGGATTTCGATCTTCGTTCCCGTTGAACTGTTGACACCCATACGTGGTCTGTTGCCTGTTCTCGGATCACGGACATATCGAATCCTGAATCCGTATAGACCTTTACTTCAAAAGTAGTAAAGTTTCAGCTGGTTGTTTTATAGTGTGCACACGCAGATCAGTGATCTGGTAATATATAAAGAGTGACCTAAGGGGTCCGCTCATTAGTCACCTCAATTTGATCGCCCTTTTTTCTATATGGCCATTTCTTACTATCCTTTTTTTACAGTATAAGTTGTATTACGTGTAATATCCTTGTGTGGTTGGTAAGTGAACACACATGCGATATATGTATTTAACTTGTACATCTTGTGCGGTTGGTAAGTTGACGCACACTAACTCTTTCTCTCTCTTGTCTCATTGATTACTGTATGCCAATAGACTTGCGGACTATATGCTCCCCTCTCTTTGGGGTAACGCAACGTGAGGCTTCATATGCAGTTTTCAGGATAAAACCACTTGACTCTATCCACTGTCACGTAGACAGTCTGTGGTTATAACTAACCAATCATAAACATTAATTTTTATGAGATGTATAAAGTGAATACATAATTCACACAGTATTCAGATAAAGACCAACCCTTTCAGTCTGCTGCTGTAGGTACACTCCTGCCTTACTGAAACGGCGCCCCTGGTCTGGATACTAAGAATTTTTCACGCTCTCATATTTCATCCATTCTCATACTTCATCTACGTCTATGTCACACCCCAGACATCCATACATAGGTACTTGTTTAAATTGTAAATGTAGTATCGTCCTCTGGTACCATAACCCCGACAGAGACGATTATTGGCCCAAATTGACATCTGTCATTAGAGAACCCACAAGATTTAAACTCACAACAAAGACATCATCTAATGGCACCGTTTTAGAATCCGTTATTATATTGGGTTGTCATTTGGATACAGGACTTATTGAAAAATACATTGATCAGACATACCCATTTTTCTTAACAGATATACCAATTAACCTTTTCACATATCCTATTATCTGTCCTAAAACTTTAGACCAGATCCACAAGTTACCTGAAGGTAGTCAACTACTCTATTTCCTTGACTTTAGTCAAAACCCTGAACATCAGGAACAAATTAAAAGGTGGAGAAAGTTCTCACACAAACATAAAAGGACATAAACTAAACATGGGTTCAAAAATTAGTAAAAATAAAATAATTTCCTATCCACCACCCTTACCCAATGAAACTTGTAAGGAATATGTAGCCCGTAATTCTTCTACAGACTATTTCCTAATTGACCCCTGGGTAGATAACCTGGCAGGTTGGTCGGAAAAATGTAGTCCCAACCCCTTCCCTAGAGACGGCTCTAATTATCCTTTCTTTATGCAAATGATAAAAGGTCTTTGTCTTGGGGACAAAGAAGCCTTCCCCTGGTATACAGGAGATCCCACCTGGGATATGAAATACATGCGTGCAGGAGGTGCACAATGGCTTATTATTGCACCTTTCTGGCATGACACCAATTTGACAAAGAAACAAAAGAAAATTAGAGACGTCACTGCAAAACTCCATAAAATAGAGGAGACTCGTATCAATAAGGAACTTAAAGTCCTTTCACCTCCACCTTACAGTCCAGTATACCCTTCCCTCACGGATACAGAACTGATGGCCGTGGGTCACCATGTTCTACATCCTACCGCACCTCCACCCAAACCAGATCTTAAATTAGATGATAAAAAGGAAACTAATACTGAGGATATGCCTTTGTTAGAGGGAGAAGAGAAAGGACCTTTAGCAAAAAGCACCAGAGTATCAGCAGACAAATCATTAGTTACTACAGAACTTGGCCCGAAGACAACAAAATCTGGTGCCACCTATGATGGCACAACAACTCAATACTGTCCCTTCATGACAATTGGTGACCAATTACTTGTTAAACCAATTGACATAGAAGACCTAAATAGGATCATTAAACACTGCCCAAAACCCTCTGTAACCGCGGCAGGAACCATTGCCTATCTGAAGAAAGCATGTGTAGGCAGAAATTACACCCATGATGACATAAAACTGATTGTCGATAATGTAATCGACCATCACCATGCGTGGGATTGGGGTAAGATCAAAAGTTTCAAAAACATTACAACCACGGTAGGAACAGCAGAATACCCCTTAAATAATTCAGACGCAATAGCCACAATGTGGACAGAAATAGAAGCAGGGATGACCAAGATCTTCAAAATGAGGTCCTCATTGCCTGTCGCAGTGGCGTGTAAACAAAAACCCACTGAATCAGTCACTGAATTTTGGAAGAGATTTAAAAGATGCTGGACTGAGGAAGCGGGACTATTTCTTGAAATATTCTCCTTACTCATTTCCACCTTTATCAATAACCTGCACCCCTCCATTTCCACGCCAGTTAAACAAAGTGTCTCTTCCTGGACTTCAGACACCCTCCAAGAATTTGAGACCCATTTGTATGAAAAGGAGGCAGCTGGATGTTTTGACATGAAAAAGACAATTGTCACAACACACAGTTATCAACAAGACAACAGGGGCCCATCAAATAGACAGAGTAGGGCACCCCAATATGGTCAAAGGAAACCCTTCAGACCACCACAAGGCCCACCACACCAACACCATCGGGCCCCTCTTTACAACAGAGATAATAACACTGGCACAATAGCAAAAGACACAACATGTTACAATTGTGGCCAAGACACACACTGGGCTAGGGAATGCCCATTCCCACCCCAAAGACCACAACAACCATATCGACCTCCACCAGGCACACACAGGTCTCAGCAACCATCTTTCACACAAGGGCCACCCAGAGTAGCACGTGGCCCCACACCCGTCCAAGAACATGTACGTTTTAGAGTTGATTGGTCCGACCCCACCTTGTGACGGGGCCCGAAGGAGGGTGTCCTATCTTTTGTACAATTCACCACACACTGGGAAGACGCACCCCTTATCACTTTATATGTTAATGGAAAGAAGCTACCCTTTTTGGTAGATAGCGGTGCCACAACCAGTGTCCTGTGTTCATTACACTATGATGGTGAATTGCAAAAGACTACTCCTTCAATGGGAATCAATGGGATACCCACTGACACTTATCTGACTGACGAACTGATCATACAGTCCATGAACGGACATTACTTAGGAGAACATCAGTTCAGGGTTATTTCAGAATGCCCTGTTAACTTGTTGGGAAGGGATCTTTTCAACAAATTCCACATCTCCATTACACCCTCACCCAAAGGAAGTGGACTTCACGTCACTTCACCACACTTCCTAATGTCCCAAGATTCACTTGATACCTCAATTGACAAAATCAATGCAGAAATTTGGGCCAAGGGTCCCTATGACACAGGCCTCATACCCTGTACACCATACAAAGCCAAACTCAAGCCAGACTCTAGTCACGTGTACAGCAAACAATACCCTTTATCATCAGAGAAAATTGACGGTCTTAGACCAATGATACAGGAGTTTTTAAAAGAAGGCATACTGAGATATGTGATCTCACCATACTGCACACCCATCAACCCGGTCGCTAAGGCTGATGGAAGTATTAGATTTGTACAGGACTTGAGGAAGGTAAATGACCTCATAGTCCCAATTGCACCAATAGTGCCAGACATTAACACACTCATTTCAGCCATCCCTGCAGACGCAGCATTTTTCACAGTAGCCGATCACCCAGAAGTGACATGTCGGCTGTACCCATACCCGACGCCGACATAATTTTTGTCGACGGCTCCTGCAGTCGACCAAATGACAAAACATACCAGACAGGCTACGCAGTAGTTAAACTTCCTCAAACTGTCCTTGAAGCAAAAGCAGTTCCTCTGCAATCAGCACAGGCTGCTGAGCTAATCGCTCTCACCAGAGCTTGTCACTTGTACACAGGAAAACCTGTCAACATTTACACAGACTCCAAATTTGCTTATGGCGTTGTTCACGACCACGGCATGATTTGGCAGCGCCGAGGTTTCACAGGCGCTGATGGAAAAGGCATCTCACATGCCCAACTTATTGCTGACTTATTGCACGCAATCACATTGCCCTCACACATTGCCATTCTCCATTGCAAAGCACATACTGGTGGAAAAGATGATATCTCACGGGGCAATGCCCTCGCTGACACTGCTGCAAAACAAGCTGCTGCCACATCCACATACAACCTCACACTTACCATAATGTCACCACCGTCACTAGAAGACACATACTTACTTACAGAATTACAGGCAACTGCCTCTAACTCTGATTTATCAGATTGGACATACCCAATTCTGCAGAAGAATCCACGGACTGGATTAATCTGCAAAGAGGGGAAACCCTGTATCCCCCAAACAAGTGCCTCACTGTTCATAGCACACTATCACGGAGTAGGTCACCACAGCAAAGTCACGACAACACTGCTCCTCACCAATGATTTTTACATCACAAATGCAAAAGAACTTGTCACCCAATATGTTGGTAGATGTATTGTGTGTCTTAGAAACAACCCTAACAATCCCAATAAAGCAAAACACCAACATCTTGAATACCCCACCACTCCGTTTACTCACCTGCAGATTGATTTTACCCATATACCAGGTACAGGGAAACAGGAATACGCTTTGGTCATAGTTGATATGTTCTCACGCTGGGCGGAGGCATATCCAACAAAGTCCGAAGATGCAAAAAACTGTAGCCCGCATTCTCACGCAGGAGATCATTCCGCGCTGGGGATGCCCGCTACAAATCAATAGTGATAAAGGTTCTGCTTTTACTGCCAAAGTCACTGCTGAACTAGTTAAAGCCCTCCAAATAGATTGGAAATTCCACATTCCGTACCACCCACAGAGTTCAGCTATTGTCGAACGCATGAACCGCACCTTGAAGGATAAATTGAGAAAGGCTACTGGGGGCACCTTCACAAAATGGAAGCAAGTCCTTCCTATTGTGTTAGCTGAAATAAGAATGACGCCACAAAAGACTCTAGGTTACTCCCCTTTTGAAATACTAATGGGACGCCCCTTCCCCACCCCCTGGGCAAGGAAACCACTAGTCACACAAGCAGGAGATTTAGAAGTAATCAGAGAAGAATATGTAAGGACTTTAATACACAGACTAGACGAAATTGAACATGAAGTTGTACTTAAAAATCCTTGTCATCCACAGAAACCTACACATCCATTCCAAGTCGGAGACAAAGTTGTGGTTAAAGTCCTTCCACGCAACAAGAATCCAGGTGATTTCTCCTACGGTCCTGAGACAGAGGTGGTCGCTGTGACAAGAACTGCTGTGCTCACCGATGACAACCCAACGTGGATCCACGCATCCAGAGTGAAGAAAATCCCTACTCCAACTACTTTCGACACAGAGGTCGACACCGATCCTGAGATTGACACAGACCGGACCAGTGAGGTACTAACGGGAGTTAATAACTCTGACCTCCTACGAGGAGAAGAATTGCCGGTAGGGGATCCAGACATCGAGGAAAACGGAATTCCTACTGAGGCCGAGAGGACCCTTGAAGGAAATGATTCCCCCTATCTTAGCTCTGCTGACTTTACTCGCTCTTGTTCTTTATAATTTCTGTACCGCAGAAGTGGATATTACCAGTCAGGATGATGTGCTTACCCTTTGGTACAATTCATCTACCACTCGCGTGGCCACTTACCGAATAAACTATGATACGGTCATACCTAGTAACATGTGGTCCATGCCATCCAAATCAGCTCTCAGCCAGACTAAAAATGTATATATTTGTGTCACAGATGATTATTATTGGGGAAATAACTGCAATTATTGGGGAGCAGTGGGGTGGAATTCAGGTATCGACTGGGCATACAAACCCACCTTGGCTATTGATCGAAAGGACAAGTATGGTAAGCCATTACTTTCTAGGATGACTATCACTAAGGATAACGGTAGATATGACTATTATTGCACTATAAATATTGAAAATCCCAGCCCCAGTGATGCTGGATTGTATGTTCTAGGGGTATGGTGGGGAGGTGGATATGCCAGTGATAGACAACAATTCTATCTCAAAGATATGTTTAACAATCAGGAATACCTTTCCCTCCGTAAGCCACCATCCCCCGCCAGGCCCCAGCCATTATCCCCATTCAAACCACACATAAGTACCTTTAAAGATATGGTTGCTATCAGTAATCCCACATATGAGGACACCATGTCCATAGAGACAGGTTTAGCTGATGTGAATTTTTGGTTAGAATGGATGAAATACAATGCACGACAGACTAACCGAACTGACTGTTATGTATGTGCTAAGTCCAGACCCCACCTTGGTACCGTCCCCCTTAACATACCAGAATCAGAGGATGAATGTTTTTTTACCTTATACACTGGCAATAAAACTAAAGATAATGAATGTGAGTTATGGAAGAAGAACTACCCCATCTTAGAAAAAAACACCAATCCAGGTAACACAATCACCATATATCCAGGCAACTATACTTGTTACTGTTCTAATGTCACTAAGGGGGTAGATCTGAAAACATTCCCGGATGGTTACTGTGCCATCCGCAGGTATGTAACCTTACCCATCATGAAGAAATCCCTTGGTGACATTTATTTCATTTGTGGGGACATGAAAATTAGAGCAAAGCTTGACAGTGTATGGAGAGGCGAATGTGCTCTCTCAAAAATCATTATGCCTATCCATATTTTGCCAACAGCCATTGAAACACCTTCACCCCTACCTGACCCACACCCTAGACAAAAGAGAAGTACCCCACTGGAAAGCTTTGACCCACACGTATACATTGATACTATTGGTGTACCCCGGGGTGTCCCAGACGAGTTCAAGGCCCGAGATGAAGTAGCTGCTGGCTTTGAATCTCTGCTGCCCCAGGTTACAATCAATAAGAATGTTGCATGGATAAACTATATGTATTATAATCAACAGAGATTTGTTAATGATACAAAGGATGCCTTGAAAGGTATTGCAGAACAACTGGAGGCCACATCACAGATGACATTCCAGAATCGCATGGCCCTGGATATGATCTTGGCCGAGAAAGGTGGTACATGTGTATACATAAACACAGTTGCAGGATGTTGCACCTTCATTCCTGACAATACAGGTCCCAATGGCAAAGTCACACTAGCCATTAAAAAATTAGAAGACTTATCCCGAGAGCTCAAGGAAAACTCAGGTGTCACTGACCCCTGGGCTGCTTGGTTCGGCTGGATGAGCAACTGGAAACATGCCTTAACTCAACTAGGTATCATTACACTTACTGTACTTCTGTTCATCATAATCGTTGCTTACTGTATTTTTCCACTAGGCAGGAGAATAGTTTCCAAATATATAGGTACCACAACACCTGTTGCTATTATGTATATTGATCTTTCCTCCGAAACCCCTACACCCGATGACTATGCTACATATGTGAGGGAACAGCGTATTAAAAGGAAAAGCACACGTGAGAATCAAATAATTTAAATAAATTATGATTCTAAGAGGGGATTGAAAGGATTTATGCACCATTTTGTATGCTGTTCTCCATCTTGTCTCAAATGCCTTATAGTGAGTGGAAAATTACATGTTTCTATTCTGCTTTGTGACAGTCTGCTGCTGCTCAAGGCTGCGTTGCTCAAGGTTATTTCCTGTAAGATGTATTTCACATGTTTTCTACAAAAACTGTCTGTTCTCCCATGTCCTTGTATAATAATAACATATATCCCCTAGACAGTAACTGGAACTCCTCCCTGCTACACCCCTGTATCATCCAATCATCTCTTGTCAAGCCCATGCATGCTATACTGTATAAATATGCTGTATGTGTAAACAATAAATCAGTGTTGTACCTTGCATACATGATGGTCTTCTTTTCTGATCAGCATATACAGGGTTAACACTCACGGAGCTCTAAGGGGGCCATCAAATTGAGGAAGAAGGGATAAAGGAAGATTGGTTAAAGTCCAACTCCCTATCCAGAGGTAGGTTAGAGTCCACCTCAGGAGGTAGGTTAAAGTAACCACTCCTAACAGGAACCCCCCCACAAGTGACCCCATTTTGCAAACTACACCCCTCAGGGAATTCATCTAGGGGTATAGTGTACATTTCAAACCCCCAGGGGTTTCACCAATTGTGGTACAACTGGGCTGTGAAAATGAAAAATTACATTTTTTACACAAAAATGCAGTTCTGGCTCAAATTTTTTCATTTTCACAAGAAATGAAGGAGACAAAGCACCCCAAAATCTGTGCCCCAATTTCTCCCGAGTACGGCAATGCCTCATATGTGACCAAAACATACCATTTGGGTGCATGGCAGGACTCAGAAGGGAAGGAGTGATTTTTGGATTTTGCAGCACAGATTCTGGTGGAATGAATGGTGGGTGCTATGTTGCATTAGCAAGACCCCCGAAGCACCAATACAGTGGAACCCCCCCACAAGTGACCCCATTTTGCAAACTACACCCCTCAGGGAATTCATCTAGGGGTATAGTGTACATTTCAAACCCCCAGGGGTTTCACCAATTGTGGTCCAACTGGGCTGTGAAAATGAAAAATTACATTTTTTTTACACAAAAATGCAGTTCGGGCTCAAAATTTTTCATTTTCACAAGGAATGAAGGAGACAAAGCACCCCAAAATCTTTGCCCCAATTTCTCCCGAGTACGGCAATGCCTCATATGTGACCAAAAATGGCAGGACTCAGAAGGGAAGGAGTGATATTTGGATTTTGCAGCACACATTCTGGTGGAATGAATGTTGGGTGCTATGTCACATTAGCAAGACCCCCAAAGCACCAATACAGTGGAATCCCCCCACAAGTGACCCCATTTTGCAAACTACACCCCTCAGGGAATTCATCTAGGGGTATAGTGTACATTTCAAACCCCCAGGGGTTTCACCAATTGTGGTACAACTGGGCTGTGAAAATGAAAAATTACATTTTTTTTACACAAAAATGCAGTTCGGGCTCAAAATTTTTCATTTTCACAAGGAATGAAGGAGACAAAGCACCCCAAAATCTGTGCCCCAATTTCTCCCGAGTACGGCAATGCCTCATATGTGAACAAAAATGGCAGGACTCAGAAGGGAAGGAGTGATATTTGGATTTTGCAGCACACATTCTGGTGGAATGAATGGTGGGTGCTATGTCGCATTAGCAAGACCCCCAAAGCACCAATACAGTGGAACCCCCCCACAAGTGACCCCATTTTGCAAACTACACCCCTCAGGGAATTCATCTAGGGGTATAGTGTACATTTCAATCCCCCAGGGGTTTCACCAATTGTGGTACAACTGGGCTGTGAAAATGAAAAATTACATTTTTTTACACAAAAATGCAGTTCGGGCTCAAAATTTTTCATTTTCACAAGGAATGAAGGAGACAAAGCACCCCAAAATCTGTGCCCCAATTTCTCCCGAGTACGGCAATGCCTCATATGTGACCAAAAATGGCAGGACTCAGAAGGGAAGGAGTGATATTTGGATTTTGCAGCACACATTCTGGTGGAATGAATGGTGGGTGCTATGTGGCATTAGCAAGACCCCCGAAGCACGGTGAAATGATGAACCTAATAATCCATAGATGTGTGGTATATTTTAAAACACTCCTTTATACATAGGCCGGGTTTGTCGGGGCAAGTTTCACAGTGGAAAATAGTATCCTTTCTTATTCCCTTTTTATAGCAAACTTTGCACCTTTTTTTGTGTCCTGCCCTTTTTTGCAGTGGAGGGGATTTCGTTAGGAAAATGCTGCCCTGGTACAATACGGGGGCCAGTACTAGAAGTACTGGGGCCCTCTGCCTGCTGGTTCCCAAATATTAGGCCCTTTATGACTTCCTCTTGAAAGTGCATAAATGTCCCCCTCTGGCTGGTAGAACGGAATAGCTCGTAAGCGTTATACAGTGCCATCTGGATGATATACACGGCCAGCTTCTTGTACCAGATTTTTGTTTTCCGCAGGGCACTGTACGGCTTCAGTACCTGATCTGAAAGATCCACTCCGCCCATGTACTTATTGTAATCTAGGATACAATTAGGTTTTGAGGTGTGGGTACTGGTACCTCGTACAGGGACGGAGGTGGTACTGTCTCCATGAATTGTTGTCAGTATAAGGACATCCCTCTTGTCCTTATATTTGACCAACAACATATTTTCGGTGGATTGTGCCCTGCTTTCACCCCTTCTCAGTACTTGGGCAATGTGCGTTTTTGGGAGGCCTCTTTGGTTCTTGCGCACAGTACCGCAAGCTGCTGTACCTCTTGAACCAAAGGCCTTAAACAGGGGGATGCTAGTGTAAAAGTTATCCACATAGAGGTGATAACCTTTATCCAGGAAGGGGTGCACTAAATCCCAGACAATTTTTCCACTAACACCTACGAGGGAGGGGGGGCATTCTGGCGGTTCAATTCTTGAATCCTTCCCTTCATACACCCTAAACCTGTGGGTGTACCCTGAGGTGCTTTCACACAGTTTATAAATTTTTATGCCATACCTTGCCCTCTTACTGGGAAGGTACTGGCGGAATTTAACCCTTCCTTTAAAATGTATAAGGGACTCGTCGATACAAATAAATTTTTCAGGGATGTACATCTCTGCAAATTTGGCACTGAAATGATCAATGACCGGCCTGACTTTGAATAGCCGGTCAAAGGTGGGATCATCTCTGGGTGGGCACTGTTCATTATCGGTGTAATGTAAAAATTTAAGGATTGTCTCAAAACGAGTCCGAGTCATGGCCATACGGTAAAGTGGGGTGCTGTACAGAACATCTGTACTCCAATATTGCCTAATTTCTGGCTTTTTTACTATGCCCATATGTAACACCAGACCCCAAAACGTCATCATCTCTACTGCATCTACAGGGGTCCACCTAGCAAATGATGACGTGGGGTTTTGAGCAATAAACTGCTGGGCATATAAATTACTTTGGTCCACCATTAAATTTATAAAATCATCAGAGAAAAATAATTTGAAAAAGTCAATTTCTCTGAGACCTGTTGAATCAAATTGGATTCCTGGGATGGCCAAAAACTCAGGAACCTGGGGCTCAAAATTGTCTGGTGGTGGGGTCCATACGGGATCAATCATTTGGGGGGGGGGGGTCTCAGCTGCTCTACGGGGGCGTCTTTGAGGGGGTCCCTCATCACTAGAGGAGGAAGATGAGGTTAAGACGAATCCTTCAAATTCCCCGCTTGCATCACTGGCTGTGTCAGAGTCAGAGGCAAGCATGGCATATGCCTCCTCCGCTGAATACATTCTTTGGGATGACATTTGGGATGCCATTTTTATTTTTGTGTTTCTGTAAGTGTAATGTTTCAACACGTGTATAGTGTAGGGGGGGTACAAACTTTATTTCAACACGGGGGGTATGTAGTGTGTAGTGTGTATGTAGTGCAGAAAAAAAAATACTTTATACAGGAATTTGATCCCAATAAAAAAACAAAAAATTAGATCAACCCTGTGGCAAAAATGATGATCTGTGATGTACGTCACTCAGCAACTTCAAGGCAGCTTTTGGTACAACCTTGAAGGGGTTAAAAAAAAAAAAAAAAAAAGGTCCTGCGCCAAAAATTGAGCACAGATGTTGGTCAGTAACGTCCGTCACTGAACAGCGCTCAAAGGCAACAGGAATTTGATCCAAAAAAAAAAAAAAATAGATCAACCCTGTGCCGAAAATGCTGATCAGTGATGTACGTCACTGATCAGCGCTCAGCGGCCACAGGACACCCACAAAAGCAACGTGGGTGTAAAAACAATTTTAAAAAAAATAAACTACAGCACTCTCCAAAAAAAAAAACAATTTAAAAAAACTGCAGAAAAAAAATTATATCAACCCTGTGCCAAAAATGATGTTCAGTGCTGTATGTCACTGATCAGCGCTCAGCGGCCACAGGACACCCACAAAAGCAACGTGGGTGTAAAAACAATTTAAAAAAAATAAACCACAGCACTCTCCAAAAAAAAACAATTTAAAAAAAATTGCAGAAAAAAAATTATATCAACCCTGTGCCAAAAATGCTGTTCAGTGATGTACGTCACTGATCAGCGCTCAGCGGCCACAGGACACCCACAAAAGCAACGTGGGTGTAAAAACAAAACCCCACTGCACTCTCCAAAAAAAAAAAAAACTGCAGATCAGTGATGCAGTGATGCAACACTGATTAGCAGTGAGGGGCAGCCGGCACACAACTGTGGGTGCAACCTGACAGGGTATATATAAAAAAAAAACCCTGCACCCCCAAAAAGTTGCTGATCAGTTAATTTATACTGATCAGCACAAAAGGGGGGGCAGCAGGGGGGGCAGCAGTCAGTTGCACAGGCAGCACAACCTTTGGTGCAACTGACAGGTATATATATAAAAAAAAAACCTGCACCCCCAAAACGTTGCTGATCAGCACAGATATACTGATCAGCACAAAAGGGGGGGCAGCAGACACAAAATATAGCACTCTCTATCACTCTCTCTCACTATCTCTCACTATCTCTCACTATCTCTCACTCTATGACACTGCAGCAGCAGCACACAGGAAGTCACAAGATCCAGGAAGCATCCAGCTGCTGGCAGCACGCTACCAGCGGTGATCAGGTAAGTATCAGGCAAGGATCAGGTCAGTATATCACGACAGATTGGCACGGTGACCGCTCTGCACGCAATTCCAGACCGGAATGGCGTCTGCAGCGCAGTCACCGTTAGTTTAAATCACGCGCCATGGCTGTGATTGGTCCGTCGGTCCGACGGACCAATCACAGCCTTGGGGGCAGGTGGGGTGAGGTGTGGTCATCACCGGTGACCCCCTCACACCCCCTCACACCCGGCGGTGATTGATCCCTGTGTTACCGAGCGTCTGATTCGCCGGTAACACAGGAAAACGCTGCGATTGGCTGTTCACATTGAACAGCCAATCGCAGCGATCGCCGACGGGGGGGAGGCATCGCCGCCCCCCCCTGGGCATGCTGGGACATGTCTGCTGTCAGGGACAGCAGACATGTTTAAACTGTCACCGCGTCTATAGACGCGGTGACAGTTTAAAGTCATGACGTATATATACGTCATGTGTCGGGAAGTACATCCCGGCCATGACGTATATATACGTCAAATGTCGGGAAGGGGTTAAAGGGGTATATTTACTATAGTGAGAGTTTTTAGAAGTTGAGTTTTTGCTCATAACAACCAATCAGATTCTACTTATCATTTATCTAGCAACTTCTAAAAATTAAAGCTAGAATCTGATTGGTTGCTAGGGGAATCTTCTCCAATTCTGAAAACCTGCACTGCCTGTTGGACTGGTACTACTTTTACCTGACACTCATCCAAATTAAAATTCTTACATTTTCCTTTTTCACATGTGACTTAGTATGAATGCAAATATGGGTGTGAACTAATGTCAGACTTATTAAAATTCTTTTGTTCAAGAAGCTACTGCATCAGTGTGATCCTCACATTCTTTAGCAAGTGTGTCAGAACTTGCTGCTGTTATTAAAATAAATCTGGACGTTCACTTCATCATTCTCAGTCCACAGTGCCATTTTTATCTGTGTGACCCTATTGGCTATGATTAATTTTAATAATATGAACTGTAATATTCAAGTATTTCAAATACTAAGGGTGAATTCAATCACCCATGGTAATTTACCAGAGTAATTGATTCCCAGGGGCTATCCAATTTGCTCCAAAGACAGGCTGTCACTTAAGATTAGCAATTATCAGCAATTCTTTTTTTGGGACCCGCAGGCTGCAGAGGACTCAAAAAAAAAAAAATAGCCAATAAGTGCCCTCTTTTTTTCACTGCAGCTATAAAAACAAACAGCCATATGGATAGTGGTAGATGCTCAATTAGTTCAGTAATACCACTCAGGTGCATGCAAGGTAGTGGTTAATACTGAGTAAGTAAAAAAAGACATTGTTTCCCCCAGCTCACTGAATGGTATTAGTAACCAATCTTGAACACTACATGATAATAGAATTCAGAGATATTGGTTACATATACCTGCGCAGGTGTATGATATGCCCATAGGCGTGCGCACGGGGGGTGCCGGGGGTGCACAGGATTGCACGCAAAGTTCACAGCAGCAGCACCCGGTGGCCGGCGGCAGTCAGGAATGCATCACTTGCCTGCCGCCGCCGCCACCGGTCTCCAGCCCGCAGTCCAAACATATCACGGTGGCTGGGTGTTACCACTGCGGCCGTGGGGGATGAACCTGAAGCGCTGGCTGGGCTGTGGGCACTGAGCTCCATTCAAGCCAGCCCTCGGCTCCGCCTCTATAGACATCACAGAGCACACAACGCGGTGACGTCACAGTGCGCAACCGTCCTCCAGCCCACGCTCCCGTCGTCCTGCTGCCTCAGAGCCGGCAGCAGGCGTGCCACAGACAGTGATATCCACGCTGAGCAGGAGCCAGCATTCATCCTTGGAGGAAGCAAGCAAGCTAGTTTAGGTATTTATAGTATTCTTTGCTTGGTTAAGGGAAGAAAATAGCTATTAACTTTTAAAGTAATGTGAAACTGATATACACATTGAGTACTGACTGCTGTGGTGGGTAGGAGCTGCTGCAGCAGTCAATAAGTGTCTGTTGCAGGAATCTGTTGGGGAGAGAGGGCCAAGTGGGGAATATATTGTAACAAACACTGCTTGGTGCCCATACATGGTGCATTTTCACCATGCAATGCGATGTGTGCTTTTGCCTGCATCCCATCACACAGTACAAAAAGTATGTTCTGCATATTAAATCTCCCGCCATCATTCCCAATGGGGGAAATAGCGGCGGGTCCCTATTTAATGCTGTCTTCCCCGACAGCATTGAACAGGGATCTCGGCAGAACATGCCCGACTTCACAAGCAGTCGGTCACGTTCTGCCGAGAATGGCTGGGAATAGACGAGCTGCATACCCTCCAACATGACCCATTCCATTAGGTACAAAATGCTCTGTTCCTGGACCAAAATTCAAAGAGGGGGAGTCACGTCAACTGCCAGTGAGTCCAGGACAGTGATGTTTGAGGTGGCAGTAGGTGTGGCTCCCCTTTTTGAATATTGGACAGTGGTGCAGTCCCACCTCTGTAACTGTTAGCAAGGAAGTCCAGAAACAGGACATTTTGTACCTAACGGAATGGCTCATGTTGGAGGGTATGCGAGCTCCCGGTCGCAGCTCGACAATTTCTGTCCGCATCTCGCGGCCATGCCCCCTTTTCAACACTCGACAGGCGGGACATTGAATTCAATGTCCCGCCTGCCGATTAGTGCCGAGCTGGCCGAGAATAGGACAGGGTCACGGCTGTGTTGTGACCCTGCATTGAATACCCCTCCTAAGTGGCCTTCAGATGACCCAAGACCATGAGTTTAATGTAACAAGCAGATAAATGGACCAGTTGCCCATAGCAAACAATCAGTTTCTACCTATAATTTTATAGAATGTACTTGATAAAGCTGATTGGTTGCTAACTGCTTCACTGGTCCACATTCTATGCATCACAACGCATTACAGGCTTGATAAATGAATATTTAGATTAAATAGCTGCTCTGCTACCACTCAGCATAAATGCTGCAGTCATCATTGGAGTTGTCTCTAAGGTCTAGCCCCCACAGATTTCTAAGTGGAAGTAAAGAATGCAAGAACACCCAGGTTTGAAAATCTACTTACAATATTGAAAATGATTTACATGACTCCACAATACATAAGAATTTTGATGGAAGAGTCTATCAGAATGGATACTTTTCCCACAAAGTTAGAAAGGCAGGCATGATGTAGTTGTTGATATTTGTAGAAACAGAAGTTTGAGATTGTAAATTCTGGTTTTGAAGGGTCAAAATATTTAAATTGCTGGTACAAATAAAGCAGACACATCAGATATAGGAATAGAAGTGGGGCGCTTGGAGCACTGGGTGCCAATGAATGAATCAATCAATATAAAAAAAAAATACAAATGTTTAATAAACAATCAGCATTAAATCAGCATAATAGCAAATCAATTTAAAAAAAGACATACTGACACACATCATGAAACATGTAATATAAGTTCACTTCCCGGGGAGTAATTAAAAGCTTTCTATATATGCGTAGTGAGTGATTTTAAAGGTACCAGAAGTTACATTTCAGCCTAATCCTCCTTATTGGGAGATAAATGTGTCTGATTGTTGCATCAATGTTTCAGGTTAATAGATTGCCACACAATCACTTAATGGACATCCCACACTACAATCCAGGAGTTTTCTTTTTTAGGTTCTGAAAATTGGTTGCTGAACAATAATAGAACAAAGAAATAAATACTTGGTTGAAAATGGACATGCTTTGAGCGACAGCAACAATTGCAGACACCGGAATGGTGTATGTTATACCCCTTTTTCCCCAGGATTTTTTTATGTAGGATTTTGGACCTTATTCTGATTGACTCACAAGGTGTCTCTAAACTGCGGGTGCCCTGTCCGATGATGTCAGCTGTCTGCCCGCTGCACCCGTGCCACGGCCTCATTAGCATTAGAATACACAGCATTCTCATGGAAACGCCCATAATACGATGGCCATCCCCATATGCTAATGAGTCACGGAGGACCAAATCAATTAGAATAAGGTCCTTTGTCTGGTCCACTCTGCAATGTCCCCTTTCCACTGCACTGTATTCTTAGGTAGGCCACCGTTTCCGCTGCACTGTATTCATGGGTATTCCAGGACTGATAACAGCCTCTCCCAGCGTCTCCTCTGGTGATATCAGCTGCCAGAGCCCAGGAAGGATCAATCAGTAGCTTTTTTTAAATTCCCGGGTCGAAAATCTTGGGTCGAAAATCCCGGGTAAGAGCTGTTTACATGGCCGCTCACATGAGAAAGAACCACTAACAACCCTGCTTGTGACCAGGGTAAAAATCCCTGGTCACTTTATTAATACATTTTAAAGTGATAAACATACTGTAGCAAAAGTATTAACAAGAGGACTAATGTGCATATTATATTCAAAATAGTAAAAAAAAAATGACATCACACACGCGCTACAATTATACAATCATTTATAGTTACAAAACCCCATAAGTTATGAAAAAATATATCAAATACAAACACTTATTATTTAGTAAATACTGTATGTAGTCAAATCATGCTAATAGCGCTAGAGATAAATCAACACAAACTAGGTTACTATAATCATATACAGTATATATAAAAAAAGCTGATGTGTTACACACATTTCCCGTAGTAATTATAGTGCCAGTGTCTTTTACAGGTTTTGTGAGATTCCTGGTAGTTATTCATAGACAATGTTGTCCTGCCTGACATGAATAATGGAAGAGGTAGTTTCCGGTTTGTTTGTTTTATTTGCTTGCTTGTGTTGTCACGTTGCTTGTAAATTAGTCCTTTTGCTTTCTGTAATTATGTAATTTTTTGTCATAAAATACTTGGAAATACGTTTGTTCGCTGTAATGTTTTTATTAGCACTTTGTACTTTCTCAGGTTTGATTTTAGTTTGCTTTTGAGTGCTTTTTAAATCCTGGGTTTTGAATTAATGTGATCACTGTGTGAATCGATGCGTATGGCTACAAATCTATTCACAGCCATGCGAATATCTTCAAACTATTCATAAGCCGCTCAGCATCTAATGATTTTTACACTGGGCACTAAACATTGTAATGGCAGATGTGTGCCTTTATTGGCGTGCATACCTTAAGACAGTCAACTTAAACACTCTAATAGAAATAAAGACTCGGAGACGTAGGTTTGGCAGAAGCTGTTAGCTGTATTTATTTGTAAATCTTTAAGCTAATTTTGATGTTTTATTTTATTTAATTAATTAATTTAATTAATTTAATTAATTTAATGGTGGCCCAGAAAAGAACGGCTATTTAACTAAACTAAACTAAACTCCACCCCAAACTAGCATACGTAGGTTGGCCTAACTCAACACGGTATCCACTCCTCCTACTACTATGACTACCCCACCCAGCCGGATGGGGACGCTGTCCCCGGGCGGGTGATACAGCGTAAGGCCTAAGCCAATGAGAGGCGAGCGCACCGAAACCAACCAATACGCAGCAAACATAACTTAATGAAAATCTTACAACCTATCAACAAGCCGTTCTTTCCCGCCTACAGCTAACGCAATTAAGAAGAGAAAACTATTAGCCCACCCTAAAGAACCTTGTTTAAGAGGGAGGGAGGGCGGGAGATTTCACAGGAAAAAGAGGCAGACTCCTCCCATTCCTGAGGTGATATTCCCAGCTAACCAGCCAAACCTAAGATTTGATAGGGTCCCCGAGTCACATGACCCTTGAGCTGCACACCCAGCCTATCATGTTTAAACTACTCCCTGTCTATGCAGCCACTGCGTTGTTCTAAACATTGTAATGGCAGATGTGTGCCTTTATTGGCGTGCATACCTTAAGACAGTCAACTTAAACACTCTAATAGAAATAAAGACTCGGAGACGTAGGTTTGGCAGAAGCTGTTAGCTGTATTTATTTGTAAATCTTTAAGCTAATTTTGATGTTTTATTTTATTTAATTAATTAATTTAATTAATTTAATTAATTTAATGGTGGCCCAGAAAAGAACGGCTATTTAACTAAACTAAACTAAACTCCACCCCAAACTAGCATACGTAGGTTGGCCTAACTCAACACGGTATCCACTCCTCCTACTACTATGACTACCCCACCCAGCCGGATGGGGACGCTGTCCCCGGGCGGGTGATACAGCGTAAGGCCTAAGCCAATGAGAGGCGAGCGCACCGAAACCAACCAATACGCAGCAAACATAACTTAATGAAAATCTTACAACCTATCAACAAGCCGTTCTTTCCCGCCAAAGCAGGGATCTCGATCCCGAGACCCCCGCCCGCCACCGATCTAAAGCACCGACACCACTGCCAATAACAGATCCTCCACAAATAACCAAAGACCTTCCCTGGTTAAGTGAATCCCGTCAGACCTATACAGGTGCTGATAACCAAACCTAATCCTCTCGTGCTGGACCGCAACTCCACCAAACTCCAGCACCCGCCGAGCAACTGCTGCATTCAGCTTTTTCCTAGACTCATCAATTGCTCGGCAATCTAAAGCCCCTCTCCAACACAGTCGGGGCACAATAAATGACCAAATCAGGGTGCACTTGGGCCAGGCATTCCTGATTGCTTCCAGGTCATCCAAGATCAAGGACCTCAGCCTCAATTGGGACATTTTCCCGAGGTCATTCCCACCAAGGTGGATCACCAAGACTTCCGGTAACCCAAACAGCTTCACCTTCAGCAGGAGGAAAGCCCTTAGCTCACGCCAGGACATCCCCCTCACTCCCAACCAACGCACCAAATGCCTACACTCCAACACAGGCCCATCACCAGAAGCCATAAGCCTAGAAGCCCAATGCACGTAAGAGTGTCCTACCACCCAGACCCTGCAGTTATCGTAGCCCGCACCTATATGGAGAGAAATATTTAGATAGGGATTAGAATTGATTTTTTCAAGGACAGGAAATAGTAAATATTAGGAGGATCTGCCAAAAGAAAAAATTTAGTTGTGCACAAATTTGGTGCGGTAACACTGCTTCACTACTAAGTGAAGCCACTCCCGACACAAAAGGAAAGGACGAGACATGGGAGGGTAAGGATTGGATAGGGTTAGGAAAAAAGGGGTATTACTCGGCCGGAAAAAAAACGTCTGGACCTGCTGAGGGACTCTTAATTGGTGCCTGATTAGCCGAATTAGAGATGCCGAATTCAGTCCGTCAGTCAGGTAAAAAAGCGTGAAAACTCCGGACGCTGGCCCAACAACAGAGCGTAGCTAATCCCCGAGTAGGATGGCCTAAGGGAAGGGTAACACAGGAGAACATCCACTCCAGACAGAAACCAGACACGCACAGTCATCAGGGCAGTAGGTGTGGCCTAATGTACTTCTTATAGGTCGCTGAGCGCCATCTACCTAGGCTCTTGATGTCCCTAACTTGCCAGCCAGCCCTAGCCGCTGATGTGGCCGCGCCTATGCGGAAGGAGTGGGTGCCAAAGTCTCCAGGGGGGTAACCCAGCTCGCTCAGACAGCGACGCATCATCCAGCTAAACTGGTACCTCGTCAAGGGGGACCCATCATAGTGCAGGAGCCAAGATCCCGCCATGTCAGGCCTTACCATTGCATACTGGCTTGCCAAGGTGACGGGGCAAACTAAGGCCGGTACCACCTGATGCATCGGCACCCAAGCCCCTTTGGCGGCCTGGTCTGTTTTAGAGCGCCTAATCCTACACCAAAGAGCCCGCTTGTCTATGCGTATGTCCGACAGCTGGAGAGTGGAGTCTTTGTTTTTTGATGGAGCAACTAGCTCCATAATTCTAAAAGCCCCATGAAAAGCCATTGAGAAGGCCAAACGAAACAATAAACATTCGAAAGCTGAATCCGCAATGATGAACACTTTCCCTGATAGCTCGTTAAGCATGTCGAAATCAATGGGACGCCTTTTATCTGGTGCTACGGGAGCTGCGCGAGACCACCCCTTCATCGCTTTCCTTACTAAAAAACTTTTTGTGAAATCAGGAAGGCCTTTCAGCTGCGCGAAGAAGGATATGCCCGCTAGGTGACGCGACACTGCCGCCCTGGACTTGCCTGCGTTGTACAATTTCCAAATGAAAGAAAGCAGGAGCTTTTGCCCGCGCCTACCTGGGAGAGCAGACCCTCCAGCAAAGGACTCCCATTCAGACCATGCCTGGCGATAATTCCTGAGGGTAGCGGGCGCTACCGACAGTTCCGCTAGCCCCTCCAGTCCGGCTTGATGACCTGCCAAACATAAAGTGGGCAAGATAACCCAACAGAATCAGCACCAGGAGCCAACTGCCTAAAACGCTCCCATTGAAATCGCGACAGCGCGTCCGCAATTTCGTTCTGTATGCCCGGAACATGCTTAGCCTTGAAAAGGATGTTGAAGCGAAGGCATTGCAATGACAGCTGCGCTAGGACCCTAAGCACCTGGAGCGACTTCGCCTTCTGATTATTGATCGCGTGCACTGCGCTGAAATTGTCGCACCAGAAGATGACACTACGGTTAGCCAACCGGGAGGCCCACAATTCCATAGCAACCATGATAGGGAAGAGCTCAAGGAGCAGCATGTCCTTGACCAAGCCGGCCGCTACCCAGGATGCAGGCCAGGATTGTGCGCACCAGCTACCCTCCAGGAAGCAGCCGAATCCTGAAGAACCAGCTGCATCAGTGAAAAGCTGAATCCTAGCATTGTCCACGACCGGGGACAACCATATGCGGACGCCGTTAAAATCCTCCAGGAAGGAGGACCAAACTGCAAGGTCGCGCTTAATCTCAGCTGAAAGGCGTATCAAATGGTGTCGCCTGGCAACCCCAGCTGTGGCTCGCTCCAACCTGCGGCCAAAAAGCCTCCCCATTGGGATGACCTGGCATGCAAAGTTGAGCTGCCCCAACAGGGACTGCGCCTGCTTCAGAGTTACCTTCCTAGATGCTCTAAATAGCTCGATTATGCTCTTGAGTTTGACTATCTTGTCCAAAGGCAGGAGGCACAGGCCCCGTACTGTGTCGATCTGTATGCCCAGAAATGACAGACACGTCACGGGGCCCTCGGTTTTCTCCTCGGCGATTGGCACGCCAAATTCGCCAAAGAGAGCCCGGATTGTGTGCAGGAGCTTCATGCATTGAGCGGAATGCGATGGGCCCACACATAAAAAATCATCCAGGTAGTGAGCGATCCCGCTCACCCCTGACGACTTTTCCACGCACCAATGCAGAAAGGTACTGAACCTCTCGAAATACGCGCATGAGACAGAGCATCCCATCGGCAAGCACTTGTCGACGAAAAACTCGGCCCCAATGCGGAAGCCCATGTATCTGAATGCATTTGGGTGAAGTGGAAGCAGCCGAAATGCTGACTCTATGTCGATTTTGGCCATAAGGGCCCCTTGGCCATAGGATCTAACCATCTCAAGAGCATCATCGAAGGACTGATAAACAACTGTGCAGCATTCCTGAGGGATGGCATCGTTAACAGATGATCCCTCCGGATAGGACAGGTGCTGAATTAGCCTGTACTTGCCAGGAACCTTTTTTGGGACCACCCCCACAGGCGAAATAATCAAATTGTCCAATGGAGGGCCCAGAAAAGGTCCGGCCATGCGACCCAAAGCAATTTCCTTATCAACCTTCTCTCTGAGAATAGTAGCAAGAGCACGCGCGGATTGCAGGTTCCTAAATGACCCGCCTCTAACATCCCCTTGTATGGGTAACTCAAAACCAACTGAAAAACCTTTAAACAAGAATTCTGCTATTGCCTTATCCGGATATTGCTGAAGCCATGCGGACATGGGCTCAACCATAACCGGAGTGGGGGCCCTAGCGAGCGGTGCCAGATGTACCCTGTTTTGGTCCGGCCTGAGACCCCGCCCCTCTTGAGGGGCGGCTTCCGCGAAAGCAAGTGGAAGCTGGGTGATTGCCAGCGCAGTTGATGCATATGTGCTTATACTTGCAACGCTGACCTTGCTGACAGAAAGAATTATTAAAGGCATAGCATTTGCCCTTAGCGGAACCGGGGGTGAATGCCCTACCCCCTGATGTAAAACGTTTTGATGCTGGCGGCTCGCTAGCAACATGCTGTGGTACATGAACCTGCGCCGGCGCCGAGGGGGGAGGGTGAACCTCCGCCCCGACCTCTGAATGGACCCTGGCTATCTCCATCCAGACCTCCACATCCTTACAGCCGAAATCCATTATGTGCAGGCAATCCTGCTTGCGCCTGAAGCGCTCATCGTATGTCCTCCATGCCACCCCGCCGTAACGCATGTGCATATCATGGATCATATGAATGTACCTTATGACATTCATGTGTTCCTCCGGGCGGTCCTCAAGGTAGCAAGCAGAAAAGACGCAAAATCCTGCCAGCCAGTTATCGTATGAGCGAAAAGCCTCTGCCCCAATCCCAGACTTAGACTTCGCTACCTTGTATGCTTTTTTGGATTCATCAGTCAAACTGAACAAATCCACAAAATCACCTTTCTCAATCTTCTTTCTGCAACTGTCCCTAAGCCCCCGCAGCACGGCGGTGTAATCGCAGTGCACCACCGGGGGGAGATTCCTACGCTTCCTTTCCCTGCGTGAAATGCGCGCTGCCCGCTTGCGCTTACCCAGCCGAGCATGTCGGCTGGCCTCCTTTTTCGCATATTTCGCCGCCTGCTTCCGCGCCTTAGCAGCGCTGCCCACATCTGATCCTGCCGCAGAGGAGGACGAGGAGGAAGAAGAATAATGTGTGGAGTGGGAGCCCCCGGAGGAGGATCCAGATCCTTCGCTCCCCCCTTCAACAGAGGAAGCCTCACCTGACGAATCGGGCTGTGCCGCCCAGGTGTCGTCGTCCCCGTCATCATCTTCCTCATCGGCACGGTTGTCATCCTCTGTACCGTCGTCTACCTCGTCAGCAGCTGCAGGGGAAAAAGAAGGGGACCCAGGGGAGGTCCTACGCCCTTTGCTCCTACCCCCTTGCCTGTGCGGGAGCCTGTGTGATGCTGAGCCACTAGAGTGAGCACGGTCCCCCCTGGCTGCAGATGAGCCCATACCCCTAAAAGCCTGCACAAATGCGGCGCAACCCGGGATAGTCTCTCTCCTAGAGGACCTGCGCCGGCTATGGCCTGAAGCCCTAGCCTCCCCAGGAGTCCCATCCACCAAGGGTGCCAGTGCCCCGGCCACAGAAGACAGCGCTGCAGAGAGGAAAGCAGGATCAAAATCAGGGGAAAGTGATCTCCCCCTGCTGCTGCGCCCGTGTGCCTCAGCACCAGACCGTGAGCGCCTAGAGGATCTACCCCCACTGCGCACACTGCCTCCATCACTGCATGAGTGCTGCCTCCGTGAAGGCCCAGGGTCAGCGCGCTCCCAAGATGGCCTGTACTGTGGGCTTACACTAGTGCCCGGCCTGCCAGCGCCTCGCGCCCTCAACGGAGCCACAGGCCAAACAGCCTCATCCCCCCGATGCTCCTGCGCCCCAGCTGCCGCTAGCCGCGAGCCGCCCCGCCCACCAGACGGCGCCGCCATTACACTCGCGGGCGCCATTTCGTCTGGGGAAACGGGCGCAGCGCTCACCGCCGCTGCCCTACCCCTGCCGGACCGCTGACCGGGTGCCGGAGCCCCGGCAGAGGTCCCCCCACTGCCACCGCGACGTCCGCGGCCAGAAGCCGCACGTCCGCCGCGGGCGTGCTGCCGCCCGCGCCCTGCCTCCCGCGTCACAGCAGTGCGCACCGACGCTGCAGCCCTGTCAGGGGCAGCAGCAACAGCGCGTTCACCACCGGAGCCCGCGGAGGGGGCCGAAGCACCAGACAAGGCCGCAGGTGAGGTACCCTCTGCTAGGCCCGAACCAGAGCCCTGGTCAAAACGGGCATGGGGACGGGTAGTACGCTTGGGGCGTACAGCGGGTGACTGCTTGGCCCTAGGCATAGTCACACAGTACTCAAGGTGTGACTAAACAGATAATTTAAAAGAACTTGCCACAGTAAACCCCTAAGGACACAGTGATACGTCTTACTCACTCAGATTTCACAGGAAAAAGAGGCAGACTCCTCCCATTCCTGAGGTGATATTCCCAGCTAACCAGCCAAACCTAAGATTTGATAGGGTCCCCGAGTCACATGACCCTTGAGCTGCACACCCAGCCTATCATGTTTAAACTACTCCCTGTCTATGCAGCCACTGCGTTGTTCTACTCATAGTAGGCAGAGTAGCCAGAGACTTACACGGTGGCTTTGATGGAAACAGGCATACTGATGGAGCAGCTCTCATTTGAACTGCTCCTGGCGATTCTATTGCCAATCGCCATCCGCCATCCTTCGACCCCCATTCTGTTGAAGCCCTCCGCCGGTCTCCCCCGCTCCCTGCCTATCCACAGCAGCCTGCCCCCCCCCTCCCTGCGCATCTCCCTGAAGCGGAGACGGGCAGTGAAGCCACCGATCCCCGCCATTTTGCTGACTGGGACACGATGGCGAGTAAGTCGGACAGTCCATCCTGCGTGAGCACATGCAATCTTGCGATCCGGTAGGCTGGCTGATGGTGGCTCTATCTGTATCTGACCTGGAGCTGATGTCACACACACCCTCCCCTAAAACACATGGTCACACCTGCGTTTTCCATGTCACTCCCTACGGTTTATTCCAGTATGCCTAGAATTTTTCTTGGCATTCCCATGAAATGACTGGTTACCACTCCCAGACTTTCTGTCAATCACCTTGCGGACAGCCAGAACTAGAAGTAGCAGGCTTTCAGCACAGGATGGTCTCGCACATGCATACTATGGGCTGTGCACAATCATGAAATCATGTTATGGCATTTCTGGGTAAATTCATTTATTTATCAATGTTCCTAATAAGTTTGTGAACTGGGGAAATGTTAATATATTAACATATAGCTGCAGATATTTGAAAAGAAACCCCAACCTGTCCCGCAACTCGGGAATAAGTTCTTTCACAGAGGTTTCTTCATCATGTGTTTATCTATATAATGAGGTATTTATAGAATGCTGTAGAAGAATACAGCATGACTTGTCTGGTTCAACCCCATTTTTCTTGGAAGCATGACCTACTTTAACTAGAAACAGTATCACTATACCGATCATTTAAGCTAGGCATGTCCAGCTGTTGTGAAACTACACATCCCATCATGCCTTGCCATAGTTTTAACATTCCCTAATAGCAAAACTGGGGCACAGGTTCACTGGCTCTCTGAGAACCTGAGAATCACTACTTGTCACACTTAGAGGGCTATACCTACATTTTGTGGATAGGAGAAAGTCATATCCAGCCACTATCACTAAACTGTCATTGCGTATTTTGCCTGAAGTCTTTTTTTGATCATTTGTTAAATAGGTGGTACTAAACAACTACTACCATTATAATAGATTGCTGCAAAAAACACCTCAAGTCAATTATTGTATCTGTCCAAAGGATATACCTTCATTCATGGAGAGGAAACATTACCTCTGGATTAGTTCATTGCCCCTGACGAAACGCGTCGGGTCATGGATTCATATCATATGTGGCATTTATAAAGACACAGAAATGCTGATGAAATTTTATATGCTTGAAAACTCTTAATAAATGGTAATTTGTTTTTCCATTATTTGATTTATTGTATGTACACAGCCACTTAGTGGTGTCATAATACAGAGCATCTCTATATATATATATATATATATATATATATATATATATATATATATATATATATATATATATATATATATATATATATATATATATATATATATATATTACATTGAAATCATTTTCTGTAAGTATAAAACAGAAGAAAGCCTCTGGAATCTATGAGAAATTTGTATTTTTGAACATCTAATCTAACACAGTTATTGTATTTACCCTAAAATAAATCCTAAAATCCTGGGTTTGGCAGATCTTTATTCTATTTATCCACCGATATTGTGAGTTCCCTGTATAGAATAAAATTCATTGTTATACTTGGATACTACACTATGATCTGTTTTTTGATATACCCTTAAATTCAATCCTCCCAACGTGGGAAAAAGGGTATATAATTTGTGTTGTTCTAGGTACTGGGTGAACCGGGAAACAACTGGACTCCTGTACCATGAAAGGTATGTACCATTTTATATGAATATTCAGTAGTGCTAAGTGGTGTCACCGATCTTTTTCCTACTAGATCTTTATTCTAAGAAAGAAAATACCTGCTGTCCTCTCCCAGCACACAGCTACTTATACCTATCTTGTAAGAAAGGCATTCAAATTATTTCTAAATTATGTTTGAGAATTTGCCATCACTACATCACGTGTAAGGAATTCCACAGCATAATCACCTATGTTCATTGAGAAATTGCCTTTCTTCTATTTGCTGTTTTTGAACTCATGTCCTTCCTTAGTTCTTAGTTAAATAATAATAAAAAAAACTACTTAGAGGAATGTTAGAGGAATTTTTGTATTGACCGTGAATATTTATACATGATAGTCACCTTTTTGTAAACAAACTTAGATTTACTAACCTCCTTCCTGGACTCAAGTGTTTCAAAGGCGTGGTCTATAGCAATTAGTGATTCATAGATTGGCACTACTGTGCTAATACAATTGCCTGCATTTATCCATGATTGTATGTAACCTCTTTGCAGACACTGCCTGGCAATGTGTGCTGAACAGGTTTCCAGATCCACTCCATAAACACCAGCCTGCTTGAAGTCCCTAGGATCAATAGGCCATGGACAGCACAAAGCAAAAAAATCAGTACCCACTCCTCTCTTCTATCGGCTACCCTACTGTTAGTTGCATTCATGTGGATGAGTACTATTAGGTATACCATACTTTCCTTCCTGACTCTCTCCATATGGGAGAAAATGCTCTTTTCCTGGTAATATGAGACTATTGCCCATGAAAGATATGTACATGTGACAAGGGGAACTGAAAATAAATTCCACCTAATATGGAATAAATGGTAAAGGTTAAAAAAACGAAAACTGGATAATGGATAAAGAATAGACATATAAAAAAAAGAGAGAGGGAATATGTAAAAGGTACAGTAGATGTTGGCTTAAGAAAGGGTGGGGGGTGGGTTCTTTTAGGGGGGTGGGGAGGATTGTAAGGAAACAAAATGAGAAATGTATAATGCTTTGGCGCAAGTGTATGCATAATTGTTGGTTTGAATATGCTGGAAATCCGGCTCCGCACAGTGACACCCACTTGAAAACTAGAAATGTTATGAGTCACATAGGCAAAGAATTATTTATGTGTTGAGATTCACTAAATCTTTCCTCAGTATAAATTACAGAAAGAGGAAGGAGGAATTACTTGATAGCACAATAAGGTAAATAGCACAAGGCACTGTAAAAAGTATAATAGGGCACTGAGTAAATATATTATTTAAAAGAGAAATAATAAAGGGTTACTAGAAACCCCATAGATAAACACAAATTAATTATTCACTATAAAAAAAAAAAAAGGAGAGGAAGAAAAAAAAGTGGAGGTCGCTGAGGCGGAGCCAAAGAATGGGGGGGGGGGGGGGGGAATGTATATGTTAACTATATGAAACGGTTGAAGACCCAAGCATTTTCATGTATAATGTAATATTTCCTGTATTTTACAAGTTGAATTTTTGTACAAACAAAATATATATAAATAAAAATTGAATAAAAAAAAAAAAATAGCATGAGTTATATTCAATGTGGGTGGCGAGCCCCTGACGGCGAGTTATACGGCAAGCAGAGCTGAGTATTCAACACTGTCCCCTTCACTTACCGTTTGCACCTTGCTGGCATTTTTAGCCGATATTTTGCATATCTCTCACAAAGCTATTGGCACTCAAGGGGTTAAACACCGTCAAACTAAGAACTGTCCTTCCTACGATCCATACCTGTGCATGACACCCATTTGGTTTGTATTATTTAATTCTAAAGGTGGCCATACAGAAGCATATTTATCTGCAAATCTGTCTGGTTGGAACAAAAACATGGCTATGGATGAGAGCAAATGACAGTTTGTCAGTTTTCCAGCATTTCCAAGCAAATGGTCAACTGTCACTCATCCATAACCATGTTTTTTTTCCAACCAGCCAGATCCGAAGATAAATCTTACTAGTGTATGGGCACCTTAAATATTTTACTAGGACCTGTTTAAGTAAACAGACTCTGATTTTGCCTATTATTTTACTGTGTCAATAAATAATCAATTCGAGCCATCTCTCACCCCCACCAACTGGAAGCACACTCTTTGCTAATTTCAGCTTGCACTGGCTGTCCCAAAAGGGTAAAACAGTTTTACCTGTTTAAAATATTTTTTTTTCGGCAATGGGAAAGGGGTATGCATTCTACCCGTTAAAAAAAAAATGGCATGGGGTCCCCCCCCCCCCCACTGCCGAAACCAGCACCATGCTGAAGAGCCGGGGCTGGTATTAAAAAATCAGGAAACCCGGCAAATAGGGCTTCGCTGGTTTTTTTAAACCAGCCACAGGCTCCAGGGCCGGGGCTGGTTCCACAGTACAAGAAATAGTTAAATAAACACACTGACAACCCAGAAAAATAAAAGTTTAATACATACATTGCACAAACACACTGATACTTAGAAACATAGAATTTGACAGCAGATAAGAACCATTTGGCCCATCTAGTCTGCCTGTTTTTTTACCCTTCAGGTAATCTCAACCCTTTTTAATCCTTATTTCTTTGTAAGGATATTCATATACCTATCCCAAGCCCATAGGTAGGTCCCTGGGTCCGGGGCTCCAGGCCTGCAGAGTCCGGGGTCCGGGGCTCCAGGGCTTCAGGATCCAAAGTAATCCAAAGGGGTACCTGTGGAAGGAAATCCTACTCACCAGGTTCTCTGGCGAAGATCCCGTCATCTTCTCTCCACCGTAGTCCAAGTCGCGCATCACCCGGCCGGTACCCGCTCGGACTGGAGAGATGCAGAGATGTTTCATTCCTCGCCTCTACTCCGAATGAGCAAGTTGGCTCCTGATTGGCCACTAGGCGGCCAATAGAATCATTCAGAGGAGAGGCGAGGAAGATGAAACATCTCTGCGTCTTTCCAGTCCGAGCGGGTACCGGCCGGGTGATGCGCGACTTGGACTACGGCAGGGAGAAGAAGACGGGATCTTCGCCAGAGGACCTGGTGAGTAGAATTTCCTCCCTACCCCTTTGGATTTCTTCGGATCCTGAAGCCCTGGAACCCCTGGACTCTGCAGCCCTGGAGCCCCGGACCCAGGACCCTACCTACGGGATCAAGTTAGGTAAGTATCAGTATGTGTGGGCTTTGGATGTATTAAACGTTTATTTTTCTGGGTTGTCAGTGTGTTTATTTAACTATTTCTTGTACTGTGGAACTACAAGTGCAAGGGGGCCCTTTAATGCCCCGCATGCTGGGACTTGTGGTTCTCCAAGTCCCAGCATGCAGGGGAGGCTTACAGGAACTCATAGCTCCACAGTATAAGACAATAGTTTATTATTCTATATTTGACACTGCAATCAGCTTGATTCCCACCGCCCAGGGGCATCGAGGACAGCACCAGGCTTCAGCCTGGTCAGGTAAGTCCTGGAGGGGGGGACCCCTTTATTAGGGGGGGTCCCCACTCCCCCAGGACCCCTGGCCAGGCTGACTGGTAGGTAGGGTTAATGCTTTGGCCGCGGGACCTTATATAATAAGTGTCCCTCGGCTGTGGCATTACCCTGCTGGCTGGTTTGGCCTGGTTCTTAACCCCTTCACGACATTTGACGTATATATACGTCATGGCCGGGAAGTACTTCCCGACACATGACGTATATATACGTCATGACTTTAAACTGTCACTGCGTCTCGAGACGCAGTGACAGAGGGACGATGTCTGCTGTCCCTGACAGCAGACATGTCCCTGCATGCCCAGGGGGGGCTGCGATGTCGCCCCCCCCGTCGGCGATCGCTGTGATTGGCTGTTCAGTGTGAACAGCCATTCATAGCGGTTTCCTGTGTTACCAGCGAATCAGACGCTTGGTAACACAGGTGTCAATCACCGCCGGGCGTCAGGGGGCATGAGGGGGTCATCGGTGACGATGACACCTCACCCCACCCTCACCCCACCTGCCCCCAAGGCTGTGATTGGTCCGTGGGACCCACGGACCAATCACAGCCAAGGCGCGACATTTAAACTAACGGTGACTGCGCTGCAGACGCCATTCCGGTCTGGAGTAGCGTGCAGAGCGGTCACCGTGCCTATCTGTCGTGATACTGACCTGATCCTTGCTAATACTTACCTGATCCTTGCAAATACCTTACCTGATCACTTGATCACTGCTTGTAGCGTGCTGGACGCTTCCTGGATCTGACTTCCTGAGACTTCCTGCTGCTGCTGCAGTGTGATAGAGAGATAGAGAGATAGAGAGAGAGAGATAGAGAGAGATAGAGAGATAGTGACAGAGAGAGCTATATTTTGTGTCTGCTACCCCCCCTTTTTGGGGGTGCAGGGGTTTTTTATATATAAATAACTGTCGCTGCTGCTGCAGTGTCATAGTGATAGATAGTGATAGATAGTGAGAGATAGTGAGAGATAGTGATAGATAGTGAGAGATAGAGAGATTTGTGTCTGCTACCCCCCCTTTTTGGGGGTGCAGGTTTTTTTTTTATATATATAACTGTCAGTGCTGCTGCTGCAGTGTCATAGTGATAGATAGTGATAGATAGTGAGAGATAGAGAGATAGAGAGAGATAGTGACAGAGAGTGATAGAGAGTGTATATTTTGTGTCTGCTACCCCCCCTTTTTGGGGGTGCAGGTTTTTTTTTATACATATAACTGTCAGTGCTGCTGCAGTGTGATAGATAGTGATAGATAGTGATAGATAGTGATAGATAGTGAGAGATAGAGAGAGATAGTGACAGAGAGTGATAGAGAGTGTATATTTTGTGTCTGCTACCCCCGCCTTTTGTGCTGATCACTATATCTGAGGTGATCAGCAACTTTTTGGGGGCGCAGAGGTTTTTTTTTTTTTATATATACCTGTCAGTTGCTGCCAGTTGCACCAAAGGTTGTGCACCTGCTGCCCCTCACTGGTAATCAGTGTCGCATCACTGATCACCTTTTTTTTTTTTTTTGTGGGTGCTGTGTGGTCTTTTTTTAATTTTTTTTTTACACACACTGTGATTTTGTGGGTGTCCTGTGGCCACTGTGCGCTGATCAGTGACGTACATCACTGATCAGCTTTTTCGGCACAGGGTTGATCTATTTTTTTTTTTTTTTGATCAAATTCCTGTTGCCTTTGAGCGCTGTTCAGTGACAGACGTTACTGACCAACATCTGTGCTCAATTTTTGGCGCAGGACCTTTTTTTTGTTTTTTTAACCCCTTCAATTTTTTTTTTTTTAACCCCTTCAATTTTTTTTTTTTTTAACCCCTTCAATTTTTTTTTTTTTGTATAAAGTATTTTTTTTGTTCTGCACTACATACACACAACACACTACATACCCCCCGGGTTGAAATAAAGTTTGTACCCCCCCCTACACTATACACGTGTTGAAACATTTCACTACCAGTAACACAAAAATAAAAATGTCATCCCAAATGTCATCCCAAATGTCATCCCAGTCATCCAGAAGAATGTATTCAGTGGAGGAGGCATATGCCATGCTTGCTTCTGATTCTGACACAGCCAGTGAGGCAAGCGGGGAATTTGAAGGATTCGTCTTAAGCTCCTCTTCCTCCTCTGGTGATGAGGGACCCCCTCAAAGACGCCCCCGTAGAGCAGCTGAGACCCCCCCCCCAATAATTGATCTCGTATGGACCCCACCACCAGACAATTTTGAGCCCCAGGTTCCTGAGTTTTTGGCCATGCCAGGAATCCAATTTGATTCCACAGGTCTCAGAGAAATTGACTTTTTCAAATTATTTTTCTCTGATGATTTTATAAATTTAATGGTGGACCAAACTCATTTATATGCCCAGCAGTTTATTGCTCAAAACCCCACGTCATCATTTGCTAGGTGGACCCCTGTAGATGCAGTAGAGATGATGACGTTTTGGGGTCTGGTGTTTCATATGGGCATAGTAAAAAAGCCACAAATTAGGCAATATTGGAGTACAGATGTTCTGTACAGCACCCCATTTTACCGTATGGCCATGACTCGGGCTCGTTTTGAGGCAATCCATAAATTTATACATTACACCGATAATGCACAGTGCCCACCCAGAGATGATCCCACCTTTGACAGGCTATTCAAAGTCAGGCCGGTCATTGATCATTTCAGTGCCAAATTTGCAGAGCTATACATCCCTGATAAATGTATTAGCATCGACGAGTCCCTTATACATTTTAAAGGAAGGGTTAAATTCCGCCAGTACCTTCCCAGTAAGAGGGCAAGGTATGGCATAAAAATGTATAAGCTGTGTGAAAGCACCACAGGGTACACCCACAAGTTTAGGGTATATGAAGGGAAGGATTCAAGAATTGAACCGCCAGAATGCCCCCCCTCACTCGTAGGTGTTAGTGGAAAAATTGTCTGGGATTTAATGCACCCCTTCCTGGATAAGGGTTATCACCTCTATGTGGATAACTTTTACACCAGCATCCCCCTGTTTAAGGCCCTTGGTTCAAGAGGTACAGCAGCTTGCGGTACTGTGCGTAAGAACCAAAGAGGCCTCCCAAAAACGCACATTGCCCAAGTAATGAGAAGGGGTGAAAGCAGGGGAATATGCACCGAAAATATGTTGTTGGTCAAATATAAGGACAAGAGGGATGTCCTTTTACTGACAACAATTCATGGAGACAGTACCACCTCCATCCCTGTACGAGGTACCAGTACCCACACCTCAAAACCAAATTGTATCCTAGATTACAATAAGTACATGGGCGGAGTGGATCTTTCAGATCAGGTACTGAAGCCGTACAGTGCCCTGCGGAAAACAAATATCTGGTACAAGAAGCTGGCCGTGTATATCATCCAGATGGCACTGTATAACGCTTACGTGCTATTCCGTTCTACCGGCCAGAGGGGGACATTTATGCACTTTCAAGAGGAAGTCATAAAGGGCCTAATATTTGGGAACCAGCAGGCAGAGGGCCCCAGTACTTCTAGTACTGGCCCCCGTATTGTACCAGGGCAGCATTTTCCCAACGAAATCCCCTCCACTGCAAGAAAGGGCAGGACACAAAAAAGGTGCAAAGTTTGCTATAAAAAGGGAATAAGAAAGGAAACTATTTTCCACTGTGAAACTTGCCCCGACAAACCCGGCCTATGTATAAAGGAGTGTTTCAAAATATACCACACATCTATGGATTATTAGGTTCATCATTTCACCGTGCTTCGGGGGTCTTGCTAATGCCACATAGCACCCACCATTCATTCCACCAGAATCTGAGCTGCAAAATCCAAAAATCACTCCTTCCCTTCTGAGTCCTATCATGCACCCAACTGGTATTTTTTGGTCACATGTGAGGCATTGCCGTACTCTGGAGAAATTGGGGCACAGATTTTGGGGTGCTTTGTCTCCTTCATTCCTTGTGAAAATGAAAAATTTTGAGCCAGAACTGCATTTTTGTGTAAAAAATGTAATTTTTCATTTTCACTACCCAGTTGTATCAAAATTGGTGAAACCCCTGGGGGTTTGAAATGTACACTATACCCCTAGATGAATTACCTGAGGGGTGTAGTTTGCAAAATGGGGTCACTTGTGGGGGGGTTCCACTGTATTGGTAATGCAACATAGCACCCACCATTCATTCCACCAAAATCTGTGCTCCAAAATCCAAAAATCACTCCTTCCCTTCTGAGTCCTGCCATGCACCCAACTGGTATTTTTTGGTCACATGTGAGGCATTGCCGTACTCTGGAGAAATGGGGGCACAGATTTTGGGGTGCTTTGTCTCCTTCATTCCTTGTGAAAATGAAAAATTTTGAGCCAGAAGTACATTTTTGTGTAAAAAAATGTATTTTTTCATTTTCACAGCCCAGTTGTACCAAAATTGGTGAAACCCCTGGGGGTTTGAAATGTACACTATACCCCTAGATGAATTCCCTGAGGAGTTTAGTTTGCAAAATGGGGTCACTTGTGGGGGGGTTCCACTGTATTGGTAATGCAACATAGCACCCA
The DNA here is from genome assembly GCF_055691185.1 of Crinia signifera. Classification (NCBI taxonomy): domain Eukaryota; kingdom Metazoa; phylum Chordata; class Amphibia; order Anura; family Myobatrachidae; genus Crinia; species Crinia signifera. The sequence goes on along the minus strand of NC_139227.1, from coordinate 63,305,493 downwards.
CCATTCATTCCACCAAAATCTGTGCTCCAAAATCCAAAAATCACTCCTTCCCTTCTGAGTCCTGCCATGCACCCAACTGGTATTTTTGGTCACATGTGAGGCATTGCCGTACTCTGGAGAAATGGGGGTACAGATTTTGGGGTGCTTTGTCTCCTTCATTCCTTGTGAAAATGAAAAATTTTGAGCCAGAAGTACATTTTTGTGTAAAAAAATGTAATTTTTCATTTTCACAGCCCAGTTGTACCAAAATTGGTGAAACCCCTGGGGGTTTGAAATGTACACTATACCCCTAGATGAATTCCCTGAGGGGTGTACTTTGCAAAATGGGGTGACTTGTGGGGGGGTTCCACTGTATTGGTGCAACATAGCACCCACCATTTATTCCACCAAAATATGTGCTGCAAAATCCAAAAATCACTCCTTCCCTTCTGAGTCCTGCCATGCGCCCAACTGGTATTTTTTGGTCACATGTGAGGCATTGCCGTACTCGGGAGAAATTGGGGCACAGATTTTGGGGTGCTTTGTCTCCTTCATTCCTTGTGAAAATGAAAAATTTTGAGCCAGAACTGCATTTTTGTGTAAAAAAATGTAATTTTTCATTTTCACTGCCCAGTTGTATCAAAATTGGTGAAACCCCTGGGGGTTTGAAATGTACACTATACCCCTAGATGAATTCCCTGAGGGGTGTACTTTGCAAAATGGGGTGACTTGTGGGGGGGTTCCACTGTATTGGTGCTTTGGGAGTCTTGCTAATGCAACATGGCACCCACCATTCATTCCACCAAAATCTGTGCTGCCAAATCCAAAAATCACTCCTTCCCTTCTGAGTCCTGCCATGCGCCCAACTGGTATTTTTTGGTCACATGTGAGGCATTGCCGTACTCGGGAGAAATTGGGGCACAGATTTTGGGGTGCTTTGTCTCCTTCATTCCTTGTGAAAATGAAAAATTTTGAGCCAGAACTGCATTTTTGTGTAAAAAAATGTAATTTTTCATTTTCACTGCCCAGTTGTATCAAAATTGGTGAAACCCCTGGGGGTTTGAAATGTACACTATACCCCTAGATGAATTCCCTGAGGGGTGTACTTTGCAAAATGGGGTGACTTGTGGGGGGGTTCCACTGTATTGGTGCTTTGGGAGTCTTGCTAATGCAACATGGCACCCACCATTCATTCCACCAAAATCTGTGCTGCCAAATCCAAAAATCACTCCTTCCCTTCTGAGTCCTGCCATGCGCCCAACTGGTATTTTTTGGTCACATGTGAGGCATTGCCGTACTCGGGAGAAATTGGGGCACAGATTTCGGGGTGCTTTGTCTCCTTCATTCCTTGTGAAAATGAAAAATTTTGAGCCAGAACTGCATTTTTGTGTAAAAAAATGTAATTTTTCATTTTCACTGCCCAGTTGTACCAAAATTGGTGAAACCCCTGGGGGTTTGAAATGTACACTATACCCCTAGATGAATTCCCTGAGGGGTGTACTTTGCAAAATGGGGTGACTTGTGGGGGGGTTCCACTGTATTGGTGCAACATAGCACCCACCATTTATTCCACCAAAATCTGTGCTGCAAAATCCAAAAATCACTCCTTCCCTTCTGAGTCCTGCCATGCGCCCAACTGGTATTTTTTGGTCACATGTGAGGCAATGCCGTACTCGGGAGAAATTGGGGCACAGATTTTGGGGTGCTTTGTCTCCTTCATTCCTTGTGAAAATGAAAAATTTTGAGCCAGAAATGCATTTTTGTGTAAAAAAATGTAATTTTTCATTTTCACTGCCCAGTTGTATCAAAATTGGTGAAACCCCTGGGGGTTTGAAATGTACACTATACCCCTAGATGAATTCCCTGAGGGGTGTACTTTGCAAAATGGGGTGACTTGTGGGGGGGTTCCACTGTATTGGTGCTTTGGGAGTCTTGCTAATGCAACATGGCACCCACCATTCATTCCACCAAAATCTGTGCTGCCAAATCCAAAAATCACTCCTTCCCTTCTGAGTCCTGCCATGCGCCCAACTGGTATTTTTTGGTCACATGTGAGGCATTGCCGTACTCGGGAGAAATTGGGGCACAGATTTTGGGGTGCTTTGTCTCCTTCATTCCTTGTGAAAATGAAAAATTTTGAGCCAGAACTGCATTTTTGTGTAAAAAAATGTAATTTTTCATTTTCACTGCCCAGTTGTATCAAAATTGGTGAAACCCCTGGGGGTTTGAAATGTACACTATACCCCTAGATGAATTCCCTGAGGGGTGTACTTTGCAAAATGGGGTGACTTGTGGGGGGGTTTCACTGTATTGGTGCTTTGGGAGTCTTGCTAATGCAACATGGCACCCACCATTCATTCCACCAAAATCTGTGCTGCCAAATCCAAAAATCACTCCTTCCCTTCTGAGTCCTGCCATGCGCCCAACTGGTATTTTTTGGTCACATGTGAGGCATTGCCGTACTCGGGAGAAATTGGGGCACAGATTTTGGGGTGCTTTGTCTCCTTCATTCCTTGTGAAAATGAAAAATTTTGAGCCAGAACTGCATTTTTGTGTAAAAAAATGTAATTTTTCATTTTCACTGCCCAGTTGTATCAAAATTGGTGAAACCCCTGGGGGTTTGAAATGTACACTATACCCCTAGATGAATTCCGTGAGGGGTGTACTTTGCAAAATGGGGTGACTTGTGGGGGGGTTCCACTGTATTGGTGCTTTGGGAGTCTTTCTAATGCAACATGGCACCCACCATTCATTCCACCAAAATCTGTGCTGCCAAATCCAAAAATCACTCCTTCCCTTCTGAGTCCTGCCATGCGCCCAACTGGTATTTTTTGGTCACATGTGAGGCATTGCCGTACTCGGGAGAAATTGGGGCACAGATTTTGGGGTGCTTTGTCTCCTTCATTCCTTGCGAAAATGAAAAATTTTGAGCCAGAACTGCATTTTTGTGTAAAAAAATGTAATTTTTCATTTTCACTGCCCAGTTGTACCAAAATTGGTGAAACCCCTGGGGGTTTGAAATGTACACTATACCCCTAGATGAATTCCCTGAGGGGTGTACTTTGCAAAATGGGGTGACTTGTGGGGGGGTTCCACTGTATTGGTGCAACATAGCACCCACCATTTATTCCACCAAAATCTGTGCTGCAAAATCCAAAAATCACTCCTTCCCTTCTGAGTCCTGCCATGCGCCCAACTGGTATTTTTTGGTCACATGTGAGGCATTGCCGTACTCGGGAGAAATTGGGGCACAGATTTTGGGGTGCTTTGTCTCCTTCATTCCTTGTGAAAATGAAAAATTTTGAGCCAGAACTGCATGTTTGTGTAAAAAAATGTAATTTTCCATTTTCACATCCCAGTTGTACCAAAATTGGTGAAACCCCTGGGGGTTTGAAATGTACACTATACCCCTAGATGAATTCCCTGAGGGGTGTAGATTGCAAAATGGGGTGACTTGTGGGGGAGTTTCCTAACTTTTAGCACTTATGGTGCCTAGAAACCTACATGGTGCCTAAAAAAAAATCTCATAAAAAGGAGGCTCCAAAATCAAGTAGGTGCTCCTTCTATTATGAAGCCTGTGGTTTGGTCAACGTGCACACTAGGGCCACATATAGGATATTTTTGAAAACAAAAGAATTGGGGGAATCAATTTTTAGTCACATTTCTCTAGTAAAATCTACTGTATTCGTTAGAAAAATGTATTAAAATTGAAACTCTGCAAAAAAAAAGAAATTTTGAAATTTCACCTACACTTTGTTTTAATTCCTGTGAAACACCTAAAGGGTTAACAAACTTCCAAAATGCTGTTTTGAATACTGTGAGGGGTGCAGTTTTTGAAATGGCATCATTTATGGGGGTGTCTCACATACAAGTCCCTCAAAGTCACATCAGAACTGAACTGGTCCCTAAAAAAATCAGTGTTTGAAATTTTCTTGAAAATTTGAGAATTTGCTAGTCATATCTGAAGCCTCCTAGTGTCCAAAAAAATTAAAAGGAAGTTGAAATAATGATTGCAACATAAAGTAGACATATGGTCTTTGTTAGTTATTAACTATTTTGAGTGGTATGATTATTTGTCTCACAAGCAGAAAATGTGACATTTTGCATATTGCTAAATTTTCCATTTTTTCACGATATTTTGGTATTTTTCACAAAAAAACACAGACTGTATCGACCAAAATTTACCACTAACTTGAAGTACAATGTGTCACGAGAAAACAATCTCAAAATCACTGGGATAAGTAAAAGCAAAAAAAAGTTATCCCCACTTAAGTGAGACATGTCAGATTTGAAAAAAAGGGCTCTGTCATGAAGGCACAAACTGGCTCTGTCATGAAGGGGTTAAAATACGGGGGACCCCTAGTCATATTGTCCCCCCATATTTTGGGAACCAGCCCCGGCCCTGGAGCCTGTGGCTGGTTTTAAAAAATCAGCGAAGCCCTATTTGCCGGGTTTCCTGATTTTTAAATACCAGCCCCGGCTCTTCAGCCTGGTGCTGGTTACGGCAGTGGGGGGGACCCCACGACGTTTTTTTTTTATTCCACCCCCCCCCCCTCATTTTTACTATAGTTTAAACGGGTTTATAAATGGGTAAGTGTGAATGTGCCAAAAACGGATTTTAAACAGTAATTTACCGTTTAAAAGCTGCAGTGGGAAAGGGTCTTTATGGCTCTTACCCGTTTAAAGACACGTTAAAAAATAGTGGGTCATTACCCGTTTAGGCAGTGGGCAAGCAGCATAAATTGTAACTTTCTTCCCACATTAATTATAATTAACTTGTTTTGTTTGGAAGACACCTAGCCTTTGCTAACATGCACGCGTTACATGTGCTGACACTTTTATTCACCTCCTTCTCACCTCCAAGACATGTTTCTGCAGTCTCGTCACTGCAGGCATCTTTACCCTCCTCCTACGTGTCTGATTTTAAAATGTCAACAAACCTAGTTATAACACAAAATAAGGTCAGAGTTACAGGATATGAGGAAGCAGCACATGCAGAAACTATGCTTGCTAAACAAAGTAATTCATGAAAGAAAAAATGTAGGAGACTTAAGCGAAAATGGAGTAGACTTTAGAAAAATGCCAGGTACTGCATAATTTGGGCTGCGGCACCTGGCATTGTTTTTTAAAGTGGGAGCAAGTCAACCCCGTTTTAAATCATGGCGGTTCCAGGGCCTATATTCAATTGATTGGAGCCATTGCGAATTGGGATCAATGGCCATAATGGTGATCTGAGGCTAATTCTATAACTGGGTGAGGCATGTTAGGATAATCTTCTTGACATGCCCCAGTGCCCTAGACATATTCGTATGCAGTCAGAGTTTGGCACTTTTTCCAAGAGGTACATTCTGAGACAGCATAAATGGTGCTCCAATGAGACCAATGTTAATAATGTTCCATCTACTTTACAGAAAAAAGGAAAAATGTAGCAGAGCTTTATTGTTTCTATTGTATACTTCTAGTGTATACTTTCTATTGTATACTAGGAGGTTAGTCGCAGGGAGGTAGATCAAATGGGTGGGGCCCACATTGAGAATCTCACTCAGTGCATGTCGTGCAAGATGTATGCGCACCTGGAGCAAGAGTCCCAGTGCGAATACATCTGCACAAGGTGTGAGCGAACGTCCGCCCTGGAAGCCCAGGTCACTGATCTAGAGCGGGCCGTTCAGCGACTGAGATACATTTACAATCTTGAGCAAAGCCTAGATAGAACGGTGGAGGAGTTGCAGTTGGGGTCACTGGTAGAGGAGGAGGATCAGGCAGCCAGCTGGGTCACAGTTAGAAGGGGAAACAAGAGGGACAGAAGGGACAGGCACAACATCTCGGATCTATCACACCCGAACATTAGGAGAACAGACAGGGTAATCTGCTATCGGGACCGCGATCGCCGCACGGTCTGTTGCCTCCCGGGTGCTCGGGTACGGCATATCGCGGACCGAGACGACAGATTGTTGTGAGGGGCTGGGAGCAACCCGGCGGTCTTGGTGCACATTGGCACAAACGACAAAGTCAATGGTACAGATGGAGCGGGACTTATCTATCCAGGGGATGGCGATGGCGACGCCAGACGCCATCCCCTACCCCGCGCCATCTGTATGCCGGAAGGGGACGCATGCGCACGAGGGTAATTTTCTCGAAAATATTACCAGTGCCATGCGCTAGTTCAGGGAGGCAGAGGGAGATCAGGGAGGTAAATGTGTGGCTTAAAGAGGGATTCGTGTTCATGGAACACTGGGCGGACTTCTCGGTCAGGCGCCATCTTTTTTGCCGTGATGGATTGCACCTGAACGAGGAGGGGGCTGCGGTGCTGGGGGGAAGGATGGTTAGAGGGTTGGAGGAGATTTTAAACTAGGCATCGGGGGGGGGGGCAGCAAGACATTATGGGACCATCAGGGAGAGAAGCCGGACTGGGATCAGGAATCATGTGGGGGAAGGAGATGGGGGGGGGGGGGGGACAGAGACACAGACAAATTCCTGGGACATAACAAGGGTATAATCGTTGGTAACTCCCAGAGTGCATCAGGAATGTCATGTAATAAAATGTTATGTTGTAACAGTCACGTTACCCCATTGCAGTTCTTAGGTACAGATGATCTTAGTATACGGGAAGGAGGGAAGGGCAGAGGAAGAATTCCCAGAACTATAAATAGGGCAGGCAGTGTGAGTGGTGGGGAGGGCTGTAGAGCGTTTATTGAAGGGAAGAGGGGAAAGAGGAAGCTAGTGAAGAATTCAAATGGGTCCTTGGGTGAAACTAATCACAATATTAGAGCCATATCTAAAAATAAACATAAATTAAAATGCTTACTGGCTAATGCAAGAAGCTTAGTGAGTAAAATCGGGGAGCTAGAAATGGTGATCAGTAGGGACGACTACGACATCATTGGCATTACAGAAAAATGGTGTAATGAGTCGCATGACTGGGCATTAAACATGGAGGGATATACACTCTACAGGAAAGACAGGGAAAATAGAAGGGGCGGGGGGTGTGCCTATATGTAAATTATAACTTAACATCATGTGAGAAAAATATGAGCACAGACCTAGAAGAAGACAACTCGTAGACAGTGTGGGCAGAGATAACCGACAAACAAAAAACAAAATTATAATAGGGGTATGCTATAGACCACCAAATATAAATGAAAGGGAATCAAACAATCATCAAATCAGGGTCAGGTTTTAATTATGGGGGATTTTAATTTACCCGACATTGATTGGGAAAACGAAACAGGTAAATCAGCAAGAAGCAATGGGTTCTTAAGCTTACTTAAAGACCAGTTTATTACACAAACGGTAGAAACTCCAACTCGTGATGAGGCACTCTTGGACTTAGTATTAACAAATAACACAGACTTAGTTTCAAACACAAAAGTAATTGAACAATTAGGGAACAGTGATCACAATATGGTTTCACTGGAAATACTTCAGTAAATTACATCAAAAAGGATCTGCAAAAATACTAAACTTCAGAAAAGCGAACTTTGCATTATTCAGGGAAGCCCTAACAGGAATTGGGTGGGAAACGGTTATGGAGGGAAAAAATGCAGAGGAAATGTGGGATACTCTAAAAAAGGTGCTTGATTCACTAACTATTGAATACATTCCTAAAGTAAATAAAGGTAAATTCAATAAAAAAAGCCACCATGGTTGGACAAAAAAGTAAGGTCAGCTATCAACAATAAAACCAGAGCATTTAAATTCTATAAAAATAACTTGAATGAGAAGGCGTTCGCAAAATACAAAGAATCAAACAAAATTTGTAAAGGGGTAATCAAAGCAGCTAAAATATTATACGAAGAGCGCATAGCCACTGAAAGCAAAACCAACCCAAAGAAGTTTTTTAAATACATAAATAGTAAATGTTTAATTAAGGAAAACATAGGCCCACTAACTGATACTAGTGGAAAAAGTGTTACTAAGGACAAGGGAAAAGCAAAACTGTTAAATGAGTTCTTCTCATCAGTATTTACTAAGGGAGAGCAGACTGTGGAACGAACATTTACCACAAACGGGACAAATAAGCCAGATCTCATTGTGGATTTCACACTGAAGGAAATAGTACTGAGGCTAAGCAAACTCAAAACAAATAAATCACCAGGGCCAGATGGGATTCATCTGAGGGTATTATTGGAATTAAGGAATGAACTAGCTACCCCCCTACATTATATCTTTAGCAAGTCACTATCGTCAGGTATAGTACCAAAAGATTGGAGAATAGCAGAGGTAGTGCCAATATTCAAAAAAGGAAAAAAGGAAGATCCCGCTAATTACAGACCCATTAGTTTAACATCAATTGTGGGTAAACTATTTGAAGGATTTTTAAGGGATGGTATCCAGGAATATCTAGACCATCACCGTCTACTCAGTACTAACCAACATGGGTTCGTGAAAAATCGTTCATGCCAAACTAATCTACTAGGGTTCTATGAAGAGGTTAGCAAAAATCTTGATAATGGAAATGCTGTAGATGTGATTTTCCTAGATTTCGCTAAAGCATTTGATACTGTCCCACACAAGAGATTGATTAATAAAATGGAGAACCTAGGATTGGGTGAAAATATCTGCAGATGGGTAGGGAATTGGCTATGTAATAGAGAACAAAGAGTGGTTGTGAATGGTGCCATATCAGATACGATACCGGTACTAAGTGGAGTACCCCAGGGTTCGGTTTTGGGGCCCATTCTGTTTAACATTTTTATTAATGATATTGGGATAGGGTTACTCAGCAATGTATCCATCTTTGCGGACGATACAAAACTTAGAAAAGTCATCAAATCATCAGAAGATGTCACCACGCTTCAAAATGATCTTGCAATTCTAGATAAGTGGGCAAAAAAATGGAAGATGGGAGACACAACCAGTGTGCAATTTACAACCTTAGCGGGGAGGAACTGGCTAATTCCATACTTGAAAAGGATCTAGGAGTCCAAATAAACAGCAAACTGGGATGCAGTGCCCATTGTAATGTAGCTACAAAAAAGGCCAACAAAATTCGGTACTTGTGACTTATCTGGGCGCCCGATTTTCTTCATCGCACCTAAAAATCGCGTCAAATCGCATCGCATACAATCAGATTGCATGCGATGCGATTTGACGCGATTTGACGCGATTTGCCACGATTTGACGCGATTTGCCGCGATTTTAATATGTGAAGGCACCCAGATGCCTGTTTCATATGTGAAATGGCCCCCCAGACCCCATTTTTAATTGTATACCCACCCTAGTGTGGCGAGCGCAGCGAGCCGCCGAGCCCGAAGCGTGGTGAGCGCAGCGAGGTCCGCGTGGGGACGCGGAAAACTGTGAAGCCCGCGAGGGGACGCGTATAGCTGTGAAGGTATCCACGTCCCCTCGCGGGGCTCGCTGCGCTCGCCACGCTTCGGGCTCGGTGGCTTGCTGCGCTCGCCACACTATTTAAAATCAACTACACACCGACGTGGATAGTGGGGGTATGAAAAGGACAGAGGACGCGTACCGCCGCCCCACGCTTCGGGTTGGCGTTGATAGTGGGGTGGCTTTAACAATGGGGGTCATTTAGTCATCAGGGTGGGTATACAATTAAAAATGGGGTCTGGGGGGCCATTTCACATATGAAACAGGCATCTGGGTGCCTGTACATATTAAAATCGCATCAAATCGCATCGCATGCAATACAATAGCATACAATGCAACGCGATTTTCTCTTCAAGGGAATTTCAAGGGAAATTGCGTCAAATCGCATCAAATCGCATGCTTAAGGTACTGGCATACAATTTCAACATCGGGCGCCCAGATAAGTCACAAGTACCCAAAATTCTGGCATGTATTAAGAGGGGAATGGAAACTAGGGACTCAAGGGTAATTATGCCACTGTATAAAGCATTGGTGAGACCTCACCTCGAGTACGGAGTGCAGTTCTGAGCCCCACACTATAAAAAGGACATCATAGAATTAGAAAAAGTCCAAAGGCGAGCAACGAAGCTTATTAGGGGAATGGAGAATTTAGGCTATGGGGAGAGATTAAGCAATTTGGGACTATTTACATTGGAAAAGAGACGTTTAAGGGGGGACATGCTCAACATGTACAAGTATATCAAGGGCCAATATAAGGAACTGTCACACACCCTCTTTTCTACTAGAAAGGAATCTAGGACATGAGGACATGAGTATAGATTAGAAGAAAAAAGATTTCATTCAGCTAGTAGAAAGAATTTCTTTACGGTCAGAACAGTCAAACTCTGGAACTCTCTACCCAGAGATGTGGTAACGGCTGGCTCATTAAATGCGTTCAAGGAAAAGTTGGACAAACATTTACTGGATAAAAACATCCATGGTTACAAATAAGAAATATAATCTGTCTGTAAAACATCAGAACCTACCAAATCAGCAATGGATATCTATACCAGGTTGAACTAGATGGACGCAAGTCTTTTTTCGGCCTTACCTACTATGTAACTATGGGCCTTATTCTGGTTGGTGCGGGCGGGCTGTACGCGTACGTTCCGGGGTTTTTAACGATCTGCGCATGCGTACCATCTCCAATGCGCAGGCGCGAACACTCCACAACGCTTACGGACGGGTCTCTCCGTGCGAAAAAACCTGTACGCGAGAGTACGGGCATTGGGGGCGGCATAGGGGCGTGATGAGGGGAGCGGCCGAAATAATGAGGGAAAATGGGCGTAAATATGGGCGTACACGGGTGTGTGCACCAAAAATGAACGGTGCTACTACCGCACGATCGGCTAAAGCACCGTTCATTTCGGACACAAAACAGGCGGCCGCCAACCGCCACCTCAGACGGATCCGATATGATTTCCCGGCGGTCGGGATCCCGGCGGTCGGGATCCCGGCGGTCGGAATCCCGACACTGGAATCCCGACCGCCGAAATCCCGACAAGGGGAGGACATGGATCGCCCCCCCTTGCGGGCTCGCTGCGCTCGCCACGCAGCGGGCCCGGTGCCTCGCTACGCTCGGCACGCTATTTTATTCTCCCTCTATGGGTGTCGTGGACACCCACGGAGGGAGAAAGTTTCGGGATTTCGGCGGTCGGGATTCCAGTGTCGGGATTCCGACCGCCGGGATCCCGACCGCCGGGAAATTAACCGCATCCCCCTCAGACCACCCCTACAGATACCGCATGCCAGCGTGCGCCTGGGTTTGCTAATTTACACTGATTACTACTCAAACACATACACCTGAATGTAATAAGCAATGCTGCAGTCTATTAAGTCCAAACCATGATTTCACTACCTGCAAGCCTACACACAGCACTCAAACACATTGGAAGCTTATCTTTCTATACTTCTTGACATTTAAAGGTTTGTTTAATTTAAGGTAAGAATCTTTTTAAGACCTGCTTATATATGCTAAGGTAGGTATTTGTTAAACAGTTATACACATTCACTACGTGCTTTCATAGACTTTACACAGTAGCACACTCAATCTACACAAGTCGACATGTGTCAACGTGTTCACTCTAATACAAACATAGGTTTTGTATTTATGATACAATAACATAAACCACATCTAACACCTACAAAGGATGTTTCAGCAATGTTTTAAGCCCATGCCCACTATTTTGCACACAATCTTTGTATAGTACCCAAAATACAGACCTGTACCACTATCTGATCTGCTATGAATTGGATTTTACTACACTCTGGATGTAAGATGCCACCAATCACATTATTGCACTCACATCTCTCTAACAAAGGATTCCTACATCTGCTTATGACACTGTAAAATCATATATATGTACAAAGTTAAACATGTTTGTCCACAAGCAATTTTATCATGTTTGGCCGATTCACACATCTTTTTTTAGGGAGGACACATATGCATTCCTACACAAATGTCCCTTTTGACCCTTGTTTGTCTACCTCACCCACTCCATGAGGAAAGCATTGTTCTGGACCTGCTTTTACCTACTAATGTAGGAGCTACCTCACCTGCACACAAACTGCTTTCTCACCTATTAAGTTGCTCTGCACATGTGCTGACACAAACTAATTAGCAGGGAAAAGTTGGATAGGAACATGTGAATGGCCATGGAGAGGGTTACACATGGGAAACTTCTACCACACTTCAAGAAATGCTCAAAAATACCCTGGTCAGTAAGTACACATAAATGTAGTATTTGTTTCACACAAGAAATTACACATACAACAATTGTGTTTTAATTGGTAAAATAAATGTATTTGCTGTTCAGCATCACAGCTTATTTGACACTTTAATGTCATAAATCAAATAAACAAATAAAATATACACAAAAATAAAAAAACAGCCAGAACAAGAGGTTGCATATCTCCAAACATGTGTTACCCTGCAAATGCAATGGTGAAAAAAATGGGGACACCAGAATACGTACTGCAACAACCAGGGTGAATACTAAGCAAGATACACACCACCAAAAATGTATCCTGCATTTGTAGAGGTCAAAATAAGAACTTTAATGCCCATGGCACGAAAATGGATCGATGGCCAACTCAGGAAGTGGATGTCCAGTGCAATTTAAACATTTGGGGTCCAACCACAGAGGAAGTGAACCAGGTCTCATTATTTGGGCCCTTTTTTCCCCTTTTTAGATGGGGCCTTGGGGACAGGGGCCTTTGGCTCAGATGGCTTGCGGCGTCTTCCCCTAGTGGACACAGGAGGGTCAGCAGAGGTGGAAGGTTGGGGAGCAGCTTGGGATGGGCCAGCAGATGGGGGATTTTCCCTTAGGGACCTGGCGGTGGTCAGCAGCTCCGCAAGAATTTCATTCTGGCGGCTGAGTTGTTGGGCAATGCTTTGCATGCCAGCCGCCAGAGTGTCATTCATGCGGTTGAAGGCCTCACACTGCTGCCTGTTTGTGGCCTTCCAATCCGCCAGAAATTCCCCAACCTGCTGCTGACGGACCGCAGCATCCACCCCTTGCTTCTCGATCCTCTCCAGCATCACCATCAAGCTGGCATCCCATGTGTCCTGTGGCTGGGGGTGTCGTCTTGGTGGAGGCTGGACCACTTGCTCCACCTGTGTCTCTGCAGAGGAAGATGCTGCCGGTTCATCCTGGGTTTCTGCTTCTTCTAGGATAATAATTGAAAACAATGTCACCATCACATACGCACTAAAAAATATCTTTCTAAATACAATGCATTACTGTGACTTACCATCAAAAGCAGCAGCAAAGACCTCCACCGGGAGCTCACTATCCATATTGGATATCCCCCTGACCTCGGCCACATCAATTACATCCAAGGCGTCCTGCTCCAGGGGGGTATATTCCAAGGTGTCTGGCATAGGCCCCCTCCCGAGTGGACATGCTGTGGTTGTACCGGTCAGTCATCTTCCTCTTCAGTGTCGTTTTGAAGTCTGTCCACCTACAAGTTTAAAAATACAAATATCACCATGAGATATGTGCACCACTGTGCTAGTGAACATCATGACTACTTTACATTTCCTAGTGTGGGTGATCTTATGTTTTTTAGCCATATGTGTCCCACACACACATTAATGTCTCCATTAGGAGGCATTTCAGTGTCTCATCTCATTCATTAGGCCACTAAATGCACATACATAGATCACTATGCAGAAATGACATCATCCATGGCCAAATTATGCACCTCCACCTGTTGTGAAACTACACATTCCACCATAGCTTGACAGTTTGGTTATTATGTAGTAATTTAACTATGGGATGGCATACTGGGATGTGTAGTTTCTCACCAGCTACATGTGCACAGTTTGGTCATTCTTGTTTCAGTAGCATCATATGGAACATGTTACAACAACTCTTTCAAAAACACACTTTCTCTTGTCCCATCACATACTTCACATACTTCACATGAGCAGAACTGTGCCCATAACCTCACATCACACCAATGGTGCATGTTTCATATATAAATGTGGGTTATTAGACATGGTTGTGTTCACATGTGACATTGAAGTGTAGCCCTATCTACAAACACACCTTTCTATTATTCTCAAAACATACATGTAACATATGTACACACATATGACATTATCAGGGGGACAAACACACTTGCCTTTTCTTCACCGCTAGCCAATCTCTGACCACTGGTGACACCTGGTTCACTTCCTCTGTGATCTTGTCCCAAAGGTTTCTCCTTGCACTGGCACCCGGCTTCCTGGTTGGCAATTCGATCCATTCGCTTGCCCTGGGCACTAAAATACTCAATTCTGCCTCTACAAATGCAGGGTTTCTCTTTTTGGTGGTGGTATCCTGCTCAGTCCTCACCCTAGATGTTGCAGCTCGTTTTCTGGTGGCCCCAGTTCTCTCACCATGCACCTGCTGGGTCACACCTGTTTGGAGAGATGCAACCTCTTGTTCTGGCTGGTTGCTTGGCCCTTGTGGAGCTGGTGGAGTTTGAACAGGGCCTGTTAGTGAGGGGCCCGCTTGGTCTTGCAGGCTACTTCTCTCTTGGGCCCTCCTTCTCCGCTCCTGTTCCCTCTTCTGCAAAGCTTCAAGCAGGGATTCTGCTGTAGCTCTCTGTAGAGCGTCCTCAGCTGCGGAATCATCTGAGCTAGACATGTTTGCAGCAATTCTGGCCTGCATCTGACTGAATATTTATATGGTAATCTCCCGCCATGAACAAGGGGGCGTATATTTTTACCCGCAATGTAATAGCTAATTTACGACGATATTTCCCGGCGATAATTCCCGCTTAAATTACGCAGGTCTCAACGCACCTGATCATTCACCTATATATGCACATACACAGGTTGTGGAGCATTGTGTGCTACATGGTGAAATGTGTGCACCTGTCATTCCAATGATGAGTGTTGTCAGCTGGTATCTGTTGGAGTTCGTGTATGCTTTCTGAGTCACATTTCAAAACATCACGTTATAATGCTTTCCTTACATATGTAATGAGTATGAAATTGTCATACACCAACATGTTGTATTGTGCCTTTTTTAGCAGCGTATTTATTAGTAGACGGTTGCATGTATTATTTTCAGCACACTGTATATACAGTACGTCTCTCTATACATTGAAAGCATGCTGTTGGTTATGGTGTGTGTATATCAGAACGGTCCGCGTAAGTTTCTATTCGCATCCAGTTTGTTAATGTAAGAAGGATTAATAAAGTTAATACTAAACAAACAATTTTTTAGACCAATCAGCAAGCACCAAAAGTGATATATGTACCTGCAATTAATGGTACTTGTTTCCTAGCACGGCCACAATCTTATGGATCGTGTACCTTTAAGTTAAGGTACACGATCCACACGATGGACCCGATTTCCTTTGAAATCAGGTCCATTTTGCCGGCTAGGACACAATATCGGGGGCATCGCGTCGGTCGGGACCATTAACATTGGTCCCGACGCGACCGACGCGATGCCCCCGATTTCCCCATAGGCTTCAATGTTAAAAAATATTTTAACATTGAAATCGTGTCGGGAAAGGTAAAATATCGGGGGCATCGCGTCGGTCGGGACCATTAACATTGGTCCCGACGCGATGCCCCCGATTTTTTCATAGGCTTCAATGTTAAAATATTTTTTACCATTGAAATCGTGAGAAAATGTGAAAAATGTGAAATGGGCCAATATGACCCATTTCACATTATAGATGTCCCCGTCGTCACCCCACGATAGACGCCAACCCGAAGCGTGGCGAGCGCAGCGAGCCCACGAGGGGCGGCGGTGCGCGTCCTCCGACCTTTTCATTCCCCTACTATCCACGTCGGCGTGGAGTTGAGAATAGAATAGTGTGGCGAGCGCAGCGAGCCACCGAGCCCGAAGCATGGCGAGCGCAGCGAGCCCCGCGAGGGGACGCGTATAACTTCACAGGTATACGCGTCCCCTCGCGGGGCTCGCTGCGCTCGCCACGCTTCGGGCTCGGTGGCTCGCTGCGCTCGCCACACTATTCTATTCTCAACTCCACGCCGACGTGGATAGTAGGGGAATGAAAAGGTCGGAGGACGCGCACCGCCGCCCCTCGCGGGCTCGCTGCGCTCGCCACGCTTCGGGTTGGCGTCTATCGTGGGGTGGAGTTTACGCCGTTAAATTTGGGGGGTTGGGAATATTTTACATTGAATCCAATGTAAAATGGGGTCCCAGGGACCCGATTTACATTTCATTCAATCAAAAAATCGGGTCGAAAATCGGTCGGTCGCGTCGATTGCATCGCATGCGACCAAATCGCATGCGATGCGATCGACCCGATTTTTCCGACACGACCACCCCGATGTAAATCGGTGTGGCCGTGCTAGGAAACAAGTACCCAATTAATAACTGCGCCATTGCCAATATGACTTCAACCAGGGCTAGCGCGTTTTCTACCCAGGAGCTGGTGGCCTTGGTTGAGGTCATGGACCGGCGCCTGGGGCCCAGGGGCCCATATGTGTCCAACATGGACAAGCGGCGGGCATATAATGCTGCCCGCCGGCTAATATACGCCCGGACCAGCGTACAGAGAAGCCTGGCACAAGTCGAGCGGCGCTGGTCTGACCTGCGCCGGCGCCAGCCAGTGATGCTGAGTTCCATTCGCCGCCATATTGCCCGATGTAAGTTTTTATTAACTAGTATGTCTGCGGTTTTTTTCAATGATTTCTGTACTTTTTATAAATATGTTCATGAGTATGTGGGTGTATATGGGTGTATAGGGGGTGTATAGGGGGTGTATAGGGGGTGTATATGGGGTGTATATGGGTGTATAGGGGGTGTATAGGGGGTGTATAGGGGGTGTATAGGGGTGTATAGGGGGTTTATAGGGGGTGTATATGGGGTGTATAGGGGGTGTATAGGGGGTGTATAGGGGGTGTATATGGGGTGTATATGGGTGTATATGGGGTGTATATGGGGTGTATAGGGGGTGTATATGGGTGTATAGGGGGTGTATATGGGGTGTATAGGGGGGGTATAAGTAGTCGCTCTGTTTTTGGGTGTAGCATATCAATTAGTTAGCATGATAAATGTCTGAAATATAACAGCAATGATAATTTGTAAGGTTATGAGCATGACTAATGTGCATTTTTCTTTCCCCCATTTTTATGAAACCCAACCTTCGATTTCTATGCCATCAACATGAACATTTCAGCACGGGCAAGGGCACGCATGGAAGCCCGGGAGGAGGCAGCCCGGGAGCAGGCAGCCGAGGAGGAGGAAGAGGAGGAGGAAGAGGAGGAGGAAGAGGAGGAGACATTGGCACCTGCTGGTGACCACCCCATTTCGACATCCCCTTCCACCAGCCACTCCCCTACCCCCACCCACACCCCTACCCCCACCCCTACCCCCACCCACACCCCTACCCCCACCCCCTCCCCTACCCCCACCCCCTCCCCACCCCATTTCCAACCCCCCTACACCTCTCCACCACCCACCCCCAAACCTCTCCAATCCCCACTCCAACCCACTACCTGTATCCCAAGTCCTATCCCATCCCCCTTGCTCCTGACCCCCCCAACCACCGGACACCCAACCAGCGGCGAGCAGGATGGCTCAACTAGCCGTAAGTAAATAATGTGTCTAATGTTTACCTACACATTTCTACACATAAACAATCACAACAAACACATATGTGTATCCAACATCAACATTAGTTGCAACATATCACTGCAGGGCGACCATGAGGTGTGGCCTGTCCTTCTCCAGGAACAAGGGTCCCCTTGGTGGTTTTTTGGAGTGTGGCCATGGCTCACCCCTTGAATAATTGGCATAACAGTACATCCAATGAGATATCCGACATTAGTGGTGTTGTAGTTATGTGGGTCCAGGTGTTGGGTAACTCCACTTCCCAGCATGATGTGCAACATTAATTTATAGATTGTTTTGTTCATAGTGTGTGAGGCCATGCGGATGCATGCTTTACAAACATAGCTTTAGGCCTATAATTTGTACAGCAATGTCCTAAATTTAAAATAGTAAGGAGTGCTTAAGCCGCAACAATGTCATAACCCTTAAATAGCACAGCCTAATTGTGAGGTTAGAGGTGAGTCCCCCAAAACCAAACTACCAATTGGGATACAGCATACATTCATCCAATAAGGAGTAATTTTTATATTTTTATGTAATATGTACAGTATGTGTGTGTGTCAACAGAATAGTATTTTGGACCATGTTTACAGCATACCCATCTTCAATGTAGTGAAAAAATGTATGTGGCCTTCACACTTAACTCACAAATTCATATTATGTTACAATGCAATAAATTTATGTATATGATATATTAATTATAATGTGTTTTTCCCCTTCACTACAGACACTGAACAGCACCAGGAGGAGGTGGCACGGATAATGAGGGAAATCTTCCTGACCCTCCTATATTTATATATTCTTTTTGGCCAACTGGAGGCCCTCATTTAATTTTTTTTACAAGTTTAAAATTTTTGTTAAAAAAAAATAAAAGTTCATGTACAGTTAGAAGTTGCCTGTGTTGTTACTCATAAATATGTTTGAGGGTTTGTAAGGGCAGGTACATACAGATGTGTAATGTCAGTTATATTTGTAATTTGAGGTGAGGGGTAACGATTGATGTGTGAATGTGTGTGTTTTTGAGTTAAATAACACATAGTGAAAATGCATGAATGTTCGATTAAAACATCACACATAACATCAGGGTAGGTATACATGGTAAAAAAATCAGATCAAACTAATTAGGGACATAATTTAGTACATACACACAAACACCAACATAAATTTATTTACAAGTAAAAGCAATGTGGGGACACATAGATAGTGATTAAAATGCCACATTAGAACATAACAAATATACATGTAATAAGGGTTAAAATGTTGTTTTATTAGGGTCTTTATTAAGGTAGACAATTGAGTTAATAGGAAACAATAATTGAATAACAATTAGAATAATTAATTAATTGTCTGAATTATAGTTGAAAGGCAAGATTTGCAGGTCCATACATGTGAAGGGTATGCCAGCGTACACGGACGTACGCTCACTCTCACGAGCGGTGACATAAGCTGAGTTTTCCATTGAAAACAATAGCGACCCGTCCGTGCAAGCTGGCGTACGCTCAGATTTCCGCAAGAAGTCGACGGGAAGACGGACGAGAGACGTCCGTAAACGGTGGCGTACGCTCTGTTGTACGCCAGTTGTCGGAGTCTAAGGGCTGATCCGTCCGTGTACGTTGGCGTACGCTCAATTGTACGCCACTCCCCTTCGACGTTGTTTCTGGCCGTACGTATGTGGCTGATTTGTGGGTGGACTTAACCTTAACGGCCGCGTACGGAGAGCGTACGCTAATATGGAACGTACGCACGTTTGGCCGCACCGATCAGAATAACCTCCTATGTAACTATGAGCTTGATAAATATCAACAAGTGAATTATTGTGTATACTCAGTTTAATAGACAATTCTCAACCTCAAAATACATAAAGTTTAAAAAGTCATTATAAAATCAACATTAAAACATAATGGTTGTGAACCTAAAATAAGTACTCCATGTAACAGTATCTGAGTGATAAATGGAGTTTTTTTTTTTAAATTGAGTTACACAATCATTCACTTATTTATTTATTGACAGTTTCTTATATAGCGCAGCAGATTCCATTGAGCTTTACAATTGTAGACAGTGAGATAGGTAACAACAGACAGACTTGGAGGTAGGAGGGCCCTGCTGCAAGCTTACAATCTATAGAGACATAGGAGGGACACACAAGGACAGGCACCAGTAATAGCATAGCAGTCCCACCAAGTTGCAGGTCCAGAAGGGAAGTTATATAATGAAGAGCTGAGTTTTCAGGGAATGCTTGAAAGTTTGGAGGCTAGTAGAGTATTATTGTGCGTGGAATGGCATTGGTGCAGGCCAATAGTATTCTAGTCTGTATATAGAGGGGCATAGAAACTAGGGAAGACAATGTAATTATGCCACTTTACAAGGCACTGGTTAGACCTCACCTGAAATTAGGAGCGCAAATCTAGGCTCCATATTACAAAAAGGACAACATAAAACTGGAAAAAGTCCAGAGAAAAGCAACCAAGCTAATACAAGGGATGGAGTCCTTCAGCTACTAAGACAGACTAAACCAGGCATGTCCAAACTATGGCCCTCCAAGTCCCATCATGCCTTGCCATAGTTTTGCTATAAGGGAATTCTAAAACTATGACGAGGCATGCTGGAATGTATAGTTTCACAACAGCTGGAGAGCCACAGTTTGGACATTCCTGGACTAGTCAAATTAGTAATGTTAATGCTAGAAAAGAAACATTAAAGGGGAAGCATTCTTAACATGTACAAATAGGGGTGGGGGGGGGGCATATTCTGCACTATCAGGAAACCTCTTTGCTATGAGATTAGAAACTAGGACACATGGGCATGCGTTCAGACTAGAGAAGAGAAGATTCCATACCATTAGAAGGAAAGGCCTTTTTATGGTCAAAGCAGTAAGGGGTATGGAACTCTCTTCCAGAAAAGGTGGTGATGGCAGATACATTGAACACATTTAAACTAAGGATGGACAAACATTTTTTAGAAAAAAAATTCAGGGGTACAACTAATCATTATTTAGCCCATATTTGGAGCAAACGGTAAAACAAAAATGGGGATCACATCTAGTCTATACCACCTAACAGGTCCTGTATAAGGTTGAACTTGATGGACTTAAGTCTTTTTCCAACCTCAACTACTATGAAACTATGAACACTTGTTGATAATTATCAAGCGCTGCTATATTTTTCCTTTTTTTCTGTGCTATACTTGGAATGGACTACTCCCTATCTCAATCAGTAGCTGTTAGAAAAACAGGCAGATAAGCGTTCGAGTTTTGTCCGATTCTTCTTAACTGCTAGATATTCTTCCAGCTTGTTTACTAAACAAGAATACTATAACACTGATATCATTATTAGGGGGTGAATTAAAATAGCCCCCAAAAGAATAATTAAAAAAAAATGGTCTTAAACTGTTTTATTTTGCCCTGTGTTTTATCTGGGCAATTCAATAGTAGCCTGTTTTTTTCTCCCTCAAAAAATGTCCTGCTTTCATGTTGGAACACATAGGATCCAGGATCAATTCTCAGGCCTGTTTGTTTTTGCACCTAGATATAGCGCTAGGGACCCCCAATATACAGAGAAGCCTTGACGTGGCTTGGGGGCATATCATACACCTGCGCAGGTATATGTAACCAATATCTCTGAATTCTATTATCATGTAGTGTTCAAGATTGGTTACTAATACTAATCAGTGTGCGGGGGGAACCAATGTCTTGTTACTTACTCAGTATTAACCCCTCCCTTGCATGCACCTGAATAGTATTACTCATTTGAGCATCTACTAATTGCTCTTCCCAGTCAGATATTTCAGGTTCTGTCTGACTTAAGGCCCCCATACATTAGTCCGACTTGTCCTAGGGACAAGTCGGACCTGATTTCCCCTGCAGCTCCCCGGGAGGGGGACACACGATTAGGCACTTGATGTGCCAAGGTTTGCATATGATAAATCACATGGATTTATCATATGTAGTCCCCGGGGAGCTGCAGGAGGAGGGAGCCGTGCGGGGGACGGCAGCGGGCGGGGGATGCCGGCTAATTGAGAGCCGAGCAGGGAGAGGCTGCATAGGGACCCGGGCAGGAGAAAGCTGTTGCGGTGGGGTGACAGCGGGAGGCGAGCAGGAAGAACTTGATGACATGACGCTGGCTGCCGGGCAGTGCCGCAGCGGCGGGAGCCAGGAGGAACAGATAACTTGGAGAAAAAAAACGCCAATAGAGATGACTAGCAAGCCATTGATTGGCTGAGACCTCTCTCAGCCAATCGCTGATTGGCTGAGAGAGGTCTCAGCCAATCAATGGCTTGCTAGTCATCTCTATGGGCATTTTTTTTTTCAAGTTATCTGTTCCTCCCGGCTCCCGCCGCTGCGGCGCTGCCCAGCAGCCAGTGTCATTTCATCAAGTTCTCCCTGCTCCCGCTGTCACCCCACCACAACAGCTTCCTCCAGCCTGGCGCCATATGCAGCCTCCCCCTGCTTGGCTCTCTATAGCTGGCATCCCCCACCCGCTGCTGTCCCCCGCATGGCTCCGGGGCTGGGCTGCACATAAGATTTGGCAAATCTTATGTGCAGCCCGTCCGACCTCCCGTCCCCGATCCAATGCGCACGGGACCGCGCATCGGATCGGAGGGGATGTCTACAAGTGCGATTTGGGGCGATTTCACTGCCCGATTCATCCTAATCGGGTGAAATCGTTCCCA
Organism: Crinia signifera; assembly: GCF_055691185.1. Classification (NCBI taxonomy): domain Eukaryota; kingdom Metazoa; phylum Chordata; class Amphibia; order Anura; family Myobatrachidae; genus Crinia; species Crinia signifera. Next base: position 63,283,396 of record NC_139227.1, on the reverse strand, counting down.
TATCGCATAGTGTATGGGGGCCTTTAGAGTTTTTCTGAGGATATATTCCAAAAGCTCTCCCCCTTTGATGGACACTAGAAGCTTGTCTCTACTCTGCCCAGAACCAGAGATATCAGCCTTCCAGCAGCTGGTTGCTGCTCCAGCTCCACACACCTGGTATGTAGTTTTATATACTTGTTGGCAGATTGCTCTGCCTCCTGAACTCTGATTCCCTAGTCCCCAATACCATTTGGTAGGTGGGATTCTCTAGTTTTTAATTCCAGAAATCTAAGGAATCTAGTTCCAGGAACTGGAGATATCTGCAGTCATGCAAGCTGTCCTCCCACCAGAAAATTATGAATAATAAACCCCTCCTCTGCGTATTAAACATCCTCTACCACCCTGGAAGTTATGTATCAGGGCCCCTTCATTCAGCCCAATGCCTCCTTCTCCCACCTCATCTCCCACCATCTGTGCAGTAAAGGGATAATTAGTGAAAATTACTGATCCAGGCCCTACATGCAGAGCGGTTGATATACCCCCTACCACCTGCGGGACATCAAAGCTTCCCACACCCCTACCGCTGGAGGATAGGTAGGGGCCCCAATACATTGCTATACCCAGGGGATTACACTGCTGTTATGTGTTTATATATATATATATATATATATATATATATATGTGTATATTATTATTATTATTTATATACATTTGGTCTATCTATAATACTTTAACTGACCCGGCATATACAGGGTCACCTAAGTACCCATATCTGTGCTTTGCTCCGCCCCTCTCTGGAAACCCCCTTCTGAAAATCCTGCATTTGCCCCTGCAGGGGATTCTTAAGAAAAGCGGAGGCCCTTGTGCAGCCACCTCTGGCTGGGCCCACTCCTCTCTGCTGGGAGCAGTAGGGTCTGATCAGTAGAGCGCTCAGACTCCACTGCCCATGAACAAATCGACAGACAAATGGCCTCTCCAGCTGCTGCCGCTGGACTCCGGAGTAGTACAAAAATGGGCGCAGTGTGCACAGGGTGTGGTTGTACGTCTAGGGAAAATGTGAGATGTCAAAGGTGGGCATCTCTGAACAAAAGACATCAGCTAAGTCATTTCCATATTGTGCACATCCCTTGTGTCTAAAATCACAGCTGTGCATGCAACTGAATGCTCATTAGAATCAGTCCTATTGTCTAATGACCACATGAAATTTAATGCACAAAACCATGTTGCACTAGAGGTGGCACGACAAAGAGCCAGATAATTTGAAAGAGAAGATTTCATGCTTTCATATAGGTAACCCCTATGTTTATTCACATTGAATGAGAGAGATCCTCCCCATCCCTCAATTTCATTACAGGTTGAGTATCCCGTATCCAAAATGCTCGGGACCAGGAGAATTTTGGATAACGGATTATTCCGTATTTCGGAATATTTTAATATTTCAATGATGTATTTTGAAGTATCTTGCATTTATGCTGTATAAACACATAATATACACACAAATATATTTTATTACCACATAAAATACACACAAACATATTTTAATTGTTCAAAAAACAAGGTTTCAAAACGTGAAACAAAATGTGTGTACTATCTCAGCACTGAATTTGAATGCCAAGCAATCATTGTCTTGCACATATATAGTGCCAGTTACATATCATGTCACCAGTAGTGCTGTTACATATGTCCCCAGTGAGTTTTTAGCAAAAAAAAAAAATTTTTTCACTTTCTGGAATGTCCGTATTTCGGAATAATTCGAATAACGGATATTCGGATACGGGATACTCGACCTGTATTATTTCTTCAGTGTAGAGATTAAGGGGTTATTCAGACCTGATTGCACAGCTGTGAATTTGCAGGCCTGGCAATAATCGATAGACTGCACACAGGGCCGGCCTTCCCCCCTGGATCAGCGCGCCGGCCGTGCAGGAACATGTTAATGCTGGGCAGCGCTGAGCACTTGGCTCACCCTCAGACGCTGCCCAGCTGTACGCGGAAGATGTCTGCGCCTGTCTGCGCTGGGACTGAACACAATGCACAGTGAACCCTGCTCCCTCCTGCCCGGTAAGCGAGACCTCCTCACTCCCGCCTGCTGAGCCAGCTTGCCTCGCCCGCTGAGCTAGCCAGCTCGCCCGCACGCTGCGCCCCCCCCCCCAAAAGCAGCACAGTGGCCGCATTAACCCTCCACCCACCCGTGGGGCGCTCCGGTGCCTGGCACCGGCACTGACTGCACATGCGTACGGCTCTTAGTATGCATGTGTGAGGACATCCTGCTATAAAATCCTGCTACTGTTTTTATTGTTGACTATACGCTATTTTATTGACAGGAAACTGACGTTTTCGGGGTGGTAATAGGCAGTTTTCTGGGAGTGGCAGGGAAAATGCAGACATGCCCAGGTGTTTTCAGCTCCAGCCCCGAACAACCTGTTTCTTTTGCACTGGCCAAGCAGGTCCTGGCCTATGCACAGACTGCACACAGTGGATCGGTTTGCAGCTAATCGCTGGCTTGCACATAGCGTAATTTCACTGTGGTAGGGTGGAATATACCTGATCGCATGGCTGTTACTTTGCCGAGCCATGAATAAATCCCTAAATCTGATCAAACATGATCACTGGAGAATATTCAACAGCTGCATGTCTTTAACCAAAGGTTCTCCTGATTTTATGAGGCGATAAATCATGTCCAATGTTTTGGAGACTGTGCATTGAGACCAACATACCCTTTTCATTGCAATAATCTGTATTTTTGAAAGTTCTCAATGACAATAGTAATTTGGCACCAACTTTTATTTTTATTTTGGAAATATTTCAAATAGTACAGTAAAAAAAGAATATTTACTTGCACTCCTAGACCAATATAATTTAGATTTAAATGTCCAAAGTCTCCCGTGCCCAGAACACAGGAAGTAATTTTGGACCTGAAAAAACCATAATGCAATACAAAGTATGCAAATACATATAATGGATATGATATTATTTTTGCACACAGCAGGCTTACCTACCCTTCTGCATTCATCGGGAGGCTCCAGACTTTTAAAGGAGCCTCCAGCTGCCCCGCAAAGCCCCACAGTCCTCCCGGTTTCTGGGGGTCTCCGTGTCCGGAGATCCCGCATCTGGAAATGGCGGCGGGCGGGGCTTGCAGGGAAACATCACAGCCGACCACCGCGGGGTTGTGGGTAGTGGTGGCCGAGCTACTGCAGTGCATGCTGACAGGAAGTCAGCATGTCAGCCACAGGAGCAGAAGAGCCAGCAGCTGGGGTTCTGCTTCATCACCTCACTCAGTGTGTATCAGGAGTCTCCTCTGCCTGCTGCGAGCTGCCTCCTCCCCACCACACTGCCGGGACCATGCACCTCCCAGGAAGGGGCACCACAGTGCTGTAAGTACTGGGGGAGTGGGGCTGTGTATAATGGTAGTGGGGGCTGTATGTACTACTGGGGAGAGTGGGGACTGTGTGTAATGGGGTGTGGGGATGTGTATAATGGCAGTGGGGAGTGGGGGCTGTGCATAATGGGGAGTGGAGCTGTGTATAATGGCAGTGGGGGCTGTGTATAATGGTGGTGGGGGCTGTGTATAATGGGCAGTGGGGGCTGTGTATAATGGCAGTGGTGCTGTGTATAATGGGCAGTGGGGACTGTGTATAATGGCAGTGGGGGCTGTGTATAATAGGAGTGGGGGCTGTATGTACAGGGGGAGTGGGGGCTGTGTGTACAGGGGGAGTGGGGGCTGTGTATGAAGTGGGCACTGTGCATAATGGAGTGGGGGCTGTGCATAATGGAGTGGGGGCTGTGCATAATGGGAGTGGGGGCTGTGCATAATATGGAATGGGGGCTGTGTATAATATTATGCAGGTGCATGTACTGGCTTTAATATGGGTGTGTGTGTTATGTAATATAAAGATGCAGTGGTGTAACTATGGAAGGTTCAGAGGTTGTCATGGCTATGGGGCATATATTTTTGGAGAGCACCATGGCCTACCAGGCCCTTCCCTGCAACATTTTTCACATTTTAGACGTACTTGTAGACAGCAGCACCGTAGTCCCATGCTCCCCCTGCCAGTGGCCAGTACATGTGCTCACCCTGCTAACAACGGTGCACTACAGTCCAATTATCCCCCCCCCCTCCCCTGGAAGCAGTGGTTACAGGCCCTTTCTGCCAACCACCAGTGGCAGTAACATGCTCACCTCATTCTCCCCCTGTCAACATTGGCAAGCAGAAGGCCCTGAGTTGCCGGCACTGGTGAGCAGAAGACCCAGCAACCAGTGGCTCAGGTACACATCGCTGCCTATACAGAAGGGGGAGGGCATAGTGCAATGGGTCTCAAGCCTTTCATACGCCTACTCTATCCCACCCTCCCCCTATCCTTCTCCCCAAGCCCCCCTTCCTCCACTTGTCTTCTCTTTCTCCCTGCCCTCTTTTTCCCTCTCTGGTTACAGGTGTGTGCAGGATGACAGGTTGAGCCTGGTTCGTCCAATACAGCAGCTGCGCTCCACCCCTGCCCACTCTCAGTCTGTGTCTTTACACACTGAGAGCAAAACACTGTCTCTCTCTCTCTCTCTCTCTACCTGCCCATTGCCAACAGAGGGGAGAGGATGGCTTTGCATAGCACAGAGCTATGCAAAGCCGTCCTCAAATCCTCTCATCTGCTGGTATAACCAGCAGATGAACGGCTCTGCCGGCGATGATGCGGCAGCGCTCATCGCCAGGGCATAAACACTGGGTGGCTTTGAGCTGAAAACCGCTCAAACATGCTGTTTTGAGCGGCTTTAAGCTCAAAGTTGCCCAGTGTGTATGGGCCTTTACTCTACTATAAAAAAGAGCACTATGGCTTTATGTAAGTTTGTAGCAATGCAACATACACATGTATTAGTAAAAACATCTAACGTCTTCAGTCCAACATTCTTTCTATAATTGGATGGAATCCTGATTCCTCAGTGATACCAAACATTCTGGTTGGACCTGTCTTGATGTCCTTAGATGAGGGAGGCTTTACTCAGGCTCTGCAAATAATAATGCACAAACAAAAAGATTACTGACAAGAGTATTTTAATGAATCAGTTTCACCAATTAAATATATGGCTTGTCTTATCACTGAAAAGTAAAAGAAAATGGAGCATATGCATCACAACTTGGATAGAGATAAAATAAAGAGGGATAAAATAGGCTAAGTACTAAGGGTATTTGTACTAAGCCAGGCCTGGCCAACCTTTGGATCTCCAGCTGCTGTGAAACTACAAGTCCCAGCATGCATTGCCACTGTTTTGCTAAAAGCAAATGCTAAAACTGTGGCAAGGCATGCTGGCATGTGTAATTTCACAGCTGGAAATCCACAGGTTTTGTCAGGCCTGTATTAAGCCATGTGGTCAAATGTAATAGCCTCCGAGTTTGGTGGCCGTGTGGGATGCCAGCTAAACTCAGAGGTTTTTTAAAGGGGAAGTCATTTAGAAAGCATGGTTTTGCCCCTTTATAAAACCTCAGAGTTCAGTTGGCATGAACTCGGAGGCTATTACAGTTGGCTTATGGAAAGAGATAATATGCAAAGACATAACTTAGGTTGTAACATTGCAGTTAGAAGCGGATTGGTTAGTATTTTTGGTGAAATGTAATAGAGTGAGAGAATCAGGGAGAGATTTAGTAAGAAATTTCCAGTTTTTTAAAGCAGCAATCATATACACTGCAAAACCAGTTTCATTTTGAAGTGTAAATGATTGCCGCTTTAAAAATCTGGAGATTTCTTACCAGATCCATACCTCCGAACAGTTGGGAGTCTCCCCCCCCCCCCCATGTCATCCATGAATAGACGCTGTGCATGCCCCCAGGGCAGCCAAGAGGGGGGAGGGGGGGGGAGGGTACTAATTACCCGGGGCTTGGGACTGCCAAAGGGGGCCTTGTCCGACCCAACCATACCTTCCCTCTCCGTCCCTTCCAGGCAGCAGCACACACCTACTCAGCATGAGCATCTCACTGACAGCGTGAGAGCTCATACTGAGCCTTGTGTCCGCATAGCACATGCTGTAGGAGTGTGCTGCTGCGGAGGTGGGGGGTGGGCAATAACACGTCCCCCCCCCCTTTGACTTTAACGTGTTTTTTTTACCCACCTTAGACATTTTTGGGGTTGGGGCCTAATCATGGGAGGCAGTCACCTCCCGTGATTAGGCCACACCTCCAACATTTTACTGGGGCCCGGCATACCTCTCGGCTTCCCTGCATGTGAAAATGGGGGCGTGGCCTTGCAACAGCATCGCTAGTACAGACCATGCCCCCTTTCTGCTAGGCCACACCCCAGGCCTATGGTGCACCAACTGTCCCTCCGAGCTACATGCAAATGTTGGGAGGTATGCCACATCTCTCACTCTCTGATTCTCTCACCCTATTAAATTTCCTCCTTTATCTCTCTTTACCTTTTTCAAAGCTTTGATCTATCTACCCCAAAATGTGATATCATAGGTTTCAGGGAACTGGGTTATTGGATAGAAATTTGGATCAAACCACAGTATATTTTAGATTTTTCTGCAGTGTGGTATTTTTTTTATTATTGTTACTTTTGATTTGTGGGGTGTTATGATGCTCTTCTTTGCTTAATAGTGGGTAGAACATATTGGCCCTGATTCTTTTTGACTCGCAGCTTACCGAGTCATTATTACACCACCACGGCAAATATAACATCACCCCCCACCACCGTTTCACCTTCGCGACCGTGCCTGCTGCTGGAGAAATCATTCAATGGTTGCTGACCTTCGAATGATTTCTCCAGGGCTTGCAAATATAAGTCAGTGGAGACTGACTTATATTTGCGGGCTTCCGGCCCAAAGACAGGGCGGGAGGCTGACATCATGTGACGTCAACTGCCCTCCCCAAGCACGCTTCCTCCGCCCGCACTCCCATGTTAACGCCCAGCATTTTCATGGGGACGCCCTTGAAATGCTGGGCATTCCCATGGGCGCCACCTGTCCCGTCCGCCGCAAGCCCCTGGGCCGCACTGCGCCATGTGAACAGCTTGGCTTGGTGCTAGGGTAGGCTTTAGCAAGGCAGCCATCAGGGGAGGACTGCGGGACTCCAGTTTCTCATAAACACATAAAGTTCACTTTTCCCTTTAAGCATTGGAAGCAATTTAGAGGTGGAATAGTGTGGCCAGTGATGCAGACCCCAGAGGTCTCACCAGGCAAGCCGGGGGTTCAAGAAGGGGATAGGAGGCCCTTCCTATTTTGTCAGTCCTGGGCCCTACAATTTATGATGTAAATCCTGGGCTTTAGCAAGGAGTTACATTCTCAAAGAGAGCTTAAAGAATTGAGAGCTAGATGTGATAAACGTTGTTATGGGGAAGAAGCGGAATCACAGCTGTTATGTGCACTGATTCCACTTCTCCGTCATGTATGAACAGGGCTTAAAGTGGTCATGGAGAGGTAGTGGAACTCAATTCTCCTGCCATCGACCCCCCCCCCCCCCCCCTAATTAGGGGAACTTGGGCCAGTGCCAGGGTTTTTGGCACACCCTGCAAACTATAAATTTATTCCCTACCTCCCATTTCTTGGTCATACAATTGTACTCTAGTTTCAATTATTTCACACAGTAGCACAATCGCCTTCACATTACACCACATGCAATGCCCCTTACTCACTTTTCATGTTATGCTGCACAGTAGTACTCTGTATACATGTATGCAACACAGTAATGTTGCTTATACACAATGCCCATAATAGTACAGCCACTTCCACATAATGCCCACAGCAATAATACCTTGTGACAGCTTGAAATCACATACGCTGTGCCAGAGAAGAAAGCTGCTAGGATAGTCTTTTCTGTTGGAATGACTGTGCAGGGCTATGCTGGAGGTGGAACTAGTTCCCCCTACCATTAGAGGTGGTGGAACTCAGTTCCCCCCAGTTCCCCTTCACTTTAACCCCTGTGTATGAATGAGAAGTGCATTCAGTGACAGGGGCGTTATTTAACCTATAGGCCTGACTCAGACCTGCTTGCTGCGCTTTGAGATTTCAGAGCACAGCAAGTAGGCAAATGCCGCCCCACCCGAGTGTAATCCTGCCCAAGTGCATGGTGCACATGAGGGAAAATCACTCACCATCAAAAGGTTGTCTACTCTAGACTCAGAGCTGCGAAGGCCAAGGGGGGAGAAGAAAGCCGCTGATGATGTCAGTGGCCCTCCCTTCCAATGCCCGGGGAACGTCTGCAGTTTCTGGGTCACTCCCAGATAATGCTGCGGTACTAACCCCAAACAGCCACAGGGTGTCAATCACCATGCGTATGTACAGTGACTAGCCTTCACTAGAACCGTTCATACAGACTGCTTGCGCATGCATGCAGCATACCGTACGCATGCAGGGACATCCAAAGATTGGCAGGGCTGCGAATTCGCAGCTCTAGGTACAGGTCTGAATCATGCCCAGTGTTTAGGTCAGTGGAAGTCAACTCCAGTCCTCAAGAGCGACTAACAGTTTACGTTTTTTAGATCACCTGGCTGGGGCACAGGTGCACTCATTACTGATTGACACATTATAAATGATCCACAGGTGGAGCTAACTACTTCAATTGTGATTCTGTGAGGAGACCTGGAAAACGTTAACTGTTGGTAGCTCTCGAGGACTGGAGTTGGCTACCACTGGTTTAGGGGAATGTAAAGGTCCATACACACTAAGCGTTTTTGCCCAGCGTGTATGGATAACGATCTTGGGGAAAATCGATGGACTGAAAAACACTAAGGGTGGACACTATGGAAAGCCGTCCACTTTGACACTGATCTGTTGGTGATACCAGGAATTGAGGGTCCGGGCCAGCAATGATGAGGAAGCGCGCAGCAGCACACTGCTCATCGCTGCCCCATACACATTCGGTGGCTTTCAAGCTGTAAGACGCTCAGACGAGTAAACTGAGCTGCTTTTAGCTGAAAGTCACTCAGTGTGTATGGGCCTTAAACTGATCGCTCAGACACCTGCAGCTATAAATATTGACAGCTGCAGGTGGCATTGCCCATACACCACAGCAGGTAGAGGGAGTCGGATTTAGACCTCATGGGGCCATAGGCAAGATACAGGTTTTGGGCCCCCCTTCCTTATATAATCAATCCATAGCACTATATTTTTGTTTCTGATTCATGCCCTTACATTTAAGTTAAAAATCTCCTTATAGACATCTTCCGCACCTAGATCGCATACAGTACCTCCCAACATGACCCAGTCCAGGAGGGAATGTATGATTGCCATCACCTGTGCCAAAGAGTGTAATTGATAAGAAAGGTGTTTTTCAACACAGGTGATGGCAGTTATTCATTCAGAGGGAAGTCCCGAAACAGAGCATCGTGTCCCTCCTGGAGAGGGTCATGTTGGGAGGTATGAAGATGGAAATTTTACATACTGTACAGATGCATAGGAAGAGGCGGGAGAACTTATAATGACACTATAATATAATACTATCACCTGCATTTGTCCTTACATGACAAAGTCAGCCAGATGCAGTTCTCTTTGTGCAGTACATTATAAATAGAAGGAGATTATTGTGATAATGTATGCAGATGTAAATGCTGTGAAGTATCTGTTAAATGTAATGAGCTGTGACTCCTCACTACCGTATTAGTTAGTCACCACACCCATTGCTGCTCGTGATACTGATAGGAAGGGATTAAATTCTACAGCATAATTAACAACATTATTATCAACATTTACAATGAGGTCATGAATGCTTAGCTTCATTTATTTATCTTTTATGTGGAAAATAGAGGTGTTGTTTTTATGCCTCTTCTGTATGTATACATTCCAGTGAGTATTCAATCACTGTGATCCATTTACACATATTTCCCAAATTTATACTGAAGGCATACTGGTGCCAATCACCTTAACATGCACTAAATGGGATACAGGGGAATGCTAGGGATTTCCATCGACCATCGATGATTTGCAATCATTGATGGATTATGGCCAATGTCGAATACTTTTTGCATCGATGGTTGATATTGTGGTAATTTCCCATTAAGCTTTAGTGGTTCGGGGGAGAACCAAATGGTTCTCCCCCATCGATGGAACAGAAGAACCAATGTTTTTTCCAAGGTGTCGGGATGCGAAGCATAGCTCCACTGTAATTGCTACTTCATAACACCTGCCAATACTTAGTAGGGTGACATTGACCAGCAGAGGTGTGTCATTAGGTCGGCAGTTTCTAGGTTGACAGTCAATAGGTAGATACATGAAAAAGGTTGATATAGCTTAGGTTGACATCGCCAAAAGGTCAACATAAGAAAAAGGTCAACATGTAAATGATCAACACAGGAAAAGGTTGACACGAGGTTAAACATATTTATGTCTATGTGGAGATATATATATATACACGTATACTGTTAGTGTACCACGGCCCCGCGCATGACTTGCTGTGCTCACTATGCTTCAGGACCAGTTATATTCCCCCTCTATGCCCCCTGGATTGGTGAAGTATGAACAAGTTAATAAAAAAAAAAAATCATGAATAACTCATGTTAACCATTTCCCACGTGGACCATTTACATGTCGACATTTTGCTTGTGTCCACCTTTTGTCATCGTCGACCAAAAGCATGTCAACCTTTTCATTTATTGACCAATAGCGGGTGACCTATTGAGTCTCAACCTAGACATTGTCAACCTAATGACTGCATATGGACCAGCAGAGGACACCTCTCAACTGTCCTGGCTTGAAGACAAATTTCCAAGGCAGGCTGCGAGCATAGGCCTTATTCTGATTGCCTCGCTCCCCTGCCCATTAATGCGCATTCACAGATGCTCGGTGCGAGCGGGCACGACGAACTGCTAGTTTGCTGTCCCATTCGCACCTAGTAGTGCAGATGGGGAGCGTCGGGTGGTGGCGACGGTCTGTGCTCATGGGAATGCCCAGCGTTTCATGGGCGTTCCTATGAAAACCCTTGGTATTCCCATGCAAATGGCCCAGTGACGCGGGTAGATGTCAGTGGATGTCAGCTGCCTGCCTGTTTCCCGCACCAGAGGGGTGTCTTACCTGTGCGAGTACTTGAAAAATCATTAGATGGTCGGCTACAGTAACGCACACAGGGGGGGTTTCTGAGTACCCAAAAACCCCCTTAGGAGACTGAGGGACCTTAGCTGAAAGCTGAGGGTCCCCTCTTTCCATGGGTATAAGAATTGTAAAAATCGGCCCTTGGGAACTGGAGATATCTGACTTCAAAGCAGTGGTCCCCATCCAAGCCTGTTAATTGTTATTCCCAGTCAGATATTTCAGGTTCTGTCTGACTTAGGGGGGAGATTCTCTAAGAATCTCCGCCCCCCTTCGCCGCCCATTGCATATTTAATTATCGCATATGCTGTAACATATGCGATAATTAAGGCAAAGGACAGCTCTTGCGTTAAGAGCTGTCCTTTGCGGTGAGAGTCGCCGGGTCCCAGCAGGTCCCGGCAGCTCTCCCCTCCCTCCCACACCCAGCGCTGCTGCGCTGGGCTCTCCTCCTCCCTGCACCCGGAAGAGGATCAGTGCAGGGAGGAGGTCACAGGTCCGGGCAGCACTGCGCTGTGCTGCCCGGACACAGGTGAGGTGGCGATGCGGGTCGGCGGGGGGTCGGCGCGGGGCGGCGGAGGGTTGCGATAGAAGCCCATTGGCTTCTATGGGGCATCGCCAGATTTTTCTGGCGATGCCCCCCGCTGCAATAACCCGGCGGGGGATGCTTACAGCATCCCAAAATGCGGTAAAAACCCCGATAACGGGGTTTTTACCGCATTTTTAGCTTAGAGAATCTCCCCCTTAGAGTTTTTCTGAGGGTATATTCCAAAAGCTGGGACTCTTCCCCTTTGAGGAACACTAGTAGCTTGTCTCTACTGTTCCCAGAACCAGATATATCAGCCTTCCAGCAGCTGGTTACTGCTCCAGCTCCACACGCCTGGTATGTAGTATTATATATTCGTGGGCAGATTGCTCTGCCTCCTGAACTCTAATCCCCTAGTCCCCAGTACCATTTTGTAGGAGGGATTCTCTAGTTTTTAATTCCATTAAAATCTAAGAAATCTATTTCTGGGAACTGGAGATATCTGCAGTCAAGCAAGCTGTCCTCCCACCAGAAAATTATGAATAATAAGCCCACTCCACCATACACCCCTCCTCTGCATATTAAACATCCTCTACCACCCTGGAAGTTATGTATCAGGGCTCCTTCATTCAGCCCAATGCCCCCTTCTCCCACCCCATTTCCCACCATCTGTGCAGTAAAGGGGTAATTAGTGGAAATTACTGATCCAGGCCCCACATGCAGAGCGGTTGATATAATACCCCCTACCACCCGCAGGACATCAAAGCTTCCCCCACCCCTACCGCTAAAGGATCGGTAGGGGCACCAATACATTGCTATGCCCAGGGGTCTACACTGCTGTTGACACCCCTGTATGTATGTATATGTATGTATGTATGTATATATATATATATATATATTTTTTAAATTATTATTATTTATAAACATTTGGTCTATCTATAATACTTTAACTGACCCGGCATATACTGGGTCACCTAAGTGTCCATCTCCGTGCTTTGCTCCACCCCTCTGGAAACCCCCTTCTGAAAATCCTGCGTTTGCCACTGGGCTACCATCAAATAATTCCCCCCCCGCACCCAAGGCATGAAAGGATGTTTATGCTAAACGCCATTTGCAGCCATGCAAGAACTTGACAAGCGAAGAGGGGGCTGGCAGCCGTAGGAGTGGCGTTACATCCACACGCAACTCTGCAAATTTCGCAGCATTGCGTGTAGACCAGAATAAGGTCTATAGTGTAGTGTAGCTTTGTCAATAGCCGGTGCAGTGCTGGCAGCTTAGAATGGAAAGACCTTACTGAAAAATAGCAAGCTACTAAAGTGAGATGAGATGAAATCACTCACCTTTAGTCCAGAGATGCAGATGGTGAGCACCAGCGTGACAGAGAATATAACAAGGTATATGTACTGGAATATGAGAACACCAAAGGAAAATCGATACAGGACACTGTTACAGAAGACTGGAAACATCATGTATTTGGGGAATATCCACACACTACCTACAGGATATACACAGATGGATAAGCATGTTGTATTAAATAGATAAAGAATTTATTTGTCAGATCAGATTGATGACACAAAATAAAAGGCTTCTGTAGATCAACCATAAAGAACTTCAAAAACCTGACCTCATTTTTAAGAAATCTCTACGTGAGCTCATAGTAGCATATTGTATTAGCTAATTTACATATAAAAGGCGAACCTGAGTAGTCATTGTGAGACATGGTTTTGGCCTTCGGACTGAGGTCATTACATAGTGAGCACACACTTCCAACTCATAAATAAACCTACTGACTGGCACCATGATAAATACATGCAGTATGATTGCTTTTGCAGTGCTGATTTCATATGTCACCTTAGCAAAGTCAAGTTCGAAGCATTGTAATCATGCAGTGCCCTTTATAATACAGGGTTAAAATGGAGAATTTGTATCTATGGGCAGGGCACGTTAGTCTATGGGCAGCATTCAATGCTTTTGATTCACCGCTTTTTTAGGTGAACAGTGCTGTTTTTCTTTGGCGAAGCTGAGAATATTTTTGCAGAAAATGATATTCGCCGTAATCAATGATCACTGTTTGCTGAAAGCGAACAGCGAATGCCGGTAAATTCTTCATTTTATAGTCGCTGCTATTCGCTTTTGGTTTTCAATGGGAAATTCAGCACAGTTCGCCGAAAGTGTATTCAATGCCAAAATGGAGAACTGTGTTCACTTTTTTTTTTTTTTTTGGTGAAGTTCTCCGTTCTGCTTTCGAAATTTGTACTTACCAAATAAATGTTTTTTATTTATTTTTGGGGTGTGTACAAGTCAATTTTTTATTATTTGAAGGATCTTGATTATTTTATTTCTTTACAAGCGTCACATTAATATATAATTATTATTTTGTTGATTTTTTTCCCTCCATTTGCTTGACATGTCTGCCAGGGGTTAACCTGTTCTCTGACAGGGGTTATGCTCTCCGCCAGGGGTTAACATGTCACTGCTAGGGGTCAACATGGTCACTGACAGGGGTTAACATGCTCACTCTGACATTATTTATGCTGCCTCTGCTTCCAGACACCTACACAGATTACAATGTTGCCCCAGCGCTGACATCTACTAATCACGGTACTGAAGCAGCAGTTCGTTCCCATGCTGCTGCTGCTTCAGTGCGATGATAGTAGATGTCAGCGCAGGGGCTGCCGGATCCGGTGGTCTGCGGCTGCTGCTGGACCTGTCCCCATCTTCTGCACTGGCCGCTCCCCCTCCCTGCCACCCAGTGGCGGATCTAGACTTCTCTTCTAGAGGGGGCGGTTTACTGTTTAAACTTGACCCTCCCCCTCCAGTCCTGACTCCTCCCCTTCCCATTCTTGACTCCTCCCATTGTAAGACTGCCCCCCCCCCAATAATAATAATAATAAAAAAATAATAATAAGTGTCAATGAAAAAATCCTGCATGGGGGGGTCTGTATTGCAAACACACTGTATGTGCAGCCGGACACACCAGCAGCCGGACAGTGCACACACAAGAGAGCTCCAGGCTGTGGCTGCTCCCGCTCATCAGGCGACTTCATCCTGAAACCGGGCACACAACGGCACTGCAGACACAGCCCACCCCACACTGTCTGTGAGCAATCAGGGTGGCAAACCACCTAATTTACAGCCCACCAGCCAATAGGATGGCAGGATGGGGATAGAAACTCATGCTATATCAGCTACTGGGTGAGAGAGGCGGCGTCATCACCTCCCCATCATCACTACAATCATTACTTAGTAGGTGCGGGTGCAGAAGCGGCCGGCAGCAGTGAGGAGTATACCCCTCGCCCCCTGCAGTGATTCCACTGGCCTGGGGGGGGGGGGCGATCTCCCTGTTCGCCCCCCCCCTTAAATCCGCCCCTGCTGCCACCAGCAGGATGTCTGCCACCGCCCCACTGCCTTCTGCCGTTCCCCAGAGACTTTACATCTGAGCGAGGATCAGCAAGCACAGTGTCCTGCTACAGTCAAACAAAGGCAGCAGCGTGAACCATTTACATGCCACACATAGCAACCCAACACCTGTGGCCATCCCCAAGTCAAGACCGGGAGCCGGCTGCCAATTAGCAGCTTTCACGGTGAGAGTATAACAGCGAGTCGCACAAGACACAAATCACTATTATTTTTGCTATTCCACAAGAGTTCCATAGACCTATACAAGTGTAGTAAAACTGACAATATGTTTAATAACTGAATACATACACTAGTAAGGTTGGGCAGTAAGGTTGAAGTTTTGCCTAGGGTGCTGAGAAGCCTAACACCAGCCCTGAACATGAGAGTCAGAGCAGGAAAAAAATGACCTTACACCTCACGTTTTGCACAGTGTAGCTTACACGCATAATGCCCCCTGTAGTGATGATTATACATAATGCCCCCTGTAGTGCTGGCGTTCTTCTTCACTGCTGCCACTGCCGCTGAGGGTGCAGAGTGGCAGGCTTCTCACGCCTGTTCTGAGGTCCTTGGCCATTTCAAACATGGCGCCACCTCATGAGCCAATCAGAGCTTGCGGCCCAGCAGTCAGTCACCATGGCTGCTAGTACACAACCTCTGATTGGCTCATGAGCTGGCACAGCATTTCAAATGGCTGTGGGCTGGAGGAAGCCTGCACTCCTCTGAAGAATAGTTGCAGGAGAGTGCAGGCGGTGCTGTGCGGCTAGAGGAACCGACCATCGGGTGCTCCACTGGCCACCACTGTCAGCAGCAGGCGGACGCCCTCACCATTGCATGGCTCGCCCACCAGTGAAAAGAACTACACTGTATGAAGGAGCTAATTTGACACTGAAGCTTTGTGACTGTTTTCTTTCCTGTGCTCTCCCCTATGGCGGAGGTCCTCTCTTAGGGTTATATTAAGACATGAAGGGGCCCAATTCAATGGTTGTGGTCCTCTCCAATAAAATGTTCCTTTAATCTTCTCTCTCCCACCCAATTTGACCAGAAGAAGGTGTTGGAATTTTTTAAATTGTCCTCTCAGTGGAGTAGGAGGGTGGGTGGACTGAGAATCAAAGCCCTGTGTGTGATGGCCTCGGGGCACCTCCCTATTCAATAGGGATGTGCACCAGCCACTTTTAGTGTTTCGTGTTCCGGGTCTGTATCTCCGGACGTGATTTGGATCTGGATATGATCCAAAACACCAGCCTTCCGTGTTTGGTGTTTTGGATCTGCATTTTTCTTAAATAAACATAAATTTCGCTAAAATCACAGAATTCGTTTTTTTTTTTTCCCAATTATTTCAAATCTATTCTGAATACCTCACCCCTCACAATGTTGTTTTTAGGCCAAGAGGTTGCACCGAGGTAGCTGGATGACTATGCTAAGCGACACAATTGGGCGGCACAAACACGTGGCCTATTTAGAAGTGGCACTGCAGCAGCAGACAGGATGGTAGTTTGAAAAACTAGGCCCCATAGAGCACATAATGCCAAAAAAGGAGGTGCAAGATGAAATTGTCCTTGGGCCCTCCAATCATTTCACCGACAGGGTCTGCCACAAAACTGTGACTGAAATGATTGGTTTGTTTGGGCCCCCACAAAAAAAAAGAAGCAAACCATCTCTCCCTGTACAAAATGGCTTTACAGAGGCAAAACGTGGTCCTCATCCTCATCCTCCAATTCCCCCCCCCCCCCCCCCATTTAGTACATACACATCCTCATCCTTATAGATTATCCATTTGTCCCCACTAGAATCCACCATTTATGGTCCCTCTTCAGTATCTGGAGGCAATTGCTGGTCTTCATTGAAGTATTGATAAATCATTTTGATGAACATCATCTTCTCCACATTTTGTGGAAACAACCTCCTATGCCGCTCGGTGACAAGGTTACTGACTGCACTAAAACATTTTACGGAATACACACTGGACGGGGGACAACTCAGGTAAAATAGAGCCAGTTTGTATAGGGGCCTCCAAACTTCCTTTTTCCAGCCAGTACAGGTATGGACTGCCTGACATGTCTACTTGGATGCTGTCACCAACGTAATCCTCCACCATTTTTTTCAATGGTCACAGCATTGTATGCAGCAACAGTAGACAAATGTCGGCAATCACTGGCAGGTCCAGTACCCAAACTCGCTCTTGCCTGCCCTGCATCACCGCCAGTGGGTAGGGTAGGAAATTTGAGCAGTTTCCTCGCAGTCACAGGTGTGTGAGAAAATGAAGGAGGAGCTGTTGCAGTGTCATGGTCCACTTCAGATGACAATCTCCTGACCAGCAGGTCTTTACACAGCTGTAGACTTGTGTCTGCCAGAAACAGAGACACAACATACGCTTTAAACTGAGGATCGAGTATGGTGGCCAGAATGTATTCCTCTGACTTTATTAGACTGACCACGCTCGTATCCTGGCAAAGCATATTCATCCACAAGACCTACATGCTTTGTGGAATCACAACACTTTAGCTCCTCCTTCGCTTTCTCCAGCTGCTTCTGCAACAACCTGATCAGGGGAATGACCTGACTCAAACTGGCAGTGTCGGAACTGACTTCATGTGTGGCAAGTTCAAATGGCTGGAGAACCTTGCACAACACGGAAATCCTCCACTGTGCTTGAGTCAGGTGCATCTCCGGTCCTCTGCCTATGTCGTAGGTGGTTATGTAGCATGAATGGCATTTTGTTGCTCCTCCATTCTCTGCAGCATAATGAGGGTGGAGTTCCAGCGCGTCTCAACCTCTTGTTTGAGGTGATGGCAGGGCAGGATTAGGAGTTTTTGATGGCGTTCCAGTCTTCGGCAGGCAGTGGGAGAATTGCGAAAGTGTCCTGCAATTTTGCAGGCCACCGCAAGCATCTCCTGCACGCCCCTGTCACTTTTAAGAAAATGCTGCACCACCAAATTTATTATGTGAGCAAAATATGGTACATGTTGGAAATTGTCTATATGTAATGACCGCACAATGTTACTGGCGTTGTCCGATACCACAAATCCCCAAGAGAGTTTAAGTGGGGTATGCCACTGCATGATGATTTCCTTCAGTTTCTCTATGAGGCTGTCGGCGTCTCTTAGTAAAACTGGTGATACACAACCTTGCCTGCTTTGGAATGAGCTCCAGTGACATGGATTGCAGCACTAAATACAATCTGGATTGAGGAGGAAATTGACGAGGAGTGACATGCTGGTGTGGTTTTCAGGTGCTTGGATACAACAGGATCAAGGACTGCTTACGGTCCTAGCCACAGTTTCTGAACTAAACAGTGACTTATGAATGAACTTCATGTGATGCATACAGTAAGTGAGGATGTCCCTAGGTGGCCAACATCCTTATCCCTGCTTATTGCATCTTTACCTAAGCTACATATGGCAAGACAATAGTTATCTGGATAAAAATAATTCCAGACCAAAGAGGTGGATTTTTTGGTCTTCTGCCCAAGCATGGCAAAGGCCTTTTGCATCCCACAGACAACAACTTGCCCAGTGCCTCATAAAAGCAAACCACATCATCAGAAGCATCCTCCTAGTCAACTTCCTCCTCAGAACCAGCTACATCATTATCCTCCTCGTAGTGTACAACATGTTCTATGTCATCATGACAGCAGCTTCAGCACTAGGAGGAAGGGGTTCTTGTTCTATCACTAGTTTATCCTCTAAATTTTGTATCTCTGTAATCTTTAAAGGCAATATCACTGGACTTTACAGCAGTATTACTGGACTTATGCAGCAGTACCAATGGACTTTACCATCAGTGCCACTGGACTGGACTTATGCAGCAGTATCACTTGACTTCAATGGCAGTTTTACTGGACTTATGCAGCAGTACCAATGGACTTTAACGTCAGTGCCACTGGACTGGACTTATGCAGCAATATCACTGGACTGCACGTATGTAGCAGTATCAGTGGACTAGACTTATGTAGCAGTATCCCTGGACTTTAATGGCAGTATGACTGGACTTGTGCAGCAGTACTAATGGACTTTAACGTCAGTGCCACTGGACATTAACTGCAGTATTACTGGACTCATGCAGCAGTACCAATGGACTTTAACATCAATGCCACTGTACTGGATTTATGCAGTTATATCACTGTATTGGATTTATGTCGCAGTATCACTGGACTGGATTTATGCAGCGATATCACTGGACTGGATTTATGCTGCAGCAATATCACTGGACTGGACTTATGCAGCAATATCACTGGACTTTAATGTCCGTATTACTGGATTTATGCAGCAGTGCCAATGGACTTTAACGTCAGTGACACTGGACTGGACTTATGCAGCAATATCACTGGACTGGACTTATGTAGCAGTATCCCTGGACTTTAACGGCAGTTTTACTGGAGTTATGAGACAGTACCAATTGAATTTAACATCAGAGCCACTGGACTGGACTTGTGCAGCAATATCACTAGATTTTAATAGCAGTATTACTGGACTTATGCTGCAGTGACAATTGACATTAACATTACACTTACAGATGGAGCACCTCTGTGCCAGGGCTCGCCATATTGCCCCCCACTGGTGAGATCCACACGGGTCCCAGTTTCCTTGCAGCGGGGGATATGAAATCTGCCTGTCTCTGCTTCAGGGAGAAGGGTAGAGTTGGGGGGGCAAGGAGGTGGGATCAGGTGGCAGGGACTGGCGGTGAGTGCCGTGGGGACGCATGTGTGTCTCGTGCACATGTGTTCCCTTCTGGATGCTGGCAGGGGCTGGTGGCTGGTGATCCGACCGCCAGCCCCTGCAAGAACCACAGGCGCTCCATCAGTATGCAGCAATATCACTGGACTGGACTTATGTAGCAATATCACTGGACTGGACTTATGTAGCAGTATCACTGGACTTATGCAACAGTACCAATGGACTTTAACATCAGTGCCACTGGATGTGACTTACGCAGCAATATCACTGGACTTTAACGGCAGTATTACTGGACTTATACAGCAGTACCAACGGAGTTTAACATCAGTGCCACAGGACTGGACTTATGCAGCTATATCATTGGACTTTAACGGCAGTATTACTGGACTTATACAGCAGTACCAATGGACTTTAACGTCAGTGCCACAGGACTAGACTTATGCAGCAATATAACTGGACTGCACTTATGAAGCATTACCACTATACTTTATTGGTAGTACCAATAGACTTTAACGGCAGCACCACTAGACTCACAGCAGTACCACTGGACTGGACTTGTGCAGCAGTATCACTGGACTGGACTTATGTTGCAGTAGCTCTGGACTGGACTGGACTATACAGCACTATCACTGGAATGGACTATAAATACAGTACCACTGGAGTGGACTATACAGCAGTATCACTTGCACTGGACAGGACTCTACAGCACTTTCACTGGACTGGACTAGTATGCATACAGCACTATCCCTGGGATGGACGGTGGGGTGGTGCGTGAGCAGGCAGGTGGCCAGGACGTGCTGCCTCTTCACTCTCCTAGACTGGAGTGAAGATGGCGTCCAACCGCCCACCCTTTTAATGGGTCTGGATTCGCACTTCAAGTCTGGGTGGGAATTCCTGAACAGGCTCATAGCGGGAGTTCGGATTGGGGGTGTCTGCACATCCCTACTATTTGACCCCCCTTCCTTAATCTATCCCTGTCCACTCAGATGCACAAAGATGATGGAATTATCCAGTTCATCTTTGATTTACTCCAACAGTAGCTGCATTAATGCGGCCCTCAGAGCTTCTTGTTCTATCTATGCTGAGAGGCAAGAGTTCTGAACTGCAAAATCAAATTTCCCATGGACTGGGTTCCTTGTTTCAGATGCAGCTGATCCAGCAGATTTCACTTGTCTAATACGTAAAATACTTTCTTGGAAGCTTCACAAGGGAGAGCCCACACTAGGGCCTGTAAACCGCCTTCTTCTGGACTGCACCTATAGTGTTGACCCTCTGCAAATAAATCTCTAAGTACTGCATTATTTTGGTCTGGTTGTGTTTCCGCTTTTCAACTCTGGCAAGGAGATGTTCCAGTAGTTTGTTTGGTGACAGATTACCAGCTGCATCAATGTTTTAGGCTACAGTATTCCCTAGCAAATTCGGATGATACTGGGATATTGGGGATGTTGATGCATTAAGATTGGCAGATACCCAGAAAAGAGGTGCAGAGTTGTGCCAGAGGTTCTCACCATGGACATCCACATGTTAATGCTGCCGTGATGCAGTATGCCAACAGTCTATGTTCATCCCGGAGCCCGAGTCTCCACTGAATTCTATTTGCTGCTCCACGAGAAATCTCTTGATGGTTGCCGACCATCAAATTATTTCTCCTACTGCGGGCACATGTGAGCAGATCCCCTCACATGGTTGCGAAGGGACACAGCGGAGGCGGGGGGGGGGGGGTGGGGGTTGGAGTTTTCCCAGTGAGTCAGGCACTCTGAGTCAACCAGAATGTTTGTATTGATTCCTAAGTACGGGCCTGGTGTACAATAGAGCAAGCACTGATTGTGCAGTAACATAGTCAACAGACTCGGATAGGGCCATATGGGAAAATATGGGTATAATATGGGTACAGGGAAATGTCAGAAACAGGCAGCAAAGGAGAACCTGGGATCAGGATACATAATCTGTTGATAAAACATACTGGAAAATACAAAGGCTTGGATGATGGACAAGAACATGTGAGCATATACTCTTGAACAGAAGAGTGTCCAGGAACTTCCTTTAACAAGGTGAAGATTTAAATTTGGCACCAAATGTGATGTCACATTTTGGCATGCCTGGACCTTTAATTTACATACATGGTTCAGGAATGCAGAAATATCACTGGATTGGGCTTTTGTAGCAGTATCACTGGACTGGACTTATGTAGCAGTATCACTGGACTGGACTTATGTAGCAGTATCACTGGACTGGACTTATGTAGCAGTATCACTGGACTTTAACATCAGTATTACTGGTCTTATGCAGCAGTACCAATAGAGTTTAACGTCAGTGCCACTGGACTTTAACAGCAGTATTACTGGTCTTATGCAGCATTGCCAACAGACTTTAATGTCAGTGCCACTGGACTGGACTTATGCAGCTATATCACTGGACTTTACCGACTGTATTAATGGACTTTATGCAGCAGTACCAATGGACTTTAACATCAGTGCCACTGGACTGGACTTGTGCAGCAATATCACTGGATTATAACCGCAGTATTACTGGACTAATGCTGCAGTGCCAATGGACTGGACTTACAGATGGAGCACCTCTCTGCCAGCGTCAGGGGCTCGCCAGATTGCCCCCGGCAAGATGGCACTCCATATGACTGGGACGTCCCAACATGCATGCGCGTCCCAGTTTCTGGGCGGCGGGGGACATGAACCCCACCCATTTCCACTTCAGGGGGATGTGCAGGGTTAGGGGGGAGGAGTGGGGAAGTGGGATTGGGCGTCAGCGACCAACGGGGAGCTCCGTAGTAAGGGGACACACATGCCAGACACCAACTTCACTCCAGTCTAGGAGAGTGAAGAGGCAGCACCTCCTGGCTGCCTGCCTGACTGCCTGCTCACCCGCTGTCCAGTCCCGTGATAGTGCTGCCTTGTCCAGTAACTCCAGTACTGCTGTCTTATCCAGTCCAGTGATAGTGCTGTCTGCTGTACTAGTCCAGTCCAGTGAAAGTGCTGTATAGTCCAGTGCCAGTGATACTGCTGTATATTCCAGACCAGTAAAAGTGCTTTATAGTCAGTCCAGTGATACTGTGATTGTAGTCCAGTCCAGTGAAAGTGCTGTATAGTCTAGTCCAGTGATATTGCTGCATGAGTCCACTCCAGTGGCACTGACTTTAAAGTCCATTGGTACTGCTGCAAAAGTCCAGTGATACTGCTACATAAGTCCAGTCCAGTGATATTGCTGCATAAGTCCAGTCCAGTGTCACAGTTGTTACAGTCCTTTAATACTGCTGCATAAGTCCAGTAATACTGCCATTAAAGTCCAGTGATACTGCTACATAAGTCCAGTCCAGTGATATTGCTGCATAAGTCCAGTGCCACTGATGTTAAAGTCCATTGGTGCTGCTGCAAAACTGCAGTAATACTGCGGTTGAAGTCCAGTGATACTGCTACATAAGTCCAGTCCAGTGATATTGCTGCATAAGTCCAGTCCAGTGGCACTGACATTAAAGTCCATTGCTACTGCTGTATAAGCCCAGTAATACTGCCGTTAAAGTCCAGTGATACTGCTTCATAGGTCCAGTCCAGTGATAGTGCTGCATAATTCCAGTCCAGTGATACTCCAGAAAGATAATGGAGAACCAAAATTTGGAGGATAAAATAGAGAAAGAACAAGAACCACTTCCTTCTAGTGCTGGAGCTGCTGCCACTATTCATGATATAGAACATGAAATGCCAGCAACGTCGTCTGCCAATGCCCCATGTCATCTTAGAGGGCATGTAAAATCCAAAATGGCAAAGTTCAGTAACTTTAAGAAAATAAATAAATGTAAATCATTTGAGGAGTAACATAGGTTGGCCAATATGCCATTTACGACACATAGTGGCAAGGAACGGCTAAGGACCTGACCTATGTTCATGACTAGTGGTTCAGCTTCACACGATGATCTAAGCCCCCCCCCCCCCCCCATGCTATAAAATTTAAGAGAGTTAAGCTGTCATCAAAAACACAACAAACTTTGCCTTCTAAAGACATGGTATCACAAATCCCCAAGGAGATTCCAAGGGTGTTGGTGATTGTGATGCCTGACCTTCCCATCACTGAGGTGGCTGGGTTCCACCAAATACACACCCTCTGCATATGCTGGAAGGATCACCCACAGTCCACTTCCTGATTTTGAGATTCAAGGTGTCAATATTGTACACCAGGAGGAGGATATTGATGTAGCTGATGCTGCTGATGGTGATGTGGTTTGCTTAAATGAGGCACCAGGTGAGACAGTTGTTCCATGGGATGCAAAAGGCTGTCACCATGCCTGGGCAGAAGACCAAAAAATCCACCTCTTTGTTCTAGAATTAATAAGCAGAGGAAAAGCAGAGGAAAGGCCACCTAGGGACATCCTCACTTATGCGTCACCTGAAGTTCATTCATAAGGCACTGTTTAGTTCAGAAACTGTGGCTCGGACCATAAGCAGTCCATGGACACCTAAATCAATTGAGCCTGAAAACCACACTAGCAAGTCACTCCTCGGCTGCCATGTCCGCCGCTGCTACTGATGCTGTTGCAGCACCACCGAAGCAGGGCTGCCTGGCCACTTCCGCCTGGCGGTGCCGGGTCCCGCTGCGTCACGTCTGCCAGTGTAGGAAGTCCTTTCAGCATCGCACGGGGGGGGGGGGGGGGGGGGACGCCGGGTGGCGCACGCTCGGCCACCTGAACATAATAGTAATTCTTTAAAAAACAGACAGCTGAAAAATTCATAAAACAACGGCATATATTGCCCGTACCAAGTAGTCCATCTGCTGTGGACTAGACTACCACATGGCTCAAAGAAAAACAACTTCCACTGGCAACCTCTGCTGCGTCGGACACTTGTCAAGACCCGGGCTCCAGTAGTTCTTCGTAGATTAGCGGGAAGGATTGGCACTGGTTAGAGTTAATCAATTGAAATTTGTTATGACTAAATAGTAGTAGAGAAAACCAACATAATTACCGCTTGTTAGAAAAGTTTTAAGCAGTGTCAGGTTGGTGGTGCTCCCAAAAGGATGTTCAGTGTTTAGACTAAAAAAAGGGGGGGGTCACGAAGATGACCACAAGGGAACATCCGTGAGGTTTTTTGGGGCACACTTGAAAAAATAATAATGATGATAACGAGTGATTGATATATTGAATAATGAGTGTAATAAAGCTTAACTTTTATTAGGATTGCTACTAAAAAAGGTAAAACGGTATGGATATATACATCCAAATGCTGATTGCCCAAAAAAGGGTCCTTGGTACAATTCACAGTCAGCGTAATGTTGGGATAGATGTACACTGTACCTGTAAAATCAACGCTTATAAACGGGTATGATTTAAATAATTCACACCGATGTGTGGATTGGTTGGTACAGGTATGAATTTAAGGATGCTTAACACACTTCATGAACAATAATAATTCATCTCTAAAAATAGAACCTCCGTCGTGTTCAGGTATTGGTGGGTCACAGCATGAGATATGGGGGAGTGCAAAAGAATTGAAGATTTAGAGAGTATGAAAGATAAAGGATATAGAAAGCTTGGGCTGGGTCCAGAAGGTGATCCCCTGTTTGCCTGATAATTACAACACCAGGTATTCCCAGTGAGTTTTCCCACAGGTACTAACCGGGCCCGTCACTGCTTAGCTACTGAGATCGGGACGGGTTCAGGCGATCCAGTGAGGAATGGTAGTAATATTGGCAGGATAAAGGGGCGCCAGCATTGTAGCCCAAGTGAAAGTAGGGTGCTTCTGCTTTCAGTGGCGTTTGTCAGTGGCCCACCCTGTTGCTTACCTGCATTGCAGGGGGGACAGATTTAATGCGACTGATGAGAGAGCACTGAGATAAAGGTTTAGCATCAAAGAGGGGTTGGTGTCAATAATGCGGACCCTTACTTCTGCTGTCCACCATCTACTGATGGTATCAAAATGATGGATGAGAGAGTAAAGGGGTGCTGACCCTTCCCCGGAAATACGAGAGGATGACAGGTAAAGCAACACGCGATGATGTCGCCAGAGGTGTAATGTGGATAAACTTAAGTGGCAGGAGTTTGTAATCCGAAAATGGTGTTTTGTATCCTCATTGGTGGTTCACGTTAGTCACCATAGGTGTCAGTATTTGATAATTCCGACTGGGGCTACTGTGACACCTTGAGGAAGTTTTTGCTGAATTGTCCAGTCTGTATACTTCACAGACCGATTTGGGGATTTGTGGCTGTCATTAACTTAGGAATTAATGACCAGGCGTACTGAGCATTGGAAGCTGTAAAGATGTAGACAGAATATATGGTATGTAAGTCATATAATAAAATGCAACAATTCCAGAAGTAACTTTGTGTGATATTGGTTGATCAATACCATAAGTCGGCTAATAGATATGATCACGTATGATGCTCTGTGAGTCGGCCTCTAAAATGGTGATTGACAAATGGTTTACACTGACGATAGTATTTGCACTGCCTGGTCTCAGAAATATAACATGTACATGAAATAGGGACCAAGAAGTGATTCAATGCAGTTACTCACTACGGGAATCATGCAGCAGGTTAATTAGTGATTTTGGTATGATCAGCACACCGTGCCGAATGACTGGAGCCTTTCAGGAATAAATACAAGTGTCCTGTAGAACAATGGTACAATACTCTGATAGCAAGTGTTTGGCAGGTTAGCTAAGTGATGCGGCGCGCAATGCACGTTTAGCAGGAGCCGTATAGCCTAAATCAGAAACTGTGAAGTAGTGATAACAGTTAATGAGTTGTCAGGTAATTACGTTTGGCAGGTTAAATAGAAGATGCGGCGCACAGTGTATGTTCACAGGAGCCAGATATACAGTCTCAATGCAGTTACTCACTACGGAAATTATGCAGCCGGTTAATTAGTGATTTTCATATGATCAGCACACCGTGCCGAATGACAGGAGCCTTTAAGGAAAAAATACAAGTGTCCTGTAGCACGTTTAACAGGAGCCGTATAGCATAAATTATAAATTTGTGATAACCGTTAATGCGTTGTCAGGTAATAACGTTAAGCAGGTTAGATAGAAAATGCGGCGCACAATGCATGTTAACAGGAGCCAGATATAAAGTATCTACAGTAATCAGGTTGAGTAGTAAATGACCCAACTGTTAATAATTGATAAATGAAAAAAAAAAAAACGAAAAAACGGTGTTGGGCTTTAGAAACTCGGCGGCCTGAATGCAGTGGCAGAGGCCGTTTGCACAAAAGACTGCAGGTGTAGTTTAATGGAATACACAGACCAGCCGCTGGTGAATCAAAGATGCGGCGCTAGGTTCTGTGATGCGGCGTCTGGTGCCTAATTGGCACAAGCCGTTACAACTGAGGGGTATAAACGATACAAATAATGATGCAAATGATACAAGTGGCAGGTCCGACAATAGGCTATCCAGCTACGCTAAATCAAAGTGTAATACTTAGCTCCGAGGAGTGGCGCCCGGCGCCATGTAGCGGGAGCTGCTGCTTGAAATGATGGCTGTGATCGGCGTGAGAGAGGGAGGAGAGAGGTGTGTCAGAGGCGTACCTCACACGTGTTTCGCCTGAGCTTTTTCAAAGGACGCTTTTTTCAAAGGACCTGCAGTGCTCATGGTTTTGTCCATCTAAGAAATATTTTGTCAGAAAGAGTGAACTAGAATAAGGGCCTCAGTTCCTGCTAGAGCCAGCACAAAAATAGCACTGCCTAGTAGAAAGTGAAGGGATCATGTTTTCAGCCCATATTAGGGGCTCAGGGGCATACAAGGGGTACCCTGGAGTGGGGTGCCACATATCCACATGTGAGCGGATGTGTAAGTGTACACCTCTATTTGCATGGTAGCCTGGGAAATCTGGCGGGGAGGGCCTCCATTTGGCAGAGCAGTGTTTACCTGCTCGCTGGGCTACGAATATATGCAGGCTGGCGCGCAGGTCTGAATCAGGCCCAATGTCTTATTAACTAAAATCTGTTAGAAATGAGGAAGGTCATTTAGTTCCAGATGGACAATTGAGAAGAAAGAAGGTAAGTACAGTAAGTAAACAGGAAAGCATAATTCATACTAGATATGTGTATGTATACATACTTACCAGCAATTAACCAACAAAGACTAAAAAATAATAGAACCCCCTCCAATATTCCCGATAACTGGGGGGAAAGACACTTTAATGGCAGCAATAGGATGGCCGATAAGTGGATCACTCCAGCAACAATCAAGTAGATTGGTATTAGGGGTTGTACCAGGCACTTGTCCAAGTAAGTGGTACCTGAAGAAAAAGCGATTTATGAATTGGTATTATTACATTTTTATATAATTGAATGGTATAAAGTACATAAAAACAACCAACACATACAGATGGGTCTTGTCCCATCTTTGCAGGGGATGGCGCTGGCGTCGCCAGCCGCCATCCCCCGCCAGCGCCATGGCGACGGTGAGAAGCGGACGCGCGCGCACGAGAGGCGCGCGCGTCCCCTTCCGACGGCGCTTCGATGCGTTCCCCCGGGTCCCCGCCGGCTTGCCGGCGGTAACCCGGGGTCCCCGCCGCCTGCCCGCACCCCCCACTAACCCCCCTAGCCCTGTCCGTCTCCCTGAGGCGGAGACGGACAGGGTTTCCGTCGCGCTAGCGCCGGAGACTGAGACGCGCGTGCGCGTGAGACGCACGCGCGTCTCAGTCTCCTCGCTGGCGAGGCTGCTGGCGGGTCGCCAGCGCGTACGTTCTGGCGACCCGCCAGCAAGGATGGCAAAAGACCCATCTGTAACTATACTTTTTATCAAAAATACCAGAATGTGTTAAATATAAGATACATGCATAATTGCACAGTATTATAATGTATAAAACCTGTTATCTAGCTCAGTGGTTCTCAAATTCGGTCCTCAGGATCCCACACAGTTCATATTTTCCAGGTCACCTCAGGTACACAGGTGAATTCATTATTCACTGGCACATTTTAAAATATCTCCAGGTACAGCTAGTTATTTCACTTGTGATTCTGTAAAGAGACCCGCAAAACATGCATTGTTATCTAGCTCAGTGGTTTTCAACCACCCTTAACAGTTCATGTTTTCCAGGTCATCCAGCAGGTGCACAGGTGCAATCATTACTCATTGACACATTTTAAAAGATCCACAGGTGGAGCTAATTATTTCACTTATGATTCTGTGTGGAGACATGGAAAACATGCATTGTTGGGGGTACTTGAGGACCGAGGTTGAGAACCACTGAGCTAGCTCATTCTGCTTCAGGTTATCTAATGAGGTAAAACAAATTTGACATACGTTTATGAAAAATTATAATTATATAATATAATATAAAAGTAATACCTTTTTTACCCATTCTCATTCCAACTATATCACTTGTAGACATCCTAATTATTTGCAGATTTTTATGGGCGCTCATTCAAAAAGCATCACATTGAGAATAATGGCTGGCAATCAAAGCATATACACATTGGGCCCAACTTTGGGAAAACACACATATGCGCACACTGACCTTGACAGAGAAAAAAAACACAGATTAACCCCCACAGGGAACAAAACTTGCAATTAACCATAGTTGCCTACCCTCCTGCATTCTGCAGGAGACTCCCTGAAATAGCAGTAATCTCCCTCTCTCCCTCATTAGTCTAGCAATCTCCCTCATTTTACCAAGCCCACTTTACACTGTTACATTTTTTGGGGAAAAAAGGAATGAGAGATAGATACATTTTCATTGAATCATCAGCACCATTTCCCAGCACTTTAGCAAGTATAGTAGCTCTTAATGACTGCTTTGGGGCTCATCTACATTTGGATATAAATCATTTAAAAGATTTCCCTCAGATGTAGCAGTACACACCCACACTTCTAGGTGCCATGTTCGCAATCTCATTTCACAATCTCTCCATATGTGGAAATATACACACCCTTTGGGTGGCACATGACATGCCCCCTCAATGGGGAGCTGTGCAAAATTCTACTACCAACTATAATCTCCAAAAGTAGGCAAGTATGCATTTAATCCAGCAGGAGAAAAAAAAACACATATAGTGGCCCTGACATGATAAAACCCAGCAAGTAAACCAACACTGGTCTCCACAGAGTAAAAAACACATTGGCCCTTTAACCCCTTCCCGCCGCAGCCTGTTTTTGCCTTCCTGACAGAGCCCTTTTTTTCAAATCTGACATGTATCACTTAAGTGGGGATAACTTTTTTTTGCTTTTACTTATCCCAGTGATTTTGAGATTGTTTTCTCGTGACACATTGTACTTCAAGTTAGTGGTAAATTTGGGTCGATACAGTCTGTGTTTTTTTGTGAAAAATACCAAAATGTCGTAAAAAAATGGAAAATTTAGCAATTTTCAAAATGTTAAATTTTCTGCTTGTGAGACAAATAATCATACCACTCAAAATAGTTAATAACTAACATAGACCATATGTCTACTTTATGTTTCCATCATTATTTCAACCTCCTTTTAATTTTTTTGGACACTAGGAGGCTTAAAATATGAATAGCAAATTCTCAAATTTTCAAGAAAATTTCAAACACTGATTTTTTTAGGGACCAGTTCAGTTCTGATGTGACTTTGAGGGACTTGTATGTGAGACAACCCCATAAATGATGCCATTTCAAAAACTGCACCCCTCACAGTATTCAAAACAGCATTTTGGAAGTTTGTTAACCCTTTAGGTGTTTCACAGGAATTAAAACAAAGTGTAGGTGAAATTTCAAAATTTCATTTTTTTTGCAGATTTTCAATTTTAATACATTTTTCTAAGGAACACAGTAGATTTTACTAGAGAAATGTGACTAAAAATTGATTCCCCCAATTCTTTTGTTTTCATAAATATCCTATATGTGGCCCTAGTGTGCACGTTGACCAAACCACAGGCTTCATAATAGAAGGAGCACATACTTGACTTTGGAGCCTCCTTTTTATGAGATTATTTTTTAGGCACCATATAGGTTTCTAGGCACCATAAGATGCTAAAAGTTAGGAACCCCCCCACAAGTGACCCCATTTTGCAAACTACACCCCTCAGGGAATTCAACTAGGGGTATAGTGTACATTTCAAACCCCCAGGGGTTTCACCAATTGTGGTACAACTGGGCAGTGAAAATGAAAAATTAAATTTTTTACACAAAAATGCAGTTCTGGCTCAAAATTTTTCATTTTCACAAGGAATGAAGGAGACAAAGCACCCCAAAATCTGTGCCCCAATTTCTCCCGAGTACGGCAATGCCTCATGTGTGACCAAAAAATGGCAGGACTCAGAAGGGAAGGAGTGATATTTGGATTTTGCAGCACAGATTCTGGTGGAATGTTGGTGGGTGCTATGTCGCATTAGCAAGACCCCCGAAGCACCAATACAGTGGAACCCCCCACAAGTGACCCCATTTTGCAAACTACACCCCTCAGGGAATTCAACTAGGGGTATAGTGTACATTTCAAACCCCCAGGGGTTTCACCAATTGTGGTACAACTGGGCAGTGAAAATGAAAAATTAAATTTTTTACACAAAAATGCAGTTCTGGCTCAAAATTTTTCATTTTCACAAGGAATGAAGGAGACAAAGCACCCCAAAATCTGTGCCCCAATTTTTCCCGAGTACGGCAATGCCTCATGTGTGACCAAAAAATGGCAGGACTCAGAAGGGAAGGAGTGATATTTGGATTTTGCAGCACAGATTCTGGTGGAATGTTGGTGGGTGCTATGTCGCATTAGCAAGACCCCCGAAGAACCAATACAGTGGAACCCCCCCACAAGTGACCCCATTTTGCAAACTACACCCCTCAGGGAATTCAACTAGGGGTATAGTGTACATTTCAAACCCCCAGGGGTTTCACCATTTGTGGTACAACTGGGCAGTGAAAATGAAAAATTTAATTTTTTACACAAAAATGCAGTTCTGGCTCAAAATTTTTCATTTTCACAAGGAATGAAGGAGACAAAGCACCCCAAAATCTGTGCCCCAATTTCTCCCGAGTACGGCAATGCCTCATATGTGACCAAAAAATACCATTTGGGTGCATGGCAGGACTCAGAAGGGAAGGAGTGATTTTTGGATTTTGCAGCACACATTCTGGTGGAATGAATGGTGGGTGCTATGTTGCATTAGCAAGACCCTCGAACGGAATACTATGCAATATGAATTTGGTATAGCCACGTAATGTCCTATTTATATTAAAGATCTGAGTGCATGGCCATATATTAGTCAGCAGGTATCAATAATCCAAATGAACCAGACACCTGGATCCACACACCCTAGTACTGTAACAGGGCACTGAAATGAAATGTGATAGATCTAGCCCACTGCTCATCTATATATAGCACTGCTGCAGAGGCCTGGAGATAGAACATAGTATTACACCAGGACGAGGGGGAAGGACGGCTCTGACTTGTGTACAGTAAGAAGAGTTCAGACAGTTACTATCCATAGGGAGTCATTTGATCCCTGGTGACAATGAGGAGGGTACAATTAGAAATCAGAAGACCAATAAGAAGGGAGACTAGCCAGATGTTTGAGCTGCAATTTTAGTGACACAGTTTAAGCGAGAGCCTATTGCGATATGAATTAGGAAATGTGGCCTGAGAAATAATAAAGGTAATCTCATCTAATCCCAACGTCTAGGACTCATCCTACAGTCCTAAACGTCTTTTGGGTAAACCAGGTTAACTGAATGTGACATGGCTGTGATTGGTCCGTCGGTCCGACGGACCAATCACAGCCTTTTTGGGGGCAGGTGGGGTGAGGTGGGGTGACACCAGTGTCACCCTTACACCCGGTGGTGATTGGTGCTGTACTTTACAGCACCAATCACCACCGATCCCTGTGTCACCGGCGAACGTTATTCGCCGGTGACACAGAAAACGCTGTAATTGGCTGTTCACATTGAACAGCCAATCACAGCGATCGCCGAACAGGGGGGGTATCGCTGCCCCCCCTGGGCAATGAGGGAGGATGTCTGCTGTCAGGGACAGCAGACATCGTCCCTCTGTCACCGCGTCTGTAGACGCGGTGGCACTTTTAAGTCATGACGTACATGTACGTCAAATGTCGGGAAGGGGTTAAGGGAAAAAAACACAAACACTGCCCTTATACTTTATGCATCAGAGCCTAATTAGTGCCCACCAGCCAAGAGCCTCATGGCATCCCAAGAATACCTGCTGAAATCTGGGCAACTACTTATTGATGTCATTGTGGTATTAAGTATTGAAGCAGACCATCTAACAAGCATCAGTCAGTCTCTCTGATATCACCTTCCTGTGCTTCAGGCAGAGACAAAGAAAAGTTCTAAATATTCTGCACTGCCCTGAGGGAGCAGGGGCACATCCATGTGCACAGTCAGCAGCCAGCCCTATATGCTAATTTTTTGTGACATTCCAGAGGGCCTCAGCCAATCAGGAGCCCTCTCCCATCTATAGGGAAGAGAGAGGAACCAATCACAGCCCCTGTTAAACACTGATCTGCAGGAGTCACATCAACAGAGTAGGCCGGTCAGTGAGGAACTGACAGTGAAGTCACCAGCACTGGACCTTATCACACACAGAACCGGCCTTAGGCATAGGCAAACTAGGCAATTGCCTAGGGCATTTGGAATGCATAGGGGCATCAGCAGCTTCTGCTGATTAAAATGATATGCAGCATGCCTACTGTGTGTGAGTGAGGCTGTATCGGCATATGAAATAGTGTATTCATGGAAATCACTGTAACATAGCATTCCATATGCAGGTACAGCCACAGCCGGAAGCTCCTTGTGTGTGCTGGTCATAACAATGCAAATAAGACGAATTTTCAGCAAAAAAGGCATCCCACGTTAGCAGAACTGGCCAGGAGCTGCATGGCCTGTTGAGTCAAGATGTATGAGGAAACATCTGTATCCAAGCAGAGGCAGAGGTCACAGTGTTAGTGGTTGTGCGAGTGCTGTCTGCGGGTGGGTTGGTTGTGCAATAGTGTTCGGCATATGTGTAAGGGGCATAATGTGTGTCATGTATAAATGCATTTAATGTGTGTTATGTGTAAGGGGCATTACTGTGTGGTATTATCAGGGTTGCCGAGAGAAAGGGGTAGGGGGTACAAATTACCCAGGCCAAAGTCTGATGGAAGGGCCCAGTGGGGGCCCCGGGCCCCCTCCCCTTAAGTGACAGCAGCAGCTGCAGCTCTTCTCCTCTGCCCAGCACACACTGCTTTGTGCTGGGTTGCAGTGTGGCCATGGAGGTGCTTAAAATACAATATTTTCTCAGGATTTTTTTCTAAGGGTATAATGTGAATAATGTGAGGAGTAATGTACATAAGGTAAAGTGGTACTACTGTGTGATGTAACATGAATAAGGGACACCATCGCATGATATAATGTAAATAAAGTTGCACTACTGTGTGGCATAATTTGAATTGGGGGTACTATTGGGTGGCCATGCCCCTTCCCAGCAAGAACACACCCCTGTTTGGGCTGCGCACCGAATGTGTGCACTGTTTATATTTAAAATATTGCGGGTAGGAGCACCAAAATGATGACTGCTATGATGAGGGTTGATGTGCTGGGAAAGGGGAGCAGGGTTAGAGGCAGAACTAGTGGCGCTGCTAGGGGGCACCAGCCAAAATCTTACCTAGGGTGTCATTTAGGCTAGGGCCGGCTCTGATCACACATTAGACCAACTTTCCTCCAACCATCCAACTGGTTGCTTGGATGGAATAAAAGTATGGTACTGGATGCTCCCAAATTCTGGAAAAGGACAAAACTGTCGCTCAGACACGGTCCATTTTCCTTTCCTACGTTTGTGAGCAAATTTCTGATTGTCCTTTGCTCCCATCCAGTACCATATTTTTATTCCATCCAAGCAACTAGTTGGATGGTTGGAGGAAAGTTGGTCTGATGTGTGGCCAGATTAGCTGCAGTGGCTGAACTGCTGCGCTAAGGGTATGGCACCCCCATTTGACTGAACTGGCAAATGGCTCTCAAGTGACCTGCGTATATGTACATATGAACTCAGAAAACTCATCTTAAATGGCTTTAAAACATACTGTACTGTACATAAATTTCTGAAGCTTCTACTAGCCATCGATCCAACATAAATCTTATTATATAAAACTCATGCATCAGAAGACTCAAAACACATATAGAATTTATAATGCAATGCACAGAATTTATTATCCCTTCATGCTACATCCATCTTCATCTACAGTTATACATTTTACCTATTTTTATTGTAGACTATTTACATATTCTGTGTAATTGTTATAATTCAGTAGAGTAGCATATATTCCAACTAATCTATATAAATTTGAATTTGTGCTGGACCTGTATGGTGCATGTGCAGTATGAGTCTGCAATGTAGCACACAGATCGGCATCAGACTGTCAGCGATTGACAGTCTGAAGCTGTTTGGGACAGAGAGTCCCAAACACCCTCTAACCCTCTAACAAGCACCCTCAGGGACGGGTGCTTGTTACACAGTCAGCGATGTAACAGTGAAAGCCTGTCAGAATGCTGATTGGCTGATGGCTGTAGCTATCCACCAATGAAAGTGCTGACACCAATAATTGTTTAAGAGAGAGTGTGTGGGGGACCCGCACCATATATTTCAATAAGGATTCACAATTGGTGGATGGCAAAGCTGTCAGTCAGGAAGGACTTTAATAAGGTCTAGGTTCAGCCTTTGAAAAAGCCTGTGGGGCGAAATTCGCATCGGCAAATTCACTCTGTAGATCCGTTTATCAATGTAGCCAATGTAATATATATAATTGTGAGTGGTCGGTCTTACCCATCAGCAGTGTGATATTAGTGGCAGAGAGTCTCCCTAACAGAGCGCATACAGCAAGCGCTGGCGCACGCTGTCAGAAACACAGCAGACGCGAGGCAGCGAGTCCACTGAACTGGACAGCGCTGATTGTAACGCTACGGTGTAGATCCAGTACTATACTTAGGGGCAGATTTATTAAGCTTGGAGAAGAGATAAACTAGAGATAAAGTGGAGAAAAGGTAAAAGGAGATAAAGCACCAGCCAATCAACTCCCAACTGTCTTTTTCAAACACAGCTAATTGGCTGTGCTTTATCTCCTTTTACCTTTTCTCCACTTTATCTCCAGTTTATCTCTTCTCCAAGCTTAATAAATCTGCCCCTTACAGAGCACACTGGCTACTAGTGTATTTGCTGGAATCCATACTGCCTAGAAATTTTGATAGGTGCAGTTGTTTGCAAATATATGTTTATATGATAGTGTTTGAGCACACGGTGTCTGGGACGCCTGATAACGTGTCAGCAAGAACCGGATAGCAGTATATGCATGCTCCGGCAAAAACGTGATAAAACACTACTCAGTGTGTACACTGGTATTATTGAGGAGAATATATCTCTCTGCCTCTAATGATGATATGTGCAATGTATACAATATAATATGTGACAGAACAATAAATTACTGACTTATCACAATAAATTGCTCAGTGTGTAGACATAAAACCGGGGATTGAACAAAAAGTGGCTTTAATATTACAAAGACCAAATTGTCTGGTGTGTACACTAAATACATGTCAGTACAAATCCTAAACACAGATTTAATACCAACATATCTGTGAGCACTACCCCACTGACTATTCAGAACGCATATCACCCACCACTGTGCAAATACATATGACAGTGTGCATAAGAAATATAAAACTCACACCCTGACACCAACCTACGTGTGTCATAAAAACATGTGACAGTGTGTACAAGAAGTTTAAAACTCACACTTTGACATTAATCCACGTATGTCATAATATTACCCAGTGCGACTTAAATATTTCACAGTGCAAATATATAATATGTGCGACACAATCTGTAGATTGCACAGTGTGTATACTAGGGTGAAATATCAGATATAGAGGGAGAAGTGATAGGCTGCGCGGCAAACACAACTCCACTCCTAACTCTGATCTCAACAAATGTGGAGTAAGTAAAAATCCTGGATAGCTTAGCTACACGTGAATACTGGGCATTTTTTAGATATATGCCTATTATAGAGGCAATCTGTCACGAAATAAATGTGGTCATATTAAGAATAAACTGTGGCGCTGTCGCTTATTAAATCAGCCACTTAGGATCAAAGGATACAAATGCACAGTAGATATCTTTATGCAACAGTTGCAAAAGTTTATGTTGAATACAACACACTAGCTACATGAGAGGATAATCTCATCTAAGAGATCTATCAACATTACGGGTGACATTCTATGGGATGAGATCTGCGTTTTTTGGCGTTAATTAGACCACAAAATGGCGATATCGCATTTTTCCTTCAAAACGCATATTTAATAGCATGCGCTAAGGGACAGAAATCGCATATTATGTGCGTT
Source organism: Crinia signifera (assembly GCF_055691185.1). Lineage (NCBI taxonomy): Eukaryota > Metazoa > Chordata > Amphibia > Anura > Myobatrachidae > Crinia > Crinia signifera. The sequence goes on along the minus strand of NC_139227.1, from coordinate 63,246,532 downwards.
AAGGTATGCTGACTAAAAGTGCGAGATTAATTCGCATTTTTATCGCATCCAGATGTTTTCGTACAGAACAGTATACAAGTCGCTTATTTAATGCAATGCGCATTTGCACATCGCACTTTTTAGGTGTCTAATTAGCGCAGCTATTTCAGACCAGGTTCTGTTTGGCGAAATAGCCAGAACCCTGCACAGATCGCAATGTTCTGTGCAGGGTTCTGCAGTAAAAAATAAAACAAAGGAATAAAATAAAAAATAAAAACGAGCGCGGGGTCCCCCGCCAGAGTATAACCAGCCCCGGGCTCACTGAGCCGGTGCTGGTGACATAAAATCAGGGTCCCCGACAAATAGGGGTCCCCTTGATTTCATGAAACCAGCACCAGGCTCAAGGTCCGGCGCTGGTTCCCAAAATACGGGGGACAAAATGACTAGGGGTCCCCCGTATTTTAAGAACCAGCACCGGACACAACCAGCCAGCAGGGTAATGCCACAGCCGGGGGAAACTTATTATATAAGCTCCCGCGGCCAAAGCATTAACCCCCTGGCTGGTCAGCATGGGCAGGGGTCCTGGGGAAGTGGAGACCCCCCCAAATGAAGGGGTCCCCCCCCTCCAGGACTTACCAGCCCATGCTGATATTCCGGGGCTGTCCCCGATGCCCCTGGGCGGTGGGCATCGGGCTGATGGCTTGTGTAAAAAAAAGAAGTAAAACTATTGTTTTCTACTGGCGAACTATGAGTCCCAGCAAGCCTACCCCGCATCCTGGGTCTTGGAGAAACACAAGTCCCAGCATGCGGGGCATTAAAGGGCCCGCTGGCACTTGCAGTTCTGCAGTACAAACAATAGTTAACAAAAACACACTGACACACTGTAAAATAAAAGTTTAATACACACAAAACACACACACACTGATACTAACCTACCTTGAGCCCGTAGGTCGGTCCCTGGATCCTGGGTCCGGCCTCCGGGGCTTCAGGGCAGAAGAGTCCGGTTCCGGGGCCTTGGTCCTGGTTCCGGGGCTGGTCCTGGGGTTCCGGGGCTCCTGGGCTGCAGAATCCGGGGTCCGGGATCCGAGGTAGTCCCCAGGGGTACCTAAGGAAGAAAATCCTACTCACCTGGTCCCCGGCGACGACCTCGGCATCCTCTCCGGTGACAGCGCTGCTCCCATCTGATACCCGGCTCGCAGGACTTTGACAGGCGCAGAGATGTTTCCTCCTCGGCGTCTCTAGTCAGAATGATTTCTGGCCAATCAGGAGCCGAGAAAGTCGGCTCCTGATTGGCCAGAAATCATTCTGACTAGAGACGCCGAGGAGGAAACATCTCTGCGCCTGTCAAAGTCCTGCGAGCCGGGTACCAGATGGGAGCAGCGCTGTCACCGGAGAGGATGCCGAGGTCGTCGCTGGGGACCAGGTGAGTAGGATTTCCTTCCTTAGGTACCCCTGGGGACTACCTCGGATCCCGGACCCCGGATTCTGCAGCCCAGGAGCCCCGGAACCCCAGGACCAGCCCCGGAACCAGGACCAAGGCCCCGGAACCGGACTCTTCTGCCCTGGAGCCCCGGAGGCCGGACCCAGGATCCAGGGACCGACCTACGGGCTCAAGGTAGGTAAGTATCAGTGTGTCTGTGTTTTGTGTGTATTAAACTTTTATTTTACAGTGTGTCAGTGTGTTTTTGTTAACTATTTTTTGTACTGCAGAACTACAAGTGCCAGCGGGCCCTTTAATGCCCCGCATGCTGGGACTTGTGGTTCTCCAAGTCCCAGCATGCAGGGTAGGCTTGCTGGGACTCATAGTTCGCCAGTAGAAAACAATAGTTTTACTTCTTTTTTTTTACACAAGCCATCAGCCCGATGCCCACCGCCCAGGGGCATCGGGGACAGCCCCGGACTATCAGCATGGGCTGGTAAGTCCTGGAGGGGGGGACCCCTTCATTGGGGGGGTCCCCACTTCCCCAGGACCCCTGCCCATGCTGACCAGCCAGGGGGTTAATGCTTTGGCCGCTGGAGCTTATATAATAAGTTTCCCCCGGCTGTGGCATTACCCTGCTGGCTGGTTGTGTCCGGTGCTGGTTCTTAAAATACGGCGGACCCCTAGTCATTTTGTCCCCCGTATTTTGGGAACCAGCGCCGGACCTTGAGCCTGGTGCTGGTTTCATGAAATCAAGGGGACCCCTATTTGCCGGGGACCCTGATTTTATGTCACTAGCACCGGCTCAATGAGCCAGGGGCTGGTTATACTCTGGCGGGGGACCCTGCGCGCGTTTTTTTTTTTTTACTTTGCGCTGTCCTGCAAACGTGCGATTTTCAGACATGAAAATCGCACATTTTCAGGACTAAAGACAGCGCACCAATTCGCCGAAAATCGCACCACTTCGCACTTTTCAGCCTCAAAAACGCATGCGAATTTTGACTGAAAAGTGCGAATTGAAAAAGGGCGATTTGCGGTGATGTGGTGCGCTAAAAAAACATGCGCATTTATCTCAAACCATAGAATGTCACCCTACAAGTCTGGGATGAGACTGACGCACACTTTTTCTGATTAAGGCAACACAGTGCCTACAGAAGAATATTTATATGTTGGCACGTCTAACGTGATAAGGCATCTATAAAGCCTTTCACTTAATACTACTGCAAACGGATCACAGAGACTAATTTTAATCTTTCAAATTTTCTTTTTCTCTATCTATTAACTTTTTTTTATAATTTTCTCCATTTCAATCCCTGTCACAGGGAAATAGACTACTAGGCCGTTTATAATTAATAAAATTACAGAACAAAAATTAAATTGATGGCCTGTTAGCTATAGAGTTAATTATATTAATAAGGCATATACCTTCGGGTACGACATAATAATTTTTTTTTTTTAAATCATTGAAGACTATGTGGATGAGTAAACTGATTTATTTTCTTCTTCTTTATTGTATACCAATAATTGTTTCAAAGCATGTTAAGAGATGGTGGAGGACTGCAGGAGGTACTCTAAGCAGCTCCCAATTCTGAACGATATATATATAGCACATGTAACTTTGGGCCTTATCCTGGTCGGTGCGGACGGAGCCGAATATGCGGCCAGGACCGTGCGTCCTAAACCCCGCCTTTCGTACGGATCGCTCACTCCGTCCGAATGCGGTAAGCCGCTGACCGCATGGAGCACGAGTGGATTTCTCAGGTATACACCTCCTCCATCTCTTGGAACCTCCCCCATCATTTGATGGTCGCAGACCATCGAATGCAGGACCGAGTGGTCCGCCAGCTCCCGCAACCTCAGACCACATGGGCATTTCTCCGTGCAAAAGCAGGGATCTGGGTGGGCAGCTGACATCCGGCAATGTCATATGTCCACCCCCTACACGTGCGTCACGGCCGCATTACCATACATACGCCCAGCGATTTCATGGGAACGCCCATGAAACGCAGGGTGTAAACATATGGTAATGAGCCCAAACAGCCCTTCACGCCCCTCTCCACCCCCTGTTCGTAGTGTACACATTTCATGCGGAATTTGGACGTGCGTCCCGTTCGCACATGCGCAGAGATGCCTCTGCACATGCGCAGACACAAAAAATCGGTGGCACGAACGCACGCGGACATTACCGCACCAACCAGAATAAGGGCCTTTGTCTGGTGAGGTGGGCCCTCTCTCTCATCTCTGGGCCCCATATGCCTTTTCAGGGCTCTAGAGAGCATCATCAGGGCCCAGTACTGGCATAGGAGCTTGGCCTAAAAGGGAGCATGTACATGGTCCCTAAAAATAACTCACATTACAAAAATAGTAATTGTGGGGCAACAAAGAGGCCCCACGTGCTCAACAGGGCATGCAGTCATTAGGCTGACAGTGTCTATGTCGACAGTCATTAGATCAACCACTATTGGTCGACAGTCATTAGGTCAACACATGAAAAAGGTCAACATGTTTTAGGTCGACATGGTCATAAGGTTGACACAACCAAAATGTTGATATGGAAAAAGGTGGACATGAGTTTGTCATGGTTTTATGTTTTAAACTGACTTGTTCATACTTTACCATCCCAGTGGGCATAGATGGAAAATAAAATAGTGTCAGACGCATGACGTGTGCAGCGAGCCATGCAAGATGACACGGTATACTTATACGGTGTCCATGTTGACCTATGTCAACATAGACACAAAAATCCTGTGAAAAACGCATGATGACATTTTCCCATGTCGACCCTTTTCATGCAGACTTAATGCATGATGACCTTTTTTCTTGTGTCGACGAAATGACTGTCAACCAATAGTGGTTGACCTAATGCCTGTTGAACTAAACAGTGTCTAATGACCCATACCCGAGCCATGCAATTACTTGCCCCGAAAGCACATACCCCGTCTTTGGCTCACGTACACTATAAAGCAAAGATTCTCCAGAGACATAGGTATCATTGTGTTGGCCCATCATCCTGAAGATGTCACTGAGAAGATGGGCCAGGCCATGGTGGAGGGCATACTTGCCAACCTGACCCTCTCCATAAAGGAGAAAATGCTATTTTCCTGGACATCACCTGTTTTGAAAGTTGTTTCACCACAGGTGATGGCAATCATACATTACCAGGGAAGTCCAGGCACAGAGCATTTTCTCCCTCATGGAGAGGGCGAGGTAGGCAAGTATGGTGGAGGAAGGACAAAGGACAGAAAGAAACTCTATTTGTTGGGGCACTGCCTCCCCGGTAACACCGGCTTGGCGCATGTGCGGAACTAGATGGGGACGCTCGACACTGAGCATGTGCAGCACCTGGGACCCGGCATTGTCACACACGCGCATGCTGGAGGGACAGCTGACCTGGTGTCATAAACTGCCTTATTTCATGTACAGATGTAGCGCAGTCCATCTAGCAGGGGTATGGCGGTCGGATCGACAACTGCCAGCCCCTGCTAGCTGCCGGAAGGGGATGCTCATTCACGAGATGCACACGCATCCCCTTCCAAAGGAGCTCCCCACCATATCTGTCTGGGCAGGGGATGTAAGCCCCCTGTTGTGACCATGTAATTATACTATAGAGACCAACAGCTTTACCCTGTACTTTCAGTGTACTTGCATTTTATGGTCTATTATGGGCCTACACTTGTAGAGATTTGTGCCGGAGATTCAGCATGAAAGATTCCCCTTGAGCTTCCTGGGAATCTAGATCACTCAGAATGTGCCAGCGATGTGCACCAGCGAATAAGTATGAGAGATTTAAGTTAATTAAGCATAGGTGATTTAAATTAAGCAGATTGCTGATCTCTATCACCTACTACTACACAAACCACGAGTGATGTGCAGACTTTTGCTAAGTGATCTGAATAGATTTATCTAGCAGCTGGTTATACATCTTCCGTCAGGAGTAAAAGTGAGGGGGAACGGGGGTGTAACTTATTTCCACCACCTCTAATGGTAGAGGAAATTGAGTTCCACCTCTACTACAGCCCTGAACAGTAAGTCCAACAGAAAAGCCTGTCCCAGCGGCTTCTTCTGGCAAGGCATATGTGATGTCGTGTAATTTATTTATTATTTATTTACAGTTTGTTTTTATATTGCAGCAGATTCCATTGCGCTTTACAATTGTGGACAGTGATAGAACAAACTGGCTAACAACAGACAGACTTGGAGGTAAGCGGGCCCTGCTGCAAGCTTACAATCTATAGGGACATACAGTGAGAGGGAAACACAAGGACAGGCACCAGTAATAGCATAGCAGTCCCACCAAGTTGCTGGTCCAGAAGGGAAGCTATGTAATACATAAGTGCCTCAGAGGGTTATGTGTGTGGTACTTATATATAATAGGCTTGCCTGAAGAGGTGAGTTTTTAGGGAACAGTTGAAAGTTTGGAGGCTAGTGGTGAGTCTTATTGTGCATGGAAGGGCATTCCATAGTATGGGAGCAGCCCAATGAAAGTCCTGTAATAGTGAATAGGAGCTAGTTATCCAAGCAGAAGAGCGACACAAATCTTGCATCTACTAGTTAAGTAAATAGATATATGCTGGTGCAGTATGATTATTAGCATTATATGCGAGTAGAATTATTTTCTACTGAATACGGTAAAATACAGGCAACCAATGGAGGGATTGGCACAGCGGATCAGCAGACGATGAGCGTCTTGCTAGGAAGACCAGCCTAGCAGCAGCATTTTAAATGAATTGCAGTGGAGAGAGTCTGTTCTTGGGAAGACCAGATAGGAGACTATTGCAATTATCAATGCAGGATATAATGAGTGCATGGATAAGAGATTTAGTAGTGTCTTGTGAGAGATAGGGTCGTACTTCCACTGAAGTGAAGAATAGCCACTAAGAGGAGCAGGCTCTGTGCATGCTGAGGACAGGGGGCCTTATTTTGGTTCATTCTTTCTGACAAAATCCTTCTTAGATGGACAAAACCATGTGCACTGCAGGGGGGGCAGATGTAACATGTGCAGAGAGAATTAGATTTGGGTGAGTAATTTTGTTTCTGTGCAGGGAAAATACTGACTGCTTTATTTTTACACTGCAATATAGATCTCACTTTGAAGAAAAACCCCACCCAAATCTAATTCTCTCTGCACAAGTAACACCTGCCCCACCTGCAGTGCACATGGTTTTGCCCATCTAAGAAGGATTTTGTCAGAAAGAATGAACCAAAATAAGGCCCAGGGTGAGAAGGGGCTGGAGGGATTCAGAGCATGTAGCTGCTGAGGGATATGGACAGTGAGCTGCTGGAGTGACAGAGACAGATGTGTATAAGCAGCATCAGTGTGGCCATTATGTGTATAAGGGCACTTGCATGTGGTGTAAAATGAATATGGGGCACTACGTACGGTGTAATGTGTACATGATTGTGCTACTGTGTGGCTTTTATATCTTCACCAATAGGACACTTTCACACATGCTATAAGAGACAAACTGACTGTTTATTCAGACATAAGTGTGGCTAGAGTTGATACCACATGCAGTCATCGGTGACACCGGTCACTCAGCTGCTCTTACAGAAAACTTTGTTACAAGCCATTGTCAAAGAGGCCAAGTTAATGAAAGTTAATGACGTTAATGAAAAAGTCCTCAGGTTCAATCTCTGTGTCTCTAGTCTCATCCATTTTTTTATGATCTTGTCCATATTTATTTATTATTTATTAACAGTTTCTTATATAGCGCATACATATTCCGCAGCGCTTTACAGAGAATATATGAACATTCACATCAGTCCATGCCCCAGTGGAGCTTACAATCTATATTCCCTACCACATGTATACTCACACAGACATTCTAAGGTTAATTTTGTTGGAAGCCAATTAACCTACCAGTATATTTTTGGATTGTGGGAGGAAACCGGAGTACCCGGGGAAAACTCACGCAAGTACGGGGAGAATATATAAAACTCTGCACAGTTAGAGCCAGTGTGGGAATCAAACCCATGACCTCAGTGCTGTGAGGCAGTAATGCTAACCATTAAAGCATCTTTCTGGGTCTGTCAGGGAAAGATAAAGAATTGGAAGAAAACAGCCGAATAGCTGTCATCATTATCTACTTTTTCAGCTTACCATCTACCGAGCCCTAAGCGTTGCTACATATAGTAACCATGGTAGAAACAGTAGACAGACATCTGGTATTATGAGAAACAGCTGAAGGAATACTGAACTGTCCCTAGCTAAAGTAAATATAGCAATTGCTTTAAATCACCGGAATAACTCTTAATGTCAATAGCAACATGAAAATTGCCTGTTGAACACCCAAAGATGTTGTGTTGCTGCTATTTCACTGATCTTTTTGATAAATAAGACCATTGTTAACAATACTGGTAAAAAGTAAAATAAGGTGGACTATACCAATTGTTTCCATTGTATCAGGTGCTACAAGAGGAAAGGTGCATGCACACTTCAGTGATCCCCACAGCCGCCGATATCGGGGGGGGGGGGGGGGGGGGGCATGGGGACCCAGCATTGGCAAGTGCATACACACTTGCTGATGCCAGCAGACAACGAATGACGAAGGGGGGTGGTGGTGGTGGAGGTGGTAGAAGGGTTTGTAAATAACCTGTGGGAACACGCATTGGCCATCCGGTGCAGCATACACATGATGCGATAAAATGAGCAATATCTCTCATTTTAGCCCTTAGGTCACTTTTTCACAAAATATATGGCAACAACAGAGTGTTTCTGTATCAACAGGAAATTTTAAGCAAATGATCTATGTCAAAAGTCAGTGGGAACTAACCTTCATTTGCAAGCACCAGGAAGAAGATGGGGCAGGAGGCTGATGGGCTTGTGACATCAGCCACACTCCCCCGGCACACATCGTCCCACCCACGTATCCATGGGTGCGCCCAGCGTTTTCATGGGGACAGGGCCGGTTCTAGGGGGTTCGGCTCCCTCCTGCAAACTATAAATTTGCGCCCTCCCATACTTTACAAAGGGAAAGTGCACACCTAGTCTCACAAGAAATAGATGTAGACACACAATAGTATCCCCATTACAAATTACGCCACACGGTAGCACAATCTTATTCACATTACACAACACGTAGTGCCCCTGATTCTTATGACACCACAGTTCCCCTGCAGTGCAGCATGGTTTTGTCCATTAGAAAGAGAATTTGCTTTTGCAAATGAACCATAATCAGGCCCAATGTCCGCAGGAGCAGCACTGCTTACAAACCATGCCCCTAGTAGCATCGGTGTCACTAACACACATACAGTGTCCGCACATGCAGTAGCAGCACCGTCTAAACGCATAATGCCCATAGTAGCAGCGGTGATTAAATGCATAATGCCCATAGTAGCTGCACTATTTACCCACATAATGCCCATAATAGTAGCGCTGTTTACACACATAATACCCATAGTAGCAGCGTCATTTACATGCATAATGCCTTCAGTAGCAGCTCCCTTTACACACATAATGCCCATAGTATTAGCGCTGTTTACAAACATTATGCCCATAATAGTAGCACCATTTACACGCATAATGCCATAATAGCAGCACCATTGACACATATTATGCCCTCAGTAGCAGCGCCATTTACACACATAGGGGGACATTTACCAAAATGGATTCGTAGAAAAAAGGTGTATTCGTAGGGAGAAATACACCTTTTTTTTACGAATTTGTATTTTCGGGATTTACAATCCCAAAAATACAACAAATCGTAGTCCTAAAGATGGAACAATTGTATTTGTATTTACAAATACGAATGTCTACACCATCGATAGAATACGACAGAAATCACCATTCAAAGAATGGTGGTTTCTGATTTACTAAGCAGCCGTACTGATAATACGGCTGCTTAGTGGTGTAAAACACCCACGCAAATACGACAGGAAAATAGAACACCATTTTCCTGTTCTATTTGCGTTTTAGCCTGCACGGATCAGTCAGATCCGTGCAGGCTACAGTGTAAAAAAATAGAAAAATAAATAAATAAAAAAAAAACCGGCGTGGGGTCCCCCCCACAGCCGAAACCAGCACCAGGCTGAAGGAGCCGGGGCCGGTAATTAAAAATCAGGGAACCCGACAAATAGGGGTTCCCCGATTTTTAACAACCAGCCCCAGGCTCCAGGTCCGGGGCTGGTTCCCAAAATACGGGGGACAAAATGAGTAGGGGTCCCCCGTATTTTAAGAACCAGCCCCAGGCACAACCAGCCGGCAGGGTAATGTCACAGCCGGGGGACACTTATAATATAAGGTCCCGCGGCCAAAACATTCTCCCTACCGACCAGTCAGCCTGGCCAGGGGCCCTGGGGGAGTGGGGACCCCCCCAATGAAGGGGTCCCCCCCCTCCAGGACTTACCTGACCAGGCTGAAGCCTGGTGCTGTCCTCGATGCCCCTGGGCGGTGGGCATCGAGCTGATAAATGGTGTAAAAAAAAGATGAACCTATTGTTTTTTACTGTGGCACTACAAGTGCCAGCAAGCCTCCCCAGCAAGCTGGGACTTGGAGAACCACAAGTCCCAGCCTGCTGGGCATTAAAGGGCCCGCTGGCACTTGTAGTTCTACAGTTAAAAAAATAGTGCACAAAACACAATGACACACTTTTAAAATAAAACTTTATTACACACAAGGCCCACACATACTAATACTTACCTATCTTCTTCCCATAGGTCGCCCTGGTCCTGTGTCGGCGTCTTCTGGTCCTGTGTCGTCTTCTTCCTCCATGTCGACCGTCGCTGTCGCCGTCCGGATCCGACGAAATCCATTTGGGAAGCTGTGGAAGGAAACCATACTCACCTGTCCCAGCGCGACGTAGTCCAGGTAAGGGTCTTTGCAAAAAAACAAACCGACACCCCGAAACCAGACCGGACTGACGGAGACGCACGTGTGTTTGTTTACATCGTGCGGCTCCGCCTCCCGAATGCCGCTATTGGCCGCCTTGCGGCCTAGCGGCTCCTGATTGGCCGCTAGGCCGCAAGGCGGCCAATAGCGGCATTCGGGAGGCGGAGCCGCACGATGTAAACACCGTGCGTCTCCGTCAGTCCGGTCTGGTTTCGGGGTGTCGGTTTGTTTTTTTGCAAAGACCCTTACCTGGACTACGTCGCGCTGGGACAGGTGAGTATGGTTTCCTTCCACAGCTTCCCAAATGGATTTCGTCGGATCCGGACGGCGACAGCGACGGTCGACATGGAGGAAGAAGACGACACAGGACCAGAAGACGCCGACACAGGACCAGGGCGACCTATGGGAAGAAGATAGGTAAGTATTAGTATGTTTGGGCCTTGTGTGTAATAAAGTTTTATTTTAAAAGTGTGTCATTGTGTTTTGTGCACTATTTTTTTAACTGTAGAACTACAAGTCCCAGCGGGCCCTTTAATGCCCAGCAGGCTGGGACTTGTGGTTCTCCAAGTCCCAGCTTGCTGGGGAGGCTTGCTGGCACTTGTAGTGCCACAGTAAAAAACAATAGGTTCATCTTTTTTTTACACCATTTATCAGCTCGATGCCCACCGCCCAGGGGCATCGAGGACAGCACCAGGCTTCAGCCTGGTCAGGTAAGTCCTGGAGGGGGGGGACCCCTTCATTGGGGGGGTCCCCACTCCCCCAGGGCCCCTGGCCAGGCTGACTGGTCGGTAGGGAGAATGTTTTGGCCGCGGGACCTTATATTATAAGTGTCCCCCGGCTGTGACATTACCCTGCCGGCTGGTTGTGCCTGGGGCTGGTTCTTAAAATACGGGGGACCCCTACTCATTTTGTCCCCCGTATTTTGGGAACCAGCCCCGGACCTGGAGCCTGGGGCTGGTTGTTAAAAATCGGGGAACCCCTATTTGTCGGGTTCCCTGATTTTTAATTACCGGCCCCGGCTCCTTCAGCCTGGTGCTGGTTTCGGCTGTGGGGGGGACCCCACGCCGGTTTTTTTTTTATTTATTTATTTTTTCTATTTTTTTTTACACCTTGCAGCCTGCACGGATCTGACTGATCCGTGCAGACTGCTAGAAATAATTCGTATTAGCGGCCGTATATACGGCCGCTAATACGAATCATTACACCATCGGAGGGTTACAAAGCAGTCGTATATGACTGCTTTGTAACTGATCCTCCGGAACACGACTTTGCATACGACTTAAACAGTCGTATGCAGTCGTAGGGAAAATACCAATATGAAAAACTAGGTTTTTCATATTGATAAATTTCCCCCATAATGTCCATTGTAGCAGTGCCATTTACATGCAGAATGCTCTCATTAGCAGCACCATTTACATGCATAATACCCATAGTAGCAGCGTCATTTACATGCATAATGCCTTCAGTAGCAGCTCCCTTTACACACATAATGCCCATAGTATTAGCGCTGTTTACAAACATTATGCCCATAATAGTAGCACCATTTACACGCATAATGCCATAATAGCAGCACCGTTGACACATATTATGCCCTCAGTAGCAGTGCCATTTACACACATAATGCCCATTGTAGCAGTGCCATTTACATGCAGAATGCTCTCATTAGCAGCACCATTTACACGCATAATGCCCATTGTAGCAGTGCCATTTACACGCTTAATACCCCAAGTAGCAGCGCCATTTACACACATATTGGCTGTTGTAGCAGCGCCATTTGCATGCATAATGCCCATAGTAGCAGCGCCGTTTGCATGCATAATGTCCTCAGTAGCAGCGCCATTTGCACGCATAATTCCCTCAGTATCAGCACCATATACACGCACAATGCCCATATCAGCCACTCCATTTACACCCATACTGTCAATAGTAGCAGCACTGCTTACACGAATAATGAGGGTAATTCTCGTTGAATCGCTCCACTGCGCGTTCGCACAGGGGTGCGATTTTTAGAGACTGCGTACGTGCATAAGTATTTATGCGCATGTGCAGCCTCTGTGAGCGAGCGGGCACGGCAAATGGGAACGGCCTGCGTTTCATGGGCATTCCCATGTAAATTCACCCATGACGCGGGTGCGGGGAGTGGGCAGCTGATGTCAGCCACCCACCTGCTTCCTGAACAGGGCGCTCGCAGGAGAAGTGTCCAACATCTGCGAGCACTTGCAAAATCATTCATTGGTCAGCGACCATCGAATGATTTTGCTCCCACACACAAGGCTGCGAATGCATGTTTATATAAAACATCCATTTGCATGCCTGCGGGGAAATTCAGCGTGCGAGGGCGGGCAGACGTTCGTGCGGGTTCCGGGCGGCACTTAGAGGATCCACAAAGCTGCAAATTTTGCAGCTTTGTGGGTCAACCAGAATCAGGCCCAATGTTCCCAATAGCTGCACCACTTCTACAAATAATGGGGCAGATGTACTAAGCCTTAACAAGAGATAAATGCATGGGTGATAAAGAGAGATAAATGTCCAGCCAATCACCTGCTAACTGCCACGTTACAGGCTGTGTTTGAAAAAAGTCAGTAAGGAGCTGATTGGCTGGATGGTTATCTCTCTTTATCTCACTTGCATTTATCTCTTGTTAAGGCTTAATACATCTGCCCCATTGCCCCCCCTCCCACACAACACACACACACACACACACACACACACACACACACAACACACACAACACACACAACACACAACACATTCTCTCAATGATTATCCCCACTAACTTAATAAAGCTGCTTAGCTGCCAGTGTGACACAGGAAACGCTCTCCAGTGTATCTCAGCCCATTTTCCCAATTAACCACGCCCCTTATGTCCAGTGTAGCTCCACCCATTTTCTGGACCAGCTGCGCTGACTTTCTAATGCTTTTAAAGGGAGTGGGACTGGTGGGAGGATTTCCTAGCTGCCGGCGCTGCTGCCTGCCTGTCCTAGGCTTTGACAGGCAGCAGCAGCCAGCAGAACAACTGAGCAGAGCAGAAATCAGCGGGGATGCAGAGCGGGGAGGGAGAGCGCCTCTTTAGCCTGGCACCTCCCTGCTTTGCATTCCTCGCTGAGTGGGTAGCGCCGGCCCTGCATAGGGATGCCCATCCTCGCCAATGTCTGTCCCAATCCTTGCGAGCGGCTTGGTGACTATGCAAGTCGCTGAAGTCGTTCACAAAGTGGAGCTGCATATGCGCATATTATACTATGTGCATGCGTAGAGCCCCAAACATCGGAACAGGGCCAAATTTGAGAAAAAGACCCTAGTGCTGGGTAGCAGCAATAGCAACCACTGTTCAACAGCTGCAGTAACAGCGCTGTACCTGCCGCTGGCTCCAGGCTGCACAGGAGATCTTGCTTGAATAGTGAGATCTCCCGTATGCCCAAGAAGAACCGACCGGGCAGGCAGAGACAGCACATGGGTCAGAACTGATGCACTCTCTGCAGGAGGGGGCATCACTGTAGGGGGGAGTTTACACTCCCTCACTTCGATGGACAAGATGTTAATATATTTATATATATATCCCTTCCTGCTTCATCTCGTTAATGAGGCGAAGCAGGATATGGTATAGTGGCACAATAAGTGCTGCTATAATGACACAATATAAATTTTTGCTGCTGTAGTGTTTTTAGACATTTTTGTCACGAAGTCACTTCATATTGTACTCCTTCACATGCATGCCGTTTTATTACCATGTTCATTTTACTGCTGAGGGAAGGTCACCATGTAAAACCATTATGACTCATTCCTCTACATCTAAACATTCAATTTTCTCTTAAACATTCCAAGTATACTATAAACCTTAAACAATGCCAATGGCATTGTATGGTAATTGATGGCTATACCATCAGACAGGAATATATGAAGACAGTCACCTCACCTGTGAGGTCTCTGTAAAATATTGGGTTATTTTATGAGAAATATAAAGATGTACATTTTTATAACCAGTAATTGAGTTCCAGTAAAGGTGATCTGTGATCTCTAGTTAAACTTAGGTATTTCTGGATATGTGACCAAGACAAATAAAGTTGGTTTATTAGATATGGCAAAAAAAAAAAAAAACAACAACAAATGTATAATCAGATAGTAAATACATCAGATGCGATTCTGTCATTAGGTCAACCCTATTTGGGTCGACATGCATTGGGTCAATCACTGAAGGTCGACATGGTATGGTATGATAATAAAATAGTATGCTGAGAGCAGCGAGGCACTGAGCCCAAAGCATGGCAAACAAAGCAAGCCATGCGAGGGGACGTGGCAAATTTTTATGGTGTCCATGTTCTCGACAAAAAAAGACATTACAAACTCATATCAACCATTTGACTGTCAACGTTCCCATCATCGACACAATGCTTGTGTCGCCCTTCCAACCCTGTCGACCTAAGCCATGTCAACCTATTTCATGTGTCAACCTATTCCATGTCGGCCTTCAGTGGTCGACCCAATGCATGTCGGCCTAATATGGGTCCACCCAATGACCCATACCCCATCAGACTGACTGATTTAGAGCTGCACGCAAGTCTCTTTGTATTTTACTATTTTTCTGTTCTCTTAATATTGAGTATTTACTGTAACTTAGCATACGCAACTATACCTGTAAGTAAATAGAGACTAATGCCCCGTACACACGGGGGAGATATATTGCTCAGCCATATATTGCTAGCAATATATGGCTGAGTAATATATTGCTGAGTGTCCCTCCTGTTCATCAGCGACCAGAGATGGTCGCTGATAATCAGGAGACTCTGCCGGGGGAAGAGGCAGGGAAATAGCTGACTGCGACCAGCGACCATCAGGGGCTGCACACGGGAGCGCGCACCCGGCGATTCATCGCTGACAGCACACACAAATCACTGGCAATATGGTCGCTCAGCTACCATATTCCCAGCGATATGTGCTGAAATTGCACCCGTGTGTACGCACCTTTACACATCTCAGGTGTGCAGCTCTCTCCCAATTTATGCATATGGTCACGTGTATAGTCTAGAGATCCTGATTAAGTGGCACAATATAGGCAGCCTGAGTAATTATTTGGACATCTAAAATGTCTCCAGATTTAAAACAGTTTTTAAAAGTGGGTTCATACAGCAATCTCAAGATGCACAAGGTGACTGTTTACAACAAGAAGCCATTTTCAAATACAATATCCTTATTTTTTTTTTGTGAGGATGAAATGGATTTCTGGAGTAGGTCTTGGTTCTGGGGTGTTTTTTCCACTTCTCAAACCATGTGAAAATAATACAAACAATAACAATGGGCATTATTCTAGTTCACTCTTTCTGACAAAATCCTTCTTAGATGGACAAAACCATGTGCACTGCAGGGGGGCAGATGTAAAATGTGCAGAGAGAATTAGATTTGGGTGAGTTAATTTGTTTCTGTGCCGGGTATATATTGGCTTCTTTATTTTTACACTGCAATATAGATCTCACTTTGAAGTAAAACTCCACCCAAATCTAATTCTCTCTGCAAGTTACATCTGCCCCCCTGCAGTGCACATGGTTTTGTCCATCTAAGAAGGATTTTGTCGGAAAGAGTGAACTAGAATAAGGCCCTATGTGTTGCATAATTCACCCAATATATGGACAGAATACGGCGTGAATACCTGACTCACACATAAAGTAATGTGAATGAGTTAATTAAGGTTTCTTTTCACCATTGTATACAGTATGTGATATCTTTTGTATTTTGCCACGACCTTCTAAATGTATTTAGGGGGTTATTTTGGTTCATTCTTTCTGACAAATTCCTTCTTAGATAAACAAAACCATGTGCACTGCAGGGGGGCAGATGTAAAATGTGCAGAGAGAATTAGATTTGGGTGAGTTATTTTGTTTCTGTGCAGGGAAAATACGGACGACTTTATTATTACACTGTAATATAAATCTCACTTTGAAGAAAAAACTCACCCAAATCTGACTCTCTCTGCACATGTTACATCTGCCCCACCTGAAGTGCACATGGTTTTGTCCATCTAAGAAGGAATTTGTCAGAAAGAGTAAACCAAAATAACCCCCTAAGTGACCAAATGCATACTGGTCTGGGACTGCCTTATTCACATTCAACATTAGCAAGGTTAGGCCTATGGGCTTCTCTTCACAGCATTGCTTGAGGAATCTATCACAGATTGCACGTATAACCTTGACAAAGGGGTGTCACATACCCCGAAACGTTGGAAGCTTTGTTTGCTGAAAATATATTTTTTCTAAAAATCCCCAGAGTGCCGCTGCTGTTTCTTCACTATCCTATATATATATATATATATATATATATATATATATATATATATATATATATATATATATATATATATATATATATATATATATGACGGTGGCACTCAGATAAATAATCAATCACGCAGAGTGTGGATCAAATGTTTTCGATATCTCAATGTGATATCTTCATCAGGATAACAAGAACAGAGTTGCAGAGGCAGAGGGCACGTAAGTTGAAGAGGACGGGACAGGGTGGGATGTCTACCACTCCACCCCAGAACATAATCTTTAATCTTTCCCCCACCCTCTGATAGCAACAGAAGAGATGGTTCTCCGACGCGGGCTCTCCTTTGTGCCGACGGTACATTTTGATCCGATGCAGTGGTCAATAGGAAAGTTCAAACTTAACCGGCATTTGAAGTTACATGAATACTTCAAAGGCAGCAAAGTAATACCATCTGTTGATGAGACATCGCCTCTACCAACGTCTTTATTGAAGCTGCAGAAAAGGTCACTGGCGTTTTTTTATTTTGTGAAGACCTGGACTACTGCAGGAGAGAAGAGGACAGATCTTCGCCATAGGATGCTTGTAAGTATAATTTCGTTCCACAGGTCCCTATGGATTACTTCGGACCCCGGACGCCGACACGGACACAGAAGCCTGCATGGATCAGTCAGATCCAAAGTGTAATTTCCTGTCGTATTTGCCCGGCCATTCGCGGGCGTTTTACGCTAATTACCGGCCGTATTTTCAATATTTCAATAATTGTGAAGACCTGGACTACTTCAGGAGAGAAGAGGACAGATCTTCGCCATAGGATACTTGTAAGTATAATTTCCTTCCACAGGTCCCTATGGATTACTAGGGACCCCGGACCCGGATGCCAACACGGACGCCGCCGACATGGACCCAGACGCCGACATGGACCCGGACCAGGACACCGGACCAAGACCCAGGGACCTACCTACGGGCTCAAGATAGGTAAGTATCAGTATGTGTGGGCTTTGAATGTAATAAAGTTTTATTTTTCTTGTGTGTCAGTGTGTTTATTTGACTATTTTTACTACTGTGGAACTACAAGTGCCAGCAGGCCCTTTAATGCCCCGCATGCTGGGACTTGTGGTTCTCCAAGTCCCAGCTTGTGGGGGAGGCTTGCTGGGACTCATAGTTCCACAGTATTAAACAATATTCTATTTTTTTACACTGAATCAGCCCAGTGGCCACCGCTCCAGGGCCACCGGGGACAGCACCAGGCTTCAGCCTGGTCAGGTAAGTCCTAGAGTGGGGGGACCCCTTTATTGGGGGGGTACCCACTCCCCCAGGGCCCCTGGCCAGGCTGACTGGTCAGTAGGTATAAATGTTTTGGCTGCGGGAACTTATATAATAAGTGTCCCCCGGCTGTGACATTACCCTGCTGGCTGGTTTGGCATGGGGCTGGTTCTTAAAATACAAGGGACCCCTAGTCATTTTGTCCCACGTATTTTGGGAACCAGCCCCGGTCCTGGAGCCTGGGGCTGGTATTATGCCGGGTTTCCTGATTTTTTAGTACCAGCCCCAGCTCTTTCAGTCTGGTGCTGATTACAGCTGTGGGGGGGACCCCACGACATTTTCTATTTATTTATTTAACACATTGCAGCCTGCACGGATCTGACTGATCCGTGCAGACTGGCTATTCGAATTCATTACACCATCGGAGGGTTACAAAGCAGTCGTATTTGACTGCTTTGTAAATTCCCCTCCGGAACACGACTTTGCATACGGCTGAAACAGCCTTATGCAGTCGTATTCATTAGAATTAAGAATACGAATAGGATTTTTTGAATTAGTATTCTTAGTAAATTTCCCCCATAATGTCTGTTTATGGTTAGTAATTTGATATTTTTGGTAAGTAATTCGATATTCTAATATAATAATACTTTCTTAGCATATCAGCTTAATATGCTATAACCTAGCTTGTTTATTGATACATGCTGGAATTTGTTATTATGAATCATAATGGGGTTTGCATTTGTGTTTTTTTGGTATATTTTTGCACACTGTTTATATATTATTTTGTATATATTTATGTCCCTATCAGCTTGCTGACTATCAGACTATCGGGATGCATTGGTGCTTCAGACGCCATTTTTGACTTTCTTACTTGTAATTATTTTTTGCTTTTCAATGTTTTTTGGTCCAACTGAGATTAGGTAGCCGAGCTACGCCGGCCCTGCTCTGGGCGGCGGCGGCAGTCAGCGTGCAGATACGGAAACAGCACTGGGTGTCCTATTTAAGGTTAGTTTTGTTATTCACTTACAGTATCCTGAAGACGGTCATAACAATAAAGACCAAAACATTGATAATAGTACAGTAGTTGCTGTCTAGATTTATTTATGAAGAAACGGGAGTGCCACATCCGTATTGGATTTATATGTGACCACCTGCTGTTTGGGCTGAAGTTGGTTAATGGAGGCACCCGTTCAAGTATTCATGGTTGTTTGAGTGCCGGTTACTGGAATTTGTTATATTGGAGGAGTACTGTTTGATTTGGATGGAAAACTTTCTCTTTCAAGGCACCTGCAAGTATCAAGTTCCAGGAATTACTCATTGCAATTGGGGACTGTTCTTTTAAAGCATTTGATTTTTTTGGAGCACTTTTCTGGTTAATTTAACACATTTGCAAACCTCTGAAGTAAAAATCAATATGGCTGAGTTTGGTGGCTAGGACTTGCCTTTTAACCCTTTGCTATTCCCTGTGGGGGACACCTTTTGTTTTTATGATACCGATGCTAAAGGCCCCCATACATTAGTCCGACTTGTCCTAGGGACAAGTCGGACCTGATTTCCCCTGCAGCTCCCCGGGAGGGGGAAGCACGATTAGGCACTTGATGTGCCAAGGTTTGCATATGATAAATCGCATGGATTTATCATATGCAGTCCCCGGGGAGCTGCAGGAGGAGGGAGTCGTGCGGGGGACGGCAGCGGGATGCCGGCTAATTGAGAGCCGAGCAGGGAGAGACTACATAGGGACCCGGGCAGGAGGAAGCTGTTGCGGTGGGGTGACAGCGGGAGGCGAGCAGGGAGAACTTGATGACCTGACGCTGGCTGCCGGGCAGCGCCGCAGCTGTTGGAGCCGGGAGGAACAGATAACTTGGAAAAAAAAATGCCCATAGAGCCCATAGAAACGCCCATCGATGATTGCCTGAGAGAGGTCTCAGCCAATCAATGGTTTGCTAGTCATCTCTATGGGCGTTTTTTTTTTAAAAGTTATCTGTTTCTCCCGGCTCCCGCCGCTGCGGCGCTGCCCGGCAGCAAGCGTCATGTCATCAAGTTCTCCCTGCTCGCCTCCCGCTGTCACCCCACCGCAACAGCTTCCTCCAGCCCGGCGCCATATGCAGCCTCCCCCTGCTTGGCTCTCTATAGCCGGCATCCCCCGCCTGCTGCTGTCCCCCGCACGGCTCCGGGGCTGGGCTGCACATAAGATTTGGAAAATCTTATGTGCAGCCCGTCCGACCTCTCGACCCCGATCCGATGCGCACGGGACCGCGCATCGGATCGGAGGGGATGTCTACAAGTGCGATTTGGGCTGATTTCACTGCCCGATTCATCCGAATCGGGTGAAATCGTTCCCATATCGCATAGTGTATGGGGGCCTTAAGAATATCCTGCACAAAGAGTGTTTAAGTGATGCACCTGAATGTACAGCTGATATTCTAGTTTGTTATCTATCCAATATGAAAAAGAAAGAGGTTAATTTTACTTAGCATGCTATATCACTAAGGGCATTATTCTGGTCGGTGTGGTTCGTTCCGAATTCTTTCGGAGGGCGCTTTTTAGCCGTCTGCGCACAGGGCCGGCTCTATCACTAGGCAGCTTTAGGCAGTTGCCTAGGGCGCCAGGTTCTAGGGGGCGCCACCAAGTCTGCCTATCAAAAAATCAATGATGTCTGTGACGATCCTTGTTGTAATTAATGCAGGTGGCTGCTGTGGAACTTCTAAGACCTCACCTCCACACTTTCTCTTGAGGCATACTTCCTTGCGTTGCGCCCTCCCTTCCTGTACTCTGTTATGAGTGTCAAAGGGGAGAGTGCTGGGGCCTCCAGGGAAAGCAAGGGACTTGACCACCTTCCTGGGAGACTGGGTGGGCCACTCAATTTTTGGGAGGCTCCCTGCCATTCCAGAGTTTTAGGCAAGTATGCATTAAGGGGTTGGAAAATGGTTATTGGTGGCAGTATGGGGGGGCGGGGGCGGCAGTGGGTTGAAGTTTTGCCTAGGGTGCTGAGAAGCCTTACACCGGCCCTGTCTGCGCATGCGTAGGCAATGCTATGCGCATGTGCCACGCATGGTCTCCGTACTCGTTCTCACTAATACCGTACAGAAATGTCCACCGAATTGACTCGGGAAATATGGGCGTTTTTGGGCGTCATTCGCACTTACACAAGGGCATGGTTTCAAAGTGGGAAAAACTGGGCGTAAATATGGGCATACACGAGGGAGTGCACAAACTCTGGTAGGCGTGCATTCGGACAGCACACCGACTGCAAACGAACCAACACGCATGAAATATGCGGTCTTCATAAGCAAGTTTCACTTTGCAGAGAGCACTTGTTCATGTGCTAGGCATTCGGTTCGCCCAATTAGTACGCCTGCACCTGAAGCACTGTCTGCTGAACACAATACAATCCACTCCTCTACTCATTACTCATTAATTACACTCTTTTCATTGCTTCAATTGGAAGCATTGCTGCCTAAAGGGACCATTACTTAAAAGGGTAACAATGATTGAATAGCACTTCACATGATGTAAGGGTTAATGTAAAGTGGTAGTAATGTGTTTAAGTATCAAATAGGATTTAATTGATTACAATTACAAACAATCCCTTTTTTATGAGGTAGCCTAATTGCATAAGTGTGTCATGTGACAGATTTATGAGTTCAGATAATAGTCGTGAGTTTTGCGGAAATACGCCGCATTGGTGCGTACGGCCAGCTTCCCGTCCGTTCTGACGCTGTAAGACCGTGCAGAATCTTTGTGTGGCCACCGCACACGCACGGTTTGGATGTTGTCCGAAAACACACCCTCTTCTTAGAGAGCGAGTCCGTCCGAATGCGGAGGACCTGTGGGCGTTTGTTCTTACAATGTCCGCACAGCGTGGCGTGCGGTCCGCTCCGAAAGAATTCGGAACGGACTGCACCAACCAGAATAACCTCCATAGTGATTATTACAAGACCAAAAAAATCCCTCGGGTTTTAGAATAAAAAACTGCCCGGCAATGCTGAGCAATATATTGCTAAGCAATTTTAAGACAATATTGTTCAGCAATCATATTGCTCTGTGTGTACATAGCTTTAAGGTGCGTACACACGGGGGTGATTATTGTAAATATATCTGGAAATATGGTCGCTGAGTGACCATATTGCCAGTGATGGGAGTGTACACCGGCGATAAATCGCCAAGTGCGTGCTCCCGTTTTCAGCCCCTGAATGGTCACTGGTCGGAGGAGCATGCTCCTCCGACCAGCGACTTCCACTGCCTCTTCTCCCGGAAGTGTGACATTTTCATCGGCGACCATCTCTGGTCGCAGATAAAAACGGTACACTGAGCAATATGATTGCTGAGCAATATATTGCTTGCAATATATTGCCAGCGATCATATTGCCCCGTGTGTACGCACCTTTAGATTACCATCAGGACACATGCACAGCGTGACTTTGATGCATGCACAGATTGAAACATCAGTCATTTGTGTGATACATCCCCACTGTGTCCTCATCTAAATTCTCTAGGCTAATTTCAGTAGCATGCAAAGGAGCGGTATGCGTAATACTATAATTGTGTCAGGCCTTGGCAAGAAATAAAGTGGAAAAAATAACCAACGCAACCAATCACAGTCTGTTATTTCATAGATAAATGACAGTTATAAGCTTATTTGTTGCTCTAGTGAACTTCTCTATGATATCTCTCTACAAACCTTGATACATCTATCCCTGAATTACAAATGCCCTCATACGGTGCTATAGCTACTGTTCTGACCATCTTCATTGGGACTGTGGCCCTTACTCTGATTCACTCGCAGAGGCAAATTCCCTCTCAAACGGACAACATCATGTGCACTGTAGCTGGGGCAGATGTAACATGCAGAGAGAGAGTTAGATTTGGGTGAGTTATTTTGTTTCTGTGCAGAGTAAATACTGGCTGCTTTATTTTTACACTGCAATATAGATCTCACTTTGAAGTAAAACCCCACCCAAATCTCTCTCTGCAAAAGTTACATCTGCCCCACCTGCAGTGCACATGGTTTTGTCCATTTGAGAAGGAATTTGCCTCTGCGAGTGAATCAGAATAACCTTAAACACAAAAAAGAAGACTGAAACAGTGCTGTGCAAAATATATAGGTACTTTATTAAAACATATTAAAAAGAGTTAATGCCCGCAATGACAGTTCACATACATGAAATAGTATTTAAAAAAAAACACTTAAGCTTCCCCTTTAAACTCCTTTTGGGTGATTAGTGCATGCATGCGGTTTTATATCCAAGGCTTTGTTAACTGGTTGGTATGTTAGTACGCAACATTCAAAATGCTCAATCCCACCTACTGTATGTGCACATGGTGTAATAGATAATACTCAAGTGAGTTACTGCAGTAGGTGGGGGTCCCGGCTTCCAGATTCAGGTGCAATACTCTGGATATGACCGCACCTACCATGGACTGAAATAGCCGCAATAGCGGTCGGAGCATTGCACCTGAATCTGGAAGCCGGGACCCCCACCTACTGCAGTAACTCAATTGAGTATTATCTATTGCACCATGTGCAAATACAGTAGGTGGGATTGAGCATTTTGAGTTTAAATGGGAAGCTTAAGTGTTTTTTTATTAAATACTATTTCATGTATGTGAACTGTCCTTGCCGGCATTAACTCTTTTTAATATGTTTTAATAAATGACCTACACATTTTACACAGCGCTGTTTTAATCTACTTTTTTGTGTTTAAGGTTTATTGCTACAGAAAGGGTTTGGTAAATCCCCTTATTAGAAACAGCTGCAGTGCATAATATAACAGTCTGCGCTCGGAAAATCTGTCTGTATTGTTTGGTATTCAGAATAACCCCCTGTGTGCTGTTGTCTGTCATGTCACACGTGTTGAACCTTTTTGTTCCAATATTCCACATATATTAGCATACCCCAAAATGGATTCAGTATTGAATCCCGGCGGTCGGGATCCCGGCGTTCAGAATCCCGACGCCGGAATCCGAAATGCCGACAAGGGGGGGGACGTGGATCGCCCCCCCTTGCGGGCTCGCTGTGCTCGCCACGCAGCGGGCCCGGTGCCTCGCTACGCTCGGCACGCTAATTTATTCTCCCTCCAGGGGTGTCGTGGACACCCCAGGAGGGAAAATGTGTCGGCATTTCGGCGGTCGGGATTCCGGCGTCGGGATTCTGAACGCCGGGATCCCGACCGCCGGGATCCCGACCGCCGGGATTTTAACTGCATCCCCCCCAAAATAGATAATAGATAATGTGGTCCATACTGTACCTACTGAGATCATTGCAATGCTCATCACGCCCCACAGCACCAAACTAAATATTTGAACTCCTGAAATCAAATTAAGGCCATAGATCAATATACATTATAATCATTTCTTACAAACTAAAATAAAATAAAACAGGGTTGCCTACCCTCCCGGAACGGCCGGGAGGGTCCCGAAAATCGTGTCACCCTCCCGGCCCCCCGGAAGGGTGGCCAACCCTCCCGGATTCTGGGGGACCCCCGCTCCCCCTCTCTGATTGCGCCCCCCCCCCCTGACCGCGCCGTTTAAATTACCTTATGTCTGCAGATCTCCAGGGAGGGGGCGGGGCTAAAGCGGCCTAATTGCGTCATTTAGCCCCCCCCCCCCCTCCACGGAGATAGGCAAACCAAGTAACTTTCCTTCATGGGGCGGGGCTTAATGATGTCACATTTAAGCCCCGCCCCCGAGCTCCTGCTGAAAGTCTCCTCTCCGGGCTTCTCCTGGAGAGGAGCTTTTAAAAGTCGGCAAACCTGAAATAAAAACGGCTTTAGCTGGAGGTGCCCCTGGGTCAAATAGACCTTTCTACAAAATAATCATGGCATTCCCTTCTGGAATAGGAAAGGTAGAATCATAGAATGTCAGTGTTAAGCAGAGAAATATAAGTATACTGTACATATAAATACACTTAGTTGTATTTGTTGCTTTTCCAGGGTCAGTGTTGAGGAATGGTCTGTGTTACATAGTTACTGGGATTCTATCAGCCTCCCGTGGTGGTGGGGGGGGGGGGAGTACGATGTGACATAGGAGACATGTCATAGGAGGCAATACATGGGGCATGGCTAGCACAATTGTGACATGAGAATTAGGCACAAAGCTGTAAAGAATAGAGGACAGACAAAGAAAGGCATGAGATCAGACTAAAGGCCCATACACACTGGGCGATTTTTGCCCGTATAAGAGATTTTACTGGGGGTGGCTGACTTTCCATAGCAGGACACTATGGAAAGCAATCCACCCCTCACTCATCTGCTGGTAATACTACTCACCCATCAATGCTGGCCAATACACAGCTTTTGAGCTGAAAACAGCTAAAACGACAAAACGCAGCTGCTTTCAGCTCAAAATCACCCAGTGTGTATAAGCCTTTTGAGGCCTTTTACAAAAAAAAATGTAATTTCAACCTGTTCAGTAATCAGATCACATTTTCCCATACTTATAATGGGAAATGCAATCTGGCAGAATTCATATTTAAAAAAAAACAACACACAGCAGTGAGCTTTGTCTCTACTTATCTCTACCCACTGATAGAGATAAGGCGGGAGAGGGCGACTTACCAGTGCCCCACTCTGGTCAATGAAATAACTGAAACATAACGACATAGTTTGTTGGCAATTAAAATGGTCACAGCTCTATTTCACAAATCCATAATCATAACCAAACAATTTTGCAGGGCAAGGGAAAGAAAGGGAAGCAGTGCACTCTGTTCCTGCTAATGTGGTACCCCTGGGGCGTGTCCGTTCCACCGCCGTGGGTACACGACCACGCCCCCTCACAATTTGGTACTGCCTGGCCCGTGCCAGCCACCGTAATGTGACTCACGTGAACACGCCCCTTACCATTTTGGGATCAGCTACCATCCGCACCTCACCCTACCTGGCATGCGACCCGTATGGCCCCTGCCGTATTAATGCTGGAACCAGGCGTGCGACCGCCTAATGGTGAGTATGCGAGGCATTCTGTAACTCCCCTACATTTCTTGCCTTGTGCACCGCTCCCTTGCCGCAATACTGTGACAAACATTCTTACTCAATTATCTGATACAACATAATGACAATGACAACCAAATCCAACATTACAATTACACTCGTAGACAATATAGCCTTCATATACAACATAATTCTCCAAGTATTCAAATATTTCATTCTTTTTTTTTCATAAACATTTACTTGTTTATTTATTTATTTATTATAAAAAAAATGTGAAACACCACATTTGTCCAATACAAGATTTACAACCTGACACCACAAGAACCTTTCAACAGCTTTTAACCAAGCAAATGGGCTGGGTGGGAGGGTGTCTCCATCCTAGCTGGGGGATGAGTGAGCTCAGCCCCCCTACTCTCTGCTTTTAACCCTGCTGCTGCTCACGTCTCCCTCAATTAACCCTGTCTCTTCTCACTGGCCCTCTTCCTGGCTAGGTGACAAGAAGGGGACCGCCCACCCTGGCTGCTGCCCCCCCCCCCCCCCCCATCCCCCCGACCCGGATTTTCCGCCGTTGACCTGCAGGGTGCCTAGAGCCCCGCCCCCTTATCCTGCTCCGGGGGCCATTTTGGCCACCTACGCTACCTAAGCTGTGCGGAGACCCAGCCAGTGTGATCAGCTATGTGTATCTGATGGATAAACAAACTTATCACTGTGAAGTGAAAAAAGATAAAAAATCATACCTACACCCAAGGACTGGTAATCGGTTCTCCAGTGAAGACTGCCAGTCATCAGATCATCCTGTCCTGCTATGTGACTCCCGTTGGAGTAAAGTGATGCCATGAAGTTACAGCTTACTATATAGCATTGGGGTTCACATACCAGGAAGAGGGTCAGATGGCAGGTAGCCCTGTCGGAACACCAAAAAACAACTGGGAGGGTGGCATGTTGTATATTTGCAATGGGTGGAGTGTCTGGTGGCAGCGATGTTGCCGGCGACCATACACAGCATATACTTGGGGTATTTTTCATGAAAGATATCCCAAAAAGTCTGTGAAGGGCATTCACAGGGACAGAGCTTTCTCGCAAGCCATAATTGATAAACCCATGTAATATCATTAATGATCGCATTCCCTGCAACCTTGTTCCTTACCTTGATATTAATGTCACCATTCAAGTAAAGCATTATACTTTTCCAATTGATAAGTGGAGTCATACTACAAACTGTGGTTATAGCTCCACCTGCTGCTTTGTGTTGGAATTCTCACACCAAAAATAAAGCATATTTTATTTGCTCCTTTTCTTTGGAAATTTGTTGAAGAAGTGACAAGTTCCTACAGCAAATGGGCTCCTTAGATAGACTGTGCATTCATACAATCAATTAGTGAGCTGGGTTACCTATGAGTAAATGCTAGGAACTGTTTTTTGAGCAGCATGTGCCTGCCTAAGGATAAGACCCACAAACCAGGCGAGCAGCATCAGTTAGGTGCTGAAGACATGCAAACTGTATTACATGCAGGGCCGATGCAAGGCACCAGAGCGCCCCAGGAGAGTCGGGGTGGGGGCGCCCCAATGCCGGGGGTGGGGGCGGGGGGTACCTGTTGCGCCATCTGGGGAGCGGGCAGGGGGGACCATGCTGGCATCTGAATCTCAGCCAATCAGCTTGCGGCCAGTGTTTTCAACCATAGCCCGGCGGATAGCGCTAGTTATTTCTTATTCACTGCAGGGACCCCCCGCAGCCACCAGCTTTATAAACAGCGCCACAGGTACCCGCGCGGCAAGGACACCACTGCAGACTCCTGTCAGATGCCAGCATGGACCCCCCTGCCTGCTCCACAGATGGCGCAGCAGGTACCCCTGCATGGGGGCGAGGAGCGAACTGCCGCCCTCCAGTGGCCGGCGCCCTAGGCAAATGCCTAGACTTGCTGATAACATGCATAGTACATGTATCTGTATTACATGCATAGTATCCTTAACTGTATTACAGTACATGCATAGTACATTTATCTGTATTACAGTACATACATAGTACATTTAACTCAGTGGCGTAACAACAAATGATTCCCCCCCCCCCCCCCCCTAACCGGGAAAATTTCACACACTGCGATCTGTTCATGGTTCTGTTCAAAAAAATGTGTGAAAGTAAAAAAATAAATAAAATTAACGGCATGGGGTCCCCCCTCCTGAGAATAACCAGCCACGGGCTTAAAGATCCGGTCCTGGTTTAAAAAAATCATGGGCATGTGCCCCCCTGTCAGTTCTGACATAGCTCATTCTGAGGACCGGAGCTTTCCAATGAGCCATGTGGCATTATGTGAATTTTAGCTCATTCCATTTTGCACTATGTGTAAGGGGCAAGTATAATGGGGTCTAGTATTTTGTTGCATAATGCATACCTTCCAACTTTGATAGCCGTGCAGGCGGGACGTTGCTGCAGCGCGCCGGAGGCGTTCCGAAATTTTCGGGGGGGGGGGGGGGGGGGGTGTGTGGCCTAATTTGGGGGCGTGGCCTATACTCGCGGCTCCCCCCCGCGAGGCCACGCCCCCATTTTGCCGCTATTGGGGGCATGACCCAGAGGCTCTGTGAGCCTCTAGCCATGCCCCCAGCCCCCTGGCTGCGGGAATAGACGCTGTGCGCATGCGCACAGCGTTTATTCCCCGCTGCTTAGCAGCTGACAGGGGGGACTCCCAACAGCCCCCCCACACCGCGGGACACTGCCGCCCGCGGGTGGGACATCGGGACAGGCCCTGAAAATCGGGACTGTCCCGATAAAATCGGGACTGTTGGGAGGTATGATAATGTGTAGAAGTGGTATATGGTGTGGTACACTACACTCAAGGACATGCCCCCTCTTGAGTGGCCACACACCCTTTTCCACTTTCTGAGCAAGTACACTGGCACCACTAACACCCCCACCTCCCCCTCCCACCCCCTCTCCTATCATGGTTCTCCCCCTGCCATTTTCTCATGGATCTGCCCCTGGTGCACCACACCTAGACAAACTGTTTTCTGTCCTGTTTAAATATTCGATTATTCTTGTCTGTGGTAGTACACACCTGACGTTTGGGATTTGGATAGACCAACAGGAGGCCTCTGAACCAAATGTGACAAGTACTAGTCTTGTGCGATTGACTCATTTACAATATCTCATCTGGCCACTGGCTTAGCAAGTGTCACCCCTAGGCCCGTATCTCGTGTGTTGATGCCAAAACCAACACACATACTGTATTGACTGTATTGCCTAATAAGTGGCCACGGGATACACACTGCAAGCAATAGTTTCTGCTAGATGACGCCTATCTTTGGCCTATAAAGCAGATGCGTTAGTAAATTTCAGGAAACTATTTAATCAAGAAAATCCCCCCCCCCCCCCCATGCCCCATGACACCTAGTGTACAGCCTTAAGTTTTATGTTAAAAGCTCTCAACGTCTGCAGCAAGCAATGACTATGGGATACACTGGGTCTGTGCTACCACAGAAACCTACATACCCCATACCTGCTACAGTATAGTGTGCCTGCGGAGTGTCTCATTACATGTAAATCATTTATATACACAAACCAAACAATGTGTAGCTCACATTTGGCACAAAAGAAATGTCACTCACCTCCACTAAGTGTCAGCCCCATCATACGTATTATCTGAAAGATGCATTATTTGTGGTTAGGATTCTCTTATTTTAATGTTGTAATATTTTCTATAAAATCTCTATAAATGAGTTAATAGTTTTAATATAAGATTTGATTTACTGTATATTTATCAATGTGAAAAATATATTTTCTTTAAAGAAAAGGTGTTCCATCAACACTGTATGATGCCCATAATTCATTATCCATTATTCTGCTTTTAAATACTAGGGCAGTGGTTCCCAACCCTGGTCCTCAAGTACCCCCAACAGTGCACGTTTTCCAGGTCACCGGGCAGGTACACTCATTATTCAGGCACATTTGAAAAGATCCACAGGTGGAGCTAATTATAGCACTTGTGATTCTGTGTGGAGACCTGCAAAACATGTACTGTTGGGGGTACTTGAGGACCAGGGTTGGGAACCACTGTACTAGGGCATTATGCCTGACCTTCTCAGCAGGATGTCTGGTTAATCCCACCACAGTGGAAATAATCTTAAATGAACTGTTCTGCATGTAGCACTCACTTTCCTTTAGTATATACCTACAACAAGTCTGTACATATATTTGGTTTTCTTGTGGTGCTCCATAACATATTTGCTTGGGCCACTGGTCACTCTTACTGGCCACACAGCCATGTTCCCAGTGTTCCCAGACTAGCTAATGCATTTGCAGCAGTGTTGTTGTATGCAGGTACAGTACTGTGCAATAATATGCATACAGTGTGTCTCAGGTGCTGCGATTTATAATGAGACATCAACTGGTAGCTTCCCAAACTTAAGTAATGGTGTACAAATATGCAGCATTGTCCGCAGATCATTTGTCACAATCCTGAGTAAGCTTGTGGTTGTGCGGAAAATAAGATGGTGCTGCAATGATTTCTTCATATGGTATCACAATTGCAGGCTGAGATGCTCCCCAAATATGGGTCGGACACACCTGCACTGTTGCTGCCACTCCCCATTATCTCCCACAAATGGTCCCTGCCTTTCAATTACTCTACAGATACAGTAGCGCACGCAGGGGGGGTTTATGAGTACCCAGAACCCCCCCAGGACTCCAGTGACCCTAGGCTGAAAGCTGAGGGTCCCCTCTTTCCATGGGTACAATAATTTTTAAAATCGGCCCTTGGGAACCGGAGATATCTGACTTCAAAGCAGTGGTCCCCATCCAAGCCTGTTAATTACTCTTCCCAGTCAGATATTTCAGGTTCTGTTTGACTTAGAGTTTTTCTGAGGGTATATTTCAAAAGCTGTGACTCTCCCACTTTGAGGAACTCTAGTAGCTTGTCTCTACTGTTCCCACAACCAGAGATATCAGCCTTCCAGCAGCTGGTTACTACTCCAGCTACACACACCTGGTATGTAGTTTTATATACTCGTTGGCAGATTGCTCTGCCTACTGAACTCTGATCCCCTAGTGCCCAATACTATTTGGTAGGTGGGGTTCTCTAGTTTTTAGTTCCATTAAAATCTAAGAAATCTATTTCTGGGAACTGGAGATATCTGCAGTCAAGCAAGCTGTCCTCCCACCAGAAAATTATGAATAATAAGCCCACTCCACTATACGACCCTCCTCTGCATATTAAACATCCTCTACCACCCTGGAAGTTATGTATCAGGGCTCCTTCATTCAGCCCAATGACCCCTTCTCCCACCCCATCTCCCACTATTTGTGCAGTAAAGGGGTAATTAGTGGAAATTACTGGTCCAGGCCCTATATGCTGAGCGATTGATATAATCGCCCGTGGGACATCAAAGCTTCCCCCACTCTTACTGCTGGAGGATCGGTAGGGGCCCCAATACATTGCTATGCCCAGGGGTCTACACTGCTGTTGCTGCCCCTGTATGTGTGTATATATATATATATATATATATATATATATATATATTTTATTATTATTTATATACATTTGGTCTATCTATAATACTTTAACTGACCCGGCATATACTGGGTCACCTAAGTGTCCACCTCCGTGCTTTGCTCCGCCCCTCTCTGGAAACCCCCTTCTGAAAATCCTGCGTTTGTCCCTGAGATAAACCCTTTCTGTGGCCGCCATTGCTACTAAATCATTACATATGTGCAGTGTGACCATGATATGTGGGTAGTTGGGAGATAATTGCTCAACTCTGCAAAAATCAGGCCTTTTGTCCACTCTTGGAATCCTATACCCTGAGAAGAGTGCAAGTTTGCATTGCCATGGCATGTAATCGCAGTCAGTAGCACAAAATCGCCACCCTTTTGGTGCTCACTCATACATCTTTACTCACATATAGCAGCACTTACTCGCACCAGAGATCACATTACTGGTAATTGGATTCCCCCCTAAGAGTAACATCTGCACTACCTGGGTTACCATGAGAGCAGGACTTTTGGAGGCCATCAGAGGTTCCCAAATCATCACAATACACTTTTATACAATTTACATTAAAGACGCACTTTACTTATTTATGTTTTTTATTTACTACTTTGCAATACATATTATTAATTATCTCTCAAATATGTGTTCATTCATATACCTTAGAATGTCAATGTACAGTATACTAGAAGGTTCTGGTAGGCACTGTCAGCAACCTGTGCTTACCGTACTGTACCTTAGCAACTCTTGCCTTGTGTACCTGCAGTTTACAATTCCTTTCACTATAGCTGGACTGTTCCGTAACAACACTTGCTTTGTGTACCTGCAGTTCATCTTTCCTTTCTCTATAGCTGTACAGTACTGTAGCAACACTTGCCTTGTGTACCTGCATTTCACCTTTTCTTTCTCTATAGCTGTATTGTGCTGTAGCAACATTTGCCTTATGTACCTGAAGTTAATTTTTCTTTTATCTATAGCTGTACTGTACTATAGCAGCACTTGCCTTGTGTACCTGCAGCTCACCCTTCCTTACTTTATATCTGTACTGTGCTGTAACAAAAATTGCCTTGTGTACCTGCAGCTCTCCTTTCCTTTCTTCATAGCTGTACTGTTCTGTAACAGCACTTGCCTTGTGTACCTGCAGCTCACCCTTCCTTACTCTATAGCTATACTGTGCTGTAACAACACTTCCCTTGTGTATCTGCAGCTCACCTTTCCTTTCTCTATAGCTGTACTGTTCTGTAACAACAATTGCCTTGTGCACCTACAGCTCACCTTTCCTTTCTCTTTAGCTGTACTGTACTGTAACAATTGTCTTGTGTAACTGCAGTTCACCTTTTCTTTCTCTATAGCTGTACAACATTTGCCTTATGTACCTGCAGTTCATTTTTCTTTTATCTATAGCTGTACTGTACTATAGCAGCACATGCCTTGTGTACCTGCAGCTCACCCTTCCTTACTTTATATCTGTACTGTGCTGTAACAAAAATTGCCTTGTGTACCTGCAGCTCACCTTTCCTTTCTTCATAGCTGTACTGTTCTGCAACAGCACTTGCCTTGTGTACCTGCAGCTCACCCTTCCTTACTCTATAGCTGTACTGTGCTGTAACAACACTTCCCTTGTGTATCTGCAGCTCACCTTTCCTTTCTCTATAGCTGTACTGTTCTGTAACAACAATTGCCTTGTGCATCTACAGCTCACCTTTCCTTTCTCTATAGCTGTACTGTACTGTAACAATTGTCTTGTGTAACTGATGTTCACCTTTCCTAGAACCCAGAACATTTCATGGCTCCTACCTGCTGTTAAGAAATTGTGGGATCCAGGAGTTTCTCCGCAGTACAGACAGACAAATATGAATTTTTATCTCATCTCTTTATCATCTCATTGAACTTTTACTTATACTCACAGACTAAATATGTCCCGGATTTAAGATCCGTTTGCAAATAGCCCTAAAGGTATAAGAGAAGAAATCTGTAGAAACTAGATGTGTGCAGAGAATATTTTACCAGAGAATATATTGCTCAGTAATATTTCCAGAAATATTTAGAGAGAAAAAATATTAGGAATGATTTCCCCCAAAAATGTATATTTCAGTATAACAGATATATCTTTGTAGGATATATGAAATAATGTAAAAAATGTAAATTATTTATGGGTGTTTCACAGCCTTTTTACATTATTGTAGTCAGTGTAACCTAAATGTACTAATAGCCAGCTGGAGGAGAATTTGCTAAATTCTCTTCCATGCTCTTACATTCAAATGTTTTAGTAACTGATCACATATCCCGGAAATCAGACCAGTGATTGGTGAGCTCTGGTCATCTGTTTCTGTGCTTCCGCTCTGAACAGTAAAGTGAGCTGAGTAAAGTCCTGGCATTTCAATGATCATACCTCCCAACTGTCCCGATTTTCACAGGACCATCCCGGTTTTGTGAGACGGTCTTTTGTCCCATTTGGCAGAGTCAGTGTCCCATGGTGGTGGGGAAGTTGGGAGTCCCCCCTGCTTGGTGCTGCTCTGCGGTGAATAGATAGAGGGGCTGGCAGTGGCTCACAGAGCTGCTGGCATGCCCCCAAAGCAGTAAAAATGCCCCCATAATTTCAGGCGTGCCACTGTCAGGCCCTCACATGTTGGGAGGTATGCATTCACGACAGAGGACACAGCGGAACATGAAAACAGATGATTAATTCGTCATTTATGAGTGTAGGTGAGTTTCATTGCAGATTGGGGGAGATGGGTAGCTGTCAGCAGTGCTAGCTCATGCACAGTTAGACTCCTAGGGTATTTTTCAAAAATTCCCTGAGAAGTTTTTGAAGAAGATTTGCAAGTTTTGGCACTGCATACAATCATTGATGCATCATTGTGATTTTTATGAACTTATTACATATCATTCACATCTGAGATAGTAATATAAAGTACTTGGGGATAGTGCATTGTTCTCCATCATCGCATTATATGCTAGCCCCCTGCATCTCACATTGGTAAGTAGCTGTTAAGTATTTTAACCCTACCCACGGCCTTCTTTTACTCTCCGTGGGCCATGTCACAGGCTGGGTTTGGAAAAAATGACAAGTAGAAGCTAATTGGTTGGAGGGTTAGCAATCTCCATTTTATCACTTTTTAAGGCTCAGTGCATCTCACCCGGTTTAACAAACAAAATTCATAGTATAATATTACATTTTTTTTTATTAATTTCATAATAACATTTTGGGAGTAATTAGAATTTTTGAAATATATGAGAAAATAACTACAATACAGTATGTTTAACTATTTTTGCATGCCAGAGAATGACACAGTAAAAAACAGTATCCGGACTCATGATAGATAGATTGACTGACTCTAGGTCAACAGTCATTAGGTTGACCACTAATGGTCTACAGTGGGTAGGTCGACACCTTTAAATGGTCCAAATACTCAAGGTCGACATTGACAGAAGGTCAACACTGAAAAGGTAAAAAAAAAACGTTTTTCATGTTTATTTTGTTTAGACCGACTTGGTTCATTCTTTACCATCCAAGTGAACAAAGAGTGAGAATAGAATAGTGTGCCCGAAGCCTGGTGAGTGCAGCGAACCATATGATGGGAGGCGCATCGGATCGGATCCAGGGATCATATGTATGTTCCAGCAGTGGAGAAGGTCCCGGGTGGCTCACGGGGGATCAGATGGTCATACATTGCTCCAAGAAGTCAGAGCAGTGTATGGCCACATTTACATATTTATAACTTTTCTAAATTTTTGGTTCCAGGTGGTCGAGAAGACAAACGTCTTAAGTATCTGTTCATCAACACCACTTCTGATAAGTGGCCACCAGTCATTGTTCTCGTTACAACAACCAAAAGAGAAATACATGGAGAGGAAAAGAAGAAGAAGAGTGTAAGGAAGGTGTGGTGCAAAAGAAAAGTAAAAGGTGCAATATATGGATGAAAGAGGGGTAACAGATGGAACGGGGGCACAGTTAGAACAAGGTACATAGTAAAATATACATGCAAAGGGGAGAAAGAATTACTAGTTCAACCAAGTTGTACATAAGAAGAAGGGAGCAGCTGACTTCCGGTGGGCGGGGCGCCGAGAGCGGCCGCATCTTACCAAGCTCCTCCACGACGGCTGAAATTATCTAGCTTCATCGGCCTTTCTAAGCTTGAGATAACAGCCCAAAACTATTCCCATCAGGGCTAGAAGCTGCACCGAGCTGATTGACGTCGTCGGAGAGGCAGAAAATTCTTTTGCCGCCGGAGTCTGGCCCCGATGAACTGAGGCCTGTGTGACCGCGGACGCTGGGCGCGAAAACTACCCTGACAGTGGGGGGGCCGCCGAGCCGCACCTGAAATCCTGCTGTCGCTTGAACGCCCCTGCACCTCGGCCGAGGAGGAGAGGAAACCTGAGCAGGGAAGGAGTTCGAGACGTGGGCGCGGACACCCGAATCACCTGCCGGGATACGACTGGAGCTGCCGCAGACCTCGTGACGCGGCAGAGAGACAGGCCGATACGGCAGAGGGCCGCGTGACGCCACAGAGGGGAAGACGTACAAGGCTCACTCACTGGGAGGGAAACACCGTCCTACCCCGTCACCCAGACGCGGAACTACACCACCCGGCTGGGAGGAGAGACGACAACGGGACCTGGGCACCAGCGATACGGTAAAACCTGTGCCCTAACCTAGCCCAGGAAAATAGCCCAGACCCCCCCCCCTCCCTATATGCCACGGACCTGCACCCACTACTGTACCATCCACACTGATCGAGCAAGTGACACTTAAAATTTGGGAGAGCAATCACACAGCACCCTATCCACCAAGGCCTCACCATAAGCCCAGCATAGAAGTGAATACTCCCTCCGCCCTACCCTATAGGGGGACGCGGGCAATAGGGAGCCCACGGAGCGTCCTGCCTGTCAGCTACATCGGGACGGCTTTTAACGCGCTGCGGCTTGCCCTACAGGCCACTGGACCTTGGGTTCATTAATCCCAGAGCCGATAGGGTCACCTGGACACAATTTCCCTGTCTACATAGAGCCAACTGAGCCCACCTAACACGACAAAATCGCAATCCCTGGTAATGAACATCTGAGTGGGGCCCCCCCTTAAGAGCTCCCAGCCAGTGCATAAACTGAAAACTTACAGCCCGGAGTTGAGCTCCACTTATAAGACCTCACCTTGGGCCCTCCAGCCCCCCGTATAGTGTGGCATAGCCCTCATTGGCTGACAGGACAAAGGCTTGCTGAAAGGTGGTGCTGCCGCCAAAGAGACATAGAGTCCAGCACTCTGCCCCGTTCATAAATCTCAGGAAATCTTGTCCCCAACACCCAAGATAGAGACAAAGAAGTACCAAGCTCAAGTAACTAATTGGAGCTACTTGCTTAAGGAACCAGACATCACCGTTTTACGACGAACTTTGACACCAGAACTGATTCCTGAATAATTGTGTCTTTCTGTAAAGTATGGCTAACTACCTCGCTATGTAAACACTGCACGGACATTCAGAGACACCAATACCTGGTTACTGCAACTGTTCACCCAACTGATCCCATCCTGCTGATCTTTCTGACCTACAATCAAAAGCGTACCCATACACTAGACGGTATCTTGGTGAGATCAAACTGTAACTAAACCACTTGGTTTTCTCAAAAGATAGGGTAATCATATACGGTACCATGTAACAAACCTTAGAGAACGGTTATATTGCTATTTGCTTGTATACAGTAATAATTGCTTCGTTTGTAGTTCTTAATCCAGCTATTTCTAGACAATACCGGGGGGGTAGGTACAGGCAAACTGTCAGGAACGCATATCATTAACCGAGCAGTTTCAAGTTACCAGAACAAGGAGACTTAACTCCTGTCCAGCGAAATGTGATTGCTAGATAACCCCACATCCCAGAGGTTAACAACTTTAATATTAAGCACACTTCTATAGCCTGCCTTATCTAATAATTGTACACCTGCCTGAAGATCCTAGTCACCAACAGGTGGAATTCTTTCCCCTCTGTCCGGCCCCCTGGGTCATGGACAGATTTGTTAACAGGGCCGCTTCAACTAGATCTGGTAGCACTCCTCAATCCCAGAAAATGGGGAAAAAAACCAGTAACACTGCCACAGGCAAAAATACACTGCCATCCCCCTCACACAGTGACCACACGGGGGAAGACGGTGAAACATCAATGGCAACATTTACCAGCACGCAATCCACCCACTCAGCCATGGAAATGGCACATGAGATTTCTAAAATTTTAATGCCACAACTAGAAAAAAAATTGGACGTCCTGCAGTCCTCACTTGATGCTGCGCTGTCCAAAATAGATACTAACACTTCAAGGATAGGCACACTAGAGACCAGAGTGAGTGACATCGAGGATCAGGCCCGTGACCTACAAAATAACATGACCTCCAATACTGACACCATCCAGTCGTTACTTACCAAAATTGACGACCTGGAAAATCGCAACAGACGTTGCAATCTGAGGTTTATAGGTGTACCGGAGCGTGTCATGGGCCATGACCTGGTGCAACTGATCTCGGTAACAATCCCACAAAAGCTCCAAATTGTAGACCCCACCCTGATACCACACGTGGAACGTGCCCACAGGATGGGACCAGAGAGAGGGGCACAAAATGCCAGATCGCGGCCAGTCATAGCCAAGTTTTTGGATTATAGGATGAAAGAGAAAATCCTAGTAGCCTACAGGAAAACGCATGGCCTGGAAGTTGATGGTTTTAAAGTGTTGATCTTTCAGGACTTCTCGGCATCTGTGACCCAAAAGAGGCGAGAATTTTCAGAGGTTTGTAGCTGGCTACATAACCATAATATCAAATTCGCGCTTCTTTACCCAGCAAGACTCCGGGTAGAGGTAGACGGTGAAACGCGCTACTTCATAGACCCACGGATGGCGAGAGGTCACTTTGGAATACGAGTCGAGGCTGATAGGTCACCTAACAGATAAAGGCAACCCTGACAACCTTACAATATGAATAACCATGTGTCCCATTTCGCAGGTTTAGATACACCTCTTGCCCTAAGTGCAAAATTTTCGCTAGATCTTTAGACTAGACTTTATCGTATGTTGTATAATGTTGCTAGTGGAGGTCACCTAACTCCTCTCTGGGATGGGGAAATCCCCATCAGGTTTCTGTTGAAGTTTAAATTTAACTATTTACTGTTCAAATTTCATTGTTTGTTCTGAGATTCACTCTGTGGATATGCATCACTACGTAAGGATGTATACCACAACAAATGTATGGTTAAGGAAAATGGAGAAAAAATGGTGGAAGCATCATGGAATACTTAGTGTAATTGCATGCTGTGTTTTGGCTTTGGTCTCTCTCTCTCTCCCCCCCTCCCCCTTCGCTCCCCTGGGGGGGTCCCGACTAGACAAAAAAGCATTGCCCCCGCTCGCTGGGACGGAGGGCGGTGCAAGAATTAGTTATTGCACCCCTTTAATACCGCAGAACCAGACAGGCATTGGATAATCTAACGACCTCAACCCCCACGAACGCTGGAGACTTGCAGGGCCGGGCCTTAAAAATATTGTCTTGGAATGTAAGTGGGCTCAACTCAACGATTAAGAGGAAAAGGGTCACCACCCATATGAAACGTTTTAAACCTGACATTGCGTATCTACAGGAGACGCACTGGCAGGAGGGCGAGGGGACGACTTTGAGGGCCCCGTGGATTGGGAGTTGCATAACTGCTAATTATAGGAGGAAGACTAGGGGTGTGGCCATCATATTCCATAAAACAGTACAATACGCTATTCTGTCGACCATCGCTGACCCGGAAGGTCGTTACCTCATCCTAGATGTCGACCTGTGGGGTGAGAAGTTTACCCTAGTTAATATATATGCCCCCAATGACAACCCGCAGGAATTTATTAGCAGACTTACAGGGATACTGAGTCAACGGACGAATTTCCCTATAATACTGGGAGGGGATTTTAACTCAGTGGAAAACCCACAGCTAGACAGGCAACCCCCACAACAATTTCACCACTCTACGTGGACTCACTATCAGTCTCTCAAGTCGACCCTACAGATTACAGATATTTGGAGACTCCTTAACGCAACGGGCAAAGCATACTCTTTTTTTTCGGCCCCCCACAAATCGTGGTCGCGAATAGATAACATCTATGTGGCGGACCGCCTGGTGCCTCGAGTTAAAAATGCTGATATACACTCAATTCTGGTCTCAGACCACGCCCCTGTTACACTATCCCTAGCTCTATCCCGGGTATTTCAGGGAACAAGACAGTGGCGTTTCCCCTCATACCTCTACAACTCGGACAAATTTAAAAGCTTCCTGCTAAATGGGTGGATGAACTACCAAGACGACAACTTAGAGGCCTGGGACACACCCACAATATTTTGGGGCGCTTCTAAAACAGTCCTACGCGGCCAAATAATTGAATACACATCTCGCCAAAAAAAATTAGCCACCGAAACCTATAAAGAGTTATCACACTCCTTAACCATAGCATTACAGGCGTACATAGACTGCCCCACCCCGACTGCACATGATAAATATATTGAGGCTAAACAACTTCTGGACACACACCTCTTAGAGCAAGCAAAAAAAGACACACTTTATACAAAACAAAGGTTCTTCAGATGGGGAAATAAAACAGGAAAGCTACTAGCAAACATGTCCAGGCCCAAATTTAAATCGACATATATAACAGCGATTCGTCATCCCCGCACGAATGCCCTAACTACCAACCCTGTAGGTATT
Source organism: Crinia signifera (assembly GCF_055691185.1). NCBI lineage: Eukaryota > Metazoa > Chordata > Amphibia > Anura > Myobatrachidae > Crinia > Crinia signifera. Next base: position 63,206,661 of record NC_139227.1, on the reverse strand, counting down.
GTACAGGAATTCGAACACTACTTTAGAACCCTGTATGCGGACCATTCGCTTGATCTGACAGAGGTAGACACCTTCCTCAACAAACTTAATCTCCCCCAATTGTCACAAACACAAAGTGATACACTGACTGCACCCATTACCCTAGATGAGGTCTTAGGGGCAATCTCTTCCACAAAATTAGGCAAATCGCCGGGCCCGGATGGCCTCACTAACGAATATTATAAACTGTTAAAACATCAAGTAGCACCCGCACTGCTTGACCTCTACAATGAGCTCCTTACAAATGGCACTCCCTTCCCCCATCTGACCAACACCACCACCATTTTGATACCGAAACCACAGAAAGACACACAGTTGATAGAGTCATACAGACCCATAAGCCTTATTAATACAGACATAAAGCTGATGGCGAAAATAATCGCGGATAGACTGCAGCTTATCCTCCCTAATCTTCTCTCTACCAACCAACTAGGATTTTTGCGTAACAGACACTCCGTGCGGGGTATTAGAACTGCTTTAGCAGCGGTAGCAGCGTCATCTCAAACTACATCTCACACAAATATTCTATTGAGTTTGGACACAGTAAAGGCTTTTGACTCAGTGTTGTGGCCTTATCTCTTCAAAACATTGGAGGGGAGGGGCTTCAACACAACCTTCATTAACTTCATTAAATACCTATACACCTCGCCAACAACACGACTTTTAGTTAATGGGCTCTTTACCGCTCCCATTGAACTTCACAGAGGAACACGTCAGGGCTGCCCCCTGTCGCCTTTACTTTTTAACCTAGCAATTGACTCTCTTTTACAACAGTTGGAGGCTGACCAATCCTTTCAGGGAATCTCAATAGGCGCAAAAAAGATAAAACTGACTGCTTTTGCAGACGACGTTCTACTTTACATCTCAAATCCAGTGGACTCCCTGCACCACATACTGGGGCTATTCCACACCTTTAGGGATATCTCGGGATTCGCTATAAACGAGCAGAAATCAGTAGCTTTGTCATTAGCTCCTCAACCGCTACCAAGAGACTTCACAGCGAATACCCCCTTTAAATGGGCAACTTCTTCCTTCACGTACTTGGGAACTGTAATACCCAGACATATGTCTAATCTTTATAAGTTGAATTATAACCCAATATTCCAACAAACTGAAGCAGAACTTCTTGGGTGGAAACACCTGCCCATCTCATTCCTAGGTCGTATAAGCCTTATCAAAATGATAACATTTCCTAGGCTAATGTACCTGATACAGGCACTTCCCCTATTAATAACTCCCAAAGACATCCAAAGATTTTACAAAGCCGCACGACAATTCATTTGGGGGGGAGGGAGACCCAAGTTAAGCCGGATAAGGCTGCAGCAACCGAAGTGGAACGGAGGGGTAGGCTTACCAGATATACGCCAATATGGCAAGGCCGCAATGTTTCGGTACTTATCAGATTGGATAGCAGGGCGGGATTTGTACGCATGTACGACCCTCGAGAGAGAGCTATGGGATGGAGGCTGTCTCCTTACACTACTCCACTTACATGACCAAGAGATCCCCCAACACATAAAAGAAAACCCACTGCTGTGGAGCACCAAAAAAACCTGGCATTGGGTGAGGCACCAGGCGGACCTTAACTCACACAAAACTATACACTTACCGTTCCTAAACAACCCAGAGTTTCAGGAAGGCCACGCCTCTTATCCATTTACTATATGGAGGGCAGCCGGAGTAAACACCGTTGGGGCGATGGTGGACAGAACCTTGCGCAGACCTCTGACTAATTCAGAGTTATTGGATAAATATAACTTTATGTCGGCACACCCCATGGCCCTCCTCCAGGCAAAACATTATGTCAATTCTGTGACGCGATGCTTCTCAGAAAAAGACTGGTCCAATGTATTAGACACCCTGCTCTTACGACCGGCAACGGAAAACAAAGCCATATCATGCTTTTACCAACATTTCAGACCAATCTTAGACTATTCTAAAGACAAACAGGGATTTGCAAAATGGCTAGTCAAATTTCCTAACCTAGAAGCGGAGGACCTTCTTAAGGCTCTGACTAAATCTTGCAAATTGATGCCTTTCGCTTCTTACACTGAAATGTTTTTGAATATATTTCATAGGGCATATCTATCTCCGCACCGAAGCTTCTTGATGGGCCACATCCCTTCTAGCGCCTGCTATAGATGTGGAGCCTTGGAGGCGGACCTATACCACTGTTTTTGGTCATGCCCCTTGGTGAGGCGGTTTTGGCTTCAAGTGAAGGGATATGCCGAAACCCAATTACTAAGCCATGTCCCCTTTACAGCTGAATGGCCAATTTTTGGAATTGTCCCCCTAGATTTTAGAGCTACCAAGGGAGGTCGTAGAATGTTACTAGCGATAAGTGCAGCAGCACGCAAAACCATCCTACAAGACTGGACACAAAAAGATGCCCCCCTTCTCCCTTTATTTAAATATAAACTATTCCACCTATTCAGGATGGACTGGGTAGAAACAACTCTAAACAAAGAAGCCAAGGCCCAGAAATTTTTTGCCATGTGGGAACAATATATTAATAAACTCTCCCTTGAGGTACGTCGACAAATACACAAAAGCCTGAAGGATACCTCATGGTATCTATTGCGGACCGTGGCAAATGATCCCCCGATCTCCGTTGGGTAGATGGGGCTCCGCGGGGGGGGGGTGGGGGGGTTGGGGGGGGTGGGGGGGGGGAGAGAGACACTGCTATCCTAGGTTTGCATACCCGTAGCCTATTCTTGCGATACGGATGTTCAAAATTACGCACAGTTAAGCTGCTAAACTGGCGTGGGAGGGGAGGTTGACGAATTTCTAGTTATTTGTGAGATGTTAAATAGACTGCTCACCCTCTTTGCGTACTTAATGATTGTCCTACACTAATAAATGTATAACAAGCAGCAAAGAAAACTCCAAGAATAACTCCAACGTTTTATCCTCTTTATTTGTATGAGCTATGGAGCAAAGGTAATGAGAACAAGGACAATAACAAAACACCTGTACATGTATTTGAAACCGTACGTTTAATTTTTTTTTGTATTCCTGTACACTGTATGCATCTTGTATCTGTGAATGCTTCAATAAAAAGATGTTAAAAAAAAAAAAAAAAGAAGAAGGGAGCAGAGGCACACATCGGGAGGAGGGCGACATACACGCTGGTAGAAGGGCCAGAGGCATACTGCACAAGGTGATTGAGGCTGTTTCAGATATAAGTGAGGGGCAGTGGCAGCTCTAGAGGTGGGGGTGCAGCACAGTCCAAAATTCAATTAGGGCAGCCACATCAACAAGGAGTTTTTTGGGGGGTTTCACACCAGCCACCCAGAAATTGAGTTCCGGGTCATTTTGCCTAGTGCAGCTTGACCTTAATTCACACCACTTGTAAATTACCCAGGTTTTTCTGTGGTGTGAAAGGGTCAACACAGGTCTTAAATCCCAGCTCTCCGACCCTGGTCAAGAGCAGTGTCAGAGTGCCGGGATTTAAGACCTGTGTTGACCCTTTCACACCAAAGAAAAACACGGATTTTTCAGAAAATTCCCGCGTGGAAAATCTTTATCCTGGGAATTTGCTTCTGGTGTGAAAGGGGTATTACCTGACCCCTGTTGGGATTAGGACCACCGGCAACCCAACAGTCAGACATCGGTATTAATCCTGTACAAATAATAAGCCCACAGCCTAAGCCTTTAACTAAACCCTTACCAAAAAACACCCCGACACTGCCATTAACAGATTAAAAAACCAGAGATGATCACCCATGGCAGGCCTTACACTAGATGTTTAAACCACCTCTTTTCTTTTGTCAGTCATTCAGTTTCTCTTTCCAAAAACCAAATTGCAAAGATGTGAAGGCAGTGTGGCACTGATGCTTTATGTACAGATAGTTTGTAAAATGTTGAGCAATGCAACATACAGTATACATGTATTAGTAAAAACATCTTCAGTCCAACATTCTTTCTGTAATTGGATGGAATCCTCAGTGATACCAAACATTTTGGTTGGACCTGTCTTGATGTCCTTAGATGAGGGATGCTTTACTCAGGCTCTGCAAATAATAATGCACAAGCAAGAATATTACTCAAGAGTATTATAATGAATATGTTTCATCACTTACATATATGAGTTGTCTTATCACTAAAATGTAAAAGTCAATTGGGCGGTATTCAATGAGGCTGATTCGCCATGTTTTTATGTCGATTTTGTGCTGTAAGGCGAATTTTTGACTAAAACGGTGAATCACCCTATTCAATGACCAGATGGCGAATACATTTCAAGGTTTTTTTTGCGCCATGATTCACCGAGTAGCAATCGCTATCTTTTTATGGTGAAGTGGAATGTGAACTTTTAAAATAAAGTGTTTTTTTTTGGTGTCAAAAAATCAGGATTTTTATTCTGAGGAGGGGCATGCTATTTTTATTCATGTGCTTTAAGCACATGAATATATATTTAATTAAAAAAATATATATATATTTTTTTTTACACAGACCAGCCAGCAGGGGGCCGGAGCCGAGCCGCTCATTAGATATTCATATATTCACTCGGGTGTAGTGAATATACCCGGTCCCCTGCTGGCATCCCCGGGGGGCAGCCTGTGCTGCCTGGCACCCGGGGAGCCCACCTCCCCCCCACAAACATTCTGGGGCAGGCAGGGAGACTTCCATCTCCCTGCCTGGCGCCGTCCTCAGGCTCCCTGCGGCATCGCCGCAGGAGTTAAAATTCGCCGGTCAGGGGCAGCGAGCCCCTGACTCGTTGAATACTGGAGCCGGCAAGGCTCCGGAACGCGGCGAGCAGTGGCGAATGTGCAGCGAATCCTAAACAGGATTCGCTGCACATCGCCAAAATGCTCATTGAATACTGCCCAATGAGGCAGATGTACTAAACTATGAAGAGTGATAAACTGGAGAAAGATGATGGGGCCTGTTCACACAGGTCAGAATTTGGCTACCCAGTGATCATAATAGCATCCACCTTGCACCCACGAAATCCAGCCTTGCAAATGGATTTGGTAGGTTTGGGGAAAGCATGTGTAGAGATGCACATCCATTCGCATCCAAACGAATACGCCAAAAATCATTCACATTTCACTCACCATCAAATGATTTCTTTAATGGTCTCTGGTATTCACAGTCCCTACATAGACTAGGACTTAACTGGCGGCTGCAAAGAAAACAGGCCCATCCGGCCTGCTGCGGATGTCATAGGCCCTCCCATAGCAGGCTTTAACATACCTGCATTGTCATTTAAGAATCATTCAGGTGAATATACAGTAGCTATAATTCTAAATACTTGTGATGTATTAACTAGAGATGTGGGCCAGCCTCCATAACTGGTTTTGGCTTTGGATCTGTATCCCCATTCGGTTTTGGATCTGTATTTGGTTTTGCCAAAACTGCCCTTGTTGTTTTTGGTTCTGGTACTGGATCTGTATTTTTTTTAAACCATAAAAACAGCTATAATCATTTTTATGGTATTATTAACCTCATTTACATTCATTACAAACCAATCATTTCAGCGACACACTTTTTGGCTGAAATTATTGGTTTGTTTGGGCCCCTACAAAACAAGCTGCCAATGATCTCTCCCTGCACAACCTGGCTCTACATATGCAAGCTGTCATCTTCCTCAGATTCCTCACCCCATCAGTGTGTAGATCCTTTACAGTCAATTGTTTTTGAAAAAAAGATGTTTGTGAAAAAAGATATTAGTGAAAAAAACACAAAACAGTACAAAGATTAATACATATTTGCGCGTATCACTAAAAAAAGATGGTTTTGACGAAAAATGTTTGTGAATAAAAAGTTTGTGAAAAAATGTGCACCAAACAATACAAATGACATTTAGTTTTCTTTTTTTCTTATCTTTTTTTTTTTTTAACAACACACAGGCAGAAATTTATAAAATACGATGTTTTAACCCTTTCTTTACATGGCATATGGATATTAGGTCGACAAGCATTGGGTCAATAAGCATTGGGTCGACACCATTAGGTCGACATGCAGAAAGTTTGACATGGGTCTAGGTCGACAGGTCATTAGGGCGACACAAGCATTTATTCGACATGGGCAATAGGGCGGAGTGAAAAAACTGAAATTGAGATATTCAAAATCGGCTAGTGTGGAAAAGTTGTGACTTGACCTGAATAAGAAATGTGGAAAATCTTTTTGATCTGAGTCAACAGCTTCTGTTCTGGCAAGAGGCCTGAAGTTTCATTTTTTTAGGTGAAAATAACGAAACCTATGAAGATGCTCCGATCTAGTTAAAATTATGTCAGGATGTCTTAGAGTGGTTCATTAATATACTTTAGCATAGTAAAAAACAGTACGAGCTTGTCCTAGTGCAAAGTGACTGACTTTGGCGGGAGAAAAAATCCCCAATAATTGACCCATTTTCATGGTGAATATTGTGTGTTTTCTCCTGAATGTGTTTGTAACAAAGCAATGAAGAAGGCAAGTCAGATGCTTGGTTGCATAGAGAGAGGTATCAGCAGTAGAAAGAAAGAAGTTATAATGCCACTGTATAGGTCATTGGTACCACCTCACCTAGAGTATTGTGTTCAGTTCTGGAGGCCATATCTCCAGAAGGATATAAATACATTAGAGACTGTACAAAGAAGAGCAACTAAAATGGTGCATGGCCTACATCACAAAACGTACCAGGAAAGACTAAAAGATCTTAATATGTATACATTAGAGCAGAGAAGGGAAAGGGGGGACATGATAGAAACTTTCAAATATATCAAGGGTTTTAACAAGGTACAGGTGGGAGACATTCTTCACAGGAAGAGGAGCAACAGAACACGAGGACATGCACTGAAACTAGAGGGAGGAAGATTCAGGGGAAATGTGAGGAAGAATTTTTTCACAGAAAGAGTAGTAGATAAGTGGAATAGCCCACCATCAGAGGTGGTAGACGCAAATACAGTAGTACAATTTAAACATGCTTGGGATAAGCATATTGATATCCTTACAAAAAAATATGGTTTGAGGTAACATGTTTAAAAAAAGGGGCAGACTAGGTGGTTCTTATCTGTCGTCAAATTTTGTTTCTATGTTTCTATAATAGAAGAAGCACAAATACTCTAAATGGAATTTCAGTCACACTGTGTGAAATATAACACTGCATAATGGCCCTTAATCAGACCTGATTGCAGTACAAATTTGTTCTCAAAATGGGCAAAACAAAATGCTGCACTGCAGGTGGGGCAGATGTAACGTGCAGAGAGAGTTAAATTTGAGTGGGGTGTGTTGAAATTGAAATCTAGCAAAAAGGAGAAAAGTAAATGTCTTTCTGTGTGGTGCACCTCATGAGAAAAATAGCATAAAATGTAGCTTTTATTAACTTATATTAAAAGACAAAGAGGCGAAATATAGACAAAATAGTGAAACATAAAACACAGACAGTGTATTAGAAAGGATAAGCGAATTTATCCTCACTCAGTGTGGCCCAATTCCCCTGTGGTCCCCTTTAAGAGTTTGCAAACGGTGTTTCTTTTTTAATTAGAACCGTGCTGACAGGCAGTGAGTACTAGTATTGTGGGAGTACAACATGCTTTACTATATGTGCCCTGACAGATTGGAGTTGTGTCCAGAAATCTGGAAATGCCGATCACCTTAAGCACTATGGCTTGGAAACTGTGTAACCAATATAACAATTAATCCCAGATGCGAGAATGATGTCCCTGTGGGGAGATTAACCGCAACAGTTAACACCTAACAAAATCTTAGTGCTTTGGTCATCTTCATCTTTCTAATAAACATTTATTCACCTGTTTATTATTACCATTGTGTGACACATATGTTGAAAAAGTCAGGCACATGCCTGTATATATCCTTATGTGCACGGTATTCCACCAATGCAATGTTCACCATAAAATTCAGGTTTAAAATTATTTTATGTACAAAAATTGCATGGAGGCTACACACCTGCAGATATGTGGTGTGTATGCCGTGCAGGAGAAGATTCAATCCAGCATTAGAATGTGGATTACCATACACACACCCACAGGACAAATGACCAATGAATGGGCGTATTGCACACACCCACCTGCAACACCTCATGTGAATCAATCATTAAGGCAGCAGGTATATAATGGGCTTCCGGGAACCTGCCAGGTTGGTCCTGATGAAGCTCTGTTTGCGAAGTGTACACTGACCTAACCCTCAGTGTGTTATGCCCTCTTCCCCTCCCCACTTATACTGCATTTTGATTGTGTCCAGTTTTATTTTTAGACCAAGTGAACGCCAGTCTCCACTGGGCTCACTAATTGTCTCAGGCTGCAGCGTGAGACGTCTGCGCTGCAGCTTGCTGTTTTACAGAGCTGGTGTTAAGTCAGACAGCGTTGTATTTGGCATGCCGCCGCTCACCATAGTCTCTGTTTACTTTTGCCGCTACCTTATATTTATTAGGAGCAGGCTATAAGATGGACAGCGTTGTACTTGACACGCTGCCGCCTGCCTTGCTCGCTGTGTATGAGCTCCCTCCTTACCTTCTAGAGCGGGCAATAACTCGGACGGCGCTGTAATTGACACGCCACCGCATGCCTTAGCTCTTGAAGGGTTAACCACCAGTGTATCATCTCTATACCCCCGGCTAACACGGGGTGCCAGAGGAGTGGCAGTCCTCATTGGCTACCGCAGGCTGGGGAGATCTGCAGTCCCAATTGTATGGTGATTGCTCAGACACTGGTGTGCTTTTTGGAGGGGCCTCTAACTCCCTAATTAATACCACACTATCTGGGATTAATTGTTATATTGGTTACACAGTTTCCAAGCCATAGTGCTTAAGGTGATAGGCATTTCCAGATTTCTGGACACAACTCCAATCTGACAGGGCACATATAGTAAAGCATGTTGTACTCCCACAATACTAGTACTAACTGCCTGTCAGCACGGTTCTAATTAAAAAAGAAACACCGTTTGCAAACTCTTAAAGGGGACCACAGGGGAATTGGGCCACACTGAGTGAGGATAAATTTGCTTATCCTTTTTAATACACTGTCCGTGTTTTATGTTTCACTGTTTTGTCTATATTTCGCCTCTTTGTCTTTTAATATAAGTTAATAAAAGCTAAATTTTATGCTATTTGTCTCATTTTTCCACACAGAAAGACATTTCCTTTTCTCCTTTTTGCTTGAACATTTGTAAATAAACCTGTGCGACTGACCGTCCTTTCCCCCTGTCCCCCAAAAAACGAAATTGAAATCTAAATTGCAGTGTAAAAATAAAGCAGACAGATTTTACCCTGCACAGAAACAAAATAATTCACACAAATTTAACTCTCTCTGCACATGTTACATCTGCCCCACCTGCAGTGCAGCACTTTTTTGCCCATTTTGAGAACAAATTTTTACTGCGATCAGGTTTGAATAAGTGTTTACTAGGGGAGAGCAGACAGTGTAACGCACATGTACCACAAGCAAGACAAACAAGCCGGATCTCAATATTGATTTCACGATTGAGGAGATAATATTGAGGCTCAGCAAAATCAAAAGAAACAAATCACCAGGGGCAGATGGGATTCCTCCTAGGGTACTAATGGAATTAAGGGTGGAACTAGTGACCCCTCTATATTACATTTTTGATAACTCACTATCATCAGGTAAGGTACCAAAAGACTGGAGAATAGCTGAGGTAGTACCAATATTCCAAAAAGGATAAGGGACGACCCAGCAAATTACAGACCGGTGAGCTTAATATCAATAGTTGGTAAAATATTTGAACGATTTTTAAGGGATGGTATCCAGGAATATTTATATAGTTTGCTCAGTACTAACCAGCATGTGTTCGTGAAAAATCGTTCATGCCAGACAAATTTACTAGGCTTCTACGAGAACGTTAGCAAAAACCTTGATAACGGAAATGCTGTAGATGTGATCTTCATAGATTTTGCTAAAGCTTTTGAAACAGTACCACACAGGAGGTAGATAAATAAAATGGAGGACCTAGGATTAGGCGCAAATATCTGTAGATGGCTAGGTTACTGGCTGTGTAATAGAGACCAGAGAGTGGTTGTTAACAACGCAGAATCAAATATGATACCAATGTTAAGTGGTGTGCCACAGGGTTCGGTCCTTGGGCCCATCTTGTTTAACATTTTTATTAACGATATTGGGATGGGTTTCTCAGCAATGTATCCATCTTTGCAGATGACACAAAATTGAGCAGAGTTATTAAATCACCCGAGGATGTCGCTGCGCTTCAAAATGATCTTGACAATCTAGATGAGTGTGCAAAAATGTGGAAGATGAGGTTTAATGTAGATAAATGCAAGGTTATGCACCTTGGGAGACATAACCGGTGTGCTAGTTATAACCAGGGCTATTTTTGTGCAGGCTCCAGCAGGAACTGTGGCCCTTATTCTAGTTCACTCTTTCTGACAAAATATTTCTTAGATGGACAAAACCACATGGACAATTTGCACTGCAGGTGAGGCAGGTGTAAAACCCCACCCAAATCTAATTATCTCTGCACAAGTAACACCTGCCTCACCTGCAGTGCACATGGTTTTGTCCATCTAAGAAATATTTTGTCAGAAAGAGTGAACTAGAATAAGGGCCACAGTTCCTGCTAGAGCCTGCACAAAAATAGCCCTGGTTATAACCTAAGCAGCCAGATGTTGGGTAATTCGGTACTGGAAAAAGATTTAGGAGTCCAAATAGATGACAAACTGGGGTGTAGTGCTCAATGTCACCTAGCAACAAAAAAGGCCAACAGAATTCTAGCATGTAGTAAAAGGGGCATGGGAAATAGGGACTCAAAAGTAATAATGCCCCTGTACAAAGCATTGGTTAGACCTCACCTTGAATATGAAGTACAGTTCTGGGCCCCATACTAGAAAAAGGACATCATACAATTAGAAAAATTCCAAAAGAAGCAACAAAACTAATTAGGGGAATGGGGAATTTAAGCTACGAGGAGATATTGAGAAATTTGGGACTATTTACTCTAGAGAAGAGACGTTTAAGGGGGGACATGCTTAACATGTACAAATATATCAGGGGCCAATATAAGGAACTGTCAAACACCCTTTTTACTGCTAGAAAGGAATCTAGGACATGAGGGCACGAATATAGATTAGAAGAAAAAAGATTTTGTTCTCTTAGAAGAAAAAAATTATTTTCGGTCAGAGCAGTCAAACTTTGTAACAATCTTCCTGGGGAGGTGGTGTCAGCGGAGACAATATATACGTTCAAATTAAGGTTGGATAAACATTTATTGGTTAATAACATCCTTGGGTACAATTAGTAATCATAATCTGACTTTAACAACATACTATACAGCAAGGGATAAGCTATTAAAACCTAGGTTGAACTTGATGGACGTAAGTCTATTTTCAACCTTACCTACTATGTAACTATGTAACTATGTACATTTGAATAGCTCTGTTCGGCATCCTCTAGTACCTGCAGGTGCAAAAAAACCTTTGATTCTGGCCCAAAGTGTTTATCCTTTCAAGATTATTTATACATTTACTCATCCTGACACGCCCACCTGGCATATTGCCAAGAGATTCAGTAGAACTTCCTTACACTTAAACACCACTTTAAGGATGCTTATATCTGACATTAGAAGACTGGCACTGAAGTGGCATTAAACAAAAGGCCACAATTCCCAACAGTACTTGACACGAGATAAAAGTTCCCCGTAGGCTGCAAGAATAGGTTTCTCAAAAGCTGATCCCGCACAGGCATCCTAGAATAGAGAGACCATGCCAGACTATAGGAAGCTAGTTAGTTTCTCCATAACTTGGTGCAAATATACCGCATCCGCTGTCATCATTAGTTTTTGAACTATGTAGCCTCCCATGTTGTCCTGACACCAGATTATTGGTAATCACCCCACCTTTCTGCTACAACAGACACAAGACATTGAAAACCACAGAGAGTGAGACAGATACATATGAAAGAAATGAGATAAGATGAAATGTAATAACTCACCTTGAGCCCACAGTGTCAAAGAGAATATAATTAGGTATATATATTGCAATACGAGGACACCAACGGAAAATGGATATATGACACTGTTGCATAGGTCTGTATACATTGTGTATATGGGAAATATCCACATACTACCTATAGGGTATAAACACAGACATACAGTTAAAGGGATAAGCATTACATGATTAAGATACAAGTCCTTTTTCAGAAGATCAGAATGATGGCGCTCGACTCAATAAAATACTATTTTAGACCAACCATAAAGAGCCTCCAAAACCTGACCTCATTTTTATCTCTACATGAGCTCACAATAGCATATTGCATTTTCTGATTTACATATGAAAAAAAGAAAGGTGACCTGGAGAAGGGGACATGAAGCAGCAGCCGGAAGGAGAAACCAAAAGTGGCTAGCACAGTGCGAGGAGTGGCGTGTGTGGTTAAGTGTGGGGGAATTTAGCCAGCTACCTACATCGTGGGCAGCCATGGAATGAACAATGAGGGTGGGCACCATTCATAGCTTGAATTTGGCTTGATTTGCCTGAGCATGGAGATGTGTGGGCTGTGAAGTACAGGGGAAGCCAGATATCTCTGTTCCTGGACTTCACTCTTATGATTACCATTAGTAATGGTGAGACACCTTTCTTATCAATGAAATAGTACAACACAAGTGATGGCAGTCAAAAAATTAAGTGGGAAGTCCAGTAACAGAGAATAGTGGACCTTATTCTGATTGACCCGCAAGGCTGCAAAGTTCTTGCAGGTCCATCAGACACCCCCTCACATGCATGACCCCCCCCCCCCGCAGGCCTGCAAATGGATGATTTACATATTCATCCATTAGCAGGCAGGGAGAAATCATTTGATGGTCGGCGAATATCGAATGATTTCTCCTGCGCTTGCAGTGCAGAGACACCTACAGTATATGGTGTCTCTAAACTGCATGCTCCCTGAGTGAGGAAGGGGCGGGCATCTGACATCAGCTGCCCGCCCCCTGCACCCGTGTCACAGCCTCATTAGCATGAGAGCGCCTAACATTCTCATGGGAACGCCCATGAAACGCTTGGTGTTCCCATATTGTAATGGGGCTGCGTGGCATCCCCACTCTTCTCCGTCCTCTGCCCGCTGTGTAAGGTGTGTGCACCCAGCGAACAGAATGTTCACCATGTGTGCTCTCACTCTGCATCTGCACATGTGTAGAAATGCATCTGTGCATGCACAGACGCACACCATCGATCCCCCGCACGCGGCACCAAAGCGATTAGAATAAGGTCCAGTGTCACTCCTCGAATGGGTCATGTAGGGAGGCATGGACATCACCAAGGACGGTGATCTTTTTGATGCGATTAAAGTAGATGTGACTGATTGTTGTGTTTAATGCTGATTGATTTGTTTTACCACTACAACCCCACTGGCCTGGGTTTGTCTGCAGGGTCAAAAGTGGTGAGGTTCCCAACTGTTTTTGGTTTCATCTGTTTGTACAGTATTTATGTCCCTTGTTTTTTTTTTGTCTGATTTTACCTTGCTAGAGGGCTGATCTGTTAACTGGTCTGCACGGTGCAGAAAAGTGAGAAGGATTTAGGAATAATTAACCTTAACCTCACTGTGGCTAAAAGTACATTTAATATATGGACTACAAACATTAATATGTGTCATTAGAGACAGAAACCTATCCTCACTACCCATCCAAAGTTGGACGGGTGTAACATGCAAATTTATGGTTGCATGTAGGTCCTTTCAACACCCTCACTGTGCTATCAGTACGACATAACATCTGTACTTTATTGCTCTTCTATACATGTTGTGTACATTATTATGTGCCTGGGTGGTTTGTTCTATGTGGGCCAAACCACATGTAAGTTTAAGGAGAAGATGGCTGCCCATCGTTCATCCACCAATGCTATTTTGAAAGGCAAGGCCGTGGACCAGCCAGTACCACAGCATTTCAAGCAGGCTGGACATTCGTTTGACACGTCAAAATATTTTATTATTGATCAGGTCCCCCATAACCCGCGTGGGGGTAATAGGCAGTGCCGGATTTGTGTCTATGCCCATGAGGCACTGGCCTCAGGGCGGCACCGATTAAGGGCGGCAGGCAGGCTGACATTCTGTTAAATAGAAGCATGGCAGAGCGGTTGGGCAGCGTCGAGTTACGAGCGGCGCCGCCCCGCCATGATTTATCATATCACTCGTCACCCACCGCTGCCCACCCGCTCTGCCATGCCCATTATATCCCCGTTATATGCAGGGTCCGATGGTCCTCCTGCGCATCCGGCAATTGGCTCAAGCTCACTGCCGCCTGCGCCCATTGGCTACCCTATACACGCAGCCTATTGGCTGCTGTGAATCCAATAGGCGGGTACAGCAGCTGAGTCAGTCAGTCACAGTGTGAGACTGTGGGCCTTAATATAGTTCACTCTTTCTGACAAAATCCTTCTTAGATGGACAAAACCATGTGCACTGCAGGGGGGGCAGATGTAAAATGTGCAGAGAGAATTAGATTTGGGTGAGTTATTTTGTTTCTGTGCAGGGTAAATACTGGCTGCTTTATTTTTACACTGCAATATAGATCTCCCTTTGAAGTAAAACCCCACCCAAATCGAATTCTCTCTGCACAAGTAACATCTGCCCCATCTGCAGTGCGTATGGTTTTGTCCATCTAAGAAGGATTTTGTCAGAAAGAGTGAACTAGAATAAGGTCCTGTGAGAGAGACTGACTGAGACACCTCTAATAAAGATCCTCCAACTTCCGGCCTCCCTCCCTCCGGGTCCTCCATACAATGAGCAGTGCAGACTGCTTAAAAAAATAATAAGGTGGGCTACAGTTAAATTTGAGTGAAATAAATATATATATATACAATAATATACGTGCATTAAGAGTCATTTAATGAAAATTAAAATATAACTTTTAGAATTATTGATAAAATCTGTGAAATTCTGGTTAGGACTTTTACCTTATTAATGATTACATTAAAATAGGGGGGGGGGGGGGGGGAAAATGTTGTGCCTAGGGGCGGCCAGACCCCTAAATTCACCCCTGGTAATAGGGCGGAACAATTAATGAATTTCATGGATACCCAGTGGTTATGAGGCTGGGAACTATTAAACCTAGTGGCCCCAATGATAAAATTAATTGGAATAGCCTCCTACAGTTGATTTGTCATTATTCATTTTATTGTTGTTATTCATTCCTGTCCCTGTCCCATACTGAAACCGGAAGTTCGGGTGATGGGCTTCCAGCAGGCTTTCGGCTCCTGGGGTCTGCGGAGATGGGCTGGTAAGTATAGTATATATATCTGCTTCTCTGTTTGGGATATCTGTTGCACACACTTCTATTATCAGGGGTGAATATCCTGATGACGGGGCTGTGACCCCAAAAGCGCTCAATACGTTTGCCTAATACACAGTGGTTTTTAGCTAATTTGCCTGAGTGCCTTCTTTCTTTGGACATTTGTAATATTCTTTTAAGTGCACCGGATTACGTTGGATGGGAGTACCGGCATACTGTGGATATATATATATATATATATATATATATATATATATATATATATATATATCTGCCATCCTTTCATGTAGGAGATAGAGGTCCCATAGAGAGGTTTTTATGGGACTAGCATGAGAGGGGTAGGAAACACATTATAAGGGGGGTATTCAATCCTTGTCGTGCTCCCGCAGCCATCTCCCGACGGGGGAGATGGCTGCGGGGCCCTATTCAATGCTGTCCCCCAGCATTGAACAGGGGTTCTCCGCAGAACGAGCCCGACATCACAAGCTGTCTGGCTCGTTCTGCCGAGAAAAGACGGAAATAGGCGAGCTTCCGGCCGGAGCTCGTCTATTTCCGTCCTCAACTCGCGGCCACACCCCTTTCTCGGAATAAAAGAAAAAAAGCGTGGAAAATTTCAGCCTGATCTTCTTTTGCTAGATTTTTACTATTCCATAATTTCATGAAGTAAAAGCATATCATACCTTATTTGATCTGTACAGAAATCTCTGTACAGATCAAATAAGGTATGATATGCTTTTACTTCATGAAATTATGGAATAGTAAAAATCTAGCAAAAGAAGATCAGGCTGAAATTTTCCACGCTTTTTTTCTTTTATTCTTTTTTCCTTCTTTTTCCTTCCTCCCACTTGAACCTTTTTTCCGAAGTTTGACATTGAATCTTTCCATTGAATTATGGAGAGTTCAAAAATAATATATAAAAATGAAAATAATGAAAAACCTCCTGTCTCTCATATACATATGTAGCGAAAGAAAATACTACATCTAGTATCAAAATAAATGTATAAAATCCATCTGTTCTTCATCTATATTGGACAATCTGTAAAAATGTAAAAAAGTTAAATTGTATGTCTTTCCTTGTCTGATCAATATGTTTTATTTATAGATATATGTAAAGTACCCCTGATGAAGTCTCGTAGTGAGACGAAACGCGTCGGGCTTTTGCATACATCCATTGTATAAAAGAAAATCCTCTGTTGAGAAACAACTGTGAACAAATTGTTTTTAAAAGCGATTTTATAATAAATGTATTTTTATGTGTAAAAATGTGTCTTTGGATGTTATAGACAGGAAAGACTAGTGTAATTACTGGGCGCTATTTGGCACTATTGTGGTGGTATTTGTTTGGTGTAGCCTCACTAGTAGGGGGCTAAGTGCCATTAGCGACCTTCTGTTATATAGGATTAGCGCAAATCTAGGAATTTTGTGTGTTGTATATATATATATATATATATATATATATATATACATATCTGTATACTGTAGCCATCAATTACAAATTAAGTAGCCATTGATTACAGCAGTATTCTTTTAAAGCATTACTGCCTCACAGCACTGAGGTCATGAGTTCAATTCTCACCATGGTTTCAACTGTGCGGAGTTTGTATATTCTGCCCGTACTTGTGTGGGTTTCCTCCGGGTACTCCGTTTCCTCCCACAATCCAAAAATATACTGGTAGGTTAATTGGCTTCCAACAAATTAACCCTAGAATGTCTGTGTGTACATGTGGTAACAAATATAGATTGTAAGCTCCACTCGGGCAGGGACTGATGTGAATGTTCAAATATTCTCTGTAAAGCACTGCGGAATATGTGTGCGCTATATAAGAAACTGTTAATAAATAAATATATTGTTGCACTTTTATTTTTGTACTTTCAGTATATTATATGTTGCAATTATATGTGTGACTATTGTCATTGTTATTATATATAACTGGTGGCCACCCAGTATATTTTATTTATTCTTAAATTTTGTATTAAAAAAATTATGATACATATAGATGCGTTTGCAATCCTCCAAATATCTTAAACAAACAGCACGGTGCTTCCATTGCTTTTTTTTTTTTTGCATTGCGAAACATATATGTGCTTTTTAACACACACATGCATTCATATATTTATATAAGGTAGTGTGTGTCACCGGGGGTGGCACAGCATGCTGCCTTGCATGAGAGCCCTGTTTGTCCACTGACCAGATAAGACAGGTGAATCTTTTTATTTATTTTTTTGTAATTGTCTATGTCATTGCACCTTATTTTGTTTTGTATCTGGCAGTGCTGAGGAAGGGGGCAAGGACAAGCACATTTTAGTGGTGAATGTGGGGGGTAAGGTTGGCACTGCCTTGGCTGTCAGGAGGTATTGATACCAGTCTCAACATCAGGGGTGCACTGATGTGATGGAGGGTAATCAAAAATGTTGTGCCTAGGGGCGACATGACCCCTAAATTCAGCCCTGATGACTGTGTTGATATATATTCTGTATCTGGAATAATGTAGAAAAGTGTTATAGAATATCTTGCTGTAAAGGTGATGATAAGGAAATGTATTGCAGGTAACACAGTGAATATTTGGGAGCCTTGTGTTTTCATTACCTGTAGAAGAGCTTTTAGAAATAAGGGAGGGGATCTAACTGTGTAGTTTCAGATGAAAGATTGAGAATGAAGAAGTTAGGTAAGTAAACAGTAAAAGAGAAGATTAAATACTAGATATGTGTGTGTATACGTACTTACCAGAAATTAACCAACACATAATAAGTAATAATAGAATCCACTCAAACATTCCATATAATTGGCGGGAAAGACACTGTAATGGCAACAATATGATGATGGCTAATAAGTGGATCACCCCAGCCACAATTAAGTAGATTGGTATTAGGGGTTGCACCAGGCACTTGTCCAAGTATATGGTACCTGTAGGAAAAGTGATTTATACAGAGGAATTAGTGCAGTTTTATATAATGAAATGTTATAAAGTGCATAAATACAACACAACATATAACTATATATTTAGCAGAATAATTAGTATTCACTTATTTGTATTATATATAAGAAGAGCAGTGCCTAACTGTCATTGCCAAGTGATTAATTATATTTATTGATAAAGACTGATTATTCATTTTATTCAGTGATACATTTCTTCCCCATTTTTTTAGTTCACTCATCTATCTGTCTTAATATATTCTGTAGAAATAATACATTTTAATTTCCTTCAGTCTGTAAATACCTTGTAAACCACGTTATGTGTCTTATTATTGCTGTCATCAAAATCCCGACAAGGGGGGCGTGGATCTCGGCGGTCGGGATTACGGCGCCGGGATTCCGACCGCCGGGATTTGAACTGCATCCCGTTCATGGGGATGTCCATAAAATGCAGGGCACTCCCCTGCTCTGGCCTGGTATCCGCCCCCACCCCCTCTGGAAGGGGCGGGTGCACAGACCATCCACCATCAGTACGGGGTCGAATTTGGCCTCTTCCGATTGAGTCTGAATTAGGCCCAAAATGTTTGAGAGAAGAGAGAAATCGAAATATGCTCATTTAAAAATAGTGAGAAATTGTGCAGTGATAAAAAATGTGCAGTACAAGGGGATATGAGTTCCATGAAACGGAAATAATAATTAAAATAAATAAATAAGAAAAATATGAAAAAAATAATTGATTGATAGATTATGTAAATATGAAACTCTCTTATTTACTGTAAATTTAAATCTTAGTCACTGAAGGTTTGTGCACATAATTGGATTAATACCCTATGAGTTGTTTAATATCAGTAAGACTGGTTATATACTATATACTAGACATGTGCTCACAAAAAGGTACTGAAACATTCTGCAGAGATGAAGAATGTGCAAGACAAAGAGATGTGAATTTCCAAAAGGCGCAGAGAAAAAACCTGAAACAATATGATTGCATAGAAGGACTATTTCAAATTAGCTTCTAAAAATTTATAGATAATAGATAACTCTAGATGTATTAGAACCACTATGAACTATAATGTTCCAGGTTTTAATATAGCTGTCACTAGGGTGGCCAATCCCAGGGCATTTTTTTTTTTATCCTAGGATTTAAAAATGCTCAATTACAGGATCGCCCAACCCGATGTATTATTTACATGGGGCTGGCCAGTGGTGACAGACAGCAGGTCCTGGCAAGTGATTGTTGCGGTGGAAGGGAGGGAGGCGGTTGGTGTTGCACCCAGAACTGGTGAGAGGTCATGGAGAGAGGGCTTTATGGAAAAAGTGGGAATGGGAGAAATAGAGGAGCAAGAGAGAGTGTCAGAGAGAATGGGAGGGGTGCAAGCAGGACTGACAGAATGTCAGGGAGGAGAAAAAAAGAGGAGAGCAAGAGAGTGAGAGTGTCATGGAGAGAAAGGGGTAGACATAGGTGGAGAGAGAGAGTTTTCTGGAGAGGGAGTGTCAGGGAATGAGAGAGGGGGAGAGAGAGTGTAGAGACAGAGGGTGTCAGAGAGAGAGGGAGTGAGAGAATGGGTGTCAGGGAGAGAAAGGGAGACAGGTAGTGACTGTCAGAGAGAGAGAAAAGAGAGAGAGTGGAAGTGTGTGGAAAAATCTGGAGAAAAGAAAGAGAGAGAGAGAGAGAGAGAGACTAGAGACAGAGGGCGGTATTCAATGTGAATACCCTGCGAGGTGCAGCGAATCCTTTTTAGGATTCGCTGCACATTCGCCACGTTCCGGAGCCAGCGGGCTCCGGTATTCAACGTGTCAGGGGCTCGCTGCCCCTGACAGGCGAATATGAGCTCCTGCGGCGATTGCCGCAGGGAGCCTCAGGACGGTGCCAGGCAGAGAGATGGTAGTCTCTCTGCCTAGCCCAGACCTTTGTGGGGGGTTAGGTGTGCTCCCCGGGTGCCAGGCAGCACAGGCTGCCCCCCCGGGGTCCCAGCAGGCAAGCGTATATTCACTACACAGGATCGTAATGATCGTGCAGTGAATATATGAATATGTAATGAGCGGCTCCGCTCTGGCGCCACCTGCTGGCTGCTGTGTAAAAAAAAAAAAAAAAAAAAAATATTATTTTTAAAATTAAATATATATTCATGTGCTTACAGCACATGAATAAAAATAGCATGCCCCTCCTCAGAAGAAAATTCCTGATTTTTTGACACCAAATGTAAAAAACAGAACACTTTATTTTAAAAGTTCACATTCCACTTCACCATAAAAAGATAGCGATTGCTGCTCGGTGAATCATGGTGACCAAAACCTTCAAATGTATTCGCCAACTGGTCATTGAATAGGGTGATTCACCGTTTTAGTCAGAAATTCGCCAAACAGCACAAATTCACCATAAAAACCTGGCGAATCAGGCTCATTGAATACCGCCCAGAGAGAGGGGTGAGCGTGTTGTAAGATAGTGCTGAGAGAAAGAGGGGGCAAGGGGAAGAGAATTTGCCACCTATTGGGACTATGTGCTGTTTTTTGTCATGTTGCACGTGTTGTGTTTGTTTATTCTGTTGTGCCACATACAGTATAGTATATCAGCATACCTCCAAAGACAGCTAATGTGGTCCATACTGTACCTATTGTGATCATTGCAATGCTCATGAAGCCCCACAGCACCAAACTAAATATCTGAACTCCTGAAATACAATCAAATTAAGGCCATAGATCAATATACAACATAATCATTTTTCACAAATTGGATAAATAAATGTTAGAATCCATCTTGGAATTACCCCTGGCTTATATAAAGCTTTCAACAAAATAATCACGGCTGTGCCTTCTGGAATAGGAAGGCACAATCATAGAACGACAGAGTTCTTTGTATTTCTTACTTTCCAGTTTAAATAAAGTCAAAGGGGTAAATGCATACTTGCCTAAGTTTGAAAACTAGTTTCAGGGAGATTTATGGTTGGAAGTAGAATTTTGCACAGCACCCCATTGAGAGGGCGTGTCATGCTCCACCCAAAGGGTGTGTCTAGTGCCATATATGGAGAGATTGTGAACGCACCTAGAAGCGTGGGTGTGTTTTACTACATCTTTTAAGGAATCAGGAATCTTTTAAAATGACATATCCAAATGTAGATGTGCCCCAAAGCAGTTAGTGAGAGCTACTATACTTGCTAAAGAAGAATCACTAGTACATGTCAGGGATTGTTCATCTATTGAGTTTTACACATGGTTCCATATAAATGGCCACAAGACATGCAGGTAGCCATAGGGATCATTGTGTTATATCATCAACGATGGGAAATGGTGCTGATAATTCAATGTAAATGCATCTATCTCTCATTCCTTTTTTTTTTCCAAAAATGTACAGCTACATAATGTGAGCTAGAGGTGAAATGAGGGAGATTTCTAGGCTAATCAGGGAGAGAGGGAGATTGCTGCAATTTCAGGGAGTCTCCTGCAGAATGAAGGAGGGTAGGTAACTATGGGGAAATGTTATTGGATGGGAGAAGCAGGAAGGCCCTACCAGTGTAAAGATTGCCATTTTAAGAACTCAGGTATTCTTATTACAATAACCCAAAAGCTTAAACAGAAAACCATACTGTAGCATTTCAGTTATTCCTCAAGCTTCATGGTGGGTCAGGGTCATTGGGGCAGATGTATTAAGCCTGGCAAAAAGTTTAACTGGAGATGAAGTGGAAGGAGATAATGCACCAGCCAATCAACTCCTAACTGTCATATTTCAAACACAGCTGATTGACTGGTATGTTATCCCCTTCCACTTTATCTCCAGTTTATCTCTTTGTCAGGCTTAATACTTCTGCCCCATTGTGTCTACATTGTAACTCTGCACATTATGTGGTTAATGGTTGCCTACCCTTTTGCATTTATAGGGAGTCTCCCGCTTTTGTAATCATCTCGCATAAGAGGTCCGCACCACCCCCAGCCGGCACACACACTGTCAAAGGCTGGGACAATGAATCACGCTGCTGCAGGACAAGCGTGCAGGGAGGAGACTCACTGAGCTGCTGTGCATAACATTACCCACAGCAGCTCAGTGGGTGATGTTACACAAAGCTTCTGCCGATTAGCTGCCGGGCATTTTAAATTATGGCGGCCATAGGCAGATTGGACGCAGGGGGAGTCTCCCTGCCAGAGCCGCATCCAGTGCCTTGTGTGGAAGTTGTCCAATATAACTCTGCATGAAATGGCGCAGTCTGAGTCTCTGCTATAGCTTTTAAAGACCTTTGTTTTCTTCAAGGTTTCAGGTGTTAGCTGAACCCAAAACGTTAAAGGAAATAAAGGCCTGGGTGCCTCCTCATGCAAGAGTGAATCTTGCTGCATATAGGAACCAAATAACGAGTGTCACTCCGGGACTTGAATACTCAGAAAAACAAAAGTGCATTAATGTCTATGGCATTTTGGGCTCACGCCCGTCTTCAGGACACACAGGTACAAATAATAGTGCTCAAAACAAACGTATACTGTATAATGGCATACTTACAGAAATGTGGGACCTGACATGCTGCTCTGTTCTCCGTCTGGGGCCGCCAGTGACTGCTTCCAGTGTCTACCCGGAAGCATAGTTACCTACCCTCCTGCATTCTGCAGGAGACTCCCTGAAATAACAGCAATCTCCCTCTCTCATTAGTCTAGCAATCTCTCTCATGTCACCTAGCCCACATTACACTGTTACATTTTTGGGGAAAAAAGGAATGATAGATACATTTACATTGAATCCTCAGCACCATTTCCCAGCACTTTAGCAAGTACAGTATCTCTTACTAACTGCTTTGGGGATCATCTACATTTAGATATAAATAATTTTAAAAGATTCCTCTCAGATGTAGCAGTACACACCCACGCTTCTAGGTGCCACGTTCACAATCTATTTTCACAATATGTCCATATATGGATCTAGAAACGCCCTTTGGGGCGCTGTGCAAAATTTTACTACGAACTATAATCTCCCTGAAACTAGTTTTCAAAAGTAGGCAAGTATGCCCGTAAGTGACATCTCAGGACTGAAGGTGAGGAGGGGGCATGTACTGGAGAACAAAATACATTGCACATGACAAATCAATTCATAGCATACATATTATTAGTGTACATGGCAATCGTTAAATCGCCATGCAATGTGACATGTACTGTATATGATTAGTGAAAAAAATGCAAACCCCGGTTTTAAAATACAAATAGTGATGTTCTTCTATTTACCATAATTATTAACACCACTAGGTGGTGCTGTTGTGTTGCAAATTAAATATATTTTTTCAGCTTCAATAAATATTCTGCTATGTGAACACAATATATTGGGTGAAATGTAATAGGATGAGAGATTCAGAAAGTGAGAGATTTGGTAAGAAATCCTTCTGGCCCTAATGAACTGGGAATAAGGCAACAGGTCGCTCGCCACTTTTGGCAGGCCAAGCATAGCATGGCTGTACTTAAATGTATTATAATTGACCATGTACAAGTAAGTCTTAGGGGAGGGAATAGATCTGCCAAGCTCCTAAAATGTGAAGCAATGTGGATCCGACAGCTTGGGACACTCGCGCCGGGTGGTCTGAATGAGACCCCGGGCCTGCATTGCTTTCTTTAAATTATCTGTATTTGTGTATACCTTTTTGCATAGCCCAACTACTTGCCTTGTAGTTTTTGCATTATATTTTGCTCCATTTTGTGTTATAATGTCTTTGACACACTGTCATGTATTATGTTGTGGATGCTTTTTTATCTACAATGCATTTTAACAGAGCGGAGGCCTTGGTCTCTAGGACAACGGATTGACGCTCAGTGATGTCAGTGGTTTCCCGTAGAGCTTGGTCAGTGACCATGGCAAGGGGCACCGCAGATTGACGTCACTTTGATGAGCCTTTGTCGGTGTCGGGTGGCCGGCGTCCGCCCAACACTGGTGAGTTGTGTATATATATGTTCATTGCACTGTATATTTGTTTGTGTCCTGAAGACGAAGCATAATAAACAAGCTTCGAAACGTTGACTAAGATCTGCTGCCTGTGAGTCAATTTATTGTCTTGTGCCGTCCATACTGTCTACTATTATTTGGTCTCCCAGCAAAGAGAAGCCAAGGAAGGGCACCGCACCAGCTGATGCACGAGAGGTGTGCTCTCCCATCCCAAGTCGTATATATATATATATATATATATATATATATATATATATATATATATATATCATACTTGCCTACTTTTGAAAACTAGTTTCAGTGAGATTCCAGGTGCTAGTAAAATGCGCCGCTCCGTTGAGGGGGGCGATGATGACACATCATGCTCCACGCCAAAGAGCGTGTCTGGATCCACCAATTTACTGACACTCAGGGGTGTGTTCTGCATTGGCAAGGGAAAACTATAGCATATCTCACAACTCTTTTTGATTTAAACCTCGACCTGCCGCGCCAAGGTGGGTGTGGAATTGGGGAGGGCATGGCCTACACACCAAGTGGTGTGGAATTAGGGAGGGCATGGCCTAGCAACACGACACCCATTTTCATCCTTGCAGCTGGGCAGCCCCCTGCTCCCTGCCTGCACGCCCTCCGTCCCTGCACTGAAGAGATGCCATGTGCAAGCTTATGGCATCTCTTCAGCGATTACCAGCTGCTCTGCAAAGCAAAGCAGCGTTGAGCTCCGGCTCACCCAGTGGCGTAACTGTAAGGCCGCAGCCCCCGCGGTGGCGGGGAGGCGCCGGGGGGCTGCGGGCGCTATTTTTTCTCCACCAGCTCCCCACTGCTTGTGGGTGCAGCGGGGAGCTTGCAGGGTGGTCCGTGCGGCGCGGAGGTACCTGTATTCAGGGAGAGCCTGGAGGTCCCTGCGCCTGTGGCGCTGAGTAGGATGTTGCCGGGGTCCCTGCAGTGAAGTGGAAATAACGCGCTATCTCCGCCGGAGATAGCGCATTATTTCCACTTCACTGCAGGGACCCCGGCCGGCAACATCATACTCAGCGCCGCAGGCGCAGGGACCTCCAGGCTCTCCCTGAATACAGGTACCTCCGCGCCGCACGGACCCCCCTGCCAGCTCCCCGGGGGGATCTTTTAACGGGGGGCAGTGGCAAAATTGTCCCGGGGGGGGGGGGCGGCGAAATTGTCCCGGCGGGGGGGAGCAAAAGTTTTCGTTACGCCACTGGGCTCACCCCAATTACTCCCGTGGCAAGGACAGCAGGACAGTCTCCAACTAGTGGGACTGTCTTGCTGTAATCGGGACAGTAGGGAGGTATGCTATATTACTAAAAGCAGCATTCACACACAACACCTTGGTGCATTACATTTTACACTTGGCAATATAATGAACTATATCTCTCATTTTGGTTCTTGTGAGTGATATCATTCATAATATTGCCCTGTCTATACGCAACAAATGAGGCGTGCTCATGATAATAAACTTGATGATATTGCTCATGAAGCAAATCGTCAAGTCTGTATGGGTAACACAGCATACCCCTTCCAAGTGTTACACCCAGTACACACAGCACCAAGCTACATTACACACACACCCCATATTATACTACGTACACACAGCACCATATTACACTATACACAGGCCCCATATATTACACACAGCACTATGGGCCTTATTCTAGTTCACTCTTTCTGACAAAATCCTTCTTAGATGGACAAAACCATGTGCACTGCAGGGGGGGGGGGGGCAGATGTAAAATGTGCAGAGATAATTAGATTTCAGTGAGTTATTTTGTTTCTGTGCAGGGTAAATACTGGCTGCTTTATTTTTACACTGCAATACAGATCTTGAAGTAAAACCCCCACCCAAATATAATTCTCTCTGCACATTTTACATCTGCCCCACCTGCAGTGGACATGGTTTTGTCCATCTGAGAAGGATTTTGTCAGAAAAAGTGAACTAGAATAAGGCCCTATATTACAATGGGCCCAAATGAGACCTGTTTGCATGGCTGCAAATTTGCATTGCGGCCGATTATCAGTGAACTGCGCATGCGTATAGTTTGCAGTATGCATGTATGAGGCCGTGCTGCAATGAAATCCTGTTACTATTTTTGTTTGCTGGCCGCTCCCAATGTGACAGGAGTGGGCGTGCGAGGTGAAAACGACAGTTTTTTTTTTAAGTGCCAGGAAAAACACTGGGTGTGCCTAAGAAAACGCTGGGAGTGACAGGGAAAAGCCTGTTAGGAGAGGGTGTGACATCAGCACCAGGCCAGATACCGTATGCCTGTTTTCATCACAGCCATCGAGTAAGTCCTGGGCTACGTGACGGCTGCAATCACTGGTGCCCAGTGTAAATATAATTTGATGGCCAGCAGCATCCAATGGGATTTGTGAATATTAAGACAGGCATGAACAGATGTGCAGCCATACACATCCATTCACACAGCGAGCACATTGATTTGCAAGGCGGGCTTTTACTGGAGCAGGTCAGAGGTCAAACTGCTCGCTGGCCGCTGCAAATTCGCACCCATGCGAACAGGTCTGAATCTGGTCCAATGTGCACAGCCCACCATATATTACATTATACACAGCCCACCTTATATTACATTATACACAGCCCCCCATATTACATTATACACAGCCCCCCATATTACATTAAACACAGCCCCCCCATGTTACATAATACACATCCCCATGTTACATTATACACAGCCCACCCTATTACATTATACACAGTCCCCCCATATTACATTATACACAACCCACCATTTATTACATTCTACACAGCCCCCATATTACATTCTACACAGTCCCCCATGTTAAAATATACACAGACCCCCATGTTACATTATACACAGCCCCGCTATTAGATTATACCCAGCCCACCCCCATACCTCCCAACTTCTGTGCTGATTAAATAGGGACGGGGCGTATGCAAATGAGGGAGTGGCTTATGCTTATTAGCCGCAACCTCATTTTCATACGAGAATAGACGCACAGCGTCTATTCTACTAGATTGGGGGTTCTCCCAACTGCCACCCACCGGAGCAGGACAATGCCTGCCGCGGGTGGGACAGCGGGACAGGACCCGAAAATCGGGACTGTCCCGCTGTAATCGTGACAGTTGGGTGGTATGCACCCCCCATATGACATTAAACACAGCCCCCATATTACATTATACACAGCCCACCCACACCCCCCCCATATGACATTATACACAGCCCATCCCCATATTACATTATACACATATGGGGGATATTACATTAGACAGTCCCCCCCCACACATACATTACACAGAGTACCCACAGTCATATTACAGCCCCCTTTCCCACACACTAGTACACATCATACTTGCCTACCTGACCCTCTCCATGCGGGAGAAAATGCTCTGCTCCTGGACTTCCCTGGTAATGTCTGATTGCCAGCACCTGTGGTGAAACGCCTTTACCTAGCTCCCCACAGGTGATGGTAATCATACATTACCAGGGAAGACCAGAAACAGAGCATTTTCTCCAGCATGGAGAGGGTCAGGTAGGCAAGTATGGTACACATAGCCCCACAGTAATTCATACAAGTGCCACATTACACACAACCCCTCACTCCCCAAGTACAAAGCACTCACCTGGCTATGTTGCCCCTTCCTGGGAGGTGCAGGGAGCTGGCAGTGTCATACTCTCCAACTGTACCGATTTTGCCGGTGCAGTACTGTTTTTTAACAGTCTGTACCGGCAAAATCATTTTGTACCGAATGTGCCATTTTTTTTCAAGTGTCCTCTGCTTTGTGCGGTGCCCGGCTCTCCCCTCCCGTTCCCAAGTGTCCCTTGCGGTTTTTTCAAGTTTCTTCTGCTCTTTGCGGTGCCTGGCTTTCCCCTCCCGTTCCCAAGTGTCCCTTGCGGTGCCGGTGGGCATTGCATGACGTCATGATGTCACTGCCGCACCAGCGCCGCACCCTGCGCACAGTCTGTGCGCTCAGGGGACGGAGAGACAACTGTACTGCCCTGCCTCACTGTCGGCGCGAAAGATCATGTGAGGCAGAGGCAGACTGGCAGGTGCGCGGTGGCCGCCAGCCAGGGCACACATGAGGGGGGATCTGAGGAGTCTGACCCTGGTGACCCGGAGCTCAGCCCAGCTGCCTAACTTGTTCAAGCTGCAGTGCACCAAAGCCTCCTGAGAGAGATCATCCTCTCCGTGAGTCACTGTCACAAAATCTCATTCCAGTGAGCGTGGTGGGGGTGGGGGTATAGCCTGGACATTGTGACTGTGTCTGTACTGTATAACAGAGAGGGCACATGTGTGGGAAGGCTGCAAGTGTTTGGGATGGTATAATCCAGCCTGGCCATATATTATCATGTTCCACCTTTCTGCACAGACGTGTCTGACTGGTGGCTTAGTCTTATAAGTGGGCTGCTGGCATATTAATATAGTATATTATATTTAATATATATTTTTTTAAATAAGTATAAATATATGCTGATTTAATATGCCAGCAGCCCACTACTAAGCCACCATGTCACATGAGCTGCAGACGTTTGTCTGCAGCTCATGTGACATAGTGGCTTAGTAGTGCGCTGCTGGCATATTAAATCAGTATATTTAATATATTATTTAAAAAATAAGTATATTGAATATATTGATTTAATATGCCAGCAGCTCATCAGCTTCTTCATGTGCTGAGCCAGGGGTCAGGGTCACTGCCATATGCCCTCCAGGGCCACTATGTTATTTCACGCTGTCTCGGGCAACAAGAATTATGTGGGGGAAAAACTGCCCACTACACATTCGGAAAGGGGGCGTGGCCACCCCCACTTTGTCTGTGGTCACGCCCACTTTGTCCGTGACCACGCCCCCTTCCTAAATGTGTACCGATTTCTGCCCCTCAAATGTTGGAGGGTATGCAGTGTGGTGGATGAAGCACGTGGCAGCCGGTGACAGGAGCAGGGAAGCCCTGACGGCTCTACTGCTCCTACTGCAACAGACTTCTTACAGCACGTCGGCTACCCGTCCCGCGGTAGCCGGCTGTCATGTAGTCACGTGCAGGTGGCGCCCCCCTGGAATCAGTCAGTCAGGATTTTGCAGGAGTCCCCACAAAAACCGGGAGGTGGGGGCAGGTTTGCGGTGCAGCGGGAGGCTCCTGCGGTGCAGCGGGAGGCTCCTGCAAAAAGCGGGAGCCTCCCGCTGAATGTGTGAGGGTAGGCAAGGCATTTTTTTGCCCATTTTGAGATTTTTTTTTTTTACTGCGATCAGGTTTGAATAAGGGCCAAAAGGCAGTGATACAACAGTTCAAAAGACTCATTACCTTGTCACTAGTAATGTCCAACCAACCTTCTATATAACAGGACATTAGCACATAAAGAGTAAAGCTGATTATATTTTTCACAACCTTATATGAATTTTGGAATGTTTTGTGATAGTAATGTCAATCAAGTATAAAAAAAACCTGCACTGTTTTTGAAATCTGTAAATTAAAAAAAAAACATACTATTTAGCATTGTTTGGAGCACTGTGATTGTGGTATATTGGGCGAGATTTAGTGAAGTGCAATTTTTTTGAAATGTGCGATTTAGGTGAAAATCGCTTTTTTTTTAAATCGCATTTTTGCTGTGAATTCGCATATTTAATGTGATGCGAATTGACGGACAAATAATGAGATATTGTGCGATATGGGGTGATACAGTATGAGGCGATTTAAAAAGCTAAAAAAGTGTGATTTCCGGCTCTGGTCATGTGCGATTTTGTGATTTACTACACTACCTTGCCACTCCTTACAACCTCCTAAGTTATTGGGCCATCAAAGTCCACTAAATTCTGCATCACAGACCCTATATAAAGGGGCACAGGGGCCATTTTGAGCTTTGATAGGAAGTAAGGAGCAGAAAATGGAGAGAGCAGTGATGAGAGGTGCAGCGGTTAGAGGCAGATGCAGCAGTGGCAGAGGTGCCAGAGTTAGAGGCAGCAGAGGTCCACTATCAGGTAGTGGAGGGGGAGGCACCAGTGTCCCTCTCACATCTAGCTGTCAGTGCGGGGTGAGCTGGCTGTGGAGGAGGGAGGCAGCGCTGGACCCTGTTTCTGTAAGTATATTGATGTAAAAGTGAGGTGTGTGTGTGTGTGTGTGTGTGTAATAAAGTTGTACTTTTCTCTGTGTGTATTTTTTATTTTAACATTCTTTTTACAGGTGGACTACAAGTCCCAGCGCCCATTAAAGCCCTGCATGCTGGGACTTGTGGTTCACCAAGTCCCAGCATGCGGGGGGGGGGGGGGCTGCTGGCACTTGTTGTTCACCTGTATAAAGCAGTGTTATGTATGAATGAGTTAACCCTATCAGGCCTGCGTCCAAAGCCCACGGATGCCGGTGACAGCCCCGGGTTTCAGCCCTGGATGGGTGAAGCCCTGGGGGGGGCACTCCCCCAGGTACGCCGTCCAAGGCTGAGCAGCCACAGTGCTCATGGTACGGCCAGGGGACCTTATGTAAAAAGTGTCCCCCGGTTGTGGCATGACACCACAAAAATTCGCACCCTATTAAATGTCACCCAGTGTGTCTTATCAATAAGAGTGTCTGGTCAGATCTTGCTAATAAGAAATAACTGTTTATTGAAAAACAGTAACTGTTACAATAAGTATTACAAGTAACTGTAAACTGTTTACTGTATTATTTTAAATATCACTAAACATTACATGTATTTGTTTATTACATCATAATACACTTCAACGTATGTTACTATGGTATGTCTACTTGGCAACCTTTGCAGGGGGAGGGGAGTTAGCGTAAGCAAGTCTCCCACATGTTCGCCGCATCCTCTACTTCCCTCTTCCAGCAGTAGAAAACGCTGGAATCTGAAGGTCTTCAGAGAGGGGTCAGGGCTTAAATGACGCGATTCACATCATTTCGAGTAATTTTATCCACCAATGTGTTGTCTCTGCATCTCTCTCTGGGCTTTAAAGCAAGCATGACATTTCAAGACACTGTTCTGTACAGAAAAGCACAGTGTTGTAAACCTTAAGTTTTATGTTACAAAAAAAGTTCTCAACTTCTTCAGCATTTCATCAATGGTAAGGGATACACTAGGACTGTGGGGGTACAGGGATCTATATACCCCATACCTGCTACAGTATAGTGTGCCAACGGAGAGCATCATCACATGTACAGCACTAATGTGTAAATGACCTGAACATTGTGTATTCTAACATTTAGATCAATGGAAATGGCACTTACCTCCTTTAAATGTTAGACTCATCATACGTATTATCTGAAAGATTAATTTTTTGTGTTTACAATTTTTTTTACATAACATTTTTAATCTTTTCTATTAAACTATCTATTAATGGGTTTATAATTATAATTAAAAATTATATTTATCAGTCTGCTAATTATGTTTCCTTCATTATATTAGGTGTTCAGTCTAATGTATGCTGTATAATTTGTTTGAATATATAATATACCCCATATCACATAAGTCTGTAAAGAAGTCAAGAGGAAAGATTTGTTTCCCAATAACAGACACGCTCAGGCCACCAGTCACTGTCACTGGCCACAAGTCATTTGTTGGGAATCTGGATTTTTGATTCAGTCTGCTTTGGTTTTGTGTTCAGCATTTGACTCACTGGTGGCCTCCAGTGGCAGGTCTGTGCCACATCAGCTCAATATTCTGTGAGCAATTATTCACAAGGCTGTGAGGTAATTAGCTCTTTAAGCACAAGCCTGGGAGCTCCCTGGATCTTCAGGTGTAATTAATCACCTGAGCCCTTTATAGGGCAGGCTCTCCTGCAATACTCTGCCAGTGATAGCTTCCTGTTAACCAATGTTTAGTTCCTGCTTCTTGTGCAGGGAACTCTCTGTCAGTTCTCAGCTTCGCTACCTGGTTCCTTGTTCCGGTCTGCTGTTTGGATCTCAGGATATATCCTCTGCAGCTCAGCTCCCAGTTCCTTCATCTTATTCTGGGTCCCATTACATTTGCAGCTCTGCCAAGCTGTTTCTGGTCCCCGGTGGTTTTCAGTTCTTTTGGAGTCTCTTGCTAAGGTTCTCTTGCTAAGGTTACACCCAGCGCCCAGGCGGCATCCGTAACAGCATTAGTGTTTCAAGAGAGGAGGAGACCATGTGCAGCCTCCTCCATACAGCCACCTTCGCTCTGCTGGGAGTAGCGGACGATGTAAAGCCTGAGCAATAGAGCGCTAGACCCTACTACGCATGCGGGCCTTGATTATAAATATGCCTCTGCCAAATGGCCATATTCCCTATGTTCACAGATATGCTCTTTATATACAAATGCATTTGCAGCTGCTAACCTGTACGCAGATACTGGGCCTAATTCAAGCTTGTACACAATGGGGGCTATTCAGTAAGGATCTGTAAAACAAAATCTTTTGCTAATGGGCAAAACCATGTGCACTGCAAGTGGGGAAAATATAATATGTGCAGAGTTAAGGTACACACTATATTATTTACATCAACGATATACACGCTAACGATATCGTTACAAATATAATTGTGCATATCATTCAGTGTACCCACTATATCATTAACAATGTGCACTCTTGGAGATTGTTAACCATAACCCCTATCGTATGAACATGCAGTGAGATCTAGTGATATCATCAGTGACTGCATGTTCTGCAGGGGTCCTGGTGATGTTACTGAACAATATCGTTTTACCTGCGGATTATTTGTTAACTTTATCAGCTGTGCTGCATATCATGTTGAGGAAAATTACTAAGCCAAATACAGCTAAAATAGGAGTATTCGTACACGAAAATATGCCTATTTTATTTGTATTTGTATTTTCGGCATATACTATGCCGAAAATACGTGCAATCATATTCGTATTAATGGCACATTCGTATTCGTATTTAAAAATACAAATGCATACGCCAATCGGTAGAATATGACTAGGAATCCCCATTCAAAAGAATGGCGATTCCTAATTGAATAAGCGTCCGTTAATTGCCGGTAAAATATGTCTGGAAAATTCATTTTTCCAGGCATATTTGGCAGAAGCCTCCACGGATCAGAGTAATTTTGTCTCTGTGCAGCATAAAAACTGGCTACTTTATCTTCACACTGCAATTTAGATTTCAGTTTGAACACACCTCACCCAAATCTACCTCTCTCTGCACATGTTACATCTGCCCCACTTGCAGTGCTGCATGGTTTTGCCCATTAGAGAAAGATTTCTCTTGTAAGATCCCTACTTAATAATCCCCAATGCCTGATGCAATAAAGCGATTATCGGCAAAGAATGATGGCTGCATGAATGTACATACAAATACATGGCGTGTCATAGCCATTTTGGAGGTAGTATCTTCTGATGGCTGCATGATCGTAATTTCAAGCACGTGGCGCCTGATTCGCTACTGCTGTGGCCAGTCTGTGTAGCCATAAACCAACCCTTAGCTTCAATGTTCTTTGTAATTGTTGTGTATAGTTTGCCAATGTGTACACAAATGCGATTGTGCTTACAAGGAGTCCTGTGGGCAACTCCTTTCATCCAAGGCCTCACAGCTTAATTTGCTTGCATTAGGAGCTCTGTAACCTAAAGAGTTGTAAATAAATATGTGTACACACACATGAATAAGGCACACCATACAAAATATGCAAATGTCTCAGGCAACAGGATGAAGTTCAAGTTTTCTTTCGCTATAGCTGTATTGTAATATACACCTTGTGTACCTGCAGTTGACCTTTCCTTTCTCTATCGCTGTACTGTACTGTACTGTAACAACACATGCCTTCTGTAACTGCAGTTCACCTTTCCTTTCTCCATAGCTTTATTGTACTGTAATAACACTGGCCTTGTGTACCTGCTGTTAACCTTTGCATTCTCTATAGCTGAACTATACTGTAACAGCACTTGCCTTGTGTACCTGCTGTTGACCTTTCCATTCTCTATTGCTGTATTGTACTGTAACACTTCCCATGTGTACTTGCTGTTGACCTTTCCATTCTCTATAGCCGTGGTGTACTGTAGCAACACTTGCCTTCTGTACGTGCAGTTCACCTTTCCTTTCTCTATAGCTGTGCTGTACTGTAAAAACACTTGCTTTGTGTACCTGCAGTTCATCTTTCCTTTCTCTATAGTTGTACTGTACTGCAACAACACTTGCCTGGTGTTCCTGCAGCTCACCTTTCCTTTCTATATAGCTGTACTGTTCTGTAACAAATCTTACCCTTGGGTACCTGCAGCTCACCTTCCCTTTCTCTATGGACCTTATTCTGGTTGATTCGTTTGCATGCACGTTCCGAACGGTAGTCGGACGCATGCAGACATGCAAATTTACGCCCATAACACATGCAAACATGAGCATTCGCAATGGTACCCAAAGGATACGCAGTCAGCCCATTCACAACCCATTAGTTAATGACATGATTTAACTAATTTCATTGTGTTTATTGGAACTAATTTTCTAATCTTAACATACATAAGAGCCATTAAAAAGACGGATGCAAGTGTGGTTTAAACAAATGATACATATATGTGAGTTGTTAGAGTGTATAGGATTAAGATGTTTTGCACAATGATTGTCAGTCATCACAGTGATTTAGTAGTCATGTTTCCAAATGAAAGTGTCCACAAGCACACAGCAACAGTTTGTAAAGTGAATGATATTGAGGTGTTACATATAAGCAAACATATATATATATATATATATATATATATATATATATATATATATATATATATATATATATATATATATATTAGATATGAAGCATGAAAGGTAGAAATGTTTCATGTGCAATAGTGTGCTTACCATGGGTCTGCATTGAGTATAGGTGGTTAGATAATTGTTAATGAGAAACTTGTATGGTGCATATTGTGTGCAGCTGCATGTATCTCAGCTATTATGCATGCTGATTGGTGTTGCGAACATTGGTCCACTAAGCTGCAGCCCTGCGAGACATGAGAATAACTTTTTCCTTGCAAATGTTTTTCAGCCTGAGCACTGCAAGTGAACATGCAAGGTTGCGAAGCCACCGCCCAGCACTTATAGTCAACTCCCCTTGTATATACCAAGGCTTCCACCCATTTCTGCCCTCTTGCGAAGCCGCACCCAGAGAAACACCCACATCATCACTCCTTCATTTTTAGGACTCATTCGCAAGCGTATTTCTGTGTGCAAGGGTGCGACTATGCACGGACAATGAAACTTGCACATGCGCACTGCGGCAGTTGCGCATGCATAATTGGCTAAATTTCGCCTTGCGTGCAAATTCACATATGAGCATATCAACCAGAATAACCTCCTATAGCTATACTTAACTTGTGTACCTGCAGCTCACCTTTCATGGAGTTCAGAAGTTTCTCTACAGGAGTTTCTCTACAGTACAGGCAGACAACAAATATGAATTCTTATCTCATCTCTTCATCATCCCATTGAACTTAATTTATGCTCACAGACTAAAAATGTCCCGGATATAAGATCCGCTTGCAAATATCCCTAAAGGTATAAGAGGAGGAATATTAGACCTTCTGATGTGTGCTGAGAATATACTACAGAGTAGTGATGCTTTCCAGAACTGTTTACAAGAGAGAAAGGTTACATATAGAAAAATATTACACCTTACACATATGAATGATTTTTGCAGAAAATCATTATTTCAGTAGAACTTACATATATGATTGTGCTATTGTAGAATACAGATGTGTACTCATACACATTTACAATATGGCTTAAGTCGCCAAAAACATTCCATCTTGTTCCCCAAATGATCATGTGCAGAATCAGATCAAATAGAAATGACCTGGATGTCCATGCAGCCACAGGGATCGTAAAGGACAGCTCTTACTGGGAGAGCTGCTCTTTGATTTGCTCATCGCATATGCCAGTAAATCCCACCCACAGAGAGAGAGAGGATGGGAGAAAATGGAAGAGAGTAAGGAGGAAAAGTCCTGACAACAGACAAGTACTAACCTTGGTGGGGCTAAGTGGGCGGTCCTGGCTTTCCTTTTGCCCTGAGCCTTCTCTTTGGATCAGTACATCTTCTTGCTTGGTCTTCCTCTTCTCCTCCTCACAGGCAGTGACCTAACTGCTTGCAGATCTCCTCCTCAGATCTCCTCTGTCCTGAGCAGCTGCTCATACTGAGAGAGCAGCTGCAGGCATCGTCTAATCTTGTCTGGTGCTAGACAGCAGGGGATGCATGATTTTTCCTCTGTTCGTTGCTGAAAGTAAGCTAGGACTTGCTTTTCATTTGACCGGTCTTCTGCGAAATTGGGGGCGAGTGCTGATGTCATGTTTCATCATCCACCCACCCCGAGCAGGCAGGGACATGCTTGCGTTTAAAGGGGCCACCCAGAATTTCTATGGGTGCACCCACTGTTTTTGTGGGCATGTCCATGAAATGCTGAGTGTCCACCCTGGAAAGCCCCCTGGCAGTAAACACCCCGGCAAATTATATTTTAGCAAAACTTTCATAATGTCCTAAAATATCACCTATGCACACCATTTTCTGTTACGTTATAAAGTAAATGTGCAAATAATATATTTAGAAAATAAAGCATTGAAACATTTATACAGTACAGTGAGTTGTGAATAATTGGCATTTATAACCATACTCTGGTAAAAATAATAATAATAATAACATTACATCAAAAATATGAAATAGCATAACATCCTTTGTTACCAAGGGCCTGATTGTGGGTCCCTCACAAAAGCAAATTCTCTCTCTAATGGATAAAACCATGTGTACAGCAGGGGGGCAGATGTAATATGTGCAGAGAGATAGATTTGGGTGATATTTTGTTTCTGTGTAGAGTGGGTGCAATATAGATATCGGTTTGAAGTACAAACCCCACCCTTATCTAACTCTATCTGCACATATAACATCTTCCCTACCTGTAGTGCACATGGTTTTGTCCATTAGAGAGAGAATTAGCTTTTGCGAGTGAACCAGAATTAGGCCCCAAGTGGCATCCAGGAATAGTGGTTTAGAAGAATGTTTCTCAATTGTTAAGCGCTATGGAAGAAACTGATGATAATAATAATAATAATAATAATATATATATATATATATATATTTTTAAAGGATGCTTAGTGGAAAAGTTAATCGTGGGATAAAACAAATACATATTGTGCACATGTGTATGGCATGTATTCACAAAAGAGAGGGATTTGGATCATGCACATGATTTGGGCATGCACCACAGACAAAAAAGGGTACTTTTGGCATATTACCTAAAGCCACACCCCTTCGTTGTGATGCCATGCCCCCTAATTTTGGATGTACACCATTGTCATCTGTGATGGTTAGGAGGTATAAAACTGCCACAATAGAAGTACACAAACATCTTTGCTACAAGTACACCATTTTCTATTGGACCCATGCACCAGAGGAGTAATTGCTTGATTTAAATTGACCAGGAGATCTTAGAATCTTCTGGATTCAGTATCTATCTATAGAAAATTGGTCATGAATCATGCAAACATATTGAAATATAGTTGGGTCGTGTATTATCCCCATAGATACATGACATATTTTTTATACTGTACATATCTTTGATAATTTTGCGCCCGGATCTTTGTATTAAAATTGAGTGAAATTACCGGTTCTGAAAATGTGCCAGTTTTGCCCATAAAAAGTCTGGGAATTTTTTACATGCAGTTTTTGCTGAACCCCCATTTGTTACTGTATATCAATGTCTGCCAATAATCAGAATGGAGAATTGGGGCCCGAGATACAGTATATGGTCTGAGGCCCGTGCTGGATGGGTGGCAGACAAGAAAAAGAGCTTAAAGGCCACCACCATGTGAAGAACTAAGAAGATGCCGTAGAAGTCCTGGGATAGAATGTGGCCATGCAAAACTTGTAACTGCTGGTGGGAAAATGGTCACTGGAGGTGGGCAGTGCAGTAGGGTCCCATTGGGTCATTCGGCCCATGGGTAGGGGCACTTTGAGCCCCTACAATGAGAGAGCCCTGTACACAGCCATGATTAAACACAATCAAACCATTACAGTGAATAGCTAATTAGTCTTTTACAATATTACACCCATGGCTCGGCAATTACGGTAGGTACTTATTGCAATATGTCCCTGATAATAGAGTGACTTAGCTATGGTACACACAGAAAAGACTACACACAGTAAACTAAAATATACTGTATCAATGCCTTTATGCTGCACTTATATTCATTATAATTATGCGATTAAGTCTTACATTAGATAATTCCAAAAATATTTCACTGCTACAGTATTATTGTTAGTGTAAATGTTTCTTTGGGAAGTACTTTGTTCCTCTTAATGAAGTTACAATGCCAGGTAACTCAGTAAGCCTGTGAAGAGAGACAGAATGCACTCAATATGCCTGGCAGATTCTAAAACACACAAGTTTTGTGATCAGCAGGCACTGCCTAGACAAGGTTAACCCCTTGAGTGGTATGCCCGGCTCAGCTGCGGGCTGTCCCGGAAAATTTCCGGGCATACCACAAATATCAAATAGGTGCGCGCCAGTGGTGTCCAGGTGCGCACCACTGGCGCAGCACCTCTAGAGCCCCCCTCCCCAATCACTACCCTAACCCCCCATCACCTGTGCTCCGGCGATCACACGCCGGAGCTCTTCTAATAGTGCTGCCCCCGGCGCTTCTGCCTGCCGCCATGCTTTTAGTAGCAGTGACGTCGGCGGGAGAGGCTCGGGATGTTCGGGGTGGCTCGGGCACCCGAGTCCTCCCGAGCCGCCGCGAACATCCCCCAGCCTGCCGCCGACGTCACTGCTCAATGTGACAGGCAGCGGACTGGGACACAAGCGGCGGCAGGGAAGCTCCGAGCTGAGGGTAGGGTGGGCTTCCCACTGTGGTTGGTTTTGCTGGGGCAGGACAAACCTGCCCCAGCAAAACCTACCACTCAAGGGGTTAATGGTCCTAGTGTCTTGGTTTGGCATATTCACAGTTTTGATGGTTGCATAGTTAGAGGTTTGCATGCTTTAGAGCAGTGGTTCTCAACAGTGCCAGATTAAGGTCTAAATGGGCCTGGAGCTGAAAATTATCAAGGGCCTATTATTCGCAATGATAGGGGTTGTGACCAGCACCTAAGAATGTGGGAGGTATGACCAGTGTTCTGTATGGGTGGTCTGCTCATGGGTGTGTATTTATTTGTGTAAATACTTTCAACGGTACTTATTTCCTAGCACGGCGCCCACGATCTAGATTGTATGTGTCGGGACGATATCGCAAGCATTGCATGCATCTTATGTGTTTGTGCATGGACGAGATATACAATCTATACAATTGAAAAGATTTTTAATTGTATGTACAATATCGCATCTTATGAATCTCATCTTATCTTATGGATCTTATGCATCCATAAGATGCATAAGATCTATGAGATCCATAAGATAAAAGATCCATCAACACCAACCCGAAGCGTGGCGAGCGCACTCAATATGCCTGGCAGATTCTAAAACTCACAAGTTTTGTGATCAGCAGGCACTGCCTAGACAAGGTTAACCCCTTGAGTGGTATGCCCGGCTCAGCTGCGGGCTGTCCCGGAAAATTTCCGGGCATACCACAAATATCAAATAGGTGCGCACCAGTGGTGTCCAGGTGCGCACCACTGGCGCAGCACCTCTAGAGCCCCCCTCCCCAATCACTACCCTAACCCCCCATCACCTGTGCTCCGGCGATCACACGCCGGAGCTCTTCTAATAGTGCTGCCCCCGGCGCTTCTGCCTGCCGCCATGCTTTTAGTAGCAGTGACGTCGGCGGGAGAGGCTCGGGATGTTCGGGGTGGCTCGGGCACCCGAGTCCTCCCGAGCCGCCGCGAACATCCCCCAGCCTGCCGCCGACGTCACTGCTCAATGTGACAGGCAGCGGGCTGGGACACAAGCGGCGGCAGGGAAGCTCCGAGCTGAGGGTAGGGTGGGCTTCCCACTGTGGTTGGTTTTGCTGGGGCAGGACAAACCTGCCCCAGCAAAACCTACCACTCAAGGGGTTAATGGTCCTAGTGTCTTGGTTTGGCATATTCACAGTTTTGATGGTTGCATAGTTAGGGGTTTGCATGCTTTAGAGCAGTGGTTCTCAACAGTGCCAGATTAAGGTCTAAATGGGCCTGGAGCTGAAAATTATCAAGGGCCTATTATTCGCAATGATAGGGGTTGTGACCAGCACCTAAGAATGTGGGAGGTATGACCAGTGTTCTGTATGGGTGGTCTGCTCATGGGTGTGTATTTATTTGTGTAAATACTTTCAACGGTACTTATTTCCTAGCACGGCGCCCACGATCTAGATTGTATGTGTCGGGACGATATCGCAAGCATTGCATGCATCTTATGTGTTTGTGCATGGACGAGATATACAATCTATACAATTGAAAAGATTTTTAATTGTATGTACAATATCGCATCTTATGAATCTCATCTTATCTTATGGATCTTATGCATCCATAAGATGCATAAGATCTATGAGATCCATAAGATAAAAGATCCATCAACACCAACCCGAAGCGTGGCGAGCGCAGCGAGCCCGCGAGGGGCGTCGGTACGCGTCCTCTGACCTTTTCATACCCCCACTATCCAAGTCGGCGTGGAGTTGATTCTATATAGTGTGGTGAGTGCTTCGGGCTCGGTGGCTCGCTGCACTCGCCACACTATATAAAATCAACTCCACGCCGAAGTGGATAGTTGGGGTATGAAAAGGTTGGAGGACGCGTGCCGCTGCCCCTCGCGGGCTCGCTGCGCTCGCCACGCTTCGGGTTGGAGTTGATGGATCTTTTATCTTATGGATGCATAAGATCCATAAGATGAGATCCATAAGATGTGATATTGTACATACAATTAAAAATCTTTTCAATTGTATAAATTGTATGCCTTAATTAAGGCATACAATCTTATGCGATGGGCGCCGTGCTAGGAAATAAGTACTCTTTCAACTAATTATATATCAGGGGGCTGGCATAGGAAAAATGCAGGGAGATATATTGACGGGTGCCCTCCAAAGGTGATGTCCTAAGATACTTGCGGAGTGATGCGGCACTCCAGTCATAAAAAAAATACTGAAAGCCGAAGCTTGGTAGACAACATTTCAGCAACTTTTATGTGGTCACCTAAGTTTACCACACCATATACCCCTTATACAATTCATGCAATACAA
The DNA here is from genome assembly GCF_055691185.1 of Crinia signifera. Lineage (NCBI taxonomy): Eukaryota > Metazoa > Chordata > Amphibia > Anura > Myobatrachidae > Crinia > Crinia signifera. Next base: position 63,165,553 of record NC_139227.1, on the reverse strand, counting down.
TAACCCCCTTATACTGTACTTGTCTCTTACACATTATGTCACATGGAATGAGCCAAAATTCACACTACTGTATGTGACACGGATTGAGTAAAACCTCATGTTATGGCACACAGATTAAGGCAAAATTCACATGGATTGAGCCACAATACACACTATACCAAATGGGAATAATGCACAATATGCTTCACAAACAGGGGCATTGCGTGCCAAAGGCGTGTATTAAAAATTTACACCATAATGCCTATTACATGTTAAGCCACACACCATAATGTCCATTATATATTCTGCCAAACACCATAATGTCAAATAAAAATGATGCTACATAAGTGCTGCTTACCTACATGCTCATTGCCAGGAGTTCCATGCTCATTGCCAGGGGTTCCATGCTCGTTTCCATGTGGGATTACATGCTCATTGCCAAGGGGGAATACATGCTCGAGGTAACTGGGGGACAGCTGCCGCCGGGCAGAAATGATAGGTATTAACAGCCAAGCAGAGAGCAAGGGGCTGCGTGGCTGTATTCCGAGCAATGCAGGTCCTGGCTATTTGAAATAATACCCCTTTCACACCAGAAAATGCAGGGACTTACTCAGGAATATGGTCCCATGATCATGCAGGGACATTCCCGGGCTGGCCCCTTTTACACCAGCCTAGTCCCTGCATTTTCTGGTGTGAGAAGGAGAGAAAACCACACCCCCCGCTCATTAAAAAAAACAGCTATATCTTCAGAACCAACTGACTCATTTACATGTGGGCTTCGATGATTTTGGTCCTGTGAAACTGGGCCATTTGGTTCCAGAGAAATCTGTCCTCAAACAACATGAACAGCCATGAAATTTAATTTCCTGCAATATCTCTAGAAACAATGAACCCATATGGACCTGGTATCAGATTGAAGGCCCAGCGGGTCCCATGTTAATCCTATTGGGAAAACGTTCCAGCTTTGCCTGGCGGTATCTCCGGTTCCCAGGGGGCTAGCGACTCGCGACCAGGCTCGTTCGAAAGCCCTTGCCCTCAGCTATAATGGGCCTATTTGGATGGAGAGTAGGCCTGGAGCTGTAGCTCCATCAGGCCCATTGTTAATCCACCTCTGGTTCTCAACAGGGGCAGTAGTGCCCCCTGGTGGGCGTTCTTGATTTTCAGGGGGGCAGTGAAACAAGAAGAAGCTGGCTGTGTGGCTGCTGGCTGCCTGTAGGGGGAGCAGCAGCAGCATCACACAGCTCCTCTCAGGCAGATCAGAAGTCAAAGTTAAAATGGAGCTTTGAAACAGTTACGGAGCTGGGAGAGGCAGTGGTTGTCACCAGGGCAGCCAAGAGGCGGGGGGGGAGCGAGTACTAATTACCCCAGCAGGGGCCCTGGTCCGACCCCTCCCTTCCCCCTCCATCCCTCCTGGGTAGCAACAGCAGCACACACTTTTACACCACGCGCAGGCTCATCATGAGCATCTTACTAACAGTGTGAGTGTTACACGCAGGAATGTGGTTCAGCGGGTCCGAGACGGCAGCAACTCCCAGCCGCTCACTCCCTCTGCTCTGGCGTCTCCTGGACTGGTCTCTCAGCAATAGCCTGCAGCATTGCTTATTACATTCAGGTGTATGTGTTTGACTAGTAATCAGCATTAATTAGCAGACCCAGGCGTCCACTCTCATGCGGTATCTCTAGGGGTGGTCTGGAGCACTCTTTGGTGTCCGCCTGTTTTGGGGCCAAAAACAACGGTGCATTCACCGATCGAGGCGGTTGTGGCACTGTGCATTTTGTGTGCACACCCCTGTGTATGCCATGTTTACGCCCAGTTTTCCTCATTATTCCGACCGCACCCATAAAAACGCCCACATGCCGCCCACAATGACCGTGCTCTTGCAGACAGGTTTTTTTCGCACGGAGAGACCCGTCCGTGAGCGGTGTGAGGTCGCCGCACATGCGCATTGCGAAAGATACGCATGCGCAGATGAAAAAAAGCCCGATCCGACCGTATACGATCCCACCGTACCAAACAGAATAACCCCCAAAGTGACCAGGTAGCATTCTCTTCCTGACTCTCAGCCTGCAGCCAGATAGTGAATGGCTGTCAGCATGCTGATTGGTAGATGGCGGAAGCTGTCCACCATTCAGAGTGCTGACAGCCATTTACTGTATGGAAGCAAGTGGGGAGATGGCACAGGAGGGGCATGTTATGATTTTTGTTTACTTTTTTTCCCCCGTGAATGGATGTGGAGGGGCCCCAAATGCATTACAATGCCAGGGGCCTACAATCCTGACAACCCTGCTCAGATGGACTGTTAAGAAGCAGATTTGCCAGATGAGTAAAACTGCACTAACTATCCACTCTGCAGTATACACCTCACCACATTGTGTATTCCTTATAAGGTTTTGGGCCTGATACAGTTGCAGATAAAAAAAAAAAAAATGCCACTGCTGTCTCCTCTCATGCTGAGTGCTGCCCAGCACAGGGCAAGGTGGCCCAATAAGCCATGATCCCTCCTACTATGCAATTGCAAAATAATTGCGATTACATCACAAAAATGAGAACATTCTGGGACAACATAGTTACAAAAAACAGGCCGCGCAGTTTAGTTCACTTTTATTGAAAGAAAATACAAAGAACAATATTATTCATTATCATAGAAGATGCTCTGATTTCATTGATACTGTATTGATTGTACTGAGAGGAAAATATTTAGCATATTGTCAAAACTGATTTATACAGTATATTTATGTTTTGTCAATCATGGAGATATTCCTACTAAACATGATCACGACCTCTACATTATTTGGAGGCGTCACTGACCTTTGGAGCAGGTGCTGCCATAAATGCACTATGAAATGGGATCAGGACCGCACATCCCAGACTCCTGATTTTGTCACTATAAGGGTCTTGGAGTACAGACTCCTACACAGTGACAGGAGCTGGGTACTGCGTGTACCCAGTTCCAGCTCCTCCGTGACCAGAGGCATGCAGCACCTGCCTCTTTGTACTGAGGATTTGGCACTTTGGTGTCACCTGTCAACCAGAAACCCGCACCCCTATGGTGATGCCACTGCCATTATTATTCCTTGTCTATAACCATACCTCTCAAACAGGACTGCCATCAGAAATTGTAGGGCATGGGACTGACAAAATAGTCTGGAGCACTGGTCGCACTACCCTATTTCTACATTTCTTCAAGGAAAATGTAAACTTTGTTTATGCCAAATTATATTTTATAAACTCCAGTTCTGGGCCCGGGACTGAAGTCCCCGCAGTTCACCTTGATCTTGGCTCTGCTCCCAACAGTCCCGATTACAGCAGCACAGTTCTGCTATTTGGAGACTGTCCCACCCACGGGTGGCAGTGTGGGGAGCCGGAGTTCACTGTTGCTCTGCTCTTTTTGAGCTTTTTCAGTGTGACATGGCATCAGTGCAGGGATGGACACGGGAGGCTCCCCAGCTGCTTGAGGAGCTCTGAAAATGATAAAGTGGGGGGACAAATGCTAGACCACGTACCTCTGTCCGAGATCACGCCCATCTGGTGTGTAGCTAGCTCTGTCCATTTCTCAGGGTGGCTGCGCCTTTGGCTCGGCAGCTCCCAATTTCAGGACACAAAATTTGGGAGGTACGACATAACAATTTAACCCTTATAAAACAAATCTTCCCTTTGGTAATTTGTCTGAGTTCTTCTTTGACGTGGTACGCATCAGCCGGCAGGGTGACTAGGGACAGATACAGCAAACTGACTGGGTAGTCGCGTACTGCATCTTTATAGCAGCCGGCAGGGTGACTATGGACAGATACGCCAAAGTGACTGGGTAGTCGCTTTCCATATCTTTATAGCAGCCGGCAGGGTGACTATGGACAGATACAGCAAACTGACTGGGTAGTCACGTACTGCATCTTTATAGCAGCCGGCAGGGTGACTATGGACAGATACGCCAAAGTGACTAGGTAGTCGCTTACCACATCTTTATAGCAGCCGGCAGGGAGACTATGGACAGATACGGCAAAGTGACTAGGTAGTCGCTTTCCGCATCTTTATAGCAGTTTGCCGTATATATCCATAAACATGGGGAGAGGTGAATGCTTCTTGTGCTGTAGGAGAGATCATGCAGCTATGGAACGCCAAGCTTTGGCAGTATAGTCGCAAGAAAGACCAGCATATCGATCGAACATGCGTACACACTGCACTTTTGTTCCGATATAGGCCCGTCCTGTCGGATGAAAAGTAAACAGCAAAGAACCTTCGACCGACCGAGTATGGACCGACAACACCGTTTTGGGCCATTTATCAATCGTACAGAGTGAGGTGGGACAGCGTACACACCTATACAATTGAACGGCCGTCCGATTGTATAGATGTTTACCCAGCTTAAACCTTGAAGAATGATAAAGTGGAAAGAGATAAGTACCAGCCAATCAGCTCCTAAAAAAAAATTATAGTGATGAGCTGGTTGGTATTGTGGGGTAGATGTATAAAGCAGTGATAAGAGAGAAGTGAGCCAGAAGAGAAGTGACTCATGGCAACCAATCAGCTGCTCTGTATAATTTTATATTATGCAAATTATAGGTGTTACTTCAGTGCTGATTAGTTGCCTTGAGCCACTTCTCCGCCTTATCACTGCTTCCCTACACCTACCCCCCTTATCTCTGTCCAATTTAACACTCTCCAAGGCTTAATACTGTACATCTGCCCCACATTAATAGCCTTGTTTGGTGGTGATGTATATGGGATCTCTCAGGATATAAATCAGTCAGTGTATACTGTATACAGTATATCTATTTCTGCTACTAATACATTTCATTTTTCTTCTATACTATTTATTCTGCAGTATATAATAATGTAAATCATGTAAAACAAAGATATATCATTTATAAATGGTGATTACATAATATATAATAAATAGCATACTATCTGAGCTTTGCTTTCTGAGACTTGTGGTTACATGGCTTTATATATGTAAAAATAAGCATATGCAAGCATATAGGCAAATGATTTATTTACCATCAACACTTTAATGGGGCTTACACATGGGGCGATATCAGGGCAATGTAACTAGATCACTTAGAAAATGCCCCTACATCACTCTGTGTGTAGGGGCCATAGTGATAGCCACATGTCTCTATTGCCCAGCGATTAATATCCAGCATACTGGATAAATCTAGTTAGATTGTCGGTCAGGGCCAGTGTTCTCTCTGGAGAACACTAACCCTGACAGATGGCTCAGCACACAGCGCTGACACATCGCTGAGTGATCTTGCTGAGCAATACGAGCGTTCTAGCATTGCACAGATCGCTCAGAAAAATCTCCCCATGTGTAGGCCCCATAAGTCGAAGATCTTAAAGAGATCTGTAGATAAAAGACCTATTAAAAAGGACATTTTGGGGGAAATGTAATAGGGTGAGGGAATCAGAAAGTGAGATATTTGGAAAGAATTCTCCAGGTTTTTTTTAAGGCGTCAATTATTTACACTGCAAAACCAGTTTGATTTTGCAGTGTAAATAATTGGCGCTTTAAAAAAAATAGAGATTTCTTACCAAATCTCTCACTTTCTGATTCTCTAACCCTATGACATTTCACCCAGTATGTTCTTTTCACTGGTCATCTGACATAATTCATATTTATCAAAGGCTATCTCATTGGGCGGTATTCAATGAGGCTGATTCGCAAGGTTTTTATGGCGATTTTGTGCTGTAAGGCGAATTTCTGACTAAAACGGTGAATCACCCTATTCAATGACCAGATGGCGAATACATTTCAAGGTTTTTTTCGCCATAATTCACCGAGTAGCAATCGCTATCTTTTTATGGTGAAGTGGAAGGTGAACTTTTAAAATAAAGTGTTTTGTTTTTTTACAATTGGTGTCAAAAAATCTGGAATTTTATTCTGAGGAGGGGCATGCTATTTTTATTAATGTGCTGTAAGCACATGAATATATATTTAATTTAAAAAAAAAAATATATATATATATTTTTTTTTACACAGACCAGCCAGCAGGGGGCCGGAGCCGAGCCGCTCATTACATATTCATATATTCACTTCACCCGATCATTACATATGCATGATCGGGTGTAGTGAATATATCCGGTCCCCTGCTGGCACCCCGGGGGGCAGCCTGTGCTGCCTGGCACCCGGGGAGCCCACCTCCCCCCCACAAACGTTCTGGGGCAGGCAGGGAGACTTCCATCTCCCTGCCTGCCACCGTCCCTCAGGCTCCCTGCGGCGTCCGCCGCAGGAGCTCAAATTCGCCGGTCAGGGGCAGCCAGCCCCTGACTCGTTGAATACCGGAGCCGGCGAGGCTCCGGAACGCAGCGAGCAGTGGTGAATGTGCAGCGAATTCTAAACAGGATTCGCTGCACGTCGCCAGTATTCACATTGAATACTGCCCTTTGTCTAATGAATTCCTAAATACTAACACCAGATGGGACATTGGGTCCGATTCAGACACATTCGCTCAGCTGCAAATTTTAGCTCCAGCAATTATCGAACGAATGCGCTAGCTGTCTGTGTGAACAAAGCCAGCGATCGAAGGATAGTTATTACTGACGGCTGTTCGTAAGGTGATTAACAGGCAGGGGGTGTTTTAGGTGGCACCACTGCATTTTCTGGGCATGCTGCCTAAAAGTGCAGGAGGCCCGGCGGTGGGGAGGGTGGACTGCTGATTCCAGCTGCAGCCTCCATCACCCCACGGTGATCGCAGCGCCGAGTAAGTGTAGACTTACTCAGTGGCTGCGAACAGGGGGTAGCGATCAGGTCTGAATCGGGCCCATTATTTCACAGGTAGGGCACCGAAAATATCTGGACCATTAACCCATTCAGTGGTACTCCCGAGAATTTTCCGGGTTGTGCTCCAGTACTCGGAAAAATCTCGGGATTGGCACTGTCTGCGCTGCTTAGTGCCAGGCAGCACAGCTGAGCCGAGTGCTGAGATAAGCGCAGTAATCCGTTTCAGCCGCTCACCGCCTCCTTTCCCCCGGCTGTGTGTGGCGTGACCTTGCTAACGTCACGCTGCATACAGCCGGGTTATCGGGGGCAGGGCAGGGCAGTGGCTAATATAACGCACAGCAGCACTGCCCGGCCCTGGTAGACACAGCGGTGGAGTTTAAAAAAAAAAAACACTGAAAGGGTTAAATGATTATATACATTAAGTGCTGCCAATTATAAAATAACAGTGCCCCCTGTGGCTAAATTGTGTGGCCAAATTATCATGGAAAATGGGACAATGGCACAATATCTTTATGGCCTAACCAATCATTCACAAGCATCTCTCAGTCAAGGGACTAATGTTTCTTTATTCACAAAGAGCTCTATAAAATATATATATATATATATTTAAAACAATTGGTGTTACTTTATAATGTCCCTTTAATATGATGATAGAAATGCTTGCAACCTTGACAGAGGACACCAGCATCATGAAAGAAGCATCTAAATCCTATGAGCCAGGTGGTGGTGTCAGTGCGTCTCATTCTCTCATCAGCACCTCCATAATGACAGGGTTCCTCTGCTTGATCCACAAGTCAGGAAGTGTTTTATTTCAGAGCTTCTACATCCTCCGGTGAGGTGTTCCCAGCAGGAGCCTCTTCTGTTGTTTCTGATGCCTGAAACATAGCAGAATTGATATTACAATACAACTTGCTTATTCATGTAAATGATATGGAAACTATGTACCAAGTGACAATAGTACAGTGCCTATAATACCCAACTGCCCCGACCCATGGGAATAGCATAGGTTCTGTAATCACCACCCACTTAGCATTAAATATTAAATCCGTAAGCAGATACCTTAATAAATATGCCTTCTTATAGTTTTGCTTGACTCAGCATCCTGATATCAGAGGACATTGTAGAATGCTGTATCAGAATTCCAGATGAGAGAGTGCCCAGTAATATACCTCTGCACAGAGTGTAGGTGCGAATTATATCAGGAAGTCGATATCAGAGATCCAATGACAGAAGTGCCCCCTTTACTATTCTTTCAACCCAACTGTTAATCCAAGTCTCGCTCATCCACAGTCTCATGCTTTGCATGACTGTGGGACAGCAGAAGACAAGGCAATAACAAACGGGTTCTAAGAACTATATTTATATTACACATGTGATACAGTAAAACTGATATATAGCACACCTACTGTATATGTGCACCGCTCTGACAACAGCAACCATAAACATAATTGTTTACTATGGTACTTGTGTATTATCTGGGCGCCCGTTTTTTTAATCTTAAGTGATTGCACAACCAAAAATCGGTCACATCGCATGCGATGCGACCCGATTTTTAATTGTACAGGCACCCAGATGCCTGATTCCTGTATTAAATCCCCCCCGACCCGATTTTTGATGCCTCCCCATTGTTAACGCCACCTCACGATCAACGCCAACCCGAAGCGTGGCGAGCCCGCGAGGGACGGCGGTACGATTCCTCCGACCTTTTCATACCCCCACTATCCACGTCGGCGTGGTGTTGATTTTGTATAGTGTGGCGAGCCACCGAGCCCGAAGCATGGCGAGTGCAGCCGCATTACTTCACATGTATTCCACGTCCCCACGGGGCTCGCTGCGCTCGCCACGCTTCGGGCTCGTATTCCACGTCCGCTCGCCACGCTTCGGGCTCGGTGGCTCGCTGCGCTCACCACACTATATAAAATCAACTGCATGCCACCGTGGATAGTTGGGGTATGAAAAGGTCGGAGGACGCGTACTGCAGCCCATCGTGGGCTCGCTGCGCTCGCCACGCTTCGGGTTGGCGTTGATCGTGGGGTGGCATTAACAATGAGGGGGGGGGGGGGTATTTGACCTAATAATTAACCATCAGGGTGGGTATACAATTAAAAATGGGGTCTGGGGGGGCATTTAACATTCCAATGTAAAAATCAGATCGGTCGCGTCGCATTGTAATGGCATGCGATGCGACCGATCTTTACATTGTACAGGGAACATCCAAAAACCCCGAAAATCGGGTCCCATCGCGTCTCATCGAATGCCTTAGTTAGTGAAAAAATCGGGTGCCCAGATATTACACAAGTACCATATATATATATATATATGTCCAGGATAAGTAGACGGCACTCTGGAGATTTTTCAATAGAAACTGCACGGCGGCAGATCAAACAGTCAGAAAGACAAAAAGTCGGTCAGTGTGTCAACAATTCGGGAAATGAAACCCTTTATCATGTCTTGATAAAGGGTTTCATTTCCCGAAACGTTGACACACTGACCGACTTTTTGTCTTTCTGACTGTTTGATCTGCCGCCGTGCAGTTTCTATTGAAAAATCTCCAGAGTGCCGTCTACTTATCCTGGACATATCTCTCCCCTACCGTGGGGATAGAAAGGCACCGGAGTCGTTGTGTTTCGTTAGAGAGTGCCTGGATTCCTTCATGTGTTATATATATATATAATTAGAGATGAGCGGGTCCGGTTCTCTGAGCTCCGAACCCACCCGAACATTGCGATCGGAGGCGGGATCCGAGCAGACTCGGGAGTTCCCTCCGGACCGAAAACGAGGCAAAACGTCATCATCGCGCTGTCGGATTCTCGTGGGATCTGGATTCTATATAAGCCCCACCATCTTTACTCCAGCATAGGAGAGGGAAGAGGGTGGTTGTGCTCTGTGCTGTGCTATAATAATAAAATATTATTTTGTTTGCTGCTGCTCACTCGATTAGGGTCTGCAGGGGCTGCTGTACACAAGTCTAGTGTACAGGGGCTGCAGTGGCCAGTGTACAAGGGGCTGTACAGGGCTTGTGTCCAGTGTGACAGGGCTTGTGTCCAGTGTGACAGGGCTTGTGTCCAGTGTGACAGGGCTTGTGTCCAGTGTGACAGGGCTTGTGTCCAGTGTGACAGGGCTTGTGTCCAGTGTGACAGGGGCTTGTGTCCAGTGTGACAGGGGCTGTGTCCAGTGTACAGGGGCTGTGTCCAGTGTACAGGGGCTGTGTCCAGTGTACAGGGGCTGTGTCCAGTGTACAGGGGCTGTGTCCAGTGTACAGGGGCTGTGTCCAGTGTACAGGGGCTGTGTCCAGTGTCCAGGGGCAGTGTCCAGTGTCTGTGTCCAGAGGCTGTGTCCATTGTCCAGGGGCTGTGTCCATTGTCCAGGGGCTGTGTCCATTGTCCAGGGGCTGTGTCCAGGGGCTGTGTCCAGGGTGACGGGCTGTGTCCAGTGTGACGGCTGTGTCCAGTGTACAGGAGCTGTGTCCAGAGGCGTTGGCCAGAGGCTGTGTCCATTGTCCAGGGGCTGTGTCCAGGGTGACGGGCTGTGTCCAGTGTCCAGGGGCAGTGTACAGTGTGACGTCTGTGTCCAGTGTACAGGAGCTGTGTCCAGGGGCGGTGTCCAAAGGTTGTGTCCATTGTCCAGGGGCTGTGTCCAGGGTGACGGGCTGTGTCCAGTGTACAGGGGCAGTGTCCAGGGTGACGGGCTGTGTCCAGGGGCAGTGTCCATTGTGACAGCTGTGTCCAGTGTACAGGGGCAGTGTCCAGGGTGATGGGCTGTGTCCAGGGGCAGTGTCCAGTGTACAGCGGCTGTGTCCAGTGTACAGCGGCTGTGTCCAGTGTACAGCAGCTGTGTCCAGGGGCGGTGTCCAGAGGCTGTGTCCATTGTCCAGGGGCTGTGTCCAGGGTGACGGGCTGTGTCCAGTGTACAGGGGCAGTGTCCAGTGTGACGGCTGTGTCCAGTGTACAGGAGCTGTGTCCAGGGGCGGTGTCCATTGTCTGGAGGCTGAGTCCAGTGTGACAGGCTGTGTCCAGTGTAAAGTAAGAAAAATAAATAAAAATAATAAATAAAATAAAAACACATATTTGGAGGATGATGGAGGAGGAAATAGTGTGAGATCAGCAACCTGATAGAAGTGCTGAAGCTGCTACCACCAGTCATGACAAGGCCGATGGTCAAAGGCCTAGAGGCCATGTGAAATCAAAGCAGAAATGTCATTTTACAAAGGTCCATAAAAAATCCAAACAGGTAAAATTACCTACAGAGAAGCATAAAATTGGCAATATGCCATTCACCACACGCAGTGGGAAGGAAAGGCTAAGGCCTTGGCCTTTGTTTCTGACTGATGGTACAGCATCTCAGAATGATGGTAGCCCTTCTGGTAGTACAATCAAACAAAGGAAACTTATTAAGAAGACAAAGGCGAGTTCACAAATGTCACAAATCCCAGAGGAGAGTCGAAGTGTGTCGATGCCATATGTGAGCCGGACCTTTCAAATACTGTATATGAAGAGGAGGTTCATTCCACCATTTGCGTGCCCTCTGCAAGTGTGTGGAAGAGCATCCCCAGTCAAGATGCTGACCTGGTTATTGAGGATGCTTGTGAGGAACTGGATGAGGATGTGGGTTCTGTTGGTGTAGCTGGCACACAGAAGCATGTGGATGATGACGATGTTGAGGATGATGTTGTTTGTTTCAAGGCACCGACTGAGACAGTTGTCCGGGGTACGAAAAAGCCCATTCTCATGCCAGAGCAAAAGACAAAAAAAATCTATGTATGTAAAATCTATGTATGGAATTATTTCTACCCAAATCCGGACAACAACTGTCAAGCCGTGTGTAGCGTTTGCAAAGCAATTGTAAGTAGAGGTAAGGACGTGCAGCACCTTGGGACCTCTTCACTGTTACGTCACTTGCAGCGCATCCATCAGAAGTTTTTGTCACAAGAAACTGTGAACAAACATGTAGCAGCCTGCCCAGTGTCACCGTCCTGCTCCCCTGTCTCTTTTATCTCCAAGGGCCTGCAATCTCCTCAAACACCTGCATAATCCACATACTCATCGATTATCGGATTGGGAAGTAGTCCTGCACCCAATGTCATGATCCTGACTGAATCCTCTCCTATCCTGGATTCCTCAGAAGCATCCTTAACAGCTACACCTGTTGCTTCTGCTGCTGCTGCTGGTGCTGCTTCCAGGAAGGGGACCAGGAATGGTAGTCCTGATCAGTTAACCAAGCAACTGACTGTAAAACAATCCTTTGCAAGGGGGATGAAGTATGCCAGCCGTCACTCCGTTGCACAGTGTATTACTGACCCCTTAACAACTATGTTGGTATTAGACGTGCGTCCAGTATCCGCAATTAATACTGTGGGTTTTACCCAGTTGCTTGAGGTCCTGTGTCCCCAGTACCAAATTCCATCTAGGTTCCTCTTCTCCAGGAAGGCAATACCCAGACTGTACACTGACATTAAAAAGCTGTCCGGACTGTCCACTTAACCACGGATATGTGGACAAGTGGAACAGGGAAAACTAAAGACTACATGACTGACTGCCCGCTTGTCATTCAGAGGCAGGCTACTCTGTGTATCACCGGTTTCAGTAACAGGCACACAGCTGAAAACCTCCTAGAAAAACTACGGGAAGTCATTGCGCAATGACTTACCACAAATCCCGAGGAGAGTCTAAGTGGGGTATCAGACAATGCCACCAATATTGTGAGTGCATTACATCTGGGCAACTTCCAACATGTCCCATGTTTTGCTCACACAATAAATTTGGTGGTGCAACATTTCTTGAAAAATAACAGGGGTGTTCAAGAGATGTTGGCAGTTGTCCGGAAAATTTGTGGAGATTTTCGGCATTCTGCAGGTGCGTGCAGGAGATTGCAACACTTGCAAGAAATGCTAAATTTGCCCTGCCATCAGCTGAAGCAAGAGGTGGTCACGAGGTGGAATTCCACCCTCTATATGCTTCCGCGGATGAAGGAGCAGCAAAAGGCCATCCAAAGCTACACCTTGACCTATGACATAGGGAGAGGAATGGGAAGGCACCTGAGTCAAGCTCAGTGGAGAATAATTTCCGTGTTGTGCAAGATCCTGAATCCCTTCGAGGTTGCTACACGCAAAGTTAGTTCTGACACTGCCAGGTTGAGTCAGGTCATTCCCTTAATAGGCCTTTTGCAAAAGCAGTTGGAGATATTGAAGGAGGAGTTGAAGCAGAGTGAATCTGCTAAATATGTAGGACTAGTAGATCACGCCCTTAATTCACTTTGCAAGGATCCAAGGGTCATCGATCTCTTAAAATCAGATCATTATATTTTGGCAACAATACTGGAACCTAGGTTTAAGTCTTACATTGTGTTTGTTACCAATGGGCACAAATCTGCAGAGGTGCAAAGACCTCTTGATCCAAAAATTGTCAGCTGAAGCGGAATGTGGCAGGCACAGAACTCCTCCTTCAGTTTCTCCCACTGGGGTTGTGAGGAAAAAAACAAAATTTTCCTAAGAGACCCACTGCTATTCAGTCCGGAAATATATTTGACATCTAGTCCGGACTGAAGGAACTTCCTACCATAATGGACATGTCTACTGCTACTGCCTATGATGCTATCACAATTGAAAGAATGGTGGATGATTACTTTAGCGATAGCATCGATATAGGTATGTCAGACTGTCCATTCTATTATTGGCAAGAAAAAAAGGCAATGTGGCGGCCTTTGCACAAACTGGCTTTGCTTTATTTAAGTTGCCCACCCAGTGTATATTCTGAGAGAGTCTTCAGCGCAGCTGGGAACCTTGTTAGCGATCGGCGTAGGAGGTTACTTCCACAAAATGTGGAGAAGATGATGTTCATAAAAATGAATTTCAAATTCCAACAACTGGACCTCCTTCACCAGCACTTACGTCCTAATACACACAGTCCTCCTGTATTGGTTGATTCCAGCGATGACAAATTGTGTGTAAAGAGGATGAGGAATCGGATGCGGAGGGTGACATCTTGCAAAACCAGTTCGTGCACTGCCCATTGCCAGCTTGTTTTGTGGGGGCCCAAACAAACCAATCATTTCAGCCACATGTGACAGTCCCTGCTGCTGAAGTCCCTGTCGCTGAAATGATTGGTTTGTTAAACTGTGCATGTCCTGTATACAACATAAGGCTGGGTGGGAGGGCCCAAGGACAATTTCATCTTGCACCTCTTTGTATTTTTTGCTCTTTGGAGCATTTCTCTTTTTTTGGGGTAGTTTATTAAACTGCCACCCTGTCTGCCCCTGCAGTGCCGCTCTGATTCCAAGATATGACGCTTGATAGAGTCTATCAAGTATAATTTGTCATATACAAAGTTAAGTTCTTAGTGAGAGAGGTATAGTTAGCATCAGGTGGCATGGTTGGACCTGAGTTGCTTTGCACTGTAAACAGGTAACCTGGGACGAGTGACCCGGGTCCTGTTCAGCTCCAAGTGCTGCCTCCCCCACCTCCCGATGACGTTCCGCCTCTCTGCTACGTCCCCCAATGGTGTCGGCATAAGCAGAGTCACTGTGGGGGATCTTGCATTGCAAATGCTGGGTTGCGCCCTCGGTGGACCAGTGTCCAAATCCAGGATGAGAGCGGATGTGAAATTGGTATAAGAAAAATCTGTGCAATGACTAACCATAGAAGAGAAGGTATTCCCTTGAAACAACAACATTTTGGACTTCTAAAATGAAAACATTTTTATTTAGAAGAGCCTCTAAAAGGTGATTAACCTGTGAATACAAAACTTTTTTTATTATTATTTCACTAGGTATCATGAGAATATATCGCATTTAGAAATAAAATATATTTTTGGTTGAAAATGTTTTAACCATCCTATTTCTGTTCTCACTAGAAATTTTATGTGAGATTAATAAAAAAGTTATGTTAAATAAAAGTCCTTCTTTCTGCAAATAAAAAAAATAGTCTTTTCTCTTCACATTAATGTTCTAACTGTAGGGAGCACCATCCACCTATTGTTTTTGTATCAAAATAGAGAAATAAATCCCATTGGGTTTGGTTAAAAGAGCATTAATAACCTTCCACTATTTCCTAGCCTTTTGATAAAGGATAGATTCTGGGGGGAGCAAATCCTGTGCAGAATTCACTTGATTTTTGTGATGTACCAACAGGCAGAGTCTAATAGGGTGAATGTCAGTAAAAGTGCACAGGGCAGGCTATGATGCCAGTGAAGGCCAGGTGAAAGGTGGAGGGGCCGCAAATATATAACTTTATTAGGGATCCTTGAAATAATAATCCAGGATGTGACCATCACCATTACTATCTGTTACATGTCATTACATGTTATTTGTTGGTATCATCTAGCATAATGCTCCCTAATTCTGAAGTTAGATAGTTGGATCCTGGCGTGCTCTAAAACAGGGTTGCTGACCCTCCCGGAATTACTGGGAGTCTCCCGAAAATTGGGTCCCCCTCCCGGCCCCCCCGGAAGGGTGGGAAACCCTCCTAGAATCAGGGGGACCCCCACTGAGCCCCCCGATCACAGCATTTAAATGCCGCAATCCGCGGGTCTCAGAGGAGGGGGCGGAGCTAAAATGACACTCGTGTCTTTTAGCCCCGCCCCTCCCTGGAGATCAGTGATTGCGTCTATTTCCTGTAATGGGGCGGGGCTAAATGACGGCACAGTTAAGCCACGCCCCCTCCTGAACGGGTAATGAAAGTCTCCTCTCCGGGCTTCTCCCGAAGAGGAGCATTTGAAAGTCGGCAACCCTGCTCTAAAAGGAGATGAAGCCTTGCAGCATGATCCCCCTCCCTACACTATATAGATTCTGTGTGTAAGCGCAAGGCATCTATTCAGTGATCACCAGCTACTATGCAGACCAGGGGTGATCGCAGGCTTTCCTGATGTGTTGTCCAAATAGAGGGACTGTCCCTCTGTAATCTGGACAGTTGGAAGGGATGATACTGTATTGGTGATTTTAAAGACCCAATGTGCGAATGCCTACAGGGACTATAACAGTCGGCGAGGCATTAGCACACAGCGGGGCAGGTAGTGGGAGGGCAGGGGGCTGTCGCTTGGGGACACCCAGTGTTTCCTGTGCGTGCCCACAAAAATGGTGAGTGCACCCAGAAAAGCACTCTGCGTCCCTATGCAAGCGCAGGCGTGGCACAACCTGTATGGGTCGGGCGTCTAACGTCTTATGAAGTCAGACTGACTTTTATATGTGAGTGGTGAAAACTCATTCGATGGTCGGCGACCATCAAATGATTTTTCGCCTGTACACCTGCATGCTACTGGATGTGTCAGCGTACATGCTGGTGTTTCCCACTGGTCATAAATACAGGAAGCCAGCTGTACTATAGGTGTATTTCCAGTGCACCCTTTCGTACTCATTCAATGTTACATACGGCTGGGATCAGCTGTTCGGCTGATTTACTATCAGCTGAATTCCGCTGATTTGCCGTTTTTACAAACTGCAACTTTTAGGCAAATTCTTCTGTATGGATGAGTTCAGCCATACAGTATATGACCATGAGTTCTATAGTGTTTGGCTCATTTACTAAAATTCGTACTGCTGAATTTATCTGGGAATTCAGCAGACATTACGAATGGAAAATGCACCACATTTTCCATCCATTTTGTGCTGAAGCCTGCTCGAATTAGTCAGATCCCTGTAGGCTTCTCTGATTAAAAATGTGAAAAAATAAATAATAAAAAAAAACTGGGTGGGGGTCATCCCCTACGAGTATAACCAGTCCCAGGCTCTTTGAGCTGGTGCTGGTTGCAGAAATACGGGGGGACAAAGAAAATAGGGGTCCCCCATATCTTTATAACCAGCACCAGGCTTTAACAGCCAGTGTCATGCCACAGCCGAGACTTTTTATACAAGTTCACCCATGACAACTGACCCCAATAAAGGGGTCCCCCCTCCAGGGCACCCTCAGCACAGGCTGAATCCCGAGGCTGTCCTCTGCCCCCCTGTGCAGGGCGTTGGGCTTGTAATGTAAAAAAAAGGCATTGGTTTTGTAGTAGAACTACAAGCCTACCCCCGTATGCTGGGATGTGGTGAACCAAAAGTCCCAGCATGCAGGGCATTAATGGGCCCACTGGGACTTGTAGTCCCACCATGGACCCATCACCCAAATTAAACACACACACGATTAAAGTATATTTTTATTACACGCACCATACATACATACATACTTATCCTGTCTTGACACGTAGGGTCGGTCTACTTCTCCTGTAGAATCCAAAGGGTATCTGAGAAAAAAATTATACTCACCATCCCTCTGGCATATATCGCTTCTTCTTTGATCCATGTACTGTAGGCATCCAGGGGTTGAAAAAAAATCTGTAAAATCCCGACACCAAACGGACTGAGGAGTTGCAAGTGTGTTTACACTTGCAGCTCCTCCCTGAGAATGAATGAATTCCCTCAGTTTATCCAGAGCAGGCTCCGGGTGCACCTGATAGGCTGTGTGCGGTTCCTTAGACGCAAATGTTATGAATTTAGTATGTTCGTCTATGGCCGATTCCCACCATAGGACCTATGTTAAAACTCCAGGTGTTTTTCCCCCTGTATTTCTGAAACCACTTCTGTCTCAAAGAGCCCAGGGCTGGTTACATTTTTTACACAGTGAAGCATGCTTCTTGGTCACCTGCCAAATACGAATGACTTCACAATCTGAAAATACGAATCCTGAGAGTTTGTCAGCTTAGTAAATTTGCCGAATTCTCAGGCTGATCACGGTCGTACCCGTTTGTACTGCGGGTCAACTGTGATGGTCAATTTTAGCATATTTTCCCCTGTAAAGTATCCCAAACACTACAACGATGGAATTTCCCTTGAACTCCCCGGGAATGATTCTATCCGATTTTGTACCTTGGTGTCATTTTTGCATAAGATATATCTCATGCGATTGATCAAGCTGAGATAAATTGCATGCACTATATGTTAAGGCATACAATTGTACCATAAGATATATCTGATGGGCTGGATTAGTGGGCTAGAGGGACTGGAAACGTCAGTCAAACTTCATGCAAAATATATAAAAATGCAAATAGCACTCCTTTTCCATCTGATTCCGATAAATCACTGGTGCATTACGACCGATCTAGGGGCTCCTATGCGACACAGGACTATGCATCAGATTGTATTGGGTGGAAAACACAAACTATTTAATACTTTTCAAACAATATATCGACCCAAAACATCGTAATCGGATGAAATCGTGCAAAGTCATCCTTTGTGTATGTGGTTCTTAAGTTTGAAGTTGAAGAGTGTTATTGTGATACTGTACATTGTTTATTTCATAGACAAATATTATATATAAGGCACTCTCATCACTGTAAGAAAATCCCACCTAGTGGACACATGATTACCATTTTTTATTGTTTTAACATTTAATTGCTTGATGTTTGTTTAACAGATAATAATTCACTTACAGTATACATCTAATTGGCTGCTATATCTCGAATGGTGTGCACAAAGGGGCCAGAGCCGCAGCCTTCTCGGAAGCCGCTGGCTGGGTCTGTTGGGACAGCTGGTGTGCAAGATAAGGAGTCCAAATACATGGCATGGCCGAGTATGAAGAGGGCACCGACGGTTAACGCCACAACAGCGGGGGCCTCACTCAGGTAGCTGGCTAGGCTCAGCAGGGGGCCCCAGGCTGGGGCCCCCTGCATGTGAAGAGTCTCTACAGGGGCAGGAAAGCAGCATCCAGGAGATATCATCTGCCCAGGCCAGCAGAGGAAATGCAGTGAGAGAGGAGGCCAGGCCAGGGTAGCTTGCACTCATGTAAACGGATGAAGAGAGATGTGTTCTGGGCACCAGGAGGGACCTTTACTACACCCTCTTCCATTACCTGGTCACAGCTTGCTGCCTGTGTAGCCCCTAGGCCGTGCCTCATGGGCCTAGTCACAAATCCGGCCCTGCTTTCAGCCTGAGGAAGTGGTTGGGCGATCACAAAATGCATTGCCTGTTATAGCGCTGAGGAGATTCACATATATTACAGTAAGAATCCTTTTTTTCACTCCGTTATATTTTTGTTTTTATGTTTTTTTGTATTATTTTTTTAATTTATAATAAAAAATATATATAACTTGGTTATTTATTGCACAGCAATCTCTATCAGACTGTCCATAGCCTGTTCTCATCAGTCCATAATCACATTCTCAGCATCTAATTGGTATAACCATACACATTATGTTTCTATAATCCCTTTCAGTACTCTACCTAGAACGGCGCCCATCGCGATTTACATTTTAACATGCATTTCTATGTAAAATCGCGGCCATCGGTCGCATTGCATGCCATTATAATGGCATGCGATGTACATGCGATGCCTGCGATTTTACATAGAAATGCATGTTAAAATGTAAATCGCGTCGGTCGCATCGCATGCGGCCAAAAAAACGCATGCGATGCGACCAACGCGATTATACATAGGGAACAATGTTAAATGGCCCACAGACCCAAAATAGCCACCCTGAAGTGTGAAATGCCCCCCCCCCAATTGTTAACGCCACCCCACGATCAACGTCAACCCGAAGCGTGGCGAGCGCAGCAAGCCCGCGAGGGGCGGTGGTACGCGTCCTCTGACCTTTTCATACCCCCATAATTAACATTGTTCCCTATGTAAAATCGCGGTAATCGCGTCGGTCACATCGCATGCGTTTTTTTGGCCGCATGCGATGCGACCGACGCGATTTTTTACCTTGCGATGCCTAAGATCAAAATCGTGGGCGTCGTTCTAGGTAAAGAGTACCTCCCTTTCCTTAAATATATTCATTGAGATAAACATAAATAATTTGCCACCATACAAATAAAGAGCTAGGACATTTCTATATAAAAAAAAGCCTACTTACCATTAAACCCCGATAACCTGCACAACATCCGCATAGGCAAATAACTGCAACAAGGAACGCTATAAATATGTAATCGAAGATCAGGATTCCAAATGCAAATTTATAAACCAGATCATTACAACGTCTTGAATTGTCCTGGTAGATTCTAAACACCCAGACATTACCTGGGAAGCAAAAAGGAAAAAAGGGTCTTAAAGAATACAGACGTTTATTTTTACATATAATTGTATTATAGTGATATAAAAGTGTTTGCTACAGTACATTATTTATGTTGTGGATCAAATTTGAGGAAGGTTGTTGGGGAGGTCCATTATTCTTAAAGGTTTAATTTATGGAGCATTTTAATATAAGTTTAAACAAAAACTAATTGAATACATGTATGGGTAAGGTGAAAATTGTGGCTGATGTACATTTCGGCTAAAATTTATCTTTAACTTTTTAGTTTTTTTTTTCCATTTTGCAAAACTTGTTTTTAGTTTAGCTTTTGCAAAACTAATCATTGGCAATCAGATATTTAGATTTGGAAATGGATCGTGGTGCTCTGAACCCAAATGGCCGGCTGCTAAGTCGAGTGATCCCAAACTCTAGAATTGATGCTGATAGTATTGACCAGCGCTCAGGCACTACAAATAAATGATATATGGTAACCTTAGTGTAACCTGTTTGTTGGAAATGAATGGGTCTGTGAAACAAAACATGGGGTGAAAAAACAGTATTTATTTGTACAGAGGGACACACAGATGTGGTCTGTGTGTGCAGTGCCGTTCCCGGCCGGGAAGGCAGATGGTAGGGCACAGTGGGATGCACTGGCGGTCCTCTGGGGTATAATGATACTGCGGTGGTGGGAATGGTGGGGCGGTGGTGGATGTGGTGGGGGGGGGGATGCGGGTGGGGGGTAGGTAGGTGATATCAATGTGGACTATGCCCACAGAAAAGTCCCGGACAAAAGTCAATGGTGGAGAGTCAAATGGCGTCCTGGAGGATGGAAACCAGCTGGTGGGTCAAGGAAGGTGTCAGGGTGTCATCGAGGGCTGGCGTCCCAAAAACATTCGGCGGTGCACCGTGCACGTACCCGATACCCGATGCTTCTTCTATCGTCTGGAAGGTCCCTCGATGTCGTCCACGGTCTGGAGATAGCGCCGGCGTCTGCTGTGGGTGATGATGCCGGCTGTCGTTCCACGCCGCTTCAACACCTGCCGTCAGCACTTCCGGGTTCAGCGGGGTTCGCGTCTCCGGTAGTGGAGGCTGATGGAGCAGGGTGGGCTCAACTCGCTGGGGGAGGAGACTTAGTTGCTGTGTGGATGCTGTATGTCGGTCTGTGAATCCAACACGTTTCTGCCCTAGTGGGGCCCTTTTCAAGGATCCTTCCTCGTCGAGGGACCTTCCAGACGATAGAAGAAGCATCGGGTATCAGGTACGTGCACGGTGCACCGCCGAAGGTGTTTGGGACACCAGCCCTCGACGACACCCTGACACCTTCCTTGACCCACCCGCTGGTTTCCATCCTCCAGGACGCCATTTGACTCTCCACCATTGACTTTTGTCCGGGACTTTTCTGTGGGCATAGTCCACATTGATATCACCTACCTACCCCTCACCCGCATTTCCCTGCTCCCCCCCCCCACCACATCCACCGCCGCCCCACCATTCCCACCACCGCAGTATCATTATACCCCAGAGGACCGCCAGTGCATCCCACTGTGCCCTACCATCTGCCTTCCCGGCCGGGAACGGCACTGCACACATAGACCACATCTGTGTGTCCCTATGTACAAATAAATACTGTTTTTTCACCCCATGTTTTGTTTCACAGACCCATTCATTTCCAACACACAGGTTACACTAAGGGTACCATATATCATTTATTTGTAGTGCCTGAGCGCTGGTCAATACTATCAGCATCAATCAGATATTTAGATGAACTGTTTTGCAAATCTAGGGCAAAATGTTACTGATACGCAGGGCTGATTTGTACTGGACACGGAAGCCACAGAGGTACAGGACCTCTAACTAACGAAAGATTATCAAGACTTGGAAAGTGGAGTAGCCGACCAATCAATCAGCTTCAAACTGTTATAGCAAAGACTGTGCTAGATTAATGACAGAAGCTGATTTTTTGCTCTGGGAAGCTTTATCTCATACCACTTTATCTCTTACCAATGTTTGATACATCTTTCACTCTTTTTCTTATCACATAGTGGGCCTGATTCAGTACCGCTTGCTAAACTTAATGCCACGATGCCCGCCCCTTCTCCACCGCTGAATCCAATTCGACCCTGTCTGATCACTTATTAATCACGCACAGTGCATGAGGTTCGAGTTGAGCCATGCAGCTACAGTAGTTAAATGTGTCCCAATGTCTACATTCAGGATGATTGAATGAAGCCATAGAACTTCTTGATTGGTAAAAATTAGATGGTTAGATAACTTAATTGGCATTTATCTGTTGGATTATAGCAGAGTATTTTATATCTGGTACAGGGAAAATGGATGAAGCAGTGAAAATAGTGATGAAGTGGGCCAGTGCGGAAGTTGTCCATGCCAATCAATCAGCTTTGCGATTACATTTGTCAAATTAATGAAATATAATTATAGGTAGCAGTGGGGCAGGTTGCCATGGCAACTTCACTGGCTTACTTCTTCACTCTTTTCACTGCTTCATAATCTACTACAAAATTAGTAATGGAAATTGGAAACGTATATTAAATGAGTTCTTACTATTATTTGGGCATTAATGTTTAATATAACATTACAGTGTGTGGGTCATGGGGTCGACAGTAATAAGGTTGACAGTCAATAGATCAACCACTATTGATGGGCCATACTGTACGTCGACACATGAAAATGTTGACTTACCTTAAGTCGACATGGTCAAAAGGTCAACACAAGCAATATGTCAACATGAAAGAGGTTGACATGAGTTTTCACACTTTTTGGGTGTCTATGTCAACATAGGTCAACATGGACATCGTATAAGTGTACCATGCCCCCCCGCTTCTGTTAGGATTCTGGAGGGTACCGCCAAACCTGACCCCTAACTCTGTTGCCTCTCCTTGTGGTTGACGGACACGTGCGGTGCTAGTCTTAACCTATAACAACCGCATTCGAAGAAGCTGGTTATGCCAGCTCCAACCCCGATATTGCCCGGCCTTACATGAGACAACGTGTCTGCCAAGGTGTGGAGAGTGCAAGAGGAAAGCTGACTAAAGAGACACACAGTATGGGGTACCCCCAGAGTCTACAAAAATGCACTAAGGTAACAAATAACAAATACAAAAACAAATACAAGCCCAGACTACTGCACAAAAGAAGGAATGGCCCCTAGAGGGCAACCAGACCCCCAGTGCGAGCTGCTGCAACAATACAGAGATGGTACCGTACAAAATAATAATAATAAAAGAAGCAGCTGCAGGGAGAAGCCATGAAGCCATGGGGGGGGGGATGCTCTTACATCCGCGCCCCCTTACCGCTGCCCATCGCCGGTTACCGCAAACATACTTATCGCATATGATCTAACATATGTTGTAATTATCACAAAAGACCGCTCGCGTTATGAGCTGTCTTTTGCGTTGACCCGCCGATGAGCGGCGGGTCCCGGTGGCTCCCCCCTCCCTCTCTTACCCGGCTGCTGCGGAAGGGGGGGGGCTGGTTCTCCTCCTCTCTGCACCCGGAAGAGGATGTACAGTGTAGTGAGGAGGAGGTCACAGGTCCGGGCAGCACAGCACTGTGCTGCCCAGACACAGGTGAGGGGGGTCGGTGCGGGGTGGCGAGGGGTCGCGGTAGAAGCCCATAGGCTTCTATGGGGCATTGCCAGATTTTTCTGGCGATGCCCCCCGTCGCGGTTACCCGGCGGGGGATGCTTAGAGCATCCCAAAATACGGCAAAAACCTGATAACGTGGTTTTTACCATATTTTTAGTTTAGAGAATCTCCCCCATTGACTTATCTGGAATGATGGTATTACAGTAGACAGATCTCAGGAGGCTGCAGCGCAGGCAGGCAGGACTGCTAACCGGGACCAGGAACTTGGACACCGTAGCACTGGCAAGGCTTGGGGCTCAGGACGCTCGGCAGGAGGACTACACAGGGCAGTATCCAGGCTATGACAGGCTATGACAGAACTAGACAAGGCTAACAAGCAGCTACTGTAGGACAGAATACTGACTAGACTTAAACAGAACTAAAACTGAACTATAACTGGCAGGGTCTGCATGCTGAGAACCTAAACCTAAGAACTAAATAACCTTGCATGCAGCCACACATAAGAAGCAGGGTATGCATGCAACCCAGGGAGCTGGATCCACAAAACCTGGAGTACAGATCCAGGGAAAACATACAAGCTACAAACAGAATATATAAACTGCACATTTACAACGATCCGCTGGAGGTGAATCATAACAGCTTCGCTCACCATGCTTCGGGCACGGTGCCTTAATATGCACGGCACACTATTATAATCTAACTCTATGTCCACTTGGATGGTAAAGTGTGAAAAAACCAACATGAAAAAGTAATGTCAACCTTTCCCACGACAACCTATTGCATGACTATTTGATAATGTCGGCCTAAGGTATGTTGACCTTTTTATGTGTCAACCTATAGCCTATCAACCTATTTACTGTATCCCACATTGCACTGGTGTTTCCCCAGGTGTACAATCTACAGAAAATCCTACTGGCATAATTATTTGCTCCTGAATTAATATCTTTAGATTATTAGAAGCGATATAGCAATTTACCCCTCCAGAGTCCTGTGTTGATGGCAACAGCACTATTTTCCTGGCATTTTGCACATGCACAGTATGAAAAATCACTGGTAAAATGGCCACCACTATTCCTTTTCATTGAGACTTGGACTTGCAAATTAGACTCCGGCAAAGCTCTAGGGCATGTATGTCCAAACTATGGCCCTCCAGCTGTGAAACTACACATCCCAGCATGCTTTGCCATAGTTTTAGCATTCCCTAATAGGAAAACTGTGGCAAGGCATGATGGAACTTGTAGTTTCACAACAGCTGGAGGGCCATAGTTTGGACATGCCTGCTAGAGTCTACTTGTGACCAAAATCTGCTGCCTGGCTAAAAAGGAGGGGGCCATGATGGAGACTGCACACAGGCTATCTCCTCTATTAAAATGCCCCTGCAGTTTGCGGTCATAGGTGGAAATTTACTAAGATGGGATTTCTATTTCATATGGGATGCTGATATGGGCAACCAATCAGACTCTACTTCTTATTTATTTAGCACCCTCTAGAAGAAAATAGACAGGATCTGATTGGTTGCCCATAGCCAGGGCTATTTTTCAGTAGGCTCCAGCAGAAACTGACGCCCTTAATCTAGTTCACTCTTTCTGACAAAATATTTCTTAGATGGACAAAACCATGTGCACTGCAGGTGAGGCAGGTGTAAAACCCCACCCGAATCTAATTATCTCTGCACAAGTAACACCTGCCTCACCTGCAGTGCACATGGTTTTGTCCATCTAAGAAATATTTTGTCAGAAAGAGTGAACTAGATTAAGGGCCTCAGTTCCTGCTGGAGCCTACTGAAAAATAGCCCTGCCCATAGCAACATCCCATGTGAACTAGAACTCCCATCTTAGTAAATTTCCCCCATAATGTCAAGAAGAACATTGCATCATTTTATCCTGATCATATCCTGTTGTAATACAAATTAACACTGTTCGCAGTATAACTATAAACATAGTATTTTTAAAGCACCATGCTGACATCTATACTGTCAATAGCATTACAAAGTTTTAAATACCATTTTAATGGGGCCGACTGGTGCTGGGTTCACAGTGCTGACAAAAACAATTTCTGTGATGTCCTTGTTGACATAACTTTCCCAACACGCTGAGTGCAGCATTAAACAGAACATAACTAATGAATGACCATAGTTCACCCCTAGCCTCTTTTTACTTGGATTATTACAATAAAAATATTAAAATGTCGAACAGGTTCAAAAACCTATTTAGTATGTTGTAACCATGTCTGGAGGAATTTAATGATTTCCTTTTGGCAAGTGTAACGATTAGGTAGAAATAAAGATAACTTCTTTTGTGAAGTCTATATTCTGTATTACTATATTGGGGGGTATTCAATCACCGCCGCTATTTCCGACAGGGGATATAGCGGCGGGCGCCTATTCAATGTTCTCCCCACAACAACTGGGAGCATACCCCCCTTTTTCCCTTTGGGAGTCAACTTCTGGAACAAGTGAGAAAAATTGTCTAATGCTATACTGATATTCCCATTTTTACGCAACATATCAGGCTGTACACCATTATTGATTATTCGTGTTTATTATATTGGGCTGAGTATCAGCCATATTAATGTGTATATTATATGCAATTGCTTTTTTTATGTGAAACATCACAGTCTTTTATCAGTAATAAATAATTTGTAATACCCAATTGGTCATATCGTTCTATCTGAGCGCTCCACCATTTTATATATTGTTCGTTTCTTTCTTCTTTTGGGGGCTGACCTCCCCACGGTGGTAGCAGCTTGCCAAATCACTCACCTCAAAGCGCCTGTTGTATTATTCCACCTAGGTGGCACAATAGATACTAGCATTGAAGAGGTAGATCAACAAAATGGGCCCGATTTTAAAAGCTGTCAGGCCCGTTTTGCCGTGAACGGCCGCGATCCCGGCCGGATCACCACAATCCACGGGCATTTACATAGTTACATGTACGGCCGTTTACATAGTTTTTAACCAATAAATGTTTATCCAACCTGATTTTAAACGTATTTATAGTGTCTGCCGACACCACTTCTCCAGGAAGAGAGTTCCAAAGTTTGAATGCTCTGACTGTAAAGAATTTTTTCTTCTAGATGAACAAAATCTTTTTTCTTCTAATCTAAATTCGTGCCCTCGCGTCCTTGATTCCTTTCTAGTAGAAAAAAGGGTGTTTGACAGTTCCTTATATTGGCCCCTAATATATTTATACATGTTGAGCATCGTCTTTTCTCTAGTGTAAATAGTCCCAAATTGTTTAACCCCTTCCCGACATTTGACGTACATTTACGTCATGGTCGGGAAGTACTTCCCGACATATGGCATAAATGTACGTCATGGATTTAAACTGTCACCGCGTCTATAGACGCGGTGACAGTTTGGAGATGTCTGCTGTCCCTGACAGCAGACATCCCCCCTCGCCGCCCGGGGGGGGGCAGGGATGCCCCCCCTGGTCGGCGATCGCTGTGATTGGCTGTTCAAATCTGAACAGCCATTCACAGCGTTTCCTGTGTTACCGGCGGCTAAGCCGCTCGGTAACACAGAGATCGGTGGTGATCGGTGCTGTTAAGTACAGCACCGATCACCACCGATCCGCAGACCCCCCCTCCCACCCACCCACCCGGCAGCCGCTCTCCTCCCTCTGCTCTGATCCAGCAGCGCCGCAGCGCTGCCTCCCCCTTCCCTCCCCCCCGTACTTGGGAGAAATTGGGGCACAGATTTTGGGGTGCTTTGTCTCCTTCATTCCTTGTGAAAATGAAAAACTTTGAGCCAGAACTGCATTTTTGTGTAAAAAATTACATGTTTTTACACAAAAATGCAGATCTGGCTCAAAGTTTTTCATTTTCGCAAGGAATGAAGGAGACAAAGCACCCCAAAATCTGTGCCCCAATTTCTCCCGAGTATGGCAATGCCTCACATGTGACCAAAAAATACCAGTTGGGTGCATGGCAGGACTCAGAAGGGAAGGAGTTATATTTGGATTTTGCAGCACAGATTCTGGTTGAATGACCCCTGAAGCACCCATACAGTGGAACCCCCCCACAAGTGACCCCATTTTGCTAACTACACCCTTCAGGGAATTCATCAGGGGGTATAGTGTACATTTCAAACCCCCAGGGGTTTCACCAATTTTGATACAACTGAGCTGTGAAAATGAAAAATTAAATTTTTTCATTTTCACAGCCCAGTTGTATCAAAATTGGTGAAACCCCTGGGGGTTTGAAATGTACACTATCCCCCTAAATGAATTCCCTGAAGGGTGTAGTTTGCAAAATGGGGTCACTTGTGGGGGAGGTTCCTAACTTTTAGCATCTTATGGTGCCTAGAAACCTACATGGTGCCTAAAATATAATCTCATAAAAAGGAGGCTCCAAAATCAAGTAGGTGCTCCTTCTATTATGAAGCCTGTGGTTTGGTCAATGTGCACACTAGGGCCACATATAGGATATTTATGAAAACAAAAGAATTGGGGGAATCAATTTTTAGTCACATTTCTCTAGTAAAATGTACTGTGTTCCTTAGAAAAATGTATTAAAATTGCAAATCTGCAAAAAAAATGAAATTTTGAAATTTCACCTACACTTTGTTTTAATTCCTGTGAAACACCTAAAGGGTTAACAAACTTCCAAAATGCTGTTTTGAATACTGTGAGGGGTGTAGTTTTTGAAATGGCATCATTTATGGGGGTGTCTCACATACAAGTCCCTCAAAGTCTCATCAGAACTGAACTGGTCCCTAAAAAAATCAGTGTTTGAAATTTTCTTGAAAATTTGAGAATTTGCTATTCATATTTTAAGCCTCCTAGTGTCCAAAAAATTTAAAAGGAAGTTGAAATAATGATGGAAACATAAAGTAGACATATGGTCTATGTTAGTTATTAACTATTTTGAGTGGTATGATTATTTGTCTCACAAGCAGAAAATGTGACATTTTGCAAATTGCTAAATTTTCCATTTTTTTACGACATTTTGGTATTTTTCACAAAAAAACACAGACTGTATCGACCCAAATTTACCACTAACTTGAAGTACAATGTGTCACGAGAAAACAATCTCAAAATCACTGGGATAAGTAAAAGCAAAAAAAAGTTATCCCCACTTAAGTGATACATGTCAGATTTGAAAAAAAGGGCTCTGTCAGGAAGGCAAAAACTGGCTGTGTCAGGAAGGGGTTAATCTTTCCTCGTAGCTTAAATTCTCCATTCCCCTAATAAGCTTTGTTGCTCTTTTTTGGATTGTTTCTAATTCTATGATGTCCTTTTTATAGTGCGGGGCCCAGAACTGCACTGCGTATTCGAGGTGTGGTATAACCAATGATTTGTACAGAGGCATAATTACTTTTGAGTCCCTAGTTTCCATGCCCCTTTTAATACATGCAAAAATTTTGTTGGCCTTTTTTGTTGCTATATTACATTGAGCACTACACCCCAGTTTGTTGTCTATTTGGACTCCTAGATCCTTTTCGAGTATTGAATTACCCAATTCATCCCCGCTTAGGTTATAACTAGCACACTGGTTAATTCTCCCAAGGTGCATGACCTTGCATTTGTCCACATTGAACCTCATCTTCCATTTTTTTGCCCACTCATCTAGATTGTCAAGATCATTTTGAAGCGTGGTGACATCTTCTGATGATTTAATAACTCTGCTCAGTTTTGTATCATCCGCAAAGATGGATACATTGCTGAGTAACCCCATCCCAATATCGTTAATAAAAATGTTAAACAAAATGGGCCCAAGAACCGAACCCTGTGGCACTCCACTTAATATGGGTATCATATTTGATACGGCACTGTTCACGACCATTCTTTGTTCTCTATTATGCAGACACACCCCCTTTTTGATGATCGGCACCTGGAGATTTGCGGTCGAGCAAAACAAAAATGGGCCAGGGTCACTGCTGTCGGAACAGACCGACAGTCGTGACCCGGGATTGAATCCCCCTTTAATCTTTGTATATTGAATCAAATTGTGTTTTATGTAATTTGTAAACTAAAGCCATGATACGTAAAGTCTTCATATATAATCTGTGAGGAAATTTATTAAAGCTTGTAAAGAATGAAGTGGATAAAGATAAAGTACTAGCCAATTAGCTCCTAGCTGTCATTTTTCCCCTCTCTCATTTTACAGTCTACTAATTCAGGGCAACTTTAAGAATATAGGCAAAGGAGGCCCGTGTGCAACTCTCTAGACGGTAGCACTGTCAACTATAAACACAAGGTTCTCCCTATGCAATTTTCTCAGTGATTTTATTTGCTGCACTTGCGCAAAACACTAGGAAAATGGCCGCTGTGACATTTTCCAGGTGATTTTTGCAGCACAACTGCTGCTGCCGACACGGGTAAGTATTAAAATAAGAAGTGCGGTTTGGGCCCATCTGGACCCTGAGGGCCCGTGTGCACCATGCATACTGTACCCATTATAAATACACCAGTGTACTTAATATATACAATGGCAATGTCAGTTATATTATTCTCTGTAAATGTTATTCACTGGCAAAAATTCAAACCCCAAATGTCCTCATATTTACCTGCAATGAACCAGCAAAAGGAGAAAAGGCCCATAATGCTCTCTATGGCATTTGCTAGCTTGTCTATCACCAGCTTTAGTGGAAGGAGTGCAAATGCCACCAAACGAAAGACCCCTGCCACAATCAGGTAGATTGGGATTTTTGGCTCTACCGGACAGTTGTCAACATGCATGGAACCTGTAAAAAGAAAGTTCCAAAGATTACAACACAAAAATGTATTTACTTATCACAATAAATAATATTGCTCTATAAATCTATAGAGTCTTACCTATAATGACCATAGCAAGACTGAGAGCCGTCCACAGTAATACAGTAAATATCTGTAAGCCTGAAATAAAAAACAAATATTTATGTAATTGAAAGTCTTAACAATTAGCCCAAGGATTAGTACAATAAACATGGCTGCATTTGAGGAGTGCAAATGGGGCAGTTACCAGTGGCCTGGGTAAGGGGGGCTCTGAATACCCTTGTGCCCCCATTAAACACCCCCTGCAGTATTCACTACTGATGTCGCCCCCTCACCTCCAGCATATCCCTAGTCTAACTAAAACAAACATCCACATAAGTTATTTTTAGCTATGATAAAAAGAAAATAAATTAAAACAAACATCAATGTTCAAAATTACATGTTGCTGTATCCTGTCACTGTGTTGTGACCATAGCAATACCTACGGTTGTCTCACCCAAATATCTAAATATGGAGCACTGTCACTGAGACGAAGGGGACTTGAATCATATGTTTTAAATTACCAGGCAAGAGTAGTATTCTACATTATATACAGTCTGGTCCATAAATATTGGGACATCAACACAATTCTCATATTTTGGGCTCTGTACACCACCACAATGGATTTGAAATGAACCAGACAAGATGTGCTTTATCTGCAGACTTTCAGCTTTAATTTGAGGCTATTTACATCCAAATCAGGTGAACAGTGTAGGAATTAAAACGGTTTCTAAATGTGCCCCGTTCCGACAGTGCCCTCTGCAGCTCCCCGCCATCTGATGCAGCTGCCCCCAGCTCCCCCCTAAGGCTGGTCATCTCCCTGAAACAGAGACGGGCAGGGAAAGTACTCCCCACCGCCGTGTTGAAGGGGGCGTACGTGCGTGCGTGTGAGACGCTGGCGCGTTTATGTCAGATGTAGGGCCTCTCCGCCGGTGATTCTGGCGATTGGCACCACTGGCTGAGCGGTCCATCTGTATTTATTAAATTAAATCAAATATATCAGGGGCCAATATAAGGAACTGTCAAGCACCCTTTTTTATGCTAAACAGGAATCTAGGACGCGAGGGCACGAGTTTAGATTAGAAGAAAAAAGATTTTGTTCATCTAGAAGAAAACATTTCTTTACAGTCAGAACAGTCAAACTTTGGAACGCTCTTCCTGAAGAAGTGGTGTTGGCAGACACTATAAATACGTTTAAAATAAGGTTGGATAAACATTTATTGGTTAAAAACATCCACGGGTATGGATAAGTAACAATCTGTCTTTAAAATATCAGAACATACTATACAACAAGGGATTAGCTACTATAAACATAGGTTGAACTAGATGGACACAAGTCTTTATTCAGCCTCACCTACTATGTAACTATGTAAATTGTATAACCATTATAACATGATAACACATGAAAACGGTATTACTGAGCGTAAGGGAGGGATCGCTGTGTCACCAGGATAGTATCAGAGAAAGGGATTCGAATGGTAAATTCTTTCAAAAATCCCTTTTTCTCTTTCAACCTATCCTGGCGCAACCTTGGGACGTTCAAGAGCCGGTCCTTTGGGAGGGTACGCTCAGGTCTGCAGTTCTAATCACTGCTCACCCGAATGATGTGTGAAAATGTGAACAGATGACCAAATGGCAGCCCACCCTACTTGTTCTGCCGCAGCCCCGTGACGCACCGCCCAAGAGGCAGCAACCGACTCGGTGGTATGAGCCCTGATTTTGAAAGGCACTGGTCTGCCAACTTTGGTATAGGCCAAAGCAATTACCAACCTCAATCACTGAGCAATGGTCTGCTTAGAAGCAGGCAATCCCTTTTTTTTGTGTACATCATACAAACCAATCAAGAATCAGTTTTACTGAGTTCCTTCACTCTGTCCACATAAATGCGCGAACATCATCCAAATTTTTAATTCTGTCCCTTTTCCTGGTGTCCTCCGGGGAACTGAACACCGGAAGAACCATTTCTTGGTTTAAATGAAACGAAGAAATAACTTTTGGTAAAAAATGTAGGAACTGTACAAGCACAGCCTGTTAGGATCCGGGGGCAACCACGCCTGCCCTACCTCCGTTGCCTCAGACTAGGGTTGGCGGGCGCGTGCAGAACTAGGCTTCGCCATGCCACCTGATCTTAAGAGTGACAACACGCCCACCAAGGCCAGGAGAGAGCAAGGGGAACAGCTACCTAATGCCCACACGATGCAAGGGGCCCCTGGACCCCCAAGGGGTTGACTATACAGGGAGATTGGGAATGCTCCTACAGGTGATGAGACAAGGTAATCTATGGCTGGACGCAACAATGCGTGACGGTGGTATATATACACAATGGCAACAATGCTCAGAAGATGATATGAATAAACAATAATAAACAATGGCAACAATGCTCAGAAGATGGTATGCATAATAAACAATGGCAACAATGCTTAGAAGTTGGTATGCAATAATAATAAACCTCAACTGTACTATCCTGCACTGCGAGGGACAAGCCCCACAATGCAGACACCCAGGTTGGTATTAGGGAAACCAGGAGACAGGAGGAATACAAGGCAAAAAATCCAATGAACACTTAGCTGCAGCAGGGCAGGATGCAGTAACCAACACTACGAGACTCTGGAGGACTCGGGAACCAGGAACACCAAGGGATTGCTAAGCAGGGTCCACAAAGCTGGGACAGCACTAGTAGCACACAGGACTCTGGCTGGGGCTTGCACACGGCTGAATGAGGGCTGACAAGACAGTATAACTGGCCGGGCTACACAGGTCCAGATCCTTTATCAAGGCTTCTGGTAATTAGTGCAGCTGTGCACTCCAAGCTAGCATTCTGATAATGACACACCTGTGCCCAACTGACACTGAGAGAGCTGCAATGGCACAGGCTGATCAGTGGAGGCCACCAGCAAGTAAACACAAACACAGGCTGAGATAAACCCAGGGAGCAGAATCCAGGGA
This sequence comes from Crinia signifera, assembly GCF_055691185.1. Classification (NCBI taxonomy): domain Eukaryota; kingdom Metazoa; phylum Chordata; class Amphibia; order Anura; family Myobatrachidae; genus Crinia; species Crinia signifera. The sequence continues at coordinate 63,132,593 of NC_139227.1, read as the reverse complement.
AAACATACAAACTGCAAACAGAATAAGTAAACTGCACATTTACACCGATCCACTCAGGGCGGATCGTAACACAGCCCTATGTTCATGGAAAATCAAAAACGGAGTCTTACAAGATAAGGCCTTGCAGAGGCGATTGCCAACAAAAATGTCAATTTCCAAGTAACGAATTACAGGTCAGTTGACCCTAATGGTTGAGAAGGAGGTTTCTGAAAAACTGAAAACACCAAGGACAAATCCCAAGGTGCCGCAGGTTGTTTATAAGGAGGCTTCCGTGTCGCAACTCCCTAGATGTAAGTCTGTACCACCGTTAACAAAGCTACTTTCTTTTGAAAGTAGATAGACAAAACCGATATTTGAACTTAGGCCGGAAGGGAAAACCATCCTGTAAAAACTCTAGAAGTCTAGAAACTTTAAACCTAGATGTGTGAACCGTTAGCCTTTTACACCATCTAATATAAATCTTCCAAACTATAATAGTTTGAAAAAGAAACCGGTTTCCTTGCATTAAACATGGTATGGATAACTTCAGAGAACCCCTTCTTCTTAGAGAAAGAGGTTTAAATAGCCAAGCTGTCAAATTTAGCCAAGCTAGGTCCTGATGTAAAAAAGAGACCATGTCTGAGCAGGTCTGGTCGAAGAGGAAGGCACCATGACGCTGTCAACAACCTCAGTGCTGGAGTACCAAGATCTCCTTGGCCCATCCGGTGCTATCAGAATGAAGCAAGTCCCTTGTGATCTCACCCTCTTCAGCACTCGGGCAATCATTGTAAAAGGAAGGAAGACATATGCCAACCTGAACTTCCAGGGCACTGTCATGGCATCAACGGCCCAAGCCAGTGGATCCCTGGTCCTTGAACCAAACTTGGGCACTTGGCAATTGTGCCGGGACGTCATCAAGTCCACTTCTGGATGACCCCAAACAGCTACAATCTCTTTAAAAACTTCCGGGTGCAAAGCCCATTCCCCTTCCAGGACGTCCTCCCTGCTTAGGAAATCCGCTTCCACATTCCAGATTCCTGGAATGAAAATAGCAGATAGAGCTGGAACATTAGTCTCTGCCCATTTGAAGATCCGAGACACTTCCATCGTCACCATCTTGCTGCGAGTACCCCCTTAGAGGTTTAAATACACCACAACCATGGCATTGTCCGATTTGAATGCGAATGGGAAATCCCCTCAGCATTTCTTCTGCTTTCGATAAAGTCTTGTTTTCATGGTCTTGGGTTTTCTGACCAACATGCCAAAAAGTTCCACTGGAAAGGCCCAGAATGGAATCTGGCATACTGAAGGGTCTCGAAAGATGCCCATCTTGCCCAGTAACTTTAGGCACTGCCCTTACTGATGGGCCTGGTAACCTCAGAATTGTACGGCCCAACTGACAAATGTCCCTGGCCTTCAATACCGGGATGAATACCAGATTGGTTTTGTTGCAGTTTCTCTGCAGCCTCTGCTTTGAACAGGAGATCGTCCAAATACGGGATGATCACAATCCCTTTGAGTCTGAGGGCAGCTGCCCTCACTGCCATAATCTTTGTAAACACCCTTGGGGCTGTTGCCCGGCCAAAAGGAAGTGCCTGAAATTTAAGATGTAGTTCCCGTATTGCAAAACGCAGTAATGACTGATGTTCTGCACAAATAGGAACGTGTAAATATGCATCATGAATATCCATAGACGCTAAGAATTCCCCTTGCTCTAGGCTCAGCAGAACCGATCTCAGGGATTCCATTCTGAAATGATCTACCTAAACTTGTAGATCTAGGGACTTCAAAATCAGAATTGGTCTGAATGAGTTGTATGGCTTCTTTCTTTCCTGTCGCGGTACCGGGACCACCATACCCTTTTGGCTCCCCCAAAAAGGGCAGCTCTGAGGCGAGCCTCCCTGGGTAATGGAGTAGGTAGAAACGTCCTTGGAGGAACCCCCTTTAGATTTATCCTGTAACCCTGGGATATCACATTTAGGACCCAAGGATCCTGGTCCAAAATGGCCCAAGTGTCCCGGAACTGCAAAAGATGACACCCCCCCCCCCCACCTTGAGAACAATCCGTCATCCTTCTGGCCGTCATGCTGAGGATTTCTCTTCACACTTGGAGGCCTATCTTTTTGTAAAGGCCTCATAATGGGATCTTAGTGCTTTTTTCTGCTGGATCCTCCTCTAAAGGAGGAACAAAAGGAAAGCGTAAAAGCAGCAAATGTAGATGAAGCTTGTTTGGCTGTCGGCGTGGGCAGGAAAGTACTTTTCCCCCCTTTTGCCTGTTTAATTATGGCTTCCATTCTGAACCAAAAATAACTCTCCCTTAAAAGCCAAAGCCTCTAGGGACTTCTTGGAGTCATTGTCAGACTCCCAGGCCTTGAGCCACAAGACTCTTCATGCATTTACAGAAACAGATGATACTTTGGCCGCCATTTTAACTTTTCAGTGAAGGCCAAGGCTTCTGGATCTGGTTGTAGTAAAGCACACTATCATAACTTTTAAAGGACATCTCTGCCCCGCACTCTCCCTCCTCTTTTGAATCCACATATAGGAGGAGAGGATAAGGAATGCCTAGAGGAAACCCCAGGTTCCTTATAAAACTGCTCCATAAGGGGATTAAATCTGTTTATACCTTGAACAGTGTCCTGCATTACCTGCAGAAAAACAGACTCCCCCTGTAAAGGAATGGAGTAGATTGAATGGAGTAGATTGTTGAGAGGATGACAATGGTCTTTCACCAGCTCATCCCTCTGTCTATTCAAAACCTGCACCCTCTGAGCATGTGCTCCTCTGGGTACAGCTTCATCAACAGGGCAAATATCCCCTTTTTGGAAACCCATGCAGAAGCAATGACAGGTCTAAGCAACCTTCTAGCGGGATGCAGTCAATTTCCCGGCGTTTAGAATCCCGACCGCCAAAATCCCAAAACTTTCTCCCTCCGTGGGTGTCCACGACACCCATAGAGGGAGAATAAATTAGCGTGCCGAGCGCAGTGAGGCACCGGGCCCGCTGCGTGGCGAGCACAGCTCCACGTCACCCCTTGTCAGGATTTCGGCGGTCGGTATTCCAGCGTCGGGATTTTGAACGCCGGGATTCCGACCGCCAGGATTCCGACTGCTGGGATTCCATACTGAATCCCTTCTAGCTTTTTTCACAGGTAAAACAGTTGCTTTAGACAATCTAGCAACGGGGGCATCTACCAAGGGAACTTATTACCCCACAATTTAGCATGCTCTTCTGGCATGGGATACAGGCTTAAAAACCTTTCCGGTATAAGGAGTTTTTTATCGGGCTTTTTCCAAATCCCTCTCCTGCAAGGCCTCATTTGAGGGGAAAGTGACTGCGTCTCTGCACTGCCTTTTAAACACTCCCAGCATTGGAGATGTATCCACATCGGACAGATTTAATGCCTGTTTAAAAGCAAAAATCAATCCTCTTTACCAGGGACAGATATTTCTATATCTTCCCTCTGTTCCCAGGACATCCCTGCCACATACTCTCTCTTCCTTTGATTCCACATTAAGAATAGGAAGAGAGGTTATGGATTGCCTAGAAGACACTTCAGGTTCCTTAAAAAACAGCTCCCTAAGGGTATTAAACTTTTGAAACCCTTGAGCCGTATCTCGCATTGCTTGTAACAGAGCTGGTTCCCCTTGAAAAGGGGAATAGAACCATGAGGCTGTTGCGAGGATGACAATGGTCTATGAGATTTCACCAACTCATCTCTCTGTCTAACATCTGCACCAATGTAGTTACAGACTTGCCCAGAGCAGCTTCAGGCTGTTCTCCCCTATGAGCATGTGCTCCACTGGGTACAGCATCACACACAGGACAAACGTCTCCTTGTGTCATCTGCTCAGGGGTTAAATTTAGCACACATAATATGCAGCAATTTAACCTGGCCAGCAATTCCTCCCCTTTTCCAGCAGCATTACTGTCAATACTGTCATTTCCACAAAATACACACAGTGCACAATGTCAGGCAAAAGTACTTATCGGTCTGCTGGGGTGACCCTCCTGGTCAGCGGGGTAGCGTGGCCTCAGGAGAAAAGCAAGTTCTCTGTTCCAATCTGTCCTCTCAGCACACAGCCCGGGATTAATGGCGCCAAAACAGAGTGCAGGAAGAGACCTTAAAGTCCCTGCTACAGCGGGGCCTGAGGCTTGTTTCGCCTTCTGCCTCCTGTAACCGCTCCTTCTCCTAGTGCCTCCTTTTGGATGGGGATCACTTTGAGTTGCCCAGCTTGTGGGCTCCTGTGACAGGCTGCGACCTCCAAGGAGTTCAGCCTGTAAACCCTTAAATCCAAGATGGCGGCCGCCATCGCAGAGATACCGTCGCCCACGATCCCCACCTATGTGGGGAGCCGGCTTTGGGGTCCCCCAGGGCCCAAGAAAATCTCCTTTAGTAAGGAGGATTTAAGCACTGTACAGAGAGACCAGACAGTGTCTCTCTGTACACAGGGTGCTGACAGGACATGCTTCTGTCAGCCCCTGCTGCTCTGCCAGTGTGAGGATTCTCAATGAATCCTCCACTGTGCCTGTCCTAACTAAACTGTAAAATTAATAAAATAAAAAACACCCTAGTTAACTCTTTTCTGGCTGCTTTGCATCACTCCTTCAGCATAGCACCCACTCCTGTGGGCACCTAAACGAAACTGAGGAATCCTGGGAGACAGAAGGGAGGAGCCTGCCTCTCCAAAGCTTTAGCATAGGTGCCTGGCTCCTTCAGCACCCCCTCCTACATTCCAAGGTTGAGCTGTGTCACCAGGATAGGTTGAAATAGAAAAATAGTTAACAATATTTTTTTTTATTTTGATTAAATTTGATTAGTAAAATGTTATAAAAAGACACATAATAATTACATACATTAGGGGGAAATGTATTTCACATGGGATGTTGCTATGGGCAACCAATCAGATACTATCTATTACAGTATATTCTAGAAGGTGCTAAATAAATACGATTCTGATTGGTTGCCACATTTCATGAGAAACAGAAATCCGGTCTTAGTAAATTTCACCCATAAGTGTAAGAATGCTTTGAGAACAGTTTTTTGTAAAAAACTCCAATAGTAATTGGTCATCATGTGATGATCCCACATTAAATAAATCATTTAGTTCCTGAGAATATATGTTTGGAGTAGCAGAACTTCCTTCAAACCCAATTTGTGTTGCCACTAGCACTGGATGAAAAGAACATTTTCACATCATCAACTTTGAACAAAGAACTGATTGATGCTACAGGTAACTCTTCGCTATGTGGTATCAGTTGTTTTAATATATAATGAATTAATACTTGGGTGTTCCCATTTCTTAAATTGTTTAATACTCTTCACAATTACAGCACAAAAATAGCAGTCACTCACTTGATTTTGGCTCACACTACATCTTAAATACAAATGGAGCAGCTCACATTGGAGCTGCTCCTTCACCGACATTCACCGCCTGCCGCAAGAAGGGGGTGCGCGTGCACGAGATGCTAAAGCGACCCATTCTGACACATGTGTACCCGGTGCCGTCACTCTGAGCGCTACGGTACTGTCCAGTGATCATGCTTCCATTTCCTGGTTACTGCTGTTACTTGTCCCGGGATGATAAGTAATTTGGGGTTGCAGCATATTATATGGAGTTGGGGGGGGTGCAGAGTATGCGGTATATGGAAAGAGCAGTATATGGAAAAGGGGGCGTCCGGTATATAGAGTGTACTTTATGGAGGGGTAAAGCAGGTACAGTGTGTATATAGGGGCAGTATATGGTGGGGGTGCAGAATATGGAAGATGATGTGCAGTGTAGAAAGGAATGTGTGTGTGTGTGTGTGTGTGTGTGTCCCGAATGGAGCTCCATTTGGTGCTCTCCATCTGCCGCTGGCGGAACCAAAGAGGTGAGGAGCAACATTTCCTTTTTCTGTCTGTATAGATGATTGTCCTGCAGGCATGCCAGTAGGCTTATCACATGGTCAGGGCCGCCAAGAGGGGGGGGGGGGGGGGGGCGGGTACAATTTACCTCGGCCCGGGCATGTCAGGGGGTCCCGGGTCGCAGCTCACGCCCACTTTTTAAAAAATTCGGCCGGCAGGTATGCGTGTGGCTGGGGCGGCCGGGGTGATGGGCTGTGTACCGGCTGCTCCCTCCCTACATCCTTACCCCGCAACAGCTTCCTGAACCGGTGAACTGTCCACCACTGCGGAGTCTGCAGGAAGCTGTGGGCTGTGGCCGGGGGAAGGGGACCGACATAGGGAGGGAGGGGGAGCTCAGGGAGGCTGCGAGGACGGGGGGGGGGGGGGGAATGGCAGCAGATTTAAAGGACAACCACAGTAGTCGTCCCCCACTGACTGATTCAGTGTTGTCAGTCAGACAGTTTCTCTCCTCCCCCCACCCCCTCCATCAGTTTGGGTGTGCTGTGTCACATGCCACTGAAGGAGGAACTGGACTAGGCATTGCAACAGACGGAGCTCAGCAAAGGGCCAGGCTGACTGACAGAGGTCATGGTGGGCACTCCGCTGAAGGAGCAGCACATCGTTCTACTCAGATGCTGCCTGTGATAAGAGGCTGGACTGACTGAAGAGGTCATCATCAGAGGAGAGGTGAGTAGAGGAGACTAACCTGCAGGGCACACTCACTAAGGGCCAGATTCTCTAAGCTTCAAAAGTGATAAAATGGAGAGTCATAAACAGCCAGCCAATCAGCTCCTATCTGCTATGTTACAGGATGTGTTTGAAAAATGTCAGACAGTAGCTGATTGGCTGGTATTTTATCACTCTCCATTTTATCACTTTTGAAGCTTAGAGAATCTAGCCCTTAATAAGATGTTGCCACTGACAGAAGGGGGGCCACTGATGCTTCTGGTGATCGTGGCTGCAGCCTGATTCTCACTCACATGCAGATGTCTGCCTGTACAAGTGTGAGGGAAGAAGAAGCTTGGGGCTGGTATCATCAGCACCAGTGGGCCTCTCTGTGTCAGTCTTAAGAAGGTGGCATGGGGTTATGTGCCCCCTCCTGGGGAACGGACTCGTAGGAAGCTGGCTGAGCTACTCAGTCAGCTGTGTCTGCTCCTCCCCCTTCGGCTTCTATGGCTTAGCCCCTCCACCCCATGTATGCCTCTGTCACCTCCCTCTCCCCATGTCTACCTCTACCACCTCCCTCCCCATGTGTGTCTATGCCACCTCCCTCTCCCCATGTGTACCTCTGACACCTCCCTCTCTAAATGTGTGCCTCTACCACCTCCCCTTCCGATGCATGCCTCCACCTCCCCTCCCCATGTGTGTCTATGTCACATTCTCCCCATGTGTGCCTCTACTATATCACCTCCCCATTTAGCCCCAATTCCTTATTTATTGTTGTTCCCCTTTAAATTATCCCCATATGCACATTTGGGGGGGGGGGGGGGTGGCGGGGTTACACATAGTGCGCACTTGCTCTGGGCGCAAGGTGTACACGCTACCCATCTGGCTTCACTTACAGGACACAGCCTGCATGTGTGTCAGCACTGGTCACCTCAGTGCACCAGGCTGTCATCCACACAGCTGGAGCTGTCGCTGGATCCTGCTGATCACAAGGCTGTGTTCCCCACCACTGATCCCCTTACAAACCCTGCTGGAGCCCACCTGGTGCACCCAGCTATAATCCCATGCCACCTCTGGAGCCCCGCTGGATGCTCATATGGGGTGCGTCCAGCTGTCATCCCCACTGCTGCACCATCGGACTCCATCACTGGACCCCTGGTAGGTAGGCTTGCACATTAAATAGCCTACTATAATGCATCACTATGCCTGTGTACCCGAATTTTGACTCATTCTGTGTGAATTTAGCTTATTATGTGTAGCATAATGTGTAAGGGGGTCTACTATTGTATTGAATAAGGGGTATATGATGTGTAACACTAAACTCAAGGACATGCCCCCTTTTGAGTGGCCACACCCCTTTTCCATAGCGCCTTAGGCGCACGTATGACTACAGCCTTCACTTCTCCATTCTGCTATGTGTTAAACATGCCCCCAAAATGATGTGGTCACACTCCCTCCAGCGGGGCCCCAGGAAGGAAGCGGTTGTACCAGGACCAAGTATTTCTCTTGGAAGCCCTGCACATGGTACCAAATCATTATTATATGGTGAACACCAATATGCTGTATAAGAATGGAGCACTGTGAGTCAGTATATTGATACAGATAGTGTCTGAAGGATGCCCAACACATTTGTTGGCAAGCTGCTCAATCGGGTGCCAAAAGGGAGGGGTAATTCTGGCTAGGAAAAAAACATATCCCAATTGCACATTGAGTGAGAATTATCTACATAATAATCAGATAATACAGAGATCTTGGTTGCATATTTCTGCAGATATAGGGCTAAGCCCCAAAGCCGTACGTCAAGGTGTCTCTGTGTCACTGGGGGTCCCTAATACTGGGTATGCCGATGCAGGCTAAGTACTCCAGGGCAGCACACAAATGAAAATTAGTAGGGGTTAATAAGAAGCACATAAGAGCTATGTAAGGAAGTGAAGGTGTGCTTAAAATAATGCAAAATATATACAATGTGATAGGGAAAACATAAGTGTTAATAAAGTGTTAGCAGGGGCGTAACTAACTATTTTGCGCGCCCCCCCCCCCCGCACACACCCAACCTGCCCCCCCCCCCTTCTTACCCGTACCTGTCCTGCACCCTGCACCCGCGGTCTGCGTCTCGCCCGGCTCTCTGCCGGGACCTGCCTGACCGTCACGGCCCCGGCCGGCTCCTGGTGTTACAATGAAAACTGACTCTTAGAAAATGGCTGCCCCATACTGCAGACAGAAAACTGTATGGGGGCAGCCATTTTCTAATTGTCAGTTTTCATTGCAGCAGGAGCCGGCCGAGACCGTGAAGTCAGGCATGTCCCGGCAGAGACCCGGGCGAGACGCAGACCACGGGTAACTATAGCCCCGCCCCCAATTTCTCTGTGCCCCCCGCCACCACGGGGGCTGCGGAGCTATAGTTACGCCACTGAGTGTTAGGGTGTGCTAACCTGGAGCAGACCAGCCATACCAACACAGGGGGAACCACAATCCCAAACCCATCCCATAAACAGTAACATATATGTCTGGATCTAATAGCCCAGTGTAAGGCCACATGATAATGGCTTATTACATCTGAGAGCCAGCTTACCTGGAGATACCCCTGGCTTCTCCAATGGCACCTCCCTCTCCCCATGTGTCATCAATCCCTCCTAATGCTGACCCATCTTTGCCTCTCTCAACTACACATTTGTTGGCAAGCTGCTCAATCAGAGGTCATTTTGGTGCCAAAAGGGAGGGGTACATTTTCCTAAAACTTTGCCGTCAACATTACCTCAGCCACCAAGCATCTAATCACTACTTACAGAAATATTATCACTTCAATTGACTGAAAAGAATGTTTTACTTTATTCCTTACGGACTTAGGCCCTTATTCTGATCGGTGCGGCCCGATCAGAATATGCGGCCAGGACCGTGCAGGCGAATCCCCGCCTTCCATACGGATCGCCACCTCCGTCCGTACGCGGATATGTGGCGGTCCGCATGAAAGTGGACGGGGATACGCCTCCTCCATCTTGGGAGCAGCCCCTGCATTCGATGGTCGCCGAACATCGAATGCAGGGCCGCACGCTCCACCAGCTCCCACCACCCTAGACCACACGGACACTTGTCCGTATGAAATCATGTATGGGGGCGGGCAGCTGACATCCGGCGATGTCAGATGCCCGCCCCCTACACAAGCGTCACGGCTTCATTACCATGCATACGCCCCGCGTTTGCATGGGAACGCCCATGAAACGCGGGGCGTATGCATAGGGTAATGAGGCTAAGTAGCCCTTCACGCCCCTCTCCGCCCCCTGTGCGGCGTGTAAAGAATACGTACGGCGAAACCGCTTGCACATGCGCAGAGTGACCTCTGCACATGCGCAGAGTGACCTCTGCACATGCGCAGTCCAAAACCATCGGTGGTACGACCGCATGCGGAGAAATCCGCACCGATCAGAATAAGGGCCTTAGTACCATAATAGGGTACCATTTTGTCTGATGCCCTCTCCACCTATTTGGTAGCTTTTGCACACAAGTCAGATAAGCGCTCACATGAAGCGCATGGTCTCGTGGAAGGCGTACAGTTTCCTGGAAGAGCATGGTCTAGTCATGCTGTGGTCTATTTTACACATTGTGTTGTGCACCCCATCTCATTCCCCTTTGTGTCTCTCCAGAATGTTGTTATAGTACTGCACATTCATACAGGGTGAGGCAAAAAAAACTCTCAGATTTTAAAGGTTAACAAAAAGGGCATGGCAGATGCTATAAGGAATGCAGTTTATTTTCTATTGGTATGTATATAAAAAGGTGCCAAGAGGTAAATAGAGGTGTGTAATGTAACTGGCTTACAGTACGTAGAATAAATTTTGTACAAAACAAGGAGTGGACTGCAAAAAAGGGATTTTTGTAAGAACTTACCGTTCTAATCCCTTTCTCTGATATGGTCCTGGTGACACAGCTCAACACTGGGATGTAGGAGGGTCCGAAGGAGCCAGGCACCTATCCTAAAGCTTTTAGAGGGTAGGCTCCTCCCCTACTGCATCCCGGACTCTTCAGTTCAATCTTTCAAAGCCACTGGAATACATTAACTCAGGACAAACGCCTGCACATATTATATGCACATTTTTCAACAATCACTTTTAACCAAATAACATGAACCATCATGAACCTGGCATACTTACTGAGCGTAAGGGAGGGATCGCTGTGTCACCAGGACCATATCAGAGAAAGGGATTCGAACGGTAAGTTCTTACAAAAATCCCTTTTTCTCTTTCAATGGTCCTGGTGACACAGCTCAACACTGGGACGTTCCAGAGCCGGTCCTTTGGGTGGATACGCTCAGGTCTGCAGCTCTCATCACTGCTCGCCCGAATGATGCGTCCTCCGACGCGAACTCATGGAACCTATAGAATTTGGCAAATGTATGAACAGATGACCAAGTGGCAGCCCTGCAAACCTGCTCAGCTGTTGCCCCATGTCGAACCGCCCAAGAGGTGGCAACCGACCTGGTGGTATGCGCATTAATCCTGGCCGGAACAGGCCTACCAACTTTAGTGTATGCAAACGCTATAACAGAGCGCAACCACCTAGCAATGGTCTGCTTAGATGCAGGCCAACCAATTTTGTGTATGTCATACAACACTAACAAGGTGTCAAGTCTTTCTGACACTCTTAACTCTGTCCACATAGATGCGTAAGGCACGCACAACATCCAAATTTCTCAATTTGTCCCTTTTTCTCTAACCCTCTGGGGGTTGAAACACAGGCAGAACTATCTCCTGATTTAGATGGAAAGCCAAGACTACTTTTGGTAAAAACTGGGGTACCATCCGAAGAACCGCCCTATCCTCGTGAAATATCAGGAAAGGAGACTTGCATGACAATGCTCCCAATTCTGACACCCTTTTTTGCAGATGCCACTGCCAACAAGAATGCCAATTTCCAAGTAAGGAACTTAAGGTCAGCCGACCTTAATGGTTCAAAAGGTGCCTTCTGAAGGCATTCCAAAACCAGCGACAAGTCCCAAGGTGCTACTTGTTGTTTGTAGGGAGGTTTCAACCGAGACACCCCCTGTAAGAAGGTCTGTACTTCCGGCAATAATGCAATCCTTTTCTGGAAGTAAATGGACAAGGCCGAGATCTGCACTTTTAGAGACTGAAGGCTTAGCCCAGAGGAAAAACCATCCTGTAAAAATTCCATCATTTTTGTCAACTTAAAACGTGATGTATGTGACTTCCGTCGCTCACACCATCGAATATAAGTCTTCCAGACTCTATAATAATTTGCCGAAGACACTGACTTTAATCATGGTATTTACCACTGCCTCTGAGAAACCTTTATTCCTCAGAATGGCGGTCTCAACAGCCAGGCCGTCAAAATTAATCGAGCCGAATCCAGGTGATTAAATGGTCCTCGTCTTAGAAGGTCTGACCTCAGAGGTAGACGCCACGAGTCCACAGACAATCTCTGAAGCCTCGAGTACCAGGACCTCCTTGGCCAATCTGGGGCCACTAAGATCACTGGGATTGCCTGGGCCTGTATCCTTTTCAGCACTCTCGCCAGCATTGGAACTGGCGGGAAAACAAAGAAGATTCCCCTCCCAGGGGATAGTCATGGCATCCACTGCTTCTGCCAGTGGATCCCTTGTTCTGGCATAAAACCTGGGCACCGGATGGTTGAACCTGGATGCCATCAGGTCCACGTCTGGAGTTCCCCACTTCAAATTAATCTGATGAAATACATGAGGATTTAGGCTCCATTCCACTTCCTTCAGCTCCTCCCTGCTCAGGAAGTCGGCCTCTATATTCTCCACTCCTGGTATGAATATGGCTGATACTGCTGGAACATTCTGTTCCACCCACAGGAGGATTCTGGACACCTCCCACAAGGCCAGCTTGCTGCGTGTGCCTCCCTGGTGATTCAGATATGCCACAGCTGTGGCGTTGTCGGTCTGAATCCTTAAAGGGAGTCTCTTTAACCTGTCTCCCGCCAGAGAAATCACCTTCCAGACCGCTCTCAGTTCCAAGATGTTGATCGGTAGAGCAGACTCCTCTGGAGTCCACAAGCCCTGCAGACGCAGGTCCAAGACTACTGCCCCCCAGCCCCTGAGACTGGCGTCGGTAGTGACTACCAGCCAGCTCCAGGACTGCAGTGACCGACCCCACTGAAGGGAGTCCACACCTGTCCACCATTTCAGGGAGGCTCGAGTTTCCGAAGACAGCACTATCTTTTCTGACTTCATGGTCTGAGTGTTTCCTGACCAAGCCGTCAAAATGTTCCATTGGAACACCCGAGAGTGGAACCTGGCAAACTGCAGCGTCTAGAACGACGCCACCATCTTCCCCAGCAGCTTGAGGCACCTCCACACTGATGTGCTCCGAGAGCTGAGAATCTCCTGGACTAAGGCAACCAGATCCCTGGCCTTTGTCTCCGGTAAAAAGACCCGGTGTAGATGGGTATCCAGAATGACTCCCAAGAATTGGAGTCTCTGCGATGGCACCAACTGAGACTTTTGTAAGTTTAACAGCCAGCCGTGAGCCTGCAAAAAACTGATGGCCTCTGTCAAATGACTCTGCAACCTGTCTGCTGACTCTGCTTTGAACAGCAGGTCGTCCAAATAAGGTATCACTGTGATTCCCCTCAGCCGGAGCACAGCCGCCATTACAGACATTATTTTGGTGAAAACCCTTGGTGCTGTGGCCAGACCAAAGGGCAACGCCTGGAACTGTAAGTGCAGGTTTCCTATCGCGAACCTCAACAGGGCCTGATGTTCTGGGTGTATGGGAACATGAAGATACGCGTCCTGGACATCCATGGATGCCAAAAATTCTCCCTGGTCCAGGCTCAGTAGCACTGACCGTAGAGACTCCATTTTTAAATGGTCTACCCACAAATGGACATTTAGTGACTTTAAATTCAGTATTGTTCTGAAAGACCCGTCTGGTTTGGGCACCAGAAACAGAGTGGAATAAAAGCCTTTCTTCCACTCTGCCCTGGGAACCGGGATTACCACCCCCTTCTCTAATAGAGAATGAGCTGCTCCTAAGAGAGCTGTACGGAGCCGGGCTTCCTTTGGTAAAGCTGTGGGGATGAACCTTCTCGGAGGAAGACCTTTGAAGGGAATTCTGTATCCCTGGGCTATAATGTCTAACACCCAGGAATCCTGGTCTAGTGAAGCCCATGCTGCCTTGAAATGTGATAGACGACCTCCCACCTTTATCACTGCCGGGCAAATCCCCTGACAGTCATGCGGAGGGTTTGTCCTCTCCCTTGGTGATAGGTTTCTTGTGAAAGGAACCAAATTTCGCTTTTGGGGCCTTGCCCCTGGAGGACTGAAACTTTCCCCTAAACGACTGTCCTCGAAAGGACGCACCACCTCTAGGGGAGGGCCGAAAGGACGGCCTAAAAGCAGAAAATCTTGATGTCTGCTTGGCAGCGGGAGCCGGCAGAAACGTACTCTTGCCGCCTGTGGCCTGCTTGATAATTTCTTCTAATTCAGATCCAAATAACAGCTTTCCTTTAAAAGCTAATGTTTCTAAGGCCTTCTTAGACTCATTATCAGCCTCCCAGGCCTTAAGCCAGAGCACTCTCCTGGCATTAATAGACACTGTGGAAACTCTGGTCGCCATTTTGATAGCTTCCTCCTCCGCTTCCAATACATATTCTGCGGCTGCCTTAAGCTTCTCCGCCATCAACAACACACCAGGATCAGCATGTAAAATGGTGCATAAATCATTGGCCCACTCAATCATGGCCTTAGAGACCCAGGCTGAAGCAATAAGAGGACGTAGGGTGAATCCCACCCAATCATGGCCTTAGAGACCCAGGCTGAAGCAATAAGAGGACGTAGGGTGAATCCCACCCCTTCAAATATAGCTTTGAGGTTACCCTCCAGCTTTTTGTCCACCGGTTCCTTAAAGGCTGCGCCCCCTTGCACTGGTAATACAGTAGCTTTTGATAGACGCGCCACAGAAGCATCAACTACTGGCACTTTTTCCCAGAGCTCCGCATGAGACTCTGGCATGGGGTACAGACTTAAGAATCTCTTTGGCATCTGCAGCCTTTTATCAGGGGTTTTCCAAGCCCCTTCCAGCAATTCTTGTAAACCTTCATCAGAAGGAAATGTAACGCTGCCGTTTAAATACACCTTTAGCAGGAGTTTTATCCTCCACTGAAAGTTTTAAAGACTGTTTAACAGCTGTAATCAAATCCTCCACCCCTGTGGCTGAGGAATCTTCAGAATCATCACCCTGCTCCCAGGGAATGTCTGCATATGCTCCCTCCTCCTCATCTACCAATAAAGGCACCGAGTAAGACCTTTTAGGGGTCCCTACAGCATCAACATCAATTTTGTCTAGTAAATCACTAAACCTGTTGATCCCCTTTGCAGTATCCTGCTTCACCTGTATGAAGGCAGGATCTGCCTGGGTAAGAGGCAAGGAGCCCGAGGACTGCTGGGATGATGACAGATTCTACCAAGGCATCACCCTGTCTGTCCAGCAATTGCACTAAAGCGTTAACTGACCTGCCCAGGGCACTAGCCCACGCGGGTTCAATCTGCTCTGCCCTCTGGGGTTCACTCCCCATGGGTCTCACAGCAGCGCAAGCAATACACAAACCCCCCTTGGCCATCTGCTCAGGTACAAATTTTTGTGTACACACATTACAAGCGCTCAGTGTAATAAGGGCTCCCTCCCCCAAAACCACAGCTTGTTGCTCAGACATGATGTAAAGTAACCCACACAGTGCATACAATGTACAACAGCGCTTATACAGAGTCAATGCACGCAGTCACTTATCTGTCTGTCGGTTTCAGATGCGGGGAAACGATGCCCAGGAAATCCAAACACTCTGTCAGGATCTGTAAGCCAGCTCAGCTCCGCTGCAAGCGTTCTGAAGGCGCCAAAAACAGAGTGAGGGAAGAGACAAAGTCCCTGCTGCTGCAGGGTCCGTGACTTTTGGCGCCAACCACCCACAGTCAGCCGCTCCCTTAGTAGGATTTCCTAGTTCCAGTATCTCCCCCTCGGCTGGGGACCACTTGGAACATGCCTGTAACAACACTGCTGTCCTCTCATAACAGGAGCTCAGTATGTAAGCACTGCAGAAAATGGCCGCCGCCATCACGGAGCGCCTGTCCCCCATGATCCCACCTAGCGTGGAGCCGGTTTCAGGACGCTCCGGAGCCCAGGCAGCTTCTTAAAATAAGCTGTAAGCGCTGCACAGGGAGGCCAGACAGCGTCTCCCTTGTGCAGAGTGAGCTGACAGGACGCGCTTCTGTCAGCTCCTGCTGCCCTAGCAGTGTGAGGATTCACTAGTAAGAATCCTCACACTGTGCCTACCTAGCTAGAGTGAAAATTAATAAAATAAAAAGAATCCCCTAACTACTCTAATTCTTCGGCTGCTCCCGCAGCCCTTTAGAATAGCACCCACTCCAGTGGGCACCTAACACGAACTGAAGTGTCCAGAATGCAGTAGGGGAGGAGCCTACCCTCTAAAAGCTTTAGGATAGGTGCCTGGCTCCTTCGGACCCTCCTACATCCCAGTGTTGAGCGGTGTCACCAGGACCATTGAAAGAGAAAGACATTAATAAAAATAATATTGTATATAACACAGCAAGTGCACTTATTTATAGTGATCAACTTTGTTAGGTATAGGATACAATGAGTAGGAGCAGGATATAACTAAAATGTATACATAATAAAGTACAGTGTACAGTATTCATAATAAATGTCAGTAGTTCACTTCAAAACACAAATATGCACACACACACACACACACACACACACACACACAATATACATATATATTGTGCAAGTACACCATATAATACAGAGAGTATCAGTGACTTCCATACAAGCCATCGCCTCCTACTGGTTAGTGAACTGACCAGTAATTCTAGGACACAGCATTGGAACACTGAACTCAACATCAGACATCTTGCATTGCATCATGGGTGCTGCAACCTGGCCAATGGAAATCCAGTGATCCAAACGTTGCAGGGGACAGGTCATTTACTACAACAGAGATTCTTGGGGCGGGATTCTCCAATCTAAATATGCTGTAAAGACCCTGTTATCTGGGTTTTTACCGCATTTTAATAAGCAGCAAAACCCGCATGGTGGGTTTTTCGCTGCGGCGAGTATCGCCAGCCGAAACCTATATCCTTAACACACCCATGCCGCCCTGAACAGACCCCGGCTGCATCACGCCAACCCCTCCTCCTCACCTGTTTCCGTGCAGCACAGCGCTGTGCTGCCTGGACCTGTGACCTCCTCCCTGCACTGAAAATCCTATTCCGGGTGCAGGGAGGAGAGCCCACCCACAGCAGCAGCAAAATAGCCTGTTAACGGAGGGAGGGGGGAGCCACTGGAACCCACTGCACATCGCTGGCTCACCGCAAAGGACAGCTCTTAATGCAAGACCTGTTAGAGAATATGCGATAATTATGTCTGCGGTAGCTGGCGATGTGCGGTGGGCGGGGCACAGATGTTAGAGCATCCTGCCCTTGGCCTCTTCCTAAACGATGGTGACACACCTCGGTTTTCCCAAACCCTACCCCTACCGTCCTCCAGGCACTTCCATCCTGCTACCTTCATGCGCACAGTAAGTACTGATAATTAGTACGTTGCACATCCTGAAGCAATAGCTATGGAATCTGATTAAGCTGTGGTTTCCCATGATTTGGAACCTATATTTCATAATAAAAATACATGTGGGACTTTGCAGCAACCTTAAAACAAATAAATAATCATTGTGTATTAAAGTACTGAGTGATGAATTTGAAAATTGTTGGAATAATTGCAAATATGAACTTTATGTACTCAGTGGTATTTTCTGGGTCGTAAGAACATCCTACCTACAGTATGAAACTCAATATATTTTCTGATGTTAATTGAATCCTAAGATTTAGGTTGCACCTCTCTTTCAAAAGGAAAATAATGCTGCACTAAATGAACAGTGTGCAGTGCTTGAATAAAAATATGTTTACTTCAATAAAAGAAACCAATTAAAAATAGAATGGTGATTAGAGCTGTATATAAGTGTGCATTGACCCTAGTTTATAGTAACCCTTTATCTACCTTGTAGCCAGTCAGCTCCTACCTGCCAAGTTACAGGCTGGGTTTGAAAAATGTCAGGTAGGATCTGATTGGCTGGCTGTTTATCACTGTCCATTTTTGAAGCTTGATACATCTGGCCCAAGCTCCCTTGGATCCAATGGAATGGGTGGCATATTCTCCTCCAACTTTGGAATATGAAGCTGGTTCGGCCACAAATCCTGGACTTTCTGATCAGGGTGGTAGCGGGTACTGATGCAACACTTATGCCCCCCATACACGGTCCGTTAATCAGGAGACAGATCTAATTTATTTTAAATCAAACAATTATTGAAAACGAGTATTATAAATATGAATTAATGATCAAAACTCTTCATATGAAGAGATCCATTTTGGGAAGTCTGGTTGGAAGATTCACTTCCGCCCTATGGAGTGCAGGTGAACCACAGCATCATGTCAGGGATCACTCTGCGCTCCAGTATTTTAATATTTGCTTCCGGTTTATTTGGAGTCAATGGGGAGGTGTTTTATTGCATCCTCTTGCTGTCTGATGTATCACATCTGGAGGATGTGAATTTTCCCCCATCTAATTCAAATGGTTCACGACAATTTATGTGACATTTGGTCTTTACAGTGCAAAGTTTGCTAGCGCAAGCCACAGGAGGTTCTTTATACACTTGATTGGCATGGAGGCATGAGATGTGACTAGGAGACTAAGTCAACACATGCCCAATATCTCAAAGTTATATTTCTCAGAATCGGATCCCTCCCAGCATGCCCCCTGCCGTCCCCGTCACTCTGCGCATGCACAAAGGGACTCCCGGGTCTCAGACCCGGAAGTCCAGTGCCGGTGCTGCATCTCAAGGGACAACTCTTATCGCAAGAGCTGTCCTTTGTGCTAATAATCGCATATGTTAGAGTATATGCGATTATTAAGAATGCGGTGGCCGCTAAAGGGGGGGGGGGGGGGCGAAAATGTTAGAACATCTCACCCTGTGTCAACTCCCAGTAATGCACTGCACACTTGTGCAGTCAGTGTGCCTTGGCACCCAATGGTCAGAACCATTAATCATTGTCACATTGGCAGATAGGTGAAGCTGCAGCACTACCCCACTCCCATGCAAAAATCCTTTAGCTAAAAAAAAAAATACATGTCAACCACAGGGGGCCCCTAGGAAGAGGGAGGCCCAAAGGGACTGACCCCTGTAATCCCTCCCTGTCTGCCGACGCTATTGCCATGTCCAGTCTGGGTATCCGTAGTTCTACCCTTAACCACTGATGTTCACAGCCTACAGTCTGCGAATGTGCATGCAATGTGAATGAGCTGCGATTGCATCAGTGAGCATCTCTTTTATTTTCCTGGTGGCAGCTTTACTGGGAGATATCCTTGCATTTGCATTTGTTTTCATTTCTGAATCAGGCCCTAAGTCAGGAGAGCCTGGCAATGAGTTGCTGGAAGCTACTTTTCCAGCAGCTGATGGGCTCAACCCTCCACTGTCACACCAACCTCATTCTGGCAGCTGGGCTACTGAATTTTTCCTTGCCCGTACATAGGGGTCTGTGGTGCAGATGTACTCCGCAATAAAATAGAGAGAGAAAAAACTACCAGCCAATCAGCTGTCATTTTTTAAACACAGCCTGTAACACGGCAATTAGGAGCTTATTGGATGGTATTTTATCATTCCCCCTTTATCACTCTCCAAGCCTTAGCACATCTCCCCTTGTATCACGGAGCACTTAATCAAAAGGTTTGAAAAATTTCCCACTTAAAGTTGAAGTCGCGTGGTCATACCATCTGGCTGTCCCACAAATGGATAAATGAAAAAGTTCTTTGGAAACCAGGAGTACAGTAGCTATAACAGTGCATATCCCCTCTCAGGGTGCAGCTTCAAGGTTGCTCTATCTAGTCAATGAGATTTAGATCTGTACTTTAACAAGGCCAGTCAATGACCTTGATTATTTTACTTTTCTTCTTGCCAGCAATAGATTTGTTGGTGCGCATAAAATGACTGTCATGTTGTATGATCTAATTGGATTGGATTGTTTTTTAAAGAAGTTTCCATCATTGCAAGATGTCTTTGTATTATGGCTGAAAAACACCTCCAAATCATCTCACCTCCACTATTGTGCTTAATGTTAGCTGTAATACTGCCGACTCTCCCAGGCATGTGCAGCAACAGCTCTCTTGGAATTACGTCACTGTACCACTTACATATCAGGTACAGGGAGATTCCTCCGTCTCTAGGCAACCATGACGCTGGGTCACTTCCACATCTCTGGTTGCCTAGCTACCCAGTTTGCTCACGAGGCTGCAGGACACCTGTCCTTTATTACCTGGCTGCAGCCTGTGATTGGAAGGACTGTGTTTGAATTCCTCTGAGCCCATTAACTCCTGCCACTGATAGTATGTTTGTATGTTTTGCAAGTTAGTCTCTTTTCAGATTTTTTGGATCCTCTAAGAATACTCTGGGAAATTCTCCTAGCCTTGGAATTCTTGTCTTCAGTCTGCTCTCAGCTTCAGTCTCTACTGGATTATACACAGATCTGGCCTGCAAGCTCCCAGCATCTGCAATAACTTCGGTACTTATGTATTATCTGGGCTGCCGATTTTTTGATTGTATGCCTTAAGGCATACAATCAGATGCGATGCGATATCGCATCGCATCGCATACGACCATATCGCATGCCATGCAATGTCCCGATTTTTCCATAGGATTCAATGTTAAAATGGACTGAGTCCATTTTAACATGGAATTCAATGGGAAAAAGGGGTCCTTTTCATACCCCTACTATCCAAGTGGGCATGGAGTTGGATATAAACCTGTGGCGAGCGTAGCGAGCCACTGAGCCCGAAGCGCGGCGAGCGAATCGAGCCCCGCGAGGGGACGGCATTCTGTGTCCCCTCGTGGAAAAACCGGGCCAATCGCATCGCATGCGATATGGTCGGGTGCGATGCGATGGACCCGATTTCAAAATCGGCAGCCCAGTTACTACATAAGTACCATAACTTCTTAAAAGTATCCCTCAGGGCTAGCCTGCATACTTCCAGCACATGAATTAACCCTTTTATACAGCTGGCCTGCAATCTCCCAGCTTCTACAATGCATATACAGGAATATTTATCAGGGTTGGGCTGCATTCTCCTAACCTCGGCATCAACCCTTTTATACAGCTGGCCTGCAATCTCCCAGTTGTTCAAATACCTTCACAGGAATAACACTATGCACTGGCCTGCATTCTCCCAGCTCCTGCATCAATCTCTGCATTATTGCTGACCTGCAGTCTTCCAGCATTTACACACTATTGCATCTGTATCCAGATTATATGTCTGCTCCTTCCAGCCTCTGGCTCATTCACAGGCCAGTCTGATTTTTGGTTCAATCTAACATCTGTTTGTTGTCTCTGTATCATAAATTATTCAGTGTCAACTGACCAAGGGCAGAGGACAGTGACATGTACACCGAGGGCAACAAAGCCCATATCCCCTATCGGGGTTACCTGGTGAACACCCCCTGGTGTGTTAGACTCAACGCCTCTGTTTTGGGTTTAGTCAACCACTTGTTTCTGATCTTCCAGTTATCATAACAGTTAGGACCTAATTCAGCATCAGAGAATTTGCAGTGGACTGCAAGGAGAAAACCGCCACCCATTCAAAATGAGAAGACACCCCTTGCTAAACTGGGATATAACTGTGAATGGATTGCTAATCGCTATCCACCTGCAAATCCATTTGCAATTCCTGAACTATCAAAGTAATCTGTGCAAATGTGAGTAGGTCTGAGGCTTCCACTAATCTGCGACTCAGATTAGTGGAACAGATCGCTAATGTCACAGATCTGTTGGACAGGCCTGTGTTTTTCTGACACTCCCAGAACCATGACCCTCTGCTCTGGACAAACATATAACAGGAAACCACATTTTCTTAAGAGATCCTGGACTGTATCTAATACCCCTTTTACACCAAGGCAAAACCCAGGTTGGACCCAGGTCAGCATTGGTGTAAAAGGGACAAATCAAGGGCCAGTAACACTGGTCTCCTACCCAGGGTTAACACTGGTTGGACCTTTCTTTTCTCTGTGGTCTCTCTCAAGACCAGAAAGTTCCCGGTTTCCAAGGGAACGAAACGCGTTGACACTACTTCCGCCTTTGAAAACCCTCCCACTCCTGAGGTCACGATACTCACACTTGGAGCCGGCTCACGCTACAAACTGAGCCGAGCCGCAAGCAGTTATTTACAGCGTCTTCAGCCAACGCTGTCTGGATTCCCTCCTACGGCTAAAAACATCAGCCAGAAGCTTATTGGAAGCCCCCATCTGCGGACGTCACACAGCCTCCTGCTCCGGGTTGAGCCCTAGCACTTCCGGGTTCCCCGCCATTACACCAGAGCACCTGTCTGCGGACACAGCACCACCACGTATACCGGGTTGAGCCGCATTACCATCGGGCTCCCTGGCCCCTCCAAATATCCATCACAAGGAGGGTGAGCATATTACCAAGGATTAAGTGCGTTTCCTGACTATTCCATCTTGGCGTTATATGCGCCAACAGGCTTCACGCAGCTTGTCTCCTGCTCATATTTTTCTGCTCATAATTATCTGCTCTGGCTTGTGTCCCCCGCATACCCCCATCACCTAACAATCCAACTTCTGCTATTAACAGACTGGCTGCTATACTTGTGCTTATTCTGCTTTTGGAGAAACCTACTCCTAATACCTCCAGCCCGTGACCCCATTGGAGTGTAGCACCTGCTACATACAAGCTTATTATATTATGCCATTTAAAACCAGTATAGAGTAAACAATATTAGGATTGCATCTGCTTTAATATACTTAATTGTGTAAACATAAATTTTATGACTTTTTTTTATATATATAAAACTTTATTATAATTATTTTAAGTGTGTCCAGGTGTCCTTTCGTTCAGCACGGCTCACAGGCCAACATTATAGATCCAGCAGCGCAAGTGTGACAGTGCCCCTGTACGGTGTGGTGCAAGATGGCGTACCTTAATCTGGAGCTGGTGACTGCGGCGGCTTCTGGATTCTTCGCGGCTTCTGCTGGAGAACCTGTGGCAGGGAATGGCACAACCCAAGGGACCCACAAAAGACAACGCTACTTCGGTTAACAGCGACAAATATTTATTAAAGAAAAACAACTGCACTAGTCGCTGTGATATACTCCTACACATATGCAAACATCAATAAGAAAGATAAAAAAACACAAAGACAATGACATCAAAGAGAGCAATATTAAAGACAATAGTCTGACATCACTAGAATGCTTCACTACACCTGTAATACTATAACTCAAGGTGTCCAATGGGTGGCGCTGCACACCCTATAACTACAGTCTCAGATATCACACGCAGTTCCTGAGAGCAATCACGGTCCCACGACGCACAAATCCTCACAGGTGAATTAGGCCCTAACAGTGTGCACACTACTATGAATAGGGCAGAACAAATGAACAATCCCCTTCAAAGGGGTACAGGCGGGTTCCCGTTACCTAGGGCAACTCCCTGCGAGGTTGGTGAGGAACAACTGTAAGGGGTGAGGTTGGGTGCAACAACACCCTGGCGATGGGGTCACTGGCTCCGCCAGTGGCTGATGGCAGCGGTGGCTAGTTCCCTTTGGCTGGGATAATGGGGCTGCAAAGTAACCAGGCATATGCGGGGTCTTACACCTCACACCACTGTGAGGGTACTGTGTGGCAGGGTGGCTGATTGTTGGGCGTCATAAGCTAACGAGGTGCAGGTCAGGCAACAGTGTCCCGGGGGCTGGGGTGTCAGGGGTGCAGACAGGAGGATTTAGAGTACCTTTTTTCGGCTGCCGCTGCCAGCTCCTGCTGGTCTCGAATCAGGCCCCTTCTGTGATGCTGCTGCTACCGCCTCGTTTTCAGCGCGGGGTGCCTCGGGCCCTCCAGACTCCTCTCCCTGCTGGGCTCCGCTCCTCCTCGCCGCCTCTCTGGACATCCAGTCGCACTTTCCGCTCCCTCTGGCTGTCAATCACGTGGCCGGGAGCTTCCCTCCATGACCACGCTGCTTCTTGGTCCCCCTGCACACTGATCTCCTATCTTCTGCTGGCCGGGGATGCCGGCTGTCAATCACCGCCCGACACTGCTCCCTGCTCTCTGTAGCCGTGCGCTGTCCTCTCCTCACACGCTTCTATGCTGCACGCTCTGCTGGGCTCACTCTGTGTCCTCTCTCCCCAGGTCTTGCTCTGCTGCACAGTCTCTCCTCACTCTCCATCAGCACGCTTCCAGGCTGCATGCTCTGCTACACGCTGCTGCTCCTGACCTCTGACCCCTTCCTCACACGCTCTGGGCAGCCAATCAGGGGGGCGTCAGGCTCCCTTCACGTGAAGGTGAGCTGGGGCTGTTTAACCCCTCACAGCCCTGAACACAGGGCAGGGATTTGCAGGCAGCGTTAGCTGCTATTAAAAGGGCTCCATTGGGTCACAGGGGCACACCAGGGATACCCTTTGGAGTGGATTGCCACATACCTCCCTGCTAGAAATTTGCCTGTCCGCAGGCAACTTAACCAGAGCCCATAAGTCCCGGACAAAGTCCTGTCAATAAACATCCTAACGGCAAATGAAATAATTGCAAACAGTAATAATTACATAACAACCGCAAGTATCACTACTTGATATCCAATGTGGGCTCCCCGGGTCAACCATTCCTCCGCCACAGGACTCCCATCCCTCTGTGGTCCAGCTTCTTCACAGTTGTTCATGGATGGCGCCCACTCTCACTACTTGCACTCGGCTTTAGGCATGTCTCGCCTCCCGGTCCTGCTTCTTGGACCTCTGTATTGCCTGTTGGATTCTGAAGGCAAATTCCTCTCCTGAGATGGTCGTATATTCACCACTTGATACCGGCTTCCCACCGATGGAACAGATATCGGCCTTGTCTTTTCTCTCTGGCGTTTCCACCTTGGCCTTGGATCCCTGCAGTGTTTCAACTGGTTCTTCTGCTGGTGGCTCTGCTTTCTGCATCACAGCCTTCTGAACCACGGTCTCGGGGCTTCTCTGCTGATCTACCATTCTTGGCCTTAGGTTCGCCACCCGATAATCGGCATCATCCATTCTGGGGACGTACTCTCTTGTTTGCTCTGCAAGTTGAGGCCTAGTCGCTGCTTGCTGCTTCTGGTGGACTGCCTCACTCCACGCGACCGGTTTCTCGCTTGCCCTCGTGATGTCAGGTTCTGGTGGGCGGGGCATCTGTCCTGGTCGAGGAGGGTTGGTGTTGACCCTTTCGTTCTCCTGCTTGACCTCTCTCGGTTCAACTCTGCTTCCGCTATATTGGTGGTAGGTTGGAGGCTCTTTACGGTGTGGGTAGTGCCAATGCTGTTCTGGGGCGTGTCTGTTGCGAAGCACCGGTGTTCCATTTGGCCCAGTCACTTTTGCGGCCTTTGTGCCTTTCTTCCCGCTTGTTAATTCAAATTCGACTGCTTCGCCATCGCTCAGGCTCCGAAAGCAATTCTGGGGGTCTTCGTTCTGTATGGCGGTGTAATGGACATAGACGCTACGCCCGTTGTCTGCACGTCTAATGTATCCATATCCGCGCGGCACATCAAACCACAGGACACGACCTGTGATCCTTCTTGGGCCGGTTCGCGGCCTATCAGTCATCTGCGTTACACCGGATGCTCTTGACGTGTTCTGGAACACTGCCGGTGGACCTCTTCTCCCATGCCATCTCACAGTCTGTGGGCATACATCGGCTCGGTCACTGTGTAGTCGTTCCGACCTCCATTGGCGATTCTGTTGCCATCTATGCCTTCTGCCACCTTCACGTTGCTGTCTTTCCTTTTCATCCTCCGCCCATTCCTGACGCATCTCACGGATCATCCTGGTAATTTCGGTCATCGCTTCGATGATGGCCCCAATCGAGTTCTGATTGGCTTGGGCTGGTGGAGTGGCAGTTCTTCGCATCTCCAGCGGTTCTATGTACTGCGATCGCCACATCTTGCTGTTCACAGGGGTCTTGTGCAATCCTGTTCGTGACGCCAAGTGTGACAGTGCCCCTGTACGGTGTGGTGCAAGATGGCGTACCTTAATCTGGAGCTGGTGACTGCGGCGGCTTCTGGATTCTTCGCGGCTTCTGCTGGAGAACCTGTGGCAGGGAATGGCACAACCCAAGGGACCCACAAAAGACAACGCTACTTCGGTTAACAGCGACAAATATTTATTAAAGAAAAACAACTGCACTAGTCGCTGTGATATACTCCTACACATATGCAAACATCAATAAGAAAGATAAAAAAACACAAAGACAATGACATCAAAGAGAGCAATATTAAAGACAATAGTCTGACATCACTAGAATGCTTCACTACACCTGTAATACTATAACTCAAGGTGTCCAATGGGTGGCGCTGCACACCCTATAACTACAGTCTCAGATATCACACGCAGTTCCTGAGAGCAATCACGGTCCCACGACGCACAAATCCTCACAGGTGAATTAGGCCCTAACAGTGTGCACACTACTATGAATAGGGCAGAACAAATGAACAATCCCCTTCAAAGGGGTACAGGCGGGTTCCCGTTACCTAGGGCAACTCCCTGCGAGGTTGGTGAGGAACAACTGTAAGGGGTGAGGTTGGGTGC
Source organism: Crinia signifera (assembly GCF_055691185.1). Classification (NCBI taxonomy): domain Eukaryota; kingdom Metazoa; phylum Chordata; class Amphibia; order Anura; family Myobatrachidae; genus Crinia; species Crinia signifera. Next base: position 63,106,432 of record NC_139227.1, on the reverse strand, counting down.
AACAACACCCTGGCGATGGGGTCACTGGCTCCGCCAGTGGCTGATGGCAGCGGTGGCTAGTTCCCTTTGGCTGGGATAATGGGGCTGCAAAGTAACCAGGCATATGCGGGGTCTTACACCTCACACCACTGTGAGGGTACTGTGTGGCAGGGTGGCTGATTGTTGGGCGTCATAAGCTAACGAGGTGCAGGTCAGGCAACAGTGTCCCGGGGGCTGGGGTGTCAGGGGTGCAGACAGGAGGATTTAGAGTACCTTTTTTCGGCTGCCGCTGCCAGCTCCTGCTGGTCTCGAATCAGGCCCCTTCTGTGATGCTGCTGCTACCGCCTCGTTTTCAGCGCGGGGTGCCTCGGGCCCTCCAGACTCCTCTCCCTGCTGGGCTCCGCTCCTCCTCGCCGCCTCTCTGGACATCCAGTCGCACTTTCCGCTCCCTCTGGCTGTCAATCACGTGGCCGGGAGCTTCCCTCCATGACCACGCTGCTTCTTGGTCCCCCTGCACACTGATCTCCTATCTTCTGCTGGCCGGGGATGCCGGCTGTCAATCACCGCCCGACACTGCTCCCTGCTCTCTGTAGCCGTGCGCTGTCCTCTCCTCACACGCTTCTATGCTGCACGCTCTGCTGGGCTCACTCTGTGTCCTCTCTCCCCAGGTCTTGCTCTGCTGCACAGTCTCTCCTCACTCTCCATCAGCACGCTTCCAGGCTGCATGCTCTGCTACACGCTGCTGCTCCTGACCTCTGACCCCTTCCTCACACGCTCTGGGCAGCCAATCAGGGGGGCGTCAGGCTCCCTTCACGTGAAGGTGAGCTGGGGCTGTTTAACCCCTCACAGCCCTGAACACAGGGCAGGGATTTGCAGGCAGCGTTAGCTGCTATTAAAAGGGCTCCATTGGGTCACAGGGGCACACCAGGGATACCCTTTGGAGTGGATTGCCACACAAGTGTAAACCCCATTTTTTGCAATTCCATAAGTGAGACCCAAGCAGTCTCATTTACATTCTGCTGCAGCTGTAAATCTAGAGTCTATTAAATTTCTTGTATTTTACAAGCTACTGGTTAAGCTACACCTATTGCTTTCCTAAACCAGCGCCAGGATCTGTGAATAGGAGAGGATCTCTCTAAGACCCTCCCACGTTCACAGGTTTTTTTTTTTGTCTCTTTTTTTTATACATGATAAACATGATGCTTTTGCAAAAAATTCCAAATGCAATTTTTCCTTGTGTAATATGTTGCTAAGTGGAATAGTGCTTAGAATCCTAATAGTGTTTATTTAGTGACGCAGAGGGGCTGGGGCCATGGCAGGCAGCTTATACAATGCTAGTCATGCCCCTATGGTGATGAATATGGGCCGATCATCGGGTTCAGATAGTTGGGAGGTACGCCAAAGTAATTGTTTTATATTTGCAGGCAAGATCAATGCTGGCAGGGTTGGTGCATGTTTTTTTGGCACCCTAGGCAAAGCTTACTTTTCCCACTACCACCTACACACCAATACCAACTTTCCAGAACCACAGGTGACATTGTAGAGGATGACTCGACCCCTGGGGTGGAGGATTTGATTGCTGCTGTTAAGCAGGCCTTGAATTTGTCAGAAGAAGACAAAACTACCTTCCTGGCAGATGAAGGTTTACAGGATCTTTTAGAAGGGGCTTGGAAAACACCCGATAAAAAGCTCCAGATGCCTAAATGGTTTTTGAGTCTTTATCCTATGCCTGAGGTGCATACAGATATCTGGGAGAAAGTGCCTGTTGTGGATGTTTCTGTAGCCCGTGGACAAGAAGCTAGAAGGAAACCTTAAGGCTATATTTGAGGGGGTGGGGCTTACTCTCATTTCGATCGACCGACATTTCCAATTCCAGGCCAGACCTACTAAGTCAAGGTCCGTTTTTCCATCAGGATTTAGCTCGGCTAACTTTGACGGCTTGGCTATTGAAACCGCCATTTTAAAGAACAAAGGATTTTCTGAAGCGGTTGTGAATACAATGATCAAGGCTAGAAAGTTGGTGTCTTCGGCTAACTACTATAGGGTCTGGAAGACATATATTCGATGATGTGAGCGCCAGAAGCCTCATACATCCAGATTTAGGCTACAGTATCTAAGTTGCTTGAATTCCTTCAGGATGGATTTTCTTCAGGGCTGAGTCTCCAGTCTCTTAAAGTCCAGATATCGGCTCTGTCGATTTTCTTTCAGAAAAGAGTGGCTGTGATTCCAGAGGTGCAAACCTTCCTTCAGGGAGTTACTAGATTAAAGGCACCATACAAACAACCGGTGGCACTATGGGATTTGTCTCTGGTGTCGGAGATTCTTCAAAAGCCTCCTTTTGAACCATTAAGGTCGGCTGACCTCAAGTTTCTCACTGGAAGTTAGTGTTTTTGTTGGCTGTTTCCTCTGCAAAGAGGGTTTCGGAGTTGGGAGCATTTTCTTGTAAGCCTCCCTTCTTAATCTTTCATGATGATAGGGCTGTTCTGAGAACGGTACCCAAGTTTTTGCCGAAAGTGGTTTATGCTTTCCATTTGAATCAGGATATTATTCTTCCTGTGTTTCAACCCCCAGAGGGTTCTAAGAAAAGGGACAAACTGAGGAATTTGGATGTGGTGCGCGCCTTGCGCATTTATGTGGACAGAGTTAAAGTTTTTCGGAAGACAGATACTTTACTGGTCTTGTATGATGTACACAAGATAGGCTGGCCCGCTTCAAAACAGACCATTGCTAGGCTGTTGAGATCAGTTATTTTCAGTTATATACCTTACATATATTAAGGTTGGTAGGCCTGTACCGGCCAGAATAAACGCACATACCACCAGGTCTGTTGCCACCTCTTGGGCGGTTCTCCATGGGGCTATGGCTGAGCAAGTATGCAGGGCTGCCACTTGGTCATCTGTTCACACTCTTGCCAAATTCTACAGGTTCCATGAGTTCAGAGAAAGGGATTCGAACGGTAAGTTCTTACAAAAATCCCTTTTTATAATTCCAGTTTGCTGTTGCCACTGACTAGTGGCTACCAGTACCTAACGCAGTATTTTATAAATCCAGTCGACTGCTGTAACTGGCTACCTGTACCTAACGCAGTATATAATTCCAGTTTGCTGTTGCCCCTGGCGACCAGTACCTAACACAGTATTTTAAATTACCAGTCGGCTGTTGTCACTGGCTAGCCGTACCTATCGCAGTATATAAATCCAGTTTGCTGTTGCCCCTGGTAACCAGTACCTAACGCAGTATTTTTTTTTTTTTAAGTTTTATTTTTTTATTATGCTTTCACCTTACAATACATTTGTCAAATGCATTATATGTACAAAATAATTGTGATGTTGCCATGAACACAGAGTTACTGATATACATATTAGCTTGAATCGCAATAAAGAGTAATAAGAAAAATAAAAGAAATTCAAAATACAAAACAGCATTGACAATTAACCTGTGTCCACATCAGTCATTGTTCGACACTTGTTTTCTGTGTTATTCGTTTTGTCCCAAGTTAATCTCAATTATTATATATCATCAGCGGGGAGGCCGCGTCCCTCAGAAACTCCCATCCCCCATTCCAGACCCTCTTCCTTCTCGATTTCCTAGGGAATTGGTGGATCTCCCTGTACCACTCTTGTTTTGAAATATTCTGTGTTCTGGAGGATTTGCTTGATCCTGCTCTGAAAATCTCTCGGTAATGTATTAATATAACTCTCCCAGGTGTTAAAATAAGTTTTTGTGAGTTTTTCTTTATGCAGTGTGGTCTCCAACCAATCCATCATGAACAGATGGTGGAGTTTTACCTTGAATAACTCTAAGGGAGGGGGGGAGGGGTCAATCCAATTTTGTAAAATAGCCTTGCAAGCTGCTGCACTGATTGCAACTGATAGTTTTTTGCAGCCTCTTGTTATCCTCTGTTGTTCGGGAAGGATGCCAAAAATCGCCCACTCCGCAGTAAATGGTATGTAGTTTAATAAGTGGTCTAGGGCAAAAGATTTTACCTGTGGCCAGAATTTGCGGATAAATGGGCACGTCCACAAGCAGTGAAATAGGTCGGCTTGTGGAGCTTGACACTTACCACAGTGTCCTGTGTTTGGCATGCCGGCCAAAAATTGTCTCTTGGGGGGATAATAGGATCTGTGAGTGATGTTCAGGAATAGTTCCTGGTACTGGGCGGCTGGGAACAGTTTGCGAGATATGGATAGCTGTTTAATTAATTGTTCGCAGGAAAGCGTGGGGAAGTGCGTTAACCATTGTTTCATACCTGATTCTGAGTTAGAGTGCTCAAGGAGAGGATTGAATATCCTATAGTGTATTGAGATAGCTTTTCTAGTGATCTGTTGGGCGCGCAAAACCCCGTCAAGTGTGTTTGATAGGTCCTGTTTTGAAAGAGACTTCAACACTGAGCTTACGTAATGTTGCATTTGGAAAAACGCTATTGGGAAATTTCTGAGAGTTGGAAAGGAAGTTTGTGCCTGGGAGAACGTCAGGGGTTTACCGCTGGATGGATCTGTAAGATCGCCAACGTTTGTCAGGCCTTCTCTACTTAAAGTTGAAAAAGGGAAGCTAGCCTCCCCGTGTTGGAAATCAGGGTTGCCCAAGAATGGGAGGAATAAGCTTTTATGTGAATTTAATTTATAGGAGTGGCGTAATATATGCCATAAGCGATATGTAGACCACAGTAATGGGTTCTGGGATAGATTTGTAGGGATTTCCTCTTTTATTTTATGTAGAAAGGAAATTAGTGTGTCTTTCTAAAAAGGCTGATCCAGATGTGTGTTGGCATATACTTCCGTATTTTTAAGCCAGTCTCTCAAGAATCTGGTGAGGGATGCGTAATTGTAAGCTTGGACGTTGGGGAGGCCGATTCCTCCATTGAACCTAGCTTGTTGTAGTTTATTCAGTGCAATCCTGGATTTCTTCCCTTTCCATATAAAAGTTCTAAATAAGGTGTTAATTTTTTTGAGATCAGTATTGCTTATTAGGAGTGGCAAGGATTGTAGGATATACAGCAATTTAGGGAACGTTGACATCTTAATTAAATTCGCCCTCCCTAAATAGGATAGTGTTAAGTGTTTCCAGCTGTCCAGTTCTGAGGCCAACGATTGAATAGTTTCTTGAATGTTTTTTCGATAGAGTTCCATAGGGTATTTGGGAAGTTTAATTCACAAATAAACGATGTGTGATTTCGCCCAGGCAAATGGTAGGTTTCTACCCCAACCTGGTTTAGCTATTCCTGGTTGTAAAAAGAGACCTCTGGATTTCTGGAAGTTTACTTCGAAACCTGAAATTTTGCCAAATTTGGATAGTAGATCAAGAATTTCTTTAATCGAATCCTTTGGGTTTCCTATATATAATAAAACATCGTCTGTGAATGCAGATAGTTTTATCTGTGTGGCCTATCTTGATTCCCTTGAAAGGAGTGAAGGTCTCCAGTATTCTAAAGAGGGGGTCGATGGATAAATTAAAAAGGAGCAGGGAGAGAGGGCAGCCCTGTCTTGTACCTCGCTGCATTCTGATGGGGATCCCTTTTTGGCCGTTTATTATTAAGGATGTCATGGGGTTAGTGTAAAAATATTTAATGAGGTTAATGAAGGTGGCATTAAAACCTCGAGTTTCCAGAATCGAAAACATGTGTGGCCAGGCTACTGTATCGAACGCTTTGTTTGTGTCTAAGCTAAGTAACATGTTTTTAGAGTAAGGAGACTGATTAGAGGCCACAGTGGCCGCTATCGCCATACGTATGGCTTTGACAGTGACAGTCCCGAACAAAGCCAAATTGGTGCGGGGTTAGCAAGTCAGGGATAATACATTGAAGCCGGTTGGCCATTATTTTTGCTAAAATTTTAAAATCGGTGTTAAGGAGGGTTATTGGTCTGTATGATTCTATCAATAAAAGGATCCCTTCCCGGTTTAGGGATCAGTGTGGTGTGAGCCTGGTTAAATGTTGGGTATATTGGGTTGGTTTTGTGTATTGTGTTAAAGAGTTCTAGGAGGGTGGGAATTTGTTCCTGTTTTAATAACTTATAGTATGCTCCTGTGAATCCGTCAGGTCCCGGGGATTTGTGAGCTTTGAGGCCAGATATGACCTCCGAAAGTTCTTCCTCTAATGTCTTTTTCTAGGATTTCTTGTTGATCTTGAGTGAGCTTTGGCATGTGTATGGGTGCCAACAGCTCTCTCCGAATATCCTCTTGTAGTGGAATGGCGCTATAGAGGGAGGTGTAATAGTCAGTGAAACTGTTTAAGATATATTGTGTTTTGGTGTGTGTTTTGTGAATTGTAGCATCTCTAATTGCCGTAATATAGGATTTTTTCTTCCAGGGTTTGGACATGGTGGCCAGTAGTTTCCCTGTTCTATGGCCCATCTGTAATAGTAGTTTTTAGTATAATCCAGGCGGAGCTGTGCCTGAGAGGTCAGGAATGATTCCAGAAGCTGTTTGTCCTGGAGATATAAGTTAAGATTGTCCTCAGAGGGAGTAGTATTATATGTTGCGAAGCTCCTTGTGACTGCGGAGTAAAGGGATTTGTATTTTAGTGTTGATTCTTTACGAGTCCGTGTTGTGTAGTTTATGATATGCCCTCTCATTACTGCTTTTGACGCCTCCCAGAACAGCACTGGGTTGTCCCAGTGTTCAATGTTGTCATCTATATAGTTTGCCCAAGATTGAATCAGGTATTTTTTAAAATCCTGGGATGAGGATAAGAAGTCTGGGAAGCGCCAAAATCTAGCAGATGTTTGCATTAAGTCTGAGGTTATTTTTAGAAATATAGGGGCATGGTCTGAAATAATGATGTTTCCTATATCAACTTTTTCCAGTTTATTTAGTAAGGAATGGGATATGAGGAAGTAATCTATCCTCGATGTGGATCTGTGAGCTCTGGAGAGGTGTGTGTAAGACCTATCTGTGGGATTTAGGAGTCTCCAGGGATCATTGAGTTGTAATGTGTTTTTAAATTCTTGGATGTATTTCCAGCATGGGGAGGAGGGACGTAGGACTGGGTTTGATTTATCTAAGAGGGGGTCGTCTACTGTGTTGAAGTCTCCGCCAACCACTAGGGGGAAGTTAGTTCTTTTGGCCAGTAAGGAAGATATGGTGCGTATAAAATCACCCGTTGAATTATTAGGTGCATACAAGTTTACTAAAGTAAATTTGGATTCTTCGATTACCAGATCAACAATTAAATATCTTCCCTCAGGGTCAGCCATTGTATCTAGAATGTTATATCTGAGGTTCTTATGGAATATTATTGCCATTCCTCTGGATTTGGACGCATGTGATGCCTGGAGGCATTCTGCTATCCAGGGAGCTCGAAGCGTGCTATTATCCCCTGACTTCCAGTGTGTTTCCTGTAGGAAAGTGATTGCTGAATGCTGCTTCTTGATATGCATAAGAACCTTTTTCCGTTTAATTGGGGTGTTCAGGCCTCCCACGTTCCATGACATTACAGATAATGAGGCTGGTGGAGGGTTTATTTGATTGGGTGTAGATATATACTGACATCTATTCTGTGTGGGTAGGGAGGGTCCAAATCCCCCCGACGTGGCGGGGGCAGAGCCATATTTGCAATAGTGCACGATAGGGCCTCTCCAGCCTTCAACCCTCTGTGTCCTACAAATCTTACAGTTCTACAAGTTCGAAATGTACATGACAGTGTGGTATCATTTTTAGCAGTGTAAGGTGAGATCGCATATTTTCCAAAAACATAAAAGAAAAAAAGGTGGGTCTTCAAACTGGCCCACTAAGTAAATCTGAGGATCCTCTATGGTGGCACAGAGGATGCTCCGAGGTGTTAACAACTGAACATGCAAAAACATAAACATAGATAAATGGGAGAAACATGAGAATAACATTGTTACATAAAGAGAAGGCACTGATGTACCGAATAGTGACATTATATCCAATAATACTATAAAACAACATACATAGTTAGGCGATAAATATGGAAACCATACCTATGACCTGAAGAGGGTGGAGTATATCGAAGGTCATTATAAAGCCGTGTGGCATATTAAATGTAAGGTAATTACCTAGATTTAATCTCTAGAGCTAGCATTGGATCTCGCCGCAGAAGGTGGATTACTCCTTGAGAAGTAATTTTTTGCTGTCTGGGGGTCCTCAAAGAAAAGTGGTTTGCCATTTTCCATGACCCTTAATTTGGCGGGGAAGAGTAAAGCAAATTTAATCTGCTTGTCAACAAGTATTTTACACACCCCTGAGAAGGCTTTTCTTTTCTGGGAAACTAGGGCAGAAAAATCCTGAAACACCATAATACGTTGGTCATCGATTTTGAGTTCAGGGAGGAAGCGGTATGCTCTTAGGATTTTTTCCTTATCCCTGTAATCGAGAAATTTGGCTATTGTTGGCCTAGAACGGGTGTCCCTTTCCCCACGATTAGCCCCAAGTCTATGGACTCTTTCTATTGGTATTGGGGTATCTGAATCAAGGAGACCCAGGGCTTTTGGGATCAACACCCCAACGTATCTTTGTAGTTGGGCGTCGCTGATCGCTTCTGGGATGCCAATAAAACGAAGGTTACTTCGTCTATTGTGATTCTCCAGTGAGTCTAACTTCTCTGCCATAGATTGTATTATTTGCGGTTTAGAATCTAACTCTTGTTGGAGAGTGTGGAGTGTGTCCTCGGAGTCACTTGTTCTTTGCTCTAAGGTGTTAATTCTAGAAGTGTTCGAGTCTATTCTAGCCAGGGAGGCATCCAGCCTCGCCTGTAAGTCCTCGAATTTTTGGTCCATTAAGGGCATTAAAAGATTTATTACTTCTTTTGCAGTCTCGGCTGGGGTGGGAAAGCCTGTGACCGTGGACACGTCAAATGACGTGGTATCTTGCCTACTCAATGGCGATGGGGGGGGGATGAGGAGAAGGTTCCAGCCATTGATTTATTGGCGGAGGGTTTTTTGGAGCTTGCAGATTTTGCGCTTGAGGAAGGCATATTATCGTGAGATGAGGTAGGCCTTTCAAGAAATCTGTCCATACCAAGATGGACGATATTAGTGTGAGAAATTATAGTGTCTTACTCGACCCCTTTAGACCTTGTAATAACTATTTAAAAGTGAGTAATCCTTAAATTAGATGTACATCAGTACCCGCTAAGGTATTTATCCCATCATGAAGGCATTATAAATCCAAATTCAACATCAGAATATAAAAAAAAAAAGAAAAAAAAAGAAAAAGACAAAAAAAAAAAGGGGGGGGGGGGGTAGGGGGAGGGGGATGCGAACAATAAGAGGGAGCACAAGATATGTTATCAGTAATATATCACATAAGACGCACCAAAAGTGTTTCGGATATTTTGTGCAACTCTCATATGATGAGGAACCGTCTTTACAGCGTGGTGACGAAGTATTTGTATGGTCACCATTGTTTGGCAGGATTTAAACGGTGTATAGGGGGACCGAAGTCGCTTAAATTTGAATTACTGTAACTAGTTCACCAGATGCAGTAGTGTTTCAATATTAAGAGTGTAGAGTTTTTCTCAGATGAGGTGTATAAGTGACCAGTAGGTGGTGCTACAACCTTGTAAAACTAATCTAATGAATTAGCCGTATGCTTACAATGAGAGAGTCTCAAGAATTGTGGCTAGGAGCAAGCTTACATATATAGTAGAAATGCTGGTTCTGGGCAGTCAAATGCAAAGTTTCCAACCAGCTGATAGCTTCAATTCAGCAGCTGGACTGGAGCGAGCAGACTCTCTCTTCCCCTATGATAAAATGTCCTGTATTGGGGGCAATCACAGAGAGGCAGCCCGTCGCGAGTCACACTGCTCTCCCTGAGGCAGCGGTGGTATAGAGATGAAGTCCAGGCAGCACTGTTCAACTGGTCTTGGGGGGGGGGGGGGATCTGGGCTGGGGCAGCAGTCTTTTAGCGACTATTGAGGAGGGCTAGTATTTCCCTTTGAGCCCAATTAATATTCATTCCGCCCATAAAGTGGCAACGGGCGTTAGTAGTCCTGGGATATGTCAGACAAGATCCTCCTGATGTAGCACTCCACAAATGGCAGTGCAAGGGCACCTGAGCTGCAGAATCCACCAGCTAGTGATGTTGTGTGGTTTAAATCTGGATCCCCACGTTGCCGAGGGAGCAGCGTCTCTGGAGGTGCTAGGAGCAGGGGAGCTCACGCGGTGTCCGGCAGATGAGAGACCCGACACAGGGCAGCTGGACGCCTATGGGGCAGTGATTCCGTGCCGACTCCCATCACGCACGGAGGTGCTATGGGTGGGGAAAGTTCTGCCAGTCCGCACCCCACCGGTGAGTAGTGTGGGTTAGGAGTGCTGCTGTTACGTCTATGCTGTCGGGTGTCGGGAAGGTGGCTTCTACGCACCTAGCGTCCGTGGGGTGTCCGGCTGGTGCAGAGCCCAACACTGGGCAGCGGGAGCAGATGGGGAGTCCTTACCGGGTTCTTGGAGCAAACGGTTATCAAACAGCGTGGTTCTCCTCTTCCGGGGACCCGCAGACAATAAGCGGGTTGTTCCGTTATCGGCTCCCTCTGCACTCGCTGTTCGCGCCAACGCCGATGTCGGTGCTGGCGTTCATGCAGGCCTGCGCACGCTGCAGGCCGGACTCCGGGGTCTAAGATGGGGTTTTTCAGCTCGCGTGGCAAAGCAGATTGTTCCCTAGGTGGTAAGGAGCAGTTGTAGCTCTATTTTCGTCAATTTGGTGGATGAATGTTTTCGTTATAGATGAATTAGGGAACGAAGCCACGGAGCTGAGCTAAAATGCGGCCACTCTAGTTGGCCCGCCCACCGGAAGTCCTCCCTAACGCAGTATTTTATAATTCCAGTCTGCTGGTGCCCTGCCAACCAGTACCTATTGCAGACAGTCTGCTCTGCTGTTGCCACTGGCTACCAGTACCTATCACAGTATATAATTCCAGTTTGCTGTGGTCACTGGCTAGTGGCTACCAGTACCTATCGCAGTATATAATTCTAGTTTGCTGTTGCCCCTGGTGACCAGTACCTAACACAGGGGCAGATGTATCAACCAGCGTTAAGTGCAAAAATGCACTTAACGCTGGTTAACTGGGGGGGGGGGGGATTACGATTTTGCTAATGTATTACTAGCGCACCTACGCTCGGCGGGGCTGTCCCTGCAATCCCCCCCAGGGATTAACGGCCAGGGCGATGTATTAACAGCCCTCAAGGCGTTAATTCGCCCCGGCCGCTTCGCCAGCTCAGGGCTAGCGTTGTCCTATCCCCCACTATGGGGACAACGCTAGCCCTGCGCTGGAGATCTCGCGGTTTTAGCGAGATCTCGCGCATGCCCAGAAAGCCGGGTAGGGGGGGGGGGCGACGGCGAGTGCGCATGTGCGGGGCGGCGAGGGAGCCGATAAGGAGAGCCGTTAACGCTGGGGATAAAGGCTCTCCTTATCGGCTTTGGGGGGGTTAATACATCTGCCTATAACGTTTGCCCGCTTCCCCACGTTATGCTGGCGAAGCGGGAATCGTTATTCGCCAAACGTTATAGGCAGATTAATACATCTGAACCACAGTATTTATAATTTCAGTTGGCTGTTGTCACTGGCTACCCATACCTATCTCAGTATATAATTCCAGTTTGCTGTTGCCCCTGGCGACCAGTACCTAACGCAGTATTTTATAATTCCAGTTTTCTGTTGCCACTGGCTAGTGGCTACCAGTACCTAACGCAGTATTTTATAATTCCAGTCGGGTGTTGCCCCTGGCGACCAGTACCTAACAAAGTATTTTATAATTCCAGTCGGCTGGCTACCTGTACCTATCGCAGTATATAATTCCAGTTTGCTGTTGTCACTGGCTAGTTCTACCAGCACCTATCGCAGTATATAATTCCCGTCGGCTTGGGCCTACCTTCTAGTGGTGCTGTCCTGTGTCATAACTACTAGATTGTAAGCTCCTCCGAGTAGGGCCCTCTTCCCTCCTGTTGTCAAAGCCCACTTCTCTTCACATTTCACTCACAGCTCTCCTTTAATCCAACACTCAGTGACCATCTTCATACTCATCTCCATCATTGGCCTCAAGCCTCTAGTTGTATGTTGATTGAGTCCTCACTACTTATATTTAAGCTGTAATGTGTATTGAACTGTGGTGCTCTTTATTTGTACTCTATTTTTGTTATTTATTCAATGTTATGCCAAGTTTTGTCTCCCTGTATTGTTCCTTTGTACGGCGCTGCGAAACACTTGTGGCGCCTTATAAATAAAATAATAATAATAATAATAATAATAATAATAATAATAATAATAATAACTTCACAAAAATAATGGAGATCCAAAATAGGGAAAGATGAACAGCCACTTTCTCGTAGTTCTGAATCTGCTGCCACTTGTCATGATGACAGACAATGAAATGCCATCAACATCGTCTGCCAAGGCCGATGCCCAGTGTCAAAGCAGAGGGCATGTAAAATTTAACCCAAAGTTCGGTAAAAGGATTCGAAAAAGTAAATATAAATCGTTGGAAGAGAAACGTAAACTTGACAATATGCCATTTATGACACAGAGTGGCAAGGAACGGCTAAGGACATGGCCTCAGTGCATGACTAGTGGTTCAGCTTAACGTGACGATCAAAGTCCTCCTCCTCTCCCCCCGCCCTATATAGTAATTTAAGAGAGTTAAGCTGACACAGACAAAAACATAGCAAACAACTCTGCCTTCTAAAGACATATCACAAATCCCCAAGGAGAGTCCAAGGGTGTCGGTGGTTGTGATGCTGGACCTTCCCATCACTGTACGTGAAGAGGTGGCTCCTTCCACCACTTGCAGTACGCCCTCTGCATATGCTGGATCACCCACAGTCTAGTTCCAGATTTTAATAATGAAGGTGATGTTGTACACCAGGAGGAGGATATTGATGTAGCTGGTGCTGAGGAGGAAGTTGACAAGGAGGATGCTGGCGTGGTTTGCTTAAATGAGGCACCAGGGGGGAATGAGGCACCAGGGGGGCAAACAGTTGTTGTCCATGGGATGAAAAAGCCCATCGTCATGCCACGGCAGAGGACCAATAAATCCACCTCTATGCTCTGGAATTTTTTATCTGAATCCGGACAACATATGTATTGCCATATGTAGCTTATGTAAAGTTCCAATAAGCAGGGGTAAGGATCTTGCCCACCTAGGGACATCCTCCCTTATACGTCACCTGAAGACCCTTCAGAAATCAGTGTTTAGTTCAGGAACTGTGGCTAGCAGTCCAGCGACACCTAAATCCCTTGGTCCTCCTCCGCCTGAAAAGCACACCACCAACTCCCTCCTCATCAAATTCCTCCTTGATCTGGATCGGGGGGAGTCCTGCAGGCCATGGCACCAGCATGACTGACAACTTTTCTATCCAAGACTCCTCCGGAGGATCCTGCAGCGCTACGCCTACTACTGCCGCCGCCGCTGCTGGGAGTCGGTCATCATCTCAGAGGGGAGATCATAAGACTGCTACATCTTTCACTAAGCAATTGACCGTCCAACAGTCGTTTGCCATGAGGACAAATTACGACAGCAGTCATCCTATGGCAAAGCAGATAACTGCGGCCTTGACAGCTATGTTGGTGTTAGACGTACGTCTGGCGTCCGCCATCAGTGGAGTGGGATTTAGACGGTTGATGGAGGTATTGTGACCCCGTTACCAAATCCCATCTAGATTCCACTTCACTAGGCAGGTGTATCGCCTGCATTATTCTGTGAGTCTGCCACTGCAGCTCTCACCGTGCATTATTTCGGGAGTCTGCCACTACCGCTCTCAACCCTGCATTATTCTGGGAGTCTGCCACTGCCACTCTCACCCTGCATTATTCTGGGAGTCTGATACTGCCGCTCTCACCCTCAATTATTCTGGGAGTCTGCCACTGCAGCTCTCACCCTGAATTATTTCGGGAGTCTGCCACTGCTGCTCTCACCCTGAATTATTCCGGGAGCCACTGCCGCTCTCACCCTCTATTATTCTGGGAGTCCGTCGATGCCGCTCTCACCCTGCGCCGCTGGTGGTAAACAACATGATCAAGCCAGATAGTGGTCTTATTAGATATTAAACTGATAAAAACAGATACACAGCACAGCACACTCGCAGACCAACTCAGTGCTGCACTAACCGCCCACTGCTCCTTGGCTGGTCACTGCCTGTGGTCAGTAGGTTTCACTCCTTTGCAGCTATTGCATTGCTGCACCAATTGCCCACTGATCCTCGGCTGGTCGTCACCTGGTTATGTCTGGTCAGTAGGTTCCATTCTATTCTACTGCCGTACATATAATACCTCTCTGCTGCTGCATCTACTGCCTTAGATACTGTAGGGTGTTACATGTGTCTCCGGGAAGCCATTCTGCAGTGTCATTAATGTTGGCACTGTACCTTAAGCACAGATAACACGCACATGACTGTCACATTCATAGACACTGTAATGCAGATGAGGATATTCCCTATATTAGTCCGGGAGTCCGCCGCTGCCACTCTCACCCTGCATCACACAATCAGACGCCGTAGGAAGACGGCCTAAGTGACAGGAGCGTTTCTGCCACTGCCTGCAGAAGGCTCCCGAATCGCCCACTGCTCCTCGGCTGGTGGTAAACAACACGATCAAGCCAGATAGGGGTCTTTTTGGGGCCTAGTTTTTCAAACTGCCACCCTGTCTGCCGCTGCAGTGCCACTCTTAGATGAGCCACGTGTTTGTGCTGCACACTTGTGTGGCTTAGCATAGTTATACAGCTAACTCGGTGCAACCTTTTGCCCTAAAAACAATAATGTGAGGTGTTCAGAATAGACTGAAAATGAGTGGAAATTAATGTTATTGAGGTTAAGAATAGCGCAGGAGCAAAAAAAACCACAATAATTTTATTGCGATTTTAGCAGTTGTTATGCTTTTAAAAAAAAAAAAATCAGAACCCAAAACCCAAACGTTTTGGCTAAACCCATTAGAACCCAAAACCTGAAGGTAATCAGAAATCAAAACCCAAAACGTGAAAAGTGGCCAGTGCACATCCCTAATATGTATATACACCAGGGCTTCTCTGCCCAGCACACACTGCTTTGTGCTGGGTTGCAGTGTGGCCAATATTTTCTCAGGATTTTTTTCTAAGGGTATAATGTGGATAATGTGAGGTGTAATGTATATATGGTAAAGTGGTACTACCAGGGGCGTAACTATAGCACCGCAGCCCCCGTGGTCGCTGTGCATGTGGATGCACCGGGAGGCTGCGGTGCTATAGTAATGCCCCCATCCCCCGCAGGCTTACCTGTCTGCGCGCCCCTCCTGGCTTCAAACAATTCTATGGAGACGGACCACGATAAAATGGCCGCCCCATAAAGCAGACAGTTCTCTGAAACTGTCTGCGGTATGGGGGTGGCCCATTAACGGCGGGGGGGGGGGGGGAGGGGGCGCCCCAAACCAAGCTACACCACTGGGTACTACTGTGTGATGTAACGTGAATAAGGGACACCGTTGCATGATATAATGTGAATAAAGTTGGACTACTGTGTGACATAATTTGAATTGGGGGTACTATTGTGTGGCCATGCCCCTTCCCAGCAAGAACACACCCCTGTTTGGGCTGCGCACCGAATGTGTTCACTGTTTCTATTTAAAATATTGTGGGTAGGAGCACCTAAATGATGACTGCTGTGATGAGGGTTGATGGTGCTGGGAAAGGGGAGAAGGGTGAGAGGCGGAACTAGTGGCGGTGCTAGGGGCTCCAGCCAAAATCTTGCCTAGGGGTCATTTAGACTAGGGCCGGCTCTGCCTGCCCCCCCAACACACACACACACACACACACACACACACACACACCATATCAACTAGAATAAAAATGTATTCTTCTTCCTGATTTAGAATAGTGTATTTTCATTTAGTAATGATCGTCTTCTAACCAGTTTGAACAATAAGCAATACAATAATGCACTGAGCAAACAAAGTAAGTTTGCTCAGTAATGAACCCTGCATACAATCACATTCATTGGTGTTAGTAACCACATACATTGTATTTATTCTGCATTGGGCAACCGCATAAGGTATAGCTTTAGCGTTAATGTGCTGGAGCTATGGCTTCTTGCGGAGCCTTTGTACTAAGAATGGGAACAGTGCCTGCAAACAAGGCAGGGCTAAGCACACATTGCGCTCACCTGATCTGGTGCATTTTTCACCCATTGTTGTCAATTGTTAATCCTAAAAGATAAAAGAAGGTTAAAATGTATCTTCATCTAACACAAAATAGTACAAATCAGGAATTCCAAAATGCACATTTACAGGGGAAGCGGTCATCTATTAGAATGAATTTAGGTCTACATGGGACAAGGTCGACATGACTTAAGGTCGAATTTGCATAAAGGTCGACATGAGGAAGGTCGACTGGTCATAAGGTCGACATGGGGTTTTTCACCGTTTTTTGAGCCGACATGTGCCAACAGGCGGTATTTCATGCCCTACCATCCACTAGGGCGTGGAGGAGGTTATTAAAGCTGTGGCGAGCGAAACGAGCCACCGTGCCCGAAGCATTGCGAGCGAAGCGAGCGATGCGAGGGTCCGACTCTCATTGCCAACTGTGTCCATGTCGACTGTGTCGACATTCGGCTAAAAAAACAGTGAAAAACCCATGTCGACCTTATGACCAGTCGACATTCCTCATGTCTACCTTTATGCAAATTCGACCTTAAGTCATGTCGACCTTAAATCAGGTCGACCTAGTGGGGTTGACCTAAGTTCATTCTGACAGATGTACCGATTCCCATTTACAGTATACCAACTACCTACACTCAGAGAATTGCCATTAAACTTGTAATATTCTTTGAGATACTAATACCCCTTTCACATCGCAAATGCCTGGTAGTACCCACGATTTGCACACACATCCGTCCTGGGAGCGACACAGAATTTGTAAGGGGAAGCTCCCCTCGGCGATCCAGCAAAAAGCCGGATTGCTGACATCATAGGGGGTGGCATATCATGAGGAGGTGGGGATGGAGGCAACACTTAGAGCTGATGTTGCCTGCTCCCTGTAGTGTGAATGGGACCCGGGTTGCTCAACCAGGGTTACCCAGTCACACTGCCCAGCAACCCGGGTCTGACTCAGTTAAAACCCTTCTTTTAACCCAGGTCGATTCTCCGGGTTGCTTGACCTGGTATTTTTCAAAAGGGCCTTTCACACCACACAGTGACCGGGGTCATCCAGGCAACAACCTGGGTTATTTATGCAGTGTGAAAGGGGTATGAGTAACACCTGTGAAACTACCGAATGGGAGTCAGGGGGTGGGCTTAGAACAGAGGCAGAACTATCGTTGGTTCAGTAGAGGACTAAGGGACCCACTGCTCCCCATCAGCCACTCTTTTTCCCTGTCACACTCTGCCTCTCCCTGTCATCCACTGCTGTGTTGCATATTGTGAGCTTGGGTTGTGGTGGATGAAGTGGAGGACCTGTTGATTCATAATTCTGCACCTGGCCCAACCAACCAGTCACAAGTTCCACCGCCGGCTTAGAAGTAGAGAAGCTGAATGCTGGGCCTTGGGCGTTGCACCTTGTCTCATACACACAGCCAAGGGCATAACTACCATAGGTGCAGGGGATGCAGCTGCTATGGGGCCCAGTGCTGAGAGGGCCCACTTTGCCTGTGTTACCATATATAATTTTGTTTGCATAGAAATTGAATATTATTTTGATACTATAAAGTAATGTAGCTATATCATTTAAATGTTTACAGAATGTAGCAATATTTGTATTTAGGTAGTCTGTGCTGTAAGGAGTAAGCAATGTATACACTATAGGCCAGACACCAGCCATCTGGAGAATGTAGACTGCTAGTACGTCATCCAAGTTACTTTGCAGGACAGACAGGACACTATTGTGTATTTTGACAACAGGAGTGTAAAATAGATTGATGCACAGGGAGAGACCAGAAACAGGAAATCTCGCAATGGAGATTACCACTAGCGTCCAGACAAGCAGGAGACCCTGTCACCATTAGCATCCATAAATTTAATAACGTCATGAGAACAGGGAACTTCAATTCATGTATTTGTGATATAAGGAGAGAGATAGAGTAGACATTCACTCACATTCGCACACAGACACACACGGACAGTCAGCAAGAAACCCATTCAGTGAGTCAGGAGGAGAGATGTGAGATACGAGCAGGAAAGAGAACGGAACCAAAAGCAATGGGCTGGAGTGAGAGACTAACAGTAAATATGGCAGTTATGAATGTTCGTTTATGGGTATAGGTATAAGTTATGTCAGTATTGTAGCAGTCTGTCTGTCAATTGTTTAATGTAATTTTATGTAATATAAGCAAGGAGGCGTATATATAAATATATATATAATAACATATACAACAATCACTGTGTTAATCTATTCTGTATGGTTTGTTTTGCCTGTAAATAAATATCAGACTTTCTGAGCTAAAATTACAAGTCATGAACTCTTATATATTTTGGGAATCGGGTTATTGCAAGTACTCTGCATATTGTATTGTAAGGTCTATTAGAATATAATTGCAGATGTTAAATATATGTATATATGTGTTATATCAATACAAGATATAATAAATATATTTTATATAATAATATCTCAATCTCAATAACTATTATTGGGCTAAGAGAGATATATGATCCCAAAAATAAAACTCTACAATGGCGACCACGAAGGGACTTGTGAATTTTGGTATCTGATTGTATGATTATAATATTTATAAGGAGTAGCAGATGCGTGAAGCTGGCTACCTAACCTACAGAATCACAGTGAGGATGTATCTAGGAAAACGTAATACTATTGTGTATTTTTATCTTGCATTGTTTGTAGACCTAGAATAACGTATTGGTGAAACAGAACTGATATTCCATTGTTACCATTATCTGGGAGTGCACGCTTAGATATTGATAATATGGCATTATTCAGAAACATTTTTAACTAATACTACATTTACTAGGCTCAGCACAAGGGCATGTTAGCCTGCTGACACATTGCAAGATCACAATGGGGTATGTTACTAAATAGGCACTTGATAATTGTAAAGGCCTAGAATAAATAAACAGTGGAAATGAGCATTTCCAAATAAATGAAAATTAGTACCAGATATTAGAGTTAACTTTGAGAATCCGGACACTCTCATGGGGAGGATATCTTGTGTACAAAAGTATAAATACAGCATTGTAAAATAAGTGCAATGTTGAAAATGCAAAGAGTTGCTGTAACATTTAGGAAAATGCACAGAGCAGCGACTTTAGAAGTTAAGCAGGAATGTAAAGAGAAATCAGGTTCACGTCTTAAGAGCGCATGCCTGAAAATGAATGCAAAGGTGCATTCCTTCTTAAAATCCCTAAAGGTTAAGAAGTGTACTCAGAAGAATTCTGAGACAAAAGTAAATTTTCTGGCAGATTGTGAACAAACTGCCCAGATCTCTCATAAAGGGATCACAGAAGCACCCAGCAAAGGTGTTAGGAGCAGGGATGAGACCACAGAGGGGCTCATTCACAAACAGACTACAAAGTCTGAAATGGTCACAGATGCTAATCAGGGCTCTGTAATAGAGAGAGAACGTAATATTACTACAAATAAGGCAGGAGCAATGAGAGATGTCCCCTGCACTGTTTTGATTAAGGGGGGAGATCAGTACAATAAGGAGAGTGATTCTGCAAAATCCACACTCATAGTCCCTATTGTGACAAAAGAAATTGTGTTGCCCTCAGGGAAAAGGGGAACAGACAATAACCTTGTATACACACACTCCAATTGTAGGTAAAGTTATCACAGAATTAAATGAGCAAATGTATTCAGCCACAAATATGTCTGAGCTGAGCAATGGCATGAATTTGAGCATGCATGATCACACAAAAGGTTCCACCATCTCTGTAACCCCCACACAGCAGTTAGAGACATCTAGTGGTGGAGCAAATGTCCACAGTCTTTCAGAGAGACCAAATGCAAAGTGTCAATCTAGAAACACCACACCAAGTTTCAGCAATGATACAAAGTGTCACCAGGATGAATATGTTTTTGTACCCTGGAAACCTAACAATTTTGTTACAGATCTGGACAGGCAGAAAGCCCTCCTGAAACCTGCAAAAGGTATCCGGCACGGATTAACAAGTTTCTCTCCCCACAAGAATATTTTCCAGGGCTGGCAAAATTCTCCAAGGCTGAAGAGTCTCACTGAACAGCAAGCACTGCAGATGGAGAAGTGCTGGATTCAGACCACTTCAGATAGTGCAAACACAAGTCAGACGGTGGTATCACTTATTTTACTTTTAAAACCCAATGTAGCCATTGTTTGCTTTGAGAGGATCTCACATGTTAAACCAGCCCAGTTTTCCAAGTTAAATTTGCCCAGCATCATATATGCAGCAGAGTTTGTGCTGTCAATGACACACAAAACTACAGAAAGTAAAGACTGCCACGGACCAGCAACCATTGCTAGTTATTAAGTCCTTAAAACCATAGTTATGGAAAGTCTGCATCTGGCAGCATAGAGGAGAGAAATGGTACAAACCAGAAAACATGGCCAGCAATGTTGGACCAGCAGATAGCACAAAAGATATAGCTAGCAATGTCACACCACTAGCAATGATAGTAATTGTATTTCTTTTTGTTTCAATTTTAGGTTACAAGTTCTACACAGCAGCTTCAATACTAATGGACGCAAAGTTTTAAACAAAGCTCCAATTTACACCAAAGTTCTACTAACCCTTTTATTGCTGCAATTATACAAAGAGCCAGTACCTCGCACAGCTTGTATTTGTCACCTAAGGAGGATCCAAAAACTGTCACATGGACAAAAATCAAAGGACTTTTTTTTTATTAGTTTATTTTTCTTTCTTCAGTCCTTCAGAGAAGGAAAAGGTTTAAATACAGCAACTACTATTTGTTTTCTGGACACATGGACAAAATCCCCTTTTTTCTTCTTCAGGAGAAGTTCATTAACCCCCTCACTACAGCAATCATTGTTTGTTTGTCAGGACACTGTGACACATGGACATTCCATTTACAGTGTGCTTTATTCTAACCACCAAGCATGCAGAATCCTTTTGTACATACATTTTTAATTGCCGATCAATTCACACATATGATCTTCATTCTTATGTAATTGTATATACCTTGTAAATATTTGTTTTCTTTTTCTTCTTATTTTTCTTATGAGTATATGCTGATTATATATACGCTTCCTTCTTAAAAAGCTTCAAACTAATTTAAATATCAGACAAAGAATGGTATGCCTTACATCAAATTGTAAAAGAGAAACGTTTTGTTAGTTGTTGAGATGGACCAATCTCTTAATACAGACATAACCAAGTCTAAGAGAATGAACAATAGCATAGATGGGATATTGTAGTTATTTTATATGCACATGGCTGCATATCACACATACTGGATGGAATTCGATATAGCCAAACCCATTCTTAACAGATATTTGGTATTACTTTGAAGCAAAATCATAGTCATTTATTGTATTGATAGGATGTTGTCATAGATACGTCAAATCAAAATATCATTGTTAGTTATAGGATTTAGCTGGTGTATGGTTATTTTAGTTTAAGATAAGATAGCATATAGGAAGGTAGGTAAGAGATCAGAGACTGAATTGTAAATTATTATTCAGTGAGGAAATTTAGTATAAATGGAGTGGATCCTTTAGAATCTACCCCAGACATTTACCTGCCAATGCCTGAAGATAAATGTTCTTATCAACCAGTAAAGCAAAAATACTTGGTTAAAGTTTCAACTGCTGTATTCGACATCACAAACTGTTTTGTTCAACACAACGAGGTTGGGGTTAAAGAGAGACATGGACACTTATCATGATTGCAGCGCGATAATCTTAAAGGACGCACAAGGACACTTGTCACGATCACAGCGCGATAATCTTAAAGGACGCACAAGGACACTTGTCACGATCACAGCGATAATCGTAAAGGATCGTAAAGGACATACAAAGCAAACTCGCTAAGGACTGCATTAATGAGGCTTATCAAAGGCACTGTGTTTTGCAAAACTGTGGTGAAGAAATTTATCAAGACCACAGCACTCCAAGGGCCACACAAGTAAAGCAACATTTCAAGCAAGTCAACAGCCTCTATACATGTAAAGCAACATTTCAAGCAAGTCAACAGCCTCTATGAAGAATTCTACTTCTACGTGCATTATACTGCAAATGTAAAGTGTCTCCAAGAACTACAACCCACACAGGTGACAGCCCTCAGCCAGGAAATCACTGTGAGCAACAGTTCAAGGAAAGTGTCCTCACTCATCGACCAAACAAGATCGACAAGGCAAGCCGTGGCGTGGCATATAACTGTCTGTAGCAATGAAAATATTTTCCTCATGAATACTGAATATAAATAACCTCTGTCCTTGGTCAAATTTAGTTATTATAGGGTAAAATAGGTTAATTAAATGAAGGATATTTCATACCAATGGTTAATTTATGTTCAGGATAGTTTGAAAAAAGAAAGTTTGAAAATATATATGAAGCAATTATGGTAATTTACTGTGTGACCAATCAAAATAATTTCTCATGGTCACAAGCGGGGGACTGTTACCATATATAATTTTGTTTGCATAGAAATTGAATATTATTTTGATACTATAAAGTAATGTAGCTATATCATTTAAATGTTTACAGAATGTAGCAATATTTGTATTTAGGTAGTCTGTGCTGTAAGGAGTAAGCAATGTATACACTATAGGCCAGACACCAGCCATCTGGAGAATGTAGACTGCTAGTACGTCATCCAAGTTACTTTGCAGGACAGACAGGACACTATTGTGTATTTTGACAACAGGAGTGTAAAATAGATTGATGCACAGGGAGAGACCAGAAACAGGAAATCTCGCAATGGAGATTACCACTAGCGTCCAGACAAGCAGGAGACCCTGTCACCATTAGCATCCATAAATTTAATAACGTCATGAGAACAGGGAACTTCAATTCATGTATTTGTGATATAAGGAGAGAGATAGAGTAGACATTCACTCACATTCGCACACAGACACACACGGACAGTCAGCAAGAAACCCATTCAGTGAGTCAGGAGGAGAGATGTGAGATACGAGCAGGAAAGAGAACGGAACCAAAAGCAATGGGCTGGAGTGAGAGACTAACAGTAAATATGGCAGTTATGAATGTTCGTTTATGGGTATAGGTATAAGTTATGTCAGTATTGTAGCAGTCTGTCTGTCAATTGTTTAATGTAATTTTATGTAATATAAGCAAGGAGGCGTATATATAAATATATATATAATAACATATACAACAATCACTGTGTTAATCTATTCTGTATGGTTTGTTTTGCCTGTAAATAAATATCAGACTTTCTGAGCTAAAATTACAAGTCATGAACTCTTATATATTTTGGGAATCGGGTTATTGCAAGTACTCTGCATATTGTATTGTAAGGTCTATTAGAATATAATTGCAGATGTTAAATATATGTATATATGTGTTATATCAATACAAGATATAATAAATATATTTTATATAATAATATCTCAATCTCAATAACTATTATTGGGCTAAGAGAGATATATGATCCCAAAAATAAAACTCTACACCTGTCAAAGTGTCATGTGCTATATATACATTTTTCAGCATTTTACCCCGTTCCCACTGCAGCCAAATTCCCGGGTCTAGCATGTGGACCCGGGAAGTTGCTTTTTAACGCGGGATTTTTGGCAGTGTGAACGGGTCGCATATCCAGATCTCATACACGGGTAAAACCCTTCTTTTTACCCGTGTCTGAGATCTGGGTATGCAGACACGGGTTGACCCGTTCACACTGCCGAAAAACCCGTGTTTAAAGGCAAATTTGCCTTGCAGTGAGAACGGGGGTCCTGCGCGGCAGTCCCAGGCATTTTAATGCCGGGTAAAAGCCGTGTCTTTCTCACTCGCAGAAAGAACACGGCATTAGTTGATGAATAGGGGCCCTTACAAGCTTTTGTTATAGGGCCCACATGTATCTAGTTACGCCACTGCACACAGCGCTGCCAATTCCCAGGGAAACCACTCATATATTACAAACAGATACAGCATAATTTATGTTTATATCTGCTAAGTCCCCTCCCCGCCCCCTGTACTTTTTGTTTGTGCTGCAGCTGCCGCTGAGTAATCCTATATAGAAAAATATATAGAAAAATATGTCAGTTATCTGGTGAGGGACAGGATTTGCTTCTGTTTGTCCACATATATTATGATTGGCAGCCACCAGGACTGGATTTGCCTGTTACATTGACCATGCATAATATGAATTGATTCTGGTCCACCAACCCAAGGCACACAGTTTGGGAACCACTGGTATAAACTATAAAGTCCAAAATAACAGATAAAAGCAAGTGACAATGGGGCAGATGTATAAAGCCTTAACAAGAGATAAATGCAAGGGTGATAAAGAGAGATAAACATCCAGCCAATCAGCTCCTTACTGACTTTTTTCAAACACAGCCTGTAACATGGCAGTTAGCAGGTGATTGGCTGGACGTTTATCGCTCTTTATTAACCTTGCATTTATCTCTTGTTAACGCTTACATCTGCGCCAATATTAGCAGGAAAGCCTTGCATATAGATCATACATATGTACTATGTTAACATAAACTATAAGGCAATTTAAAATGTAAGGATATGTTATAAAGCAAAGATAGAAACATTGTGATAAGACATGTAAACTCCAAAGTTGTTGGGAGAGTACATGTAAAATCCTTTTCCATGTTGACCGTTTTGCCTTTTGACCATGTTGACCCTTTTGATGTGTCGATCTTTTGACTTTTGACCAATAGTTGTCGACTTTTTGACGGTTGACAGACACTGTCGACCTAACAACCCCTACCCCCAGGAGCTAGCTCTTCAAACTTTTAATACTAACTAAATTTAAAACAACATGTTTGATCAGAGTTGTACAGCTCAGTTCAGTATGACAATTTTTTCCCTCATTTACCTGATTTCTGCTATGGCTGCACAATGGCCCTAATTCAGATCTGATCTGTACAATTTGTTCTCAAATTGGACAAAACCATGTGCACTGCAGGTGGGGCAGATGTAACATGTATAGAGAGCATTACATTTGTGTGAGTTAATTTGTTTCTGTGCTGGGTAAATACTGGATGCATTATTTTTACACTGCAATTTAGATTTCAGTTTCAACACACCCCACCCAAATTTAACTATCTCTGCACATGTTACATCTGCCCCACCTGCAGCGCACATGGTTTGGCCCATTTTGAGAACAAATTTGTACTGCGATCAGATCTGAATAAGCGCCAATGAAATAATGCAGCCACTTATTTGGTTTAAGTATTATCACTTATAATGTAATTTATTACTTCTTTTTAGAGATGTGCGACGGCGACTTTTTCGGGTTTTGGTTTTGGATCTGGATCTCCCTTCGTGTTTTGGATCTGGATTGGTTTTGGTAAAACCACCCTTGTGGGTTTTGGATCTGGATTTTTATGAAAAAATGCTAAAAATGGTTAAAATAACAGAATTTGGGCCTGTTTTTTCCCCTAAAGTATGATGCCCCTTTCCCACTGCAGGCTTTACACGTGTAAATGCCGTTTTTTTAGCCTTTTTAAACGGCTAGAGCTGCAGTGGGAAAGCTCCAGGTTGCTTTACACGGGTAACAAATACCGGTTTTTGTTACCCGTGTAAAAAGCAGTGTTTTTAACGTGTAAGAGCCGTTTTTTCGGCAGTGGGAAAGGGGTAGCCCTTTACACGTTAAAAAAAAAAACGGCATGGGGTCCCCCCCACTGCCGTAACCAGCACCAGGCTGAAGGAGCCGGGGCTGGTATTAAAAAAAAAAATCAGGAAACCCGACAAATAGGGGTTCCCTGAATTTTTACAACCAGCCCCAGGCTCCAGGTCCGGGGCTGGTTCCCAAAATACGGGGGACAAAATGACTAGGGGTTCCACCGTATTTTAAGAACCAGCCCCAGGCACAACCAGCCAGCAGGGTAATGCCACAGCCGGGGGACACTTATGATATAAGTTCCCGCGGCCAAAGCATTAACCCTACCGACCAGTCAGCCTGGCCAGGGGCCCTGGGGGAGTGGGGACCCCCCCAATAAAGGGGTCCCCCCCCTCCAGGACTTACCTGACCAGGCTGAAGCCTGGTGCTGTCCTCGATGCCCCTGGGCGGTGGGCATCGAGCTGATGGTATGGTGTAAAAAATAGAATAAAAACCATTGTCTTTTACTGGTGAACTATGAGTCCCAGCAAGCCTCCCCGCAAGCTGGGACTTGGAGAACCACAAGTCCCAGCCTGCGGGGCATTAAAGGGCCCGCTGGGTCTTCTAGTTCCACAGTAAAAGAAAGAGTTAAATAAACACACTGACACACGTGAAAAATAAAAGTTTAATACATACATAACACATACATACTGATACTTACCTATCTTGAGCCCGTAGGTAGCCCTGGTCCTGATCCGTGTCGGCGTCTGAATCCATGTCGGCATCCCTGTCGGCGACGGCGTCGGCGGTCCGGAGTCCGAAGAAATCCATTTGGGAAACTGCGGCCAATAGCGGCATTCGGGAGGCGGAGCCGCACGATGTAAACAAACACCGTGTGTCTCAGCTGTCCGCTTGGTTCGGGTTTTCGTTTTTTTTTTTTTGCAAAGACCTTACCTGGACTATGTCGCGCTGGGACAGGTGAGTATGGTTTCCTTCCACAGCTTCCCAAATGGATTTCTTCGGACTCCGGACCGCCGTCGCCGACAGGGATGCCGACATGGATACAGACGCCGACATGGACCAGGACATCAGGACCAGGGCTACCTACGGGCTCAAGATAGGTAAGTATCAGTATGTATGTGTTAAACTTTTTTTTTTCACGTGTGTCAGTGTGTTTATTTAACTCTTTCTTTTACTGTGGAACTAGAAGACCCAGCGGGCCCTTTAATGCCCCGCAGGCTGGGACTTATGGTTCTCCAAGTCCCAGCTTGCGGGGGAGGCTTGCTGGGACTCATAGTTCACCAGTAAAAGACAATGGTTTTTATTCTATTTTTTACACCATACCATCAGCTCGATGCCCACCGCCCAGGGGCATCGAGGACAGCACCAGGCTTCAGCCTGGTCAGGTAAGTCCTGGAGGGGGGGGACCCCTTTATTGGGGGGGTCCCCACTCCCCCAGGGCCCCTGGCCAGGCTGACTGGTCGGTAGGGTTAATGCTTTGGCCGCGGGAACTTATATCATAAGTGTCCCCCGGCTGTGACATTACCCTGCTGGCTGGTTGTGCCTGGTTCTTAAAATACGGGGGACCCCTAGTCATTTTGTCCCCCGTATTTTGGGAACCAGCCCCGGACCTGGAGCCTGGGGCTGGCTGTAAAAAAATCAGGGAACCCCTATTTGTCGGGTTTCCTGATTTTTTATTACCAGCCCCGGCTCTTTCAGCCTGGTAATGGTTACGGCAGTGGGGGGGACCCCACGCCGTTTTTTTTTTAAAAATTCTCCCCCCCCCCTCCCCCTATCTTAACACTGCTTAAACGGGTTTTTAAACGGGTAAGTGTGAATGTGACAAAAACAGCTTTTAAACGGTAATTTACCGTTTAAAAGCTGCAGTGGGAAAGAGTCTTTATGGCTCTTACCCGTTTAAAGACCCGTTTAAAAAAAACGGGTCATTACCCGTGTAGGCAGTGGGAAAGCAGCATTATTGACCTCAATAACATTACTTTCCACTCATTTCTAGTCAATTTTGATCACTTCACAGCTTACAAAATTGTTTTAATTTACTGTAGTTGGGCCAAAAGGGTATACCGAGGTAGCTGGATGACTAAGCTAAGCGACATCAGTGGGCATCACATACATGTGGACCTTACACTTCCAACCTGGCACATCTTGGAAGCAGAGCGGCACTGCAGGGGCAGACAGGGTGGCAGTTTAATAAACTATCCCAAAAAAAGAGAAATGCTCCAAAGAGCAAAAAATGCAAAGAGGTATCGGCCTTGTCATGACTGATGGTAGCAGCTTTAGCACTTCTATCAGGTTGCTTATCTCCCACTATTTCCTCCTCCATCATCCTCCAAAAATGTGTTTTTATTTATTTATTACTTTTATTTATTTTCCTTACGTTACACTGGACACAGCCTGTCACACTGGACACAGCCCCTTGGACACTGGACACAGCCCCTTGGACACTGGACACAGCCCCTTGGACACTGGACACAGCCCCTTGGACACTGGACACAGCCCCTTGGACACTGGACACAGCCCCTTGGACACTGGACACAGCCCCTTGGACCCTGGACACAGCCCCTTGGACCCTGGACACAGCCCCTTGGACCCTGGACACAGCCCCTTGGACCCTGGACACAGGCCCTGTCACCCTGGACACAGGCCCTGTCACCCTGGACACAGGCCCTGTCACCCTGGACACAGGCCCTGTCACACTGGACACAGGCCCTGTCACACTGGACACAGGCCCTGTCACCCTGGACACAGGCCCTGTCACCCTGGACACAGGCCCTGTCACACTGGACACAGGCCCTGTCACACTGGACACAGGCCCTGTCACACTGGACACAGGCCCTGTCACACTGGACATAGGCCCTGTCACACTGGACACAGGCCCTGTCACACTGTTATTGCATATGCGATAATTATGAATGCGAAGTGCGGCAGAGCTGGGGTGCGGATGTTAGAGCATCCCCCCCAGGGACAGATATCGGTGTCAGATATATGATATGGGCACTTACTGTGGAATTTGCATAAAGGTCGACATGAGGAAGGTCGACTGGTCATAAGGTCGACATGGGGTTTTTCACAGTTTTTTGAGCCGACATGTGCCGACAGGCGGTATTTCATGCCCTACCATCCACTAGGGCGTGGAGGAGGTTATTAAAGCTGTGGCGAGCGAAACGAGCCACCGTGCCCGAAGCATTGCGAGCGAAGCGAGCGATGCGAGGGTCCGACTCTCATTGCCAACTGTGTCCATGTCGACATTCGGATAAAAAAAACAGTGAAAAACCCATGTCGACCTTATGACCAGTCGACATTCCTCATGTCTACCTTTATGCAAATTCGACCTTAAGTCATGTCGACCTTAAATCAGGTCGACCTTCCTGCCGGTCGACCTAAGTTCATTCTGACAGATGTACCGATTCCCATTTACAGTATACCAACTACCTACACTCAGAGAATTGCCATTAAACTTGTAATATTCTTTGAGATACTAATACCCCTTTCACATCGCAAATGCCTGGTAGTACCCACGATTTGCACACACATCCGTCCTGGGAGCGACACAGAATTTGTAAGGGGAAGCTCCCCTCGGCGATCCAGCAAAAAGCCGGATTGCTGACATCATAGGGGGTGGCATATCATGAGGAGGTGGGGATGGAGGCAACACTTAGAGCTGATGTTGCCTGCTCCCTGTAGTGTGAATGGGACCCGGGTCGCTCAACCAGGGTTACCCATTCACACTGCCCAGCAACCCGGGTCTGACTCAGTTAAAACCCTTCTTTTAAACCAGGTCGATTCTCCGGGTTGCTTGACCTGGTATTTTTCAAAAGGGCCTTTCACACCACACAGTGACCCGGGTCATCCAGGCAACAACCTGGGTTATTTATGCAGTGTGAAAGGGGTATGAGTAACACCTGTGAAACTACTGAATGGGAGTCAGGGGGTGGGCTTAGAACAGAGGCAGAACTATCGTTGGTTCAGTAGAGGACTAAGGGACCCACTGCTCCCCATCAGCCACTCTTTTTCCATGTCACACTCTGCCTCTCCCTGTCATCCACTGCTGTGTTGCATATTGTGAGCTTGGGTTGTGGTGGATGAAGTGGAGGACCTGTTGATTCATAATTCTGCACCTGGCCCAACCAACCAGTCACAAGTTCCACCGCCGGCTTAGAAGTAGAGAAGCTGAATGCTGGGCCTTGGGCGTTGCACCTTGTCTCATACACACAGCCAAGGGCATAACTACCATAGGTGCAGGGGATGCAGCTGCTATGGGGCCCAGTGCTGAGAGGGCCCACTTTGCCTGTCAAAGTGTCATGTGCTATATATACATTTTTCAGCATTTTACCCCGTTCCCACTGCAGCCAAATTCCCGGGTCTAGCATGTGGACCCGGGAAGTTGCTTTTTAACGCGGGATTTTTGGCAGTGTGAACGGGTCGCATATCCAGATCTCATACACGGGTAAAACCCTTCTTTTTACCCGTGTCTGAGATCTGGGTATGCAGACACGGGTTGACCCGTTCACACTGCCGAAAAACCCGTGTTTAAAGGCAAATTTGCCTTGTAGTGAGAACGGGGGTCCTGCGCGGCAGTCCCAGGCATTTTAATGCCGGGTAAAAGCCGTGTCTTTCTCACTCGCAGAAAGAACACGGCATTAGTTGATGAATAGGGGCCTTTACAAGCTTTTGTTATAGGGCCCACATGTATCTAGTTACGCCACTGCACACAGCGCTGCCAATTCCCAGGGAAACCACTCCTATATTACAAACAGATACAGCATAATTTATGTTTATATCTGCTAAGTCCCCTCCCCGCCCCCTGTACTTTTTGTTTGTGCTGCAGCTGCCGCTGAGTAATCCTATATAGAAAAATATATAGAAAAATATGTCAGTTATCTGGTGAGGGACAGGATTTGCTTCTGTTTGTCCACATATATTATGATTGGCAGCCACCAGGACTGGATTTGCCTGTTACATTGACCATGCATAATATGAATTGATTCTGGTCCACCAACCCAAGGCACACAGTTTGGGAACCACTGGTATAAACTATAAAGTCCAAAATAACAGATAAAAGCAAGTGACAATGGGGCAGATGTATAAAGCCTTAACAAGAGATAAATGCAAGGGTGATAAAGAGAGATAAACATCCAGCCAATCAGCTCCTTACTGACTTTTTTCAAACACAGCCTGTAACATGGCAGTTAGCAGGTGATTGGCTGGACGTTTATCGCTCTTTATTAACCTTGCATTTATCTCTTGTTAACGCTTACATCTGCGCCAATATTAGCAGGAAAGCCTTGCATATAGATCATACATATGTACTATGTTAACATAAACTATAAGGCAATTTAAAATGTAAGGATATGTTATAAAGCAAAGATAGAAACATTGTGATAAGACATGTAAACTCCAAAGTTGTTGGGAGAGTACATGTAAAATCCTTTTCCATGTTGACCGTTTTGCCTTTTGACCATGTTGACCCTTTTGATGTGTCGATCTTTTGACTTTTGACCAATAGTTGTCGACTTTTTGACGGTTGACAGACACTGTCGACCTAACAACCCCTACCCCCAGGAGCTAGCTCTTCAAACTTTTAATACTAACTAAATTTAAAACAACATGTTTGATCAGAGTTGTACAGCTCAGTTCAGTATGACAATTTTTTCCCTCATTTACCTGATTTCTGCTATGGCTGCACAATGGCCCTAATTCAGATCTGATCTGTACAATTTGTTCTCAAATTGGACAAAACCATGTGCACTGCAGGTGGGGCAGATGTAACATGTATAGAGAGCATTACATTTGTGTGAGTTAATTTGTTTCTGTGCTGGGTAAATACTGGATGCATTATTTTTACACTGCAATTTAGATTTCAGTTTCAACACACCCCACCCAAATTTAACTATCTCTGCACATGTTACATCTGCCCCACCTGCAGCGCACATGGTTTGGCCCATTTTGAGAACAAATTTGTACTGCGATCAGATCTGAATAAGCGCCAATGAAATAATGCAGCCACTTATTTGGTTTAAGTATTATCACTTATAATGTAATTTATTACTTCTTTTTAGAGATGTGCGACGGCGACTTTTTCGGGTTTTGGTTTTGGATCTGGATCTCCCTTCGTGTTTTGGATCTGGATTGGTTTTGGTAAAACCACCCTTGTGGGTTTTAGTTTTGGATCTGGATTTTTATGTAAAAATGGTTAAAATAACAGAATTGCCTGTTTTTGCCCCTAAAGTATTATTGACCTCAATAACATTACTTTCCACTCATTTCTAGTCAATTTTGATCACTTCACAGCTTACAAAATTGTTTTAATTTACTGTAGTTGGGCCAAAAGGGTATACCGAGGTAGCTGGATGACTAAGCTAAGCGACATCAGTGGGCATCACATACATGTGGACCTTACACTTCCAACCTGGCACATCTTGGAAGCAGAGCGGCACTGTAGGGGCAGACAGGGTGGCAGTTTAATAAACTATCCCAAAAAAAGAGAAATGCTCCAAAGAGCAAAAAATACAAAGAGGTATCGGCCTTGTTATGACTGGTGGTAGCAGCTTCAGCACTTCTATCAGGTTGCTTATCTCCCACTATTTCCTCCTCCATCATCCTCCAAAAATGTGTTTTTATTTATTTATTACTTTTATTTATTTTCCTTACGTTACACTGGACACAGCCTGTCACCCTGGACACAGCCCCTTGGACCCTGGACACAGGCCCTGTCACCCTGGACACAGGCCCTGTCACCCTGGACACAGGCCCTGTCACCCTGGACACAGGCCCTGTCACACTGGACACAGGCCCTGTCACACTGGACACAGGCCCTGTCACACTGTTATTGCATATGCGATAATTATGAATGCGAAGTGCGGCGGAGCTGGGGTGCGGATGTTAGAGCATCCCCCCCAGGGACAGATATCGGTGTCATATGTCAGATGTATGATATGGGCACTTACTGTGGACATTTTTTGGTAGGGGTACTACTGCTGTGGGCATTATGTGTAAAAGCAATACTACTGTAGGCATTATGTGCAAGGGATACTACTGTGTGCATACGTGTAATAGAGAAACTTATGTAAAACGTGAATACGGGGCACTACTTTGTGCTGTAATATAAATTAGGGTCACTACATGTGGTGTAATGTGAATATGATTGTGCTACTGTGTTGCATAATTTGAATTGGGAGTACTATCTTAAGATCACTGTCCCTTTATAAAGTATCAGAGGTATGGCACAAATTTCATAGTTTGCAAGGGGTGCCAAAAACCTGGCAGAACCCGGGGCTTCACCTAATGGGACGGGGTGGGGGGGGTCTTTGGCAGGGGAAACGAGTTCCACCCAGGGCCGGTGCAAGGAGCGAGTCGGCGCCCCGGTGCCGGGGGGTGGGGGGTACCTGTTGCGCCATCTGGGGAGCGGGCAGGGGGGTCCATGCTGGCGTCTGACAGGAGCCTGCAGTGGTTTCCTTGCCCCATCACTACACAATCCCTCATAGCATCCCCACCACTGCACAATCCCTCAAAGCATCCCCACCACTGCACAATCCCTCAAAGCATCCCCACCACTGCACAATCCCTCAAAGCATCCCCACCACTGCACAATCCCTCAAAGCATCCCCACCACTGCACAATCCCTCATAGCATCCCCACCACTGCACAATCCCTCATAGCATCCCCACCACTGCACAATCCCTCATAGCATCCCCACCACTGCACAATCCCTCATAGCATCCCCACCACTGCACAATCCCTCATAGCATCCCCACCACTGCACAATCCCTCATAGCATCCCCACCACTGCACAATCCCTCAAAGCATACCCACCACTGCACAATCCCTCATAGCATCCCCACCACTGCACAATCCCTCATAGCATCCCCACCACTGCACAATCCCTCATAGCATCCCCACCACTGCACAATCCCTCATAGCATCCCCACCACTGCACAATCCCTCATAGCATCCCCACCACTGCACAATCCCTCATAGCATCCCCATCACTGCACAATCCCTCATAGCATCCCCACCACTGCACAATCCCTCATAACATCCCCGTCATTGCAAATTCCCATAACACCCACTCATCTCATCCCCACCACTGTACCCACCATCAGTGAGCACCCTCTCATCACCCAAAATCCCTTCACACTACATTCACACCACATCCCTCATCACTGCTCTTCTTTCACATCCTCATCAGTACATCACCCACTAAAAAACTGCAGCCACCAGTCAGCGGGCTGGTGGGAGGCACTGGCATCCTCGATCATCCTTTCCCGCCTTTATTTGAAGACGTGATGACGCTGCCGCCGTGGTCCCATCCCCATCCCGACATTTGTGGTGACGACGCCGTCAAAATGCAGTGTTAGGGCCGCAAAGCAGTGACATGGGCTGGCTGACTGTTACAACTACAGAAACAGCAGGTGTGCTGCTGTTCACTGCAGAAATGGTTAGCTGTCACCAGCCGACTACGTAGGCGCTGGCTCTATCTGTGCCCCCTTGATGTCTAACGTGAGTTATACCACTGCTCCACCAGGTTCTGTACCGCTGGGAAAAAAAAAAAAATCAGTGCTTGAAGGAAGTGCCAGCATGACTACTATTGGTCGACAGTCAATAGGTCGACATGGGTCTACATAGTTTGGGTCGACATTGACAAAAGTTGACATGTTAATGGTCAACACAGGAAAATGTCAACATGAGTTTTTCTTGAATTTTTTTAAACCAAATTTTTCTTGATCTAAGTGAGCATAGAGAGGAAATATAATAGTGTGCAGAGTGTGAGGCACCGTGCCCGAAGCAAGCTATTAAAGGGTACACAGTACACTTATACTTTGTGCATGTCAGGAAAAAAACATTTTGTATCCCAATTGCACACTGAGTGAGAAATAGCCAGTACTATTTTTCGGGAAAAATAGGTCCAGGAACTCCAGGTCTGAGGGCGGATCAATTAAATAAAAAAAATATATATAATAGAGAGAGGGAGGGAGAGATAGATGTATATATTGTACTTAGAAACAAAGGCACTCACAGGTGACTTTAAAATAAAACTTATCTTATGGAAAGTACATTTTTCAGTTCCTTATGATGTCATATTTAATTAGAGGTTCAGAAACTGAGTTCCTGCTGAAAAATAGCACTGGAAATAGCTATTTAATAATCAGATAATACTCTTGGTTGCATATATCTGCAGATATAGGGCTAAGCCCCCAGGCCGCAAGTCAAGGCGTCTCTGTGTCACTAGGGGGTCCCTAATACTGGGTATGGGGTGTGGGCCCCTATCAGGGGCTGGCTGGCAACTTTTAGCCTGGGGGGCAAGTCCAGAGCACTGGCCCATAAGTAACAGCACATCCTTAAATTTAGGATTTGCGGTTTAAAATACTGTATGTATTAATAAAATAAAAAAAACAATAATAGGACACCACAGGCTGCTCCCCTGTATAATATCAGGACACCACAGGCTACTCCCCGTCTTATAATAATATCAGGACACCACAGGCTACTCCCCATCTTATAATAATAATAATAATAATAATAATAATAATAATAATAATAATAATAACAGGACAACACAGGCTGCTCCCCTGTATAATAATAGT
Organism: Crinia signifera; assembly: GCF_055691185.1. Classification (NCBI taxonomy): domain Eukaryota; kingdom Metazoa; phylum Chordata; class Amphibia; order Anura; family Myobatrachidae; genus Crinia; species Crinia signifera. The sequence goes on along the minus strand of NC_139227.1, from coordinate 63,071,257 downwards.
ACCCCCACAGGCTGCTCCCCCTGTATAATAAAAGTACACCACAGGCTGCTCCCCCTGTATAATAAAAGTACACCACAGGCTGCTCCCCCTGTATAATAAAAGTACACCACAGGCTGCTCCCCCTGTATAATAAAAGTACACCACAGGCTGCTCCCCCTGTATAATAGGACACAACAGGCTGCTCCCCCTGTATAATAACAGGACCCCACAGGCTGCTCCCCCTGTATAATAACAGGACCCCACAGGCTGCTCCCCCTGTATAATAATAACAGGGCCCCCACAGGCTGCTCCTCCTGTATAATAATGGGACCCCCACAGGCTGCTACTCCTGTATAATAAAAGTACACCACAGGCTGCTCCCCCTGTATAATAGGACACAAAAGGCTGCTCCCCCTGTCTTATAATCATAACAGGACCCCACAGGCTTCTCCCTCTGTATAATAACAGGACCCCACAGGCTGCTCCCCCTGTATAATAGCGGGACCCCCACAGGCTGCTCAACCTGTATAATAAAATTGCATCACAGGCTGCTCCCCCTTTATAATAACAAGACACAACAGGCTGATCCCCCTGTATAACATGACCCCACAGGCTGATCCCCCTGTATTATTACAACAACGGGACCCCCACAGGCTGCTCCCCCTGTATAAAAATAAAGGGACCCCCACAGGCTGCTCCCCCTGTATAAAAATAAAGGGACCCCCACAGGCTGCTCCCCCTGTATAATAATAACAGGGCCCCCACAGGCTGCTCCCCCTGTGTAATAATAACAGGACCCCATACCTCCCAACATGACCCTCTCCAGGAGGGACACATTGCTCTGTTTCTGGACTTCCCTCAGATTTCATCACCTGTTTCACACAGGTTAAATGATTAGAAAGGTGCTTCAACACAGGTAATGGCAATCATTAATTAATGGAGAAGTCCAGAAACAGAGCAATGTGTCCCTCCTGGAGAGGGTCATGTTGGGAGGTATGGGACCCCCATAGGCTGCACCCCCTGTATATTAAAAATACATCACAGGCTGCTCCCCCTTTATAATAATAGGACACAAAAGGCTGCTCCCCCTGTATAATATTAATAATAATAACAGGACCTCCACAGGCTGCTCCCATTGTATAATAATAATGGGACCCCCCACAGGCTGCTCCCCCTGTATAATAATAACAGGACCCCCACAGGCTGCTCCCCCTGTATAATAATAACAGGACCCCCACAGGCTGCTCCCCCTGTATAATAATAACAGGACCCCCACAGGCTGCTCCCCCTGTATAATAATAACAGGACCCCCACAGGCTGCTCCCCCTGTATAATAATAACAGGACCCCCACAGGCTGCTCCCCCTGTATAATAATAACAGGACCCCCACAGGATGCTCCCCCTGTGTAATAATAATAGGACGCCCACAGGCTGCTCCCCTTGTATAATAATAATGGGACCCCCCACAGGCTGCTCCCACTTATAATATTAACTGGACCCCCACAGGCTGCTCCCCCTTAAAATAATAACTGGACACCCACAGGCTGCTCCCCCTTAAAATAATAACTGGACCTCCACAGGCTGCTCCCCCTGTATAATTACTGAACCTTACAGGCTCCCTCTTACCTTGATGCCAGACAGACAGTGAGGCAGGCTGCAGCATAGGGAAGAAAATGTAACGCACAGGCAGGAAGTAGGTGGAACATACAGAGTCTCTGTGGTGGCCTCCCGCACTAGACATGTCCTCAGTGCAGGAGGCCGGCGGCCATGTTTATGGAGACCACTCGGAAACTGGTCTGACTGCAGCAGCAGCCTCAGAACAATGGCGGCCCGCACTCAAAACGATTCAGCAGCCCGGGGGGGCACATGGCCCAGCCCGCCCCTGGCCCCCATCATGCCGGCACAGGCCGACCACTCCAGGGCAGCACACAAATGAAAATTATTATGGGTTAATAGAAGCACATAAGTGATATGTAAGAAAGTTTAGGTGTGATTAAAATAGTACAAAATATATACAATGTGATAGGGAAAACATAAGTGTTAATAAAGTGTTAGGGTGTGCTAACCTGAAGCAGCCCAGCTATACCAACACAGGGGGCACCACACCCCCAAACCCATCCCATAAACAGTAACAAAAATGTCTGGGTCTAAAAGCCCAGTGTAAGGCCACACGATAATGGCTTACAACATCTGAGAGCTAGCTTACCTGGAGCTACCCCTGGCTTCTCCAATGGCGCTCTGGAGTCAGAAATCCCTCCTAATGCTGACCCATCTATGCCTCTGTAAATTACGCAACACATTTGTTGGCAAGCTGCACAATTGAGCAGCTTGCCAACAAATGTGTTGTGTACTTCGTGCATGTCGGCAGATGTCAACATAGGCACCAGAAAAAAAGTGACAAATACTTGTTGACCAGGTCAATGTCGACATTTTGCTTGTGTTGGCCTTTTGTCAATGTCGACCTAAACCATGTCAACTTTCCCCATGTGTCCACCTATTGCATGTCGACCTATTGATTGTCAATTTAATTACTTTCAATTTGAGATGAGCGGGTTCGGATCCTAGAACTTACCGGATCCGAGGAGTTTGCCGGTTCCCGCCATCTTTCCGAGTCCAAATCGAGGCTACGCGAGCCACCTATTCTATTCTCCCTCTATGGGGGTCGTGGAAAATAGCCGACGGCCGTCAGGAACCCGGCTATCGTTGTGTTTTGACAGTCGGGATCCCGGTCGGGTAAATGCCTGTCGGGACCCCGACTGTCGGGACCCCGTCCGGCACCCGTGAAGCTTATGGGCAACTGAAACAGGGATATTTTTGAGGAGGGACCCCTCGGATCCCTCTCTATGTCCTCTACTAATGAATGAACAGGCCAACGCTGCACATAGGGCCCGATTCAGTTTTTATCGCAGGGCTGCATTTTTGTAGCCCTGCCGATTATTGAAATCCCGCGCATTTGTATGGCCTGCAGTATGCAAGCGGTAGCCATTCAACATTGACCAATTTGCGTGCTATAGCTGGTTTGCGTCCGCATCTAATTGAGGCCCGCAGTCTGGACAGGATTTTAGAGTTTTTGAAGCAATCAGTGACAGGTTTAAGATGACCAGTATAAAGTGCAGAGCATCAAGCACACTAGTGTGATTTAAAAAATAAAAATAAGGTAAGGTAAAAATGTCGTAATATAAACTACTAATAAACAATAGAAACAAAAAAATATTTAACAGCTAAAACATTTATGCAAAATGTATCCAATCTTAACACTTACAGGTTGCCTGAAACATTCAATGATATGAAGGAGTGATAAAAAAAAAAAAAAAAGAATAAAGCGAGGAAAGTTAATTTAGTATTATGGCCAATTGTGGGAGCAAATGTCTTCTGGCAGAGACCTGCAGTGCATCACTGACAATAGCAGCAGAAGCAGCAGCAGCATATCCCACGGTGCTTCCAACCACTCCCTGATCACAAGTATGTGAAGTTAGATACAGTGGTCTGTCCTGGAGACTCCCCAGGGTTCCCTATACACTGTACACTGGGGATGATGAAGAAGTGGGGAACACATTTGGAATAAGTAGACCCATGCATTCAGCTTCCATCTGACAGCAGATCAGTTCTGCATCACACTTGCCAGGCGCAGGGTAGGGTGGACACTATGGAAAGCCATCCACTTTGACACTGATCTGTTGGTGATACCAGGAATTGAGGGGCCGGGCCAGCAATGATGAGGAAGCGGACAGCAGCACACTGCTCATCGCTGCCCCATACACACTCGGTGGCTTTCAAGCTGTAAGACGCTCAGACGAGTAAACTGAGCTGCTTTTAGCTGAAAGTCACTCAGTGTGTATGGGCCTTAAACTGATCGCTCAGACACCTGCAGCTATAAATATTGACAGCTGCAGGTGGCATTGCCCATACACCACAGCAGGTAGAGGGAGTCGGATTTAGACCTCATGGGGCCATAGGCAAGATACAGGTTTTGGGCCCCCCTTCCTTATATAATCAATCCATAGCACTATATTTTTTGTTTCTGATTCATGCCCTTACATTTAAGTTAAAAATCTCCTTATAGACATCTTCCGCACCTAGATCGCATACAGTACCTCCCAACATGACCCAGTCCAGGAGGGACTGTATGATTGTCATCACCTGTGCCAAAGAGTGTAATTGATAAGAAAGGTGTTTTTCAACACAGGTGATGGCAGTTATTCATTCAGAGGGAAGTCCCGAAACAGAGCATCGTGTCCCTCCTTGGGAGGTATGAAGATGGAAATTTTACATACTGTACAGATGCATAGGAAGAGGCGGGATAACTTATAATGACACTATAATATAATACTATCACCTGCATTTGTCCTTACATGACAAAGTCAGCCAGATGCAGTTCTCTTTGTGCAGTACATTATAAATAGAAGGAGATTATTGTGATAATGTATGCAGATGTAAATGCTGTGAAGTATCTGTTAAAAGTAATGAGCTGTGACTCCTCACTACCGTATTAGTTAGTCACCACACCCATTGCTGCTCGTGATACTGATAGGAAGGGATTAAATTCTACAGCATAATTAACAACATTATTATCAACATTTACAATGAGGTCATGAATGCTTAGCTTCATTTATTTATCTTTTATGTGGAAAATAGAGGTGTTGTTTTTATGCCTCTTCTGTATGTATACATTCCAGTGAGTATTCAATCACTGTGATCCATTTACACATATTTCCCAAATTTATACTGAAGGCATACTGGTGCCAATCACCTTAACATGCACTAAATGGGATACAGGGGAATGCTAGGGATTTCCATCGACCATCGATGATTTGCAATCATTGATGGATTATGGCCAATGTCGAATACTTTTTGCATCGATGGTTGATATTGTGGTAATTTCCCATGAAGCTTTAGTGGTTCGGGGGAGAACCAAATGGTTCTCCCCCATCGATGGAACAGAAGAACCAATGTTTTTTCCAAGGTGTCGGGATGCGAAGCATAGCTCCACTGTAATTGCTACTTCATAACACCTGCCAATACTTAGTAGGGTGACATTGACCAGCAGAGGTGTGTCATTAGGTCGTCAGTTTCTAGGTTGACAGTCAATAGGTAGATACATTAAAAAGGTTGATATAGCTTAGGTTGACATGGCCAAAAGGTCGACATAAGAAAAAGGTCAACATGTAAATTATCAACACAGGAAAAGGTTGACACGAGGTAAAAAATATTTATGCCTATGTGGGGATATATATATATATATATATATATATATATATATATATATACACACGTATACTGTTAGTCTACCACGGCCCCGCGCATGACTTTCTGTGCTCACTATGCTTCAGGACCAGTTATATTCCCCCTCTATGTCCCCTGGATTGGTGAAGTATAAACAAGTTAATAAAAAAAAAAAAAATCATGAAAAACTCATGTTAACCATTTCCCACGTGGACCATTTACATGTCGACATTTTGGTTGTGTCCACCTTTTGTCAACGTCGACCAAAAGCATGTCAACCTTTTCATTTATTGACCAATAGCGGGTGACCTATTGAGTGTCAACCTAGACATTGTCAACCTAATGACTGCATATGGACCAGCAGAGGACACCTTTCAACTGTCCTGGCTTGAAGACAAATTTCCAAGGCAGGCTGCGAGCATAGGCCCTTATTCTGATTGCCTCGCTCCCCTGCCCATTAATGCGCATTCACAGATGCTCGGTGCGAGCGGGCGCGACGAACTGCTAGTTTGCTGTCCCATTCGCACCTAGTAGTGCAGATGGGGAGCGTCGGGTGGTGGCAACGGTCTGTGCTCATGGGAATGCCCAGCGTTTCATGGGCGTTCCTATGAAAACCCTTGGTATTCCTATGCAAATGGCCCAGTGACGCGGGTAGATGTCAGTGGATGTCAGCTGCCTGCCTGTTTCCCGCACCAGAGGGGTGTCTTACTTGTGCGAGTACTTGAAAAATCATTAGATGGTCGGCTACAGTAGCGCATGCAGGGGGGTTTCTGAATACCCAGAAACCCCCCCAGGAGACTGAGGGACCTTAACTGAAAGCTGAGGGTCCCTTCTTTCCATGGGTATAAGAATTGTAAAAATCGGCCCTTGGGAACTGGAGATATCTGACTTCAAAGCAGTGGTCCCCATCCAAGCCTGTTAATTGTTATTCCCAGTCAGATATTTCAGGTTCTGTCTGACGGGTGCTGTGTACACACGGGGGCGATAGGGGCTGAAATCGCTGGGAATATGGTCGCTGAGCGACCATATTGCCAGTGATTGGAGTGTGCACCAGCGATAAATCGCCGGATGCGCGCTCCCGTTTTCAGCCCCTGAATGGTCGCTGGTCGGAGGAACATGCTCCTCCGACCAGCGACATCCCCTGCCTCTTCACCCAGCAGTGTTTAAATTTTCATCTGCAACCATCTCTGGTCGCAGATGAAAACGGGACACGGGGCAATATGATTGCTGAGCAATATATTGCTAGCAATATATTGCCAGCGATCAAATTGCCCCGTGTGTACGCACCTTAAGAGTTTTTCTGAGGGTATATTCCAAAAGCTGGGACTCTTCTGCCTTCCAGCAGCTGGTTACTGCTCCAGCTCCACACACCTGGTATGTAGTATTATATACTCGTGGGCAGATTGCTTTGCCTCCTGAACTCTGATCCCCTAGTCCCCAGTACCATTTTGTAGGAGGGATTCTCTAGTTTTTAATTCCATTAAAATCTAAGAAATCTATTTGCGGGAACTGGAGATATCTGCAGTCAAGCAAGCTGTCCTCCCACCAGAAAATTATGAATAATGAGCCCACTCCACTATACACCCCTCCTCTGCATATTAAACATCCTCTACCACCCTGGAAGTTATGTATCAGGGCTCCTTCATTCAGCCCAATGCCCCCTTCTCCCACTCCATTTCCCACCATCTGTGCAGTAAAGGGGTAATTAGTGGAAATTACTGATCCAGGCCCTACATGCAGAGCGGTTGATATAATACCCCCTACCACCCGCGGGACATCAAAGCTTCCCCCACCCCTACTGCTGGAGGATCGGTAGGAACACCAATACATTGCTATGCCCAGGGGTCTACACTGCTGTTGACACCCCTGTATGTATGTATGTATGTATGTATGTATATGTATGTATGTATGTATGTATGTATGTATGTATGTATGTATGTATGTACTGTATATATATATTTTTTTTAAATTATTATTATTTATAAACATTTGGTCTATCTATAATACTTTAACTGACCCGGCATATACTGGGTCACCTAAGTGTCCATCTCCGTGCTTTGCTCCACCCCTCTGGAAACCCCCTTCTGAAAATCCTGCGTTTGCCACTGGGCTACCATCAAATGATTTCCCCCCCGGACCCAAGGCATGAAAGGATGTTTATGCTAAACGCCATTTGCAGCCATGCAAGAACTTGACAAGCGACGAGGGGGCTGGCAGCCGTACGAGTGGCGTTACATCCACACGCAACTCTGCAAATTTCGCAGCATTGCGTGTGGACCAGAATAAGGTCCATAGTGTAGTGTAGCTTTGTCAATAGCCGGTGCAGTGCTGGCAGCTTAGAATGGAAAGACCTTACTGAAAAATAGCAAGCTACTAAAGTGAGATGAGATGAAATCACTCACCTTTAGTCCAGAGATGCAGATGGTGAGCACCAGCGTGACAGAGAATATAACAAGGTATATGTACTGGAATATGAGAACACCAAAGGAAAATCGATACAGGACACTGTTACAGAAGACTGGAAACATCATGTATTTGGGGAATATCCACACACTACCTACAGGGTATACACAGATGGATAAGCATGTTGTATTAAATAGATAAAGAATTTATTTGTCAGATCAGATTGATGACACAAAATAAAAGACTTCTGTAGATCAACCATAAAGAACTTCAAAAACCTGACCTCATTTTTAAGAAATCTCAACGTGAGCTCATAGTAGCATATTGTATTAGGTAATTTACATATAAAAGGCAAACCTGAGTAGTCATTGTGAGACATGGTTTTGGCCTTCGGACTGAGGTCATTACATAGTGAGCACACACTTCCAACTCATAAATAAACCTACTGACTGGCACCTTAATAAATACATACAGTATGATTGCTTTTGCAGTGCTGATTTCATATGTCACCTTAGCAAAGTCAAGTTCGAAGCATTGTAATCATGCAGTGCCCTTTATAATACAGGGTTAAAATGGAGAATTTGTATCTATGGGCAGGGCACGTTAGTCTATGGGCAGCATTCAATGCTTTTGATTGACCGCTTTTTTAGGTGAACAGGGCTGTTTTTCTTTGGCGAAGCTGAGAATATTTTTGCAGAAAATGATATTCGCCGTAATCAATGATCACTGTTCGCTGAAAGCGAACAGCGAATGCCGGTAAATTCTCCATTTTATAGTCGCTGCTATTCGCTTTTGGTTTTCAATGGGAAATTCAGCACAGTTCGCCGAAAGTGTATTCAATGCCAAAATGGAGAACTGTGTTCACTTTTTTTTTTTTTTTTGGTGAAGTTCTCCGTTCTGCTTTCGGAATTTGTACTTACCAAATAAATGTTTTTTATTTATTTTTGGGGTGTGTACAAGTCAATTTTTTTATTATTTGAAGGATCTTATTTCTTTACAAGCATCACATTAATATATTATTATTATTTTGTTGATTTTTTTCCCTCCATTTGCTTGACATGTCTGCCAGGGGTTAACCTGTTCTCTGACAGGGGTTATGCTCTCCGCCAGGGGTTAACATGTCACTGCTAGGGGTCAACATGGTCACTGACAGGGGTTAACATGCTCACTCTGACATTATTTATGCTGCCTCCGCTTCCAGACACCTACACAGATTACAATGTTGCCCCAGCGCTGACATCTACTAATCACGGTACTGAAGCAGCAGTTCGTTCCCATGCTGCTGCTGCTTCAGTGCGATGATAGTAGATGTCAGCGCAGGGGCTGCCGGAGCCGGTGGTCTGCGGCTGCTGCTGGACCTGTCCCCATCTTCTGCGCTGGCCGCTCCCCCTCCCTGCCACCCAGTGGCGGATCTAGACTTCTCTTCTAGAGGGGGCGGTTTACTGTTTAAAATTGACCCTCCCCCTCCAGTCCTGACTCCTCCCCTTCCCATTATTGACTCCTCCCATTGTAAGACTGTCCCCCCCCAATAATAATAATAAAAAAATAATAAGTGTCAATGAAAAAATCCTGCATGGGGGGTCTGTATTGCAAACACACTGTATGTGCAGCCGGACACACCAGCAGCCGGACAGTGCACACACAAGAGAGCTCCAGGCTGTGGCTGCTCCCGCTCATCAGGCGACTTCATCCTGAAACCGGGCACACAACGGCACTGCAGACACAGCCCACCCCACACTGTCTGTGAGCAATCAGGGTGGCAAACCACCTAATTTACAGCCCACCAGCCAATAGGATGGCAGGATGGGGATAGAAACTCATGCTATATCAGCTACTGGGTGAGAGAGGCGGCGTCATCACCTCCCCATCATCACTACAATCATTACTTAGTAGGTGCGGGTGCAGAAGCGGCCGGCAGCAGTGAGGAGTATACCCCTCGCCCCCTGCAGTGATTCCACTGGCCTGGGGGGGCGATCTCCCTGTTCGCCCCCCCCCTTAAATCCGCCCCTGCTGCCACCAGCCCCACTGCCTTCTGCCGTTCCCCAGAGACTTTACATCTGAGCGAGGATCAGCAAGCACAGTGTCCTGCTACAGTCAAACAAAGGCAGCAGCGTGCACCATTTACATGCCACACATAGCAACCAAACACCCGTGGCCATCCCCAAGTCAAGACCGGGAGCCAGCTGCCAACTAGCAGCTTTCACGGTGAGAGTATAACAGCGAGTCGCACAAGACACAAATCACTATTATTATTGCTATTCCACAAGAGTTCCATAGACCTATACAAGTGTAGTAAAACTGACAATATGTTTAATAACTGAATACATACACTAGTAAGGTTGGGCAGTAAGGTTGAAGTTTTGCCTAGGGTGCTGAGAAGCCTTACACCAGCCCGGAACATGAGAGTCAGAGCAGGAAAAAAATTACCTTACACCTCACGTTTTGCACAGTGTAGCTTACACGCATAATGCCCCCTGTAGTGATGATTATACATAATGCCCCCTGTAGTGCCAGCATTCTTCTTCACTGCTGCCACTGCCGCTGAGGGGAGTGCAGAGTGGCAGGCTTCTCACGCCTGTTCTGAGGTCCTCGGCCATTTCAAACATGGCGCTACCTCATGAGCCAATCAGAGCTTGCGGCCCAGCAGTCAGTCACCATGGCTGCTAGTACACAACCTCTGATTGGCTCATGAGCTGGCACAGCATTTCAAATGGCTGTGGGCTGGAGGAAGCCTGCGCTACTCTGAAGAATAGTTGCAGGAGAGTGCAGGCGGTGCTGTGCGGCTAGAGGAACCGACCATTGGGTGCTCCACTGGCCACCACTGTCAGCAGGAGGCGGACACCCTCACAATTGCATGGCTCGCCCACCAGTGAAAAGAACTACACTGTATGAAGGAGCTAATTTGACACTGAAGCTTTGTGACTGTTTTCTTTCCCGTGCTCTCCCCTATGGCAGAGGTCCACTCTTAGGGTTATATTAAGACATGAAGGGGCCCTGGGGCAATTCATTGGTTGTGGTCCTCTCCAATAAAATGTTCCTTTAATCTTCTCTCTCCCACCCAATTTGAGCAGAAGAAGGTGTTGGAATTTTTTAAATTGTCTTCTTAGTGGAGTAGGAGGGTGGGTGGACTGAGAATCAAAGCCCTGTGTGTGGTGGCCTTGGGGCACCTCCCTATTCAATAGGGCTGTGCACCAGCCACTTTTAGTGTTTCATGTTCTGGGTCTGTATCTCCAGACGTGATTTGGATCTGATCCAAAACACCAGCCTTTCGTGTTTTGGATCTGCATTTTTCTTAAATAAACATAAATTTCGCTAAAATCACAGAATTCATTTTTTTTTCAATTATTTCAAATCTATTCTGAATACCTTACACCTCACAATGTTGTTTTTAGGCCAAGAGGTTGCACCGAGGTAGCTGGATAACTATGCTAAGCGACACATTTGGCGGCACAAACACGTGTCCTATCTAGAAGTGGCACTGCAGCAGCAGACCGGATGGTAGTTTGAAAAACTAGGCCCCATAGAGCACATAATGCCAAAAAAGGAGGTGCAAGATGAAATTGTCCTTGGGCCCTCCAATCATTTCAGCGACAGGGTCTGCCACAAAACTGTGACTGAAATGATTGGTTTGTTTGGGCCCCCACAAAAAAAGAAGCAAACCATCTCTCCCTGTACAAAATGGCTTTACAGAGGCAAAACGTGGTCCTCATCCTCATCCTCCAATTTCCCCCCCCCCCCATTTAGTACATACACATCCTCATCCTTATAGATTATCCATTTGACCCCACTAGAATCCACCATTAAAGGTCCCTCTTCAGTATCTGGAGGCAATTGCTGGTCTTCATTGAAGTATTGATAAATCATTTTGATGAACATCATCTTCTCCACATTTTGTGGAAACAACCTCCTATGCCGCTCGGTGACAAGGTTACCGACTGCACTAAAACATTTTTCGGAGTACACACTGGAGGGGGGACAACTCAGGTAAAATAGAGCCAGTTTGTATAGGGGCCTTCAAACTTCCTTTTTCCAGCCAGTACAGGTATGGACTGCCTGACATGTCTACTTGGATGCTGTCACCAACGTAATCCTCCACCATTTTTTTCAATGGTCACAGCATTGTATGCAGCAACAGTAGACAAATGTCGGCAATCACTGGCAGGTCCAGTGCCCAAACTCGCTCTTGCCTGCCCTGCATCACCGCCAGTGGGTAGGGTAGGAAATTTGAGCAGTTCATCCACAAGACCTACATGCTTTGTGGAATCACAACACTTTAGCTCCTCCTTCGCTTTCTCCAGCTGCTTCTGCAGCAGCCTGATCAGGGGAATGACCTGACTCAAACTGGCAGTGTCGGAACTGACTTCATGTGTGGCAAGTTCAAATGGCTGGAGAACCTTGCACAACACGGAAATCCTCCACTGTGCTTGAGTCAGGTGCATCTCCGGTCCTCTGCCTATGTCGTAGGTGGTTATGTAGCATGAATGGCATTTTGTTGCCCCTCCATTCTCTACAGCATATAGAGGGTGGAGTTCCAGCGCGTCTCAACCTCTTGTTTGAGGTGATGGCAGGGCAGGATTAGGAGTTTTTGATGGCGCTCCAGTCTTCGGCAGGCAGTGGGAGAATTGCGAAAGTGTCCTGCAATTTTGCAGGCCACCGCAAGCATCTCCTGCACGCCCCTGTCACTTTTAAGAAAATGCTGCACCACCAAATTTATTATGTGAGCAAAACATGGCACATGTTGGAAATTGTCTATATGTAATGACCGCACAATGTTACTGGCGTTGTCCGATACCACAAATCCCCAGGAGAGTTTAAGTGGGGTATGCCACTGCATATGATTTCCTTCAGTTTCTCTATGAGGCTGTCGGCATCTCTTAGTAAAACTGGTGATACACAACCTTGCCTGCTTTGGAATGAGCTCAAGTGACATGGATTGCAGCACTAAATCCAATCTGGATTGAGGAGGAAATTGACGAGGAGTGACTTGCTAGTGTGGTTTTCAGGAGCTTGGATACAACAGGATCAAGGACTGCTTACGGTCTTAGCCACAGTTTCTGAACTAAACAGTGACTTATGAATGAACTTCATGTGATGCATACAGTAAGTGAGGATGTCCCTAGGTGGCCAACATCCTTATCCCTGCTTATTGCATCTTTACCTAAGCTACATATGGCAAGACAATAGTTATCTGGATCTGGATAAAAATAATTCCAGACCAAAGAGGTGGATTTTTTGGTCTTCTGCCCAGGCATGGCAAAGGCCTTTTGCATCCCACAGACAACAACTTGTCCAGTGCCTCATAAAAGCAAACCACATCATCATCAGAAGCATCCTCCTAGTCAACTTCCTCCTCAGAACCAGCTACATCATTATCCTCCTCATAGTGTACAACATGTTATATGTCATCATGACAGCAGCTTCAGTACTAGGAGGAAGGGGTTCTTGTTCTATCACTAGTTTATCCTCCAAATTTTGGTTCTCTGTAATCTTTAAAGGCAATATCACTGGACTTTACAGCAGTATTACTGGACTTATGCAGCAGTACCAATGGACTTTACCATCAGTGCCACTGGACTGGACTTATGCAGCAGTATCACTGGACTTCAATGGCAGTTTTACTGGACTTATGCAGCAGTACCAATGGACTTTAACGTCAGTGCCACTGGACTGGACTTATGCAGCAATATCACTGGACTGCACTTACTGTATGTAGCAGTATCAGTGGACTAGACTTATGTAGCAGTATCCCTGGACTTTAATGGCAGTATGACTGGACTTGTGCAGCAGTACTAATGGACTTTAACGTCAGTGCCACTGGACATTAACGGCAGTATTACTGGACTCATGAAGCAGTACCAATGGACTTTAACATCAGTGCCACTGTACTGGATTTATTCAGTTATATCACTGGATTGGATTTATGTCGCAGTATCACTGGACTGGATTTATGCAGCGATATCACTGGACTGGATTTATGCAGCAAATATCACTGGACTGGACTTATGCAGCAATATCACTGGACTTTAATGTCAGTATTACTGGACTTATGCAGTAGTACCAATAGATTTCAACGTCAGGGTCACTGGACTTTAACGCCAGTATTACTGGATTTATGCAGCAGTGCCAATGGACTTTAACGTCAGTGACACTGGACTGGATGTATGCAGCAATATCACTGGACTGGACTTATGTAGCAGTATCCCTGGACTTTAACGGCAGTTTTACTGGAGTTATGAGACAGTACCAATTGAATTTAACATCAGAGCCACTGGACTGGACTTGTGCAGCAATATCACTAGATTTTAATAGCAGTATTACTGGACTTATGCTGCAGTGACAATTGACATTAACATTACACTTACAGATGGAGCACCTCTCAGCCTGTGCCAGGGCTCGCCAGATTGCCCCCCACTGGTGAGATGGTGCTCCATCTGACTGGGACGCGCAAGCGTCCCACACACACACGGGTCCCAGTTTCCTTGCAGCAGGGGATGTGAACCCTGCCTGTCTCTGCTTCAGGGAGAAGGGCAGAGTTGGGGGGGGGGGGGGCAGGGAGGTGGGATCAGGTGGCAGGGACCGGCGGGGAGTGCCGTAGAAGGGGGACGCATGTGTGTCTCGTGCACATGTGTTCCCTTCTGGCAGCTGGCAGGGGCTGGTGGCTGGCGATCTGACCGCCAGCCCCTGCAAGAACCACAGGCGCTCCATCAGTATGCAGCAATATCACTGGACTGGACTTATGCAACAGTACCAATGGACTTTAACATCAGTGCCACTGGATGGGACTTACGCAGCAATATCACTGGACTTTAACGGTAGTATTACTGGACTTATACAGCAGTACCAATGGACTTTAACGTCAGTGCCACAGGACTAGACTTATGCAGCAATATAACTGGACTGCACTTATGAAGCATTACCACTATACATTATTGGTAGTACCAATAGACTTTAACGGCAGTACCACTAGACTCACAGCAGTACCACTGGACTGGACTTGTGCAGCAGTATCACTGGACTGGACTTATGTTGCAGTAGCTCTGGACTGGACTGGACTATACAGCACTATCACTGGAATGGACTATAAATACAGTACCACTGGAGTGGACTATACAGCAGTATCACTTGCACTGGACAGGACTCTACAGCACTTTCACTGGACTGGACTAGTATGCATACAGCACTATCCCTGGGATGGCCGGTGGGGTGGTGCGTGAGCAGGCAGGTGGCCAGGACATGCTGCCTCTTCACTCTCCTAGACTGGAGTGAAGATGGCGTCCAACCGCCCACCCTTTTAATGGGTCTGGATTCACACTTCAAGTCTGGGTGGGAAATCCTGAACAGGCTCATAGCGGGAGTTCGGATTGGGGGTGTCTGCACATCCCTACTATTTGACCCCCCTTCCTTAATCTATCCCTGTCCACTTAGATGCACAAAGATGATGGAATTATCCAGTTCATCTTTGATTTACTCCAACAGTAGCTGCATTAATGCGACCCTCAGAGCTTCTTGTTTTATCTATGCTGAGAGGCAAGAGTTCTGAACTGCAAAATCATATTTCCCATGGACTGGGTTCCTTGTTTCAAATGCAGCTGATCCAGCAGATTTCACTTGTCTAATACGTAAAATACTTTCTTGGAAGCTTCACAAGGGGGAGCCCACACTAGGGCCTGTAAACCGCCTTCTTCTGAACTGCACCTATAGTGTTGACCCTCTGCAAAGAAATCTCTAAGTACTGCATTATTTTGGTCTGGTTGTGTTTCCGCTTTTCAGCTCTGGCAAGGAGATGTTCCAGTAGTTTGTTTGGTGACAGATTACCAGCTGCATCAATGTTTTACGCTACAGTATTCCTTAGGAAATTCGGATGATACTGGGATATTGGGGATGTTGATGCATTAAGATTGGCAGACACCCAGAAAAGAGGTGCAGAGTTGTGCCAGAGGTTCTCACCATGGACATCCACATGTTAATGCTGCCGTGATGCAGAATGCCAACAGTCTATGTTCATCCCGGAGCCCGAGTCTCCACTGACTTATATTTGCTGGTCCAGGAGAAATCTCTTGATGGTTGCCGACCATCAAATTATTTCTCCTACTGCGGGCACATGTGAGCAGATCCCCTCACATGGTTGCGAGGGGACACAGCGGAGGGGGGGGGGGGGGGGGGGTGGGGTGGAGTTTTCCCAGCGAGTCAGGCACTCTGAGTCAACCAGAATGTTTGTATGGATTCCTAAGTACAGGCCTGGTGTACAATAGAGCAAGCACTGATTGTGCAGTAACATAGTCAACAGACTCGGATAGGGCCATATGGGAAAATATGGGTATAATATGGGTACAGGGAAATGTCAGAAACAGGCAGCAAAGGAGAACCTGGGATCAGGATACATAATCTGTTGATAAAACATACTGGAAAATACAAAGGCTTGGATGATGGACAAGAACATGTGAGCATATACTCTTGAACAGAAGAGTGTCCAGGAGCTTCCTTTAACAAGGTGAAGATTTAAATTTGGCACCAAATGTGATGTCACATTTTGGCATGCCTGGACCTTTAATTTACATACATGGTTCAGGAATGCAGAAATATCACTGGATTGGGCTTTTGTAGCAGTATCACTGGACTGGATTTATGCAGCAATATCGGTACTTGTGAGTTATCCGGACGCCCGATTTCAAAATCGGGTCGGATCGGGCACATCGCATCGCATCGCATGCGACCATCGGATGCGATGCGATGCGATGCGATGCGATGACCCGATTTTTCCATAGGAATCAATGTTAAAATGGACTGAGTCCATTTTAACATGGAATTCAATGGGAAAAAGGGGTCCTTTTCATACCCCTACTATCCAAGTGGGCATGGAGTTGGATATAAACCTGTGGCGAGCGTAGCGAGCCACCGAGCCCGAAGCGTGGCGAGCGTAGCGAGCCCCGCGAGGGGACATGGAATACCGTCCCCTCGCGGGGCTCGCTTCGCTCGCCACGCTTCGGGCTCGGTGGCTCGCTACGCTCGCCACAGGTTTATATCCAACTCCATGCCCACTTGGATAGTAGGGGTATGAAAAGGACCCCTTTTTCCATAGGAATCATTTTAACATTGATTCCTATGGAAAAATCGGGTCATCGCATCCGATGGTCGCATGCGATGCGATGCGATATCGCATCGCATCGCATCTGATTGTATGCCTTAACTTAAGGCATACAATCAAAAAATCGGGCGTCCAGATAACTCACAAGTACCGCAATATCACTGGACTGGACTTATGCAGCAATATCACTGGACTTATGTAGCAGTATCACTGGACTGGACTTATGTAGCAGTATCACTGGACTTATGTAGCAGTATCACTGGACTGGACTTATGTAGCAGTATCACTGGACTTTAACATCAGTATTACTGGTCTTGTGCAGCAGTACCAATAGAGTTTAACGTCAGTGCCACTGGACTTTAACAGCAGTATTACTGGTCTTATGCAGCATTGCCAATGGACTTTAATGTCAGTGCCACTGGACTGGACTTATGCAGCAATATCACTGGACTTTACTGACTGTATTAATGGACTTTATGCAGCAGTACCAATGGACTTTAACATCAGTGCCACTGGACTGGACTTGTGCAGCAATATCACTGGATTATAACCGCAGTATTACTGGACTAATGCTGCAGTGCCAATGGACTGGACTTACAGATGGAGCACCTCTCTGCCAGCGTCAGGGGCTCGCCAGATTGCCCCCGGCAAGATGGCACTCTATATGACTGGGACGTCCCACATGCATGCGCGTCCCAGTTTCTGGGCGGCGGGGGACATGAACCCCGCCCATTTACACTTCAGGGAGATGTGCAGGGTTAGGGGGGAGGAGTGGGGAAGTGGGATCGGGCGGCAGCGACCAACGGGGAGCTCCGTAGTAAGGGGACACACACGCCAGACACCAACTTCACTCCAGTCTAGGAGAGTGAAGAGGCAGCAACTCCTGGCTGCCTGCCTGACTGCCTGCTCACCCGCTGTCCAGTCCCGTGATAGTGCTGCCTTGTCCAGTAACTCCAGTACTGCTGTCTTATCCAGTCCAGTGATAGTGCTGTCTGCTGTACTAGTCCAGTCCAGTGAAAGTGCTGTATAGTCCAGTGCCAGTGATACTGCTGTATATTCCAGACCAGTAAAAGTGCTTTATATTCAGTCCAGTGATACTGTGTTTGTAGTCCAGTCCAGTGAAAGTGCTGCATAGTCTAGTCCAGTGATATTGCTGCATGAGTCTACTCCAGTGGCACTGACTTTAAAGTCCATTGGTACTGCTGCAAAAGTCCAGTGATACTGCTACATAAGTCCAGTCCAGTGATATTGCTGAATAAGTCCAGTCCAGTGATTTTGCTGCATAAGTCCAGTCCAGTGTCACAGTTGTTACAGTCCTTTAATACTGCTGCATAAGTCCAGTTATACTGCCATTAAAGTCCAGTGACATAAGTCCAGTCCAGTGATATTGCTGCATAAGTCCAGTGCCACTGACATTAAAGTCCATTGGTGCTGCTGCAAAACTGCGGTAATACTGCGGTTGAAGTCCAGTGATACTTATACATAAGTCCAGTCCAGTGATATTGCTGCATAAGTCCAGTCCAGTCCAGTGGCACTGACATTAAAGTCCATTGCTACTGCTGTATAAGCCCAGTAATTCTGCCGTTAAAGTCCAGTGATACTGCTTCATAGGTCCAGTCCAGTGATAGTGCTGCATAATTCCAGTCCAGTGATACTCCAGAAATATAATGGAGAACCAAAATTTGGAGGATAAAATAGAGAAAGAACAAGAACCACTTCCTTCTAGTGCTGGAGCTGCTGCCACTATTCATGATATAGAACATGAAATGCCAGCAACGTCATCTGCCAATGCCCCATGTCATCTTAGAGGGCATGTAAAATCCAAAATGGCAAAGTTCAGTAACTTGAAGAAATTAAATAAATGTAAATCATTTGAGGAGTAACATAGGTTAGCCAATATGCCATTTACGACACATATAGTGGCAAGGAACGGCCAAGGACCTGACCTATGTTCATGACTAGTGGTTCAGCTTCACACGATGATCTAAGCTTTGCCTTCTAAAGACATGGTATCACAAATCCCCAAGGAGATTCCAAGGGTGTTGGTGATTGCGATGCCTGACCTTCCCATCACTGAGGTGGCTGGGTTCCACCAAATACACACCCTCTGCATATGCTGGAAGGATCACCCACAGTCCACTTCCTGATTTTGAGATTCAAGGTGTCAATATTGTACACCACGAGGAGGATATTGATGTAGCTAATGCTGCTGATGGTGATGTGGTTTGCTTAAATGAGGCACCAGGTGAGACAGTTGTGCCATGGAATGCAAAAGGCTGTCACCATGCCTGGGCAGAAGACCAAAAAATCCACCTCTTTGTTCTAGAATTAATAAGCAGAGGAAAAGCAGAGGAAAGGCCACCTAGGGACATCCTCACTTATGCGTCACCTGAAGTTCATTCATAAGGCACTGTTTAGTTCAGAAACTGTGGCTCGGACCATAAGCAGTCCATGGACACCTAAATCAATTGAGCCTGAAAACAACACTAGCAAGTCACTCCTCGGCTGCCATGTCCGCCGCTGCTACTGATGCTGTTGCAGCACCACCGAAGCAGGGCTGCCTGGCCACTTCCGCCTGGCGGTGCCGGGTCACGCTGCGTCACGTCTGCCAGTGCAGGAAGTCCTTTAAGCATCGCACGGGGGGACGGGGACGCTGGGTGGCGCACGCTCGGCCACCTGAACATAATAGTAATTCTTTAAAAAACAGACAGCTGAAAAATTCATAAAACAACGGCATATATTGCCCGTACCAAGTAGTCCATCTGCTGTGGACTAGACTACCACATAGCTCAAAGAAAAACAACTTCCACTGGCAACCTCTGCTGCGTCGGACACTTGTCAAGACCCGGGCTCCAGCAGTTCTTCTCCAGCCTGGTCAGTGGGAGATCCGTCTCGCGTCACAGTGGCCATGCACCAACGCGTTTCGTCACCAGACTTCGTCATAGGTCGAAGTCTGGCGATGAAATGCGTTGGGGCGTGGCCACTGTGATGCGAGACGGATCTCCCACTGACCAGGCTGGAGAAGGACTGCTGGAGCCCGGGTCTGTGACGACAGTGCGGGACATTGCCGGCGGCTTCTGAGGTTCCATGAGTCTTGACAAGTGACCGACGCAGCAGAGGTTGCCAGTGGGAGTTGTTTTATTGATCCATGTGGTAGTCTAGTCCACAGCAGATGGACTACTTGGTACGGGCAATATATCCCATTGTTTTATGAATTTTTCAGCTGTCTGTTTTTTAAAGAATAAAAAGCGGTAATACACCATCAGGCGCCCCCTCTGTCTTTCTTTTGTTCCAGAATTCCTATCCTCGAGCCTTTGGGATCAGGCTCTGACATTGGGGAGCTGCTGTCCTAATCAAGCATTTCTGGACAAGTGTATACACCCTGCGCTTGTGAGGCAAGCCCAGTTTAACCCCTAAAGGGACTGCAGGTGTCAACGCACCTTTCCTAAACAAACTGCATTATATATATATATATATATATATATATATATATATATATATTAGAGTATGTAATTTTATTATGTTTGTTGCTTATTAATATATACTCTATTATATATATATATATATATATATATATATATATATATATATATATATATATATATATATACACTTGGCGGATGGCGGCACTCAGTAAACGCAAAAAAGAGTCAGGAGACCATATAGTGTCCAACGTTTCGAGATCGGATGATCTCTTTATCAAGGTGCAGAAGATGATAAAGAGATCATCCGATCTCGAAACGTTGGACACTATATGGTCTCCTGACTCTTTTTTGCGTTTACTGAGTGCCGCCATCCGCCAAGTGTATATTGTACCCTGTCTCCTACAGGGGTCTACGGAGGGCACCGGACTAAGCTATATGCTTTTTTGCTTATTTGGAGTGCCGCAACATGCAAATTTCTATATATATATATAATAGAGTATGTAATTTTATTATGTTTGTTGCTTATTATTATTAAAATATTGTTTTATTTACTTCAAAAGAAGCGCAGCACAATTCTTTGTAATTATTTTTATGTATTAGGAGACTGACAATCTCCTATTCTTTGCTGCTGCTTGAGAGAAACATCACATTCAATAAGCGCCTGCTTTGTCATGTCCAGTCTACCATTCCCAGCCTGCAGTTTTCCATCTTGTGCAGCTGTGTGGTGTGCTCTTGTTGCTGAGTCCAGTTCGGGTCACGTAAGTGCTCCAGTGGAGCTTGGTTCTTTTCCTTTCATTATTCCCTTGTGGGCAAGCTGCCCTGTTTCCTTGGTTACTTTGTATTTCTCTTGGTCCAGCTCTTCCAGGTGTATACGCTTGTTTTAGGGTTCCATTTGCTTGTGTACTCATTATTTACTTTGGCGTGTTTTTGGGTTGGAGGCACCCCGATTCTGTTGTGTCTGGTGTCTATGAAAGGGTCACATTCCTCATCCTTGGCCTGGTGCCGTTAGGCAGTGGGTTCTGCTCAGATAGCGCTGGTTAGCTAGATATCCTCTTGCCACTACCTCTGATGGTCTCCATAGTCTTGTCCCTATGTAAGAGCTGGTTGCATCTGGGTTGGTGCGGGCCTAACTCGCTCCTTTAAAGGTGGCATCTACAGGAGAAGCCTAGTTACCAAACTACAGTCACCTGTCCGAGGAGTCAGTGTAGGGTGTGCCGTGGCCATCCTAAACAGCGGTCCCGGCTGAGGGCTCTGCCCACCACCACACTCACATACCCGCTTATGTTACATCACTAAGCAATTGTCCGTCCAACAGTCCTTTGCGATGAGTACGAAGTATGATAGCAGTCATCCTATGGCAAAGCGGATAGCTGCGGCCTTGACAGCTATGTTGGTGTTAGACGTCTGTCCGATGTCCACCATCAGTGGAGTGGGATTTAGGTAGGCAATACCCAGGATGTACAAAGACATCCAAAAAAGTGTCCTCAGTGCTCTGAAAAATGCGTTTGTACCCACTGTCCACGGACATGTGGACAAGTGGTACAGGGTAAACTAAGGACTATATGACTGTGACAGCCTACTGGGTAGATGCATATCCTTCCACATCAACAGCAGCAGCATCTTCAAAACGCCAGCTCCTTCCAAGGCAGGCTATACTGTGTATCACCAGTTTCAGTAAGAGGCACAATGCCGACAAACTCTTAGAGAAACTGAGAGAAATCATTGTGCAGACGCTTATATTGTGCAGTGGATAACACTTGATATTTGGGAGCCCTATGGAACCAATTTTGGACCCGGTCCCAATGGTGGGCATCTGCTCATGTGCATAGTCGCTCATGTTCATGCGCAAACCACCAGAGTGAATGCCTTCACATAGCCGGATTTAGTTTAGTGCATGGAAGTGGGGTAGTGCTGCAGCTTCACCTGTCTGTCGATGTGACATTGATTAATGGTGCTAAGTATCAGGAGCTGAAGCATACTGACTGCACACTGCATTACTGGGAGTTGACTAAGTCCCATGAGACATAGTCAACTAGAGGTTAGAGGCTGAGAGGCTTATGCTGAGCTCTGATTGGTGGAGCTCATCACATGCCTCTCAGGCACTTGGAGGATAGCAGCAGCAGCCTCATTATGGGAGGGTTTTTTTCAGAGACAGTGCTGAGTCTGCAAGGTTTCCTACAGTGCAAGGTACTGTACAAAGGGACAAACACAGGCTTTTCATGTGGTGTGTATATACAGTATCCCCTCTCCCTCCCTGCATCCATTGACCATTAATCCTTTAACCTGAGCCCTTTATGGACACTTCCCCATTAGAGGTTTCATATTATCAGCCTGTTGTACAGTCTAGATCCCACAATCTAATACCAGCAGGTTTATCCGTACTCTCTCATGTCATTTTCCCTATTCTCCCTGACTATCTCCAGTTGAAGACCACATATATTATGGGTACAACTCTCTGATAATCTATATGCCCTGACTAGCACTCTTACCTAGCACTCTTCAAGTACATAAACAGCAAGCGAATAATTAAAGAGAACATAGGCCCACTAACAGATATCAACGGTAAAAATTTTGCAGAAGATAATGAAAAAGCGGAAGTGTTAAATAAGTTCTTCTCATCAGTATTTACTAGGGGAGAGCAGTTAGTGGAAAGCACAGATACCTCAACTGGGACAAACAAACCTGACCACAATATGGTTCTCTCGACCGAGGATATCATTTTGAGGCTCAGCAAAATAAAAACTAACAAATCACCAGGGCCAGATGGTATACATCCTAGGGTACTAATGGAGTTAAGGGAGGAACTAGCGACCCCTCTATATTGCATTTTTGAAAATTCACTATCAACAGGTATGGTACCAAAAGACTGGAGAATAGCAGAGGTAGTGCCAATATTTAAAAAAGGTAAAAGGGATGACCCTGCAAATTACAGGCCTGTGAGTTTAACATCAATAGTGGGTAAAATATTTGAAGGAATTTTAAGGGATGGTATCCTGGAATACTTAGACCTTCATAGTTTACTTAGTATTAACCAACATGGGTTTGTTAAAAATCGTTCCTGCCAGACAAATTTACTGGGCTTCTACGAGGATGTCAGCAAAAACCTTGATAATGGAAACGCAGTAGATGTGGTCTTCCTTGATTTTGCAAAAGCTTTTGATACAGTACCTCACAAGAGGTTGATAAATAAAATGGTGGACCTGGGACTAGGTGCAAATATCTGTAGATGGGTAGGGAACTGGCTGTGTAATAGAGAACAAAGAGTGGTTGTGAACAGTGCAGTATCAACTATGATACTGGGTTCGGTACTGGGGCCCATCTTGTTTAACATTTATATTAACGATATCGGGATGGGGATTCTCAGCGATGTATCCATCTTTGCTGATGACACAAAACTGAGTAGAGTTATTGAATCAACAGAAGATGTGAACATACTTCAAAATGATCTTAACAAACTAGATGAGTGGGCTAAAAAGTGGAAGATGAGGTTCAATGTGGATAAATGTAAGGTTATGCATCTTGGGAGACGTAACCAGTGTGCAAGTTACAACCTAAGCGGGGAGGCATTAGGTACTTCAGCACTTGAAAAGGATCTAGGAGTCCATATAGATAAGCTGGGGTGCAGTGTTCAATGTCACATTGCAACAAAAAAGGCCAACAGAATTCTAGCATGTATTAAAAGGGGCATGGAAACTAGGGACTCAAAAGTAATTATGCCACTGTACAAGGCATTGGTTAGACCACACCTTGAATATGGAGTACAGTTCTGGGCCCCACACTATAAAAAGGACATCATGGAATTGGAAAAAACCCAAAGAAGAGCAACAAAGCTTATTAGGGGAATGGAGAATTTAAGCTATGAGGAGAGATTAAGCAAGCTAGGACTATTTACACTAGAGAAGAGACGTTTAAGGGGGGACATGCTCAACATGTACAAATATATCAGGGGCCAATATAAGGAACTCTCAAGCACTCTTTTTACTGCAAGAAAGGAAACTAGGACACGAGGGCACGAATTTAGATTAGAGGAAAGAAAATTTCGTTCCCTCAAAAGAAAAAAATTCTATACGGTCAGAGCAGTCAAACTTTGGAACTCTCTTCCTGGAGAGGTGGTGTTGGCAGATACAATAAATACGTTCAAAATAAGGTTGGACAAGCATTTATTGGATAAAAATATCCAGGGGTACTAATAAGAACCATATTCTGTCTTTTACAAGGGATAAGCTATTAAAACGTAGGTTGAACTAGATGGACGCAAGTCTTTATTCAGCCTTATGTATGTAACTATGTAACTTTCCCAGCTATTTTGGAGTTTACCTGTACTTTCTTAGCCCAATGTTCCTACCTTTGCTTTATAACATGTCTGTACATTTGATCTTGCCTCCTAGTTTATTTGAACTAGCCAGTAACATTATACATATGTATGATCTACATGCAAGGCTTTGCTGCTAATATTGTCACTTGCTTTTTTCTGTTATTTTAGCGACTCTATGGGCTTTAAGTTTATACTGCCTTTACTCTGTGTTCCAGTGTAATATTCTCTTGTGCAGTTTGCGGCCAGTAATGGCAAGAGGGAGAGGGTCCCCTTGTCTAACATGACCCGGGTCCACCGAAGGCTTAATCAAGCCCTGCACCTTCAGTGAGTTATACACTTTCCAGGGCGTTCAATACATGATGGGCAGGCAGGGGGCAGACACAGGGGACCGCCCAGCATTTTATGCGTCCAATTTGGTGAAAAGCCAAAAGGCCATCAGAAATGTATATATAGACTTACTTTTCATACCGAAGGGTGGAAAAATCATTTGATGTGAGTGACCATCAAATGATTTTCCTCTGTGAGTCTGTGACAACACCCCTGTGACTGTGTAATGCGATGTAGTACTTGGCTCTCTGGAATAGGCGCTTCGGCAGCTTCAGAACTCTTCACAGCCTTTTCAGGGAAAATCTGTGGCAGGAGATGGTATACCCCAGGGAGGAGCCCACATAACAGCAGCAACGCCAAATTAGTAGCAACAAAAGGGGTTTATTTTCTGTAAACTCAATAAGTCATTACTCTAGGAAAATTGTGGTTACGTGTCGCACACTGTTTGCGTGTGATCAGGCTGCCTGTAATTAGTCCCAATTTGCCTGGATGTGCACCCTCCACAGTTAGACAATGGAGCTGGCTGTGGCCAAGGGTCTGGGTACACTGCGCCAAGGGCGTTTGTGGGTGCAGGGGTGTTTCCCTTCTGCGACCGGACGGACCATAACACAGGTTCAAAGTTTGTAAAGAATAAAGGCACTTCCCCAGCGTTAGTACGGAGGCCTTCTGGCCCTTATAGTGCCCTGTTTCCTTACTGAGGGGAATCACTAAGGATTGTCTTATAAGACTAAGGCCTCTCTCAGCAGTGTCTCTAGGACATAGGGTTGTAAACATGTGGTATAGGATGCCCCTGCTGGGTAATACAAGGGTGCAGATACTGTCGCGGGGGGAATGAATCAGTACCTTGGGTGTTGCTGGCTCCTGTCACATGGATCACTGGCTATACTGCTGTCTGTCCAGGGTTGCCAACTCTTTCTCTCACACATGCCTCAGTGCTTCCTCCGCACTTATGCACTCGTTCCCTCTGTCTTTAGGCAGCACACACTAACTCCTTTTGACACCGACACTGGGCTCTGGCACTCCACGCTGCAGCTCTCCTTCACAGGGATTTTTCCTCTCTTCCTGTCAAGCTGCCTGGCTGACCTCTCGCCTCTCCCTCACATGTCCTGGCAGGCTTCTCCTCACAGGACTGCAGGTGAGGGTGGGTGCTAGGTTCTAGTGCTGGCCATGTTGGTTTAACCCATGTTGTGCCAGTAGAAAGTAGAGATGAGCGGGTTCGGATCCTAGAGATCCAAACCCCCACGAACTTACCTGATCCGAGGTCGCCGCCATTTTTCTGAGTTCAAAACGAGGCCGGACGTCATCTTCCTGCTGTCGGATTCTCGCGAGACCTGGGGATATATAGTTCCCGGCGGTCTGCGCCATTTTCAAACAGGCTGGTGATTTTAGACAGCACGGATGTGTCCGTGGTGTCTGCTGAGCTGAGCTGCTGGGGAAACATGCTGGGGGGATGAAATGTTGGGGGGGATGATTTATGCATAGGGGGCTGCTGCTAGTGCTACAGAGGGGGCTACATTATTTTAATTAAGCATTTTTAAATGACTGCTGCCAGTGCACAGTATAAGTCCAAGGTGCCCGCATGTGTGCTGCATCAGTCCAGGGTGCCCGCATGTGTGCTGCATCAGTCCAGGGTGCCCACATTTGTACTGTATTCATCCAGGGGTGCCCACATGTGTGCTGTATTTGTCCAGGGGTGCCCACTTTGTGCGGTATCAGTCCAGGGGTGCCCGCATGTGTACTGTATCCATCCAGGGGTGCCCACATGTGTGCTGTATTTGTCCAGGGGTGCCCACATGTGTGCTGTATCAGTCCTGGGGTGCCCACATGTGTGCCATATAATTTCACGGGTGCCCCCATGTGTCCTGTATCAGTCCTGGGGTGCTCGCATGTGCGCCGTATAATTCCAGGGGTGCCCCATGTGTCCCATATCAGACCAGGGGAGCTGCCCTTTTTTGTAATGAAAATAAAAATAAGGTGTTTTTTTTTTTTTTTTACTGCAAGTGCTGTTAAATGCGCTGTAGTCCAGGGGTGAGCCAAGAGTGCTGTATAATTCATGGGGTGTTGCTAAGTAAGGTGTGCTGCTTTTTTTTATAATTAAAAGAATACAAATTTTTATTTTTTACTGCAGGAATTTGTCTCCCGTATAATTCCATGCCTGCCGGCATGTGTGCCGTATCAGTCCAGGGGTGCCGCCATCTGTGCCGTATAATTCCATGTGTGCTGTATCAGGTCAGGGGTGCCACCATCTGTGCCGTATAATTCCTGGGGTAAGCCAAGTCTGCCGTTTAATTCATGGGGTGCTGCCAAGTGTGCTGTATCAGTCCAGGGGTGATGCTAAGTGTGCCATATCAGTTCAGGGGTGAGCCAAGTCTGCCAAATAATTCCTAGGGTGAGTCAAGTCTGCCGTATAATTCATGGGGTGCTGCCAAGTGTGCTGTATTAGTCCAGGGGTGATGCTAAGCGTGCCATATCAGGCCAGGGGTGATGCTAGGTGTGCCGTATCAGACTAGGGGGGATGCTAAGTGTGCCATATCAGTCCAGGGGTGATGCTAAATGTGCCGTATCAGTCCAGGGGTGATGCTACCTGTGCCATATCAGTCCAGGGGTAATTCTAGGTGTGCAGTATCAGCCTAGAGGGGATGCTAAGTGTGCCATATCAGTCTAGTGTTTGTGCCGCACACTTGTGTGGCTTATCATAGTTATCCAGCTACCTCGGTGCAACCTTTTGCCCTAAAAACAATATTGTGAGGTGTGAGGTGTTCAGAATAGACTGGAAATGAGTGGAAATGAATGTTATTGAGGTTAATATAGCGTAGGAGCAAAAAAAAAAAAAAAAAAAAACAGTTTTTAGGCTTTTTTAACAAAAAAATCAGAACCCAAAACCCAAGAAATCCAAACGCAAAACACTTAGGAGGTGTTTTAGCAAAACCCATTAGAACCCAAAACCTCAAGGTAATCAGAACCCAAAACCCGAAAAGTGGCCGGTGCACATCCCTAGTAGAAAGTGAAGGGATCATGGGGCAGTATTGGCTGCTGTTTTCAGCCCCTATTAGGGGCTCAGGGGCACACAAGGGGTACCCTGGAGTG
The DNA here is from genome assembly GCF_055691185.1 of Crinia signifera. Lineage (NCBI taxonomy): Eukaryota > Metazoa > Chordata > Amphibia > Anura > Myobatrachidae > Crinia > Crinia signifera. The sequence goes on along the minus strand of NC_139227.1, from coordinate 63,043,413 downwards.
GGGTGCCACATATCCACATGTGAGCGAATGTGTAAGTGTACACATCTATTTGCATGGTAGCCTGGGAAATCTGGCGGGGAGGGCCTCCATTTGACAGAGCAGCGTTTACCTGCTCGCTAGGCTACGAATATATGCAGGCTAGCGCGCAGGTCTGAATCAGGCCCAATGTCTTATTAACTAAAATCTGTTAGAAATGAGGAAGGTCGTTTAGTTCCAGATGGACAATTGAGAAGAAAGAAGGTAAGTACAGTAAGTAAACAGGAAAGCATAATACATACTAGATATGTGTATGTATACATACTTACCAGCAATTAACCAACAAAGACTAAAAAATAATAGAACCCCCTCCAATATTCCCGATAACTGGGGGGAAAGACACTTTAATGGCAGCAATAGGATAGCCGATAAGTGGATCACTCCAGCAACAATCAAGTAGATTGGTATTAGGGGTTGTACCAGGCACTTGTCCAAGTAAGTGGTACCTGAAGAAAAAGCGATTTATGAATTGGTATTATTACATTTTTATATAATTGAATGGTATAAAGTACATAAAAACAACCAACAAATAACTATACTTTTTATCAAAAATACCAGAATTTGTTAAATATAAGATACATGCATAATTGCACAGTATTATAATGTATAAAACCTGTTATCTAGCTCAGTGGTTCTCAAATTCGGTCCTCAGGATCCCACACAGTTCATATTTTCCAGGTCACCTCAGGTACACAGGTGAATTCATTATTCACTGGCACATTTTAAAATATCTCCAGGTACAGCTAGTTATTTCACTTGTGATTCTGTAAAGAGACCCGCAAAACATGCACTGTTATCTAGCTCAGTGGTTCTCAACCACCCTCAACAGTTCATGTTTTCTAGGTCATCCAGCAGGTACACAGGTGCAATCATTACTCAATGACACATTTTAAAAGATCCACAGGTGGAGCTAATTATTTCATTTGTGATTCTATGTGGAGACATGGAAAACATGCACTGTTGGGTATACTTGAGGACCGAGGTTGAGAACCACTGAGCTAGCTCATTCTGCTTCAGGTTATCTAATGAGGTAAAACAAATTTGACATACGTTTCTGAAAATTTATTATGACTGAAGTGTGGAATTGAATATGTATGTGGAACAAAAGTAATACCTTTTTTACCCATTCTCATTCCAACTATATCACTTGTAGACATCCTAATTATTTGCAGATTTTTATGGGCGCTCATTCAAAAAGCATCACATTGAGAATAATGGCTGGCAATCAAAGCATATACACATTGGGCCCAACTTTGGGAAAACACACATATGCGCACACTGACCTTGACAGAGAAAAAAAAACACAGATTAACCCCCACAGGGAACAAAACTCGCAATTAACCATAGTTACCTACCCTCCTGCATTCTGCAGGAGACTCCCTGAAATAGCAGCAATCTCCCTCTCTCCCTCATTAGTCTAGCAATCTCCCTCATTTTACCAAGCCCACTTTACACTGTTACATTTTTTGGGGGAAAAAAGGAATGAGAGATAGATACATTTTCATTGAATCATCAGCACCATTTCCTAGCACTTTACCAAGTATAGTAGCTCTTACTAACTGCTTTGGGGCTCATCTACATTTGGATATAAATCATTTAAAAGATTCCCCTCAGATGTAGCAGTACACACCCACACTTCTAGGTGCCATGTTCACAATCTCATTTCACAATCTCTCCATATGTGGAAATATACACACCCTTTGGGTGGCACATGACATGCCCCCTCAATGGGGAGCTGTGCAAAATTCTACTACCAACTATAATCTCCAAAAGTAGGCAAGTATGCATTTAATCCAGCAGGAGAAAAAAACACATATAGTGGCCCTGACATGATAAAACCCAGCAAGGAAACCAACACTGGTCTCCACAGAGTAAAAAACACATTGACCCTTAAAGGGAAAAAGGTACTTGTTTCCTAGCACGGCCACACCGATATCAATCTTGAGAGTCTTGAGCATCGCGTCGCATCGGTGGTTTTTTTGTATGGTAACGATGCTCCCGACCGATAAGATACCCCCGATATAGTTATGTACTCACGATGTGTTTTTTTCGCGTCGGTTTTCATATCGGCATCTTGTTGATTGAGTCGTGGCCCTTTTAATTGTGTACCCCCGACCGACGCGATACTACCGATTTACTTTTTTTCTCACGATCTCTCTATTAAATCGCGTCGGTCGCGTCGCATGTTTAAGTAAAACTCCCCGATGCTCACGATGCACACGATTTTCATCTGTCCCATTGGCCCAACGATTTTCCCGCTGTTTAGGCCCTTTTTAATAGGCCCAATTAATCTATATAGTCCGACCCCCTATAAAATCTACCTAGTAACATATGTTTTAATGTGTTGGAGTGTGTGTTTCTATGTCAATATGAAATCTTCCCTCTGTAATCTGCTCAGTTACAGCATCAATGTCAATATTTATTGTGATAGTCCGGCCCCTTACTTTGACAGCCCCTTCTGTTCTTTTTTCCCCTACTGCCTTTGTGGGTTTGTCTCGGTAGGAGTGAGACGTGTATTCAGTTGCTGGTGATTTCTTGGCTGATTGATCCTTTGTTGGTGATATCTCCCTGATTGATCTTGTGCTTTGAATACTATTTGCTGTTGTTCGTGAGCCTTGTGCTGCGGATTGCTGCTGTTCCAGTGGATTATTGCTGATCCTGATTATTCTGCGATTGATTTCTGCTGATCCTGACCCTGAGCCGTGCTGATCGTTAGTCCTGAGCTGTGGATTGGTCTGCTGTGGAGTGCTCTGTGGGTGATTTCAAGACCTCTGAGATGGCTGAGGTGAATATGTTCTCACTGCCTACAAGTGAGGAGGAGGCAGTGGCGTTTCTGCAGCGCCATCATCTGCTGCCATCAGAGGCTACATGCGACAATGGTCATCCGATGCGGCTGAATTTGAAGGAGACCATGTGGCGCTGTAACGTGAGGGACTGCCGTTTGAAGAGGAGTCTGAGAGCAGGACTGTTCTTTCCTGGCTGTCGTTTGCCTTTCGCAACGCTGGTCCGCTTCATATTTTCCTGGGTGGAGGAATATACCAGCATTGACTACTGCGAGAAGAATTTGTCCCTCTCTAAGAAGACGGCTGTCCTGTACAACAAGTACATGAGGGAGGCCTGCCTGCTGGACCTCATGGCGCAGCCGCAGCGCCGGATCGGAGGTCCCGGCATGATTGTCGAGGTGGATGAGACCCTCTTCGTCAAAAGGCAAGCCAATGTTGGCCGAGTACTGCCTCAGCAATGGGTATTTGGTGGCATATGCAGAGAAACTGGCCAATGTTTCGCCACCAAGGTTGCCACTCGGGACGCCAACACCCTCATGCAAGCTATCCTGCAGTTTGTGGAGCCGGGCTCTCATGTGTACACTGACTGCTGGAGAGCCTACAGTACAGCCCAGCTGAATGCTGCAGGATATGAACATGCCCAGGTCAATCACCGTTATAACTTTGTAGACCCTACAACAGGGGTTCATACCCAGAATGTTGAACGGATGTGGGGGGCATGTAAGTGGCGGAATAAACGCCACAGGGGCACCGCCAGGCATATGCTCCAGAGTTATCTTGAAGAATTCATGTGGCGGAAGAGCCTGGGACAAGAGAATCCTTTTGCCCGCATACTAATTGCCCTGACTTTATTGCCCAAGGACTCTTGAGATTTACCCCCATTTCTGTTTCCCCCATTAATGCACATGTCATATCTTTTGTTTGCCATTGATTATATACAGTTTTTCTATTTTCATTTGAAAAGTAAATTTTCAAAAATGCTTTTAAAACACTTGTGTTTCTTGTCTCAGGTGAATGATTTGTGATGGATGAATGCTATGGAGTCACACCATCACTATCCAAATAATTTTTGGAGTGCGGTGAGTGTAGTGGAGCACTAAGTCAAAATCGTGGTAAGCGCAGCAAACCCCAAGAAGCGTGTGTGGGTTATTAACATTATAATTTTCATAGGCTTCTGGGGCTTGAGGCCCTCACCATGGTTTGGACACAGAGAACCACTTTTTTTAAGCATACTAAGCATGATCAACTTAAAGTTGACATGTTTAGTCGACATGTCGACATGATACACATGTTGACATGTTTAAAAGCATATCGCGTCGGCCGCAATGTACTGTGAGCTTAACAGCTCAATGCTGCCGACCGACGTGACATGTACTTGATTAAGCACTATATAGTGCTTAATACTGATCTTAACATGTCCGTCGCGTCGGGGCCGTTTTACAACGACTCCGACCGACGCGATCGATCAGTATAAGCACTATACAGTACCCTTAATACTGTTCTTAACATGTCCGTCGCGTCGTGAGCATTTTACAATGGCTCCGACCGACGCGACCGATCAGTTTAAGCACTATACAGTGCTTAATACTGTTCTTAACATGTCCGTCGCGTCGGGAGCATTTTACAATGGCTCCGATCGACGCGACCGATCAGTATAAGCACTATACTGTGCTTAATACTGTTCTTAACATGTCCGTCGCGTCGGGAGCATTTTACAATGGCTCCGACCGACGCGACCGATCAATTGCGAAGTAACTCCCCGTATTACGCGCTACACCGTCAATATACAAAGAAATATCGCGTCGGTCGGTCTTATGCATTGTCGTGAGCGTAACATCACCGCCCGACCGACGCGATTTTTCTGCCTGCCGGAAAAAACGCGCCAAAAGCACTCTGGGGAAGGACATCAGCAGCCATTTTGATGGTAATCAGTGAGCACTACGCAGCAGCTGTGTCTGTCTCCCTGCCCCTGCACAAAACAGTAAGTAGATTTACAGACTTACTGAGCATAGGTGGGCCTTTGGGTTTGTGAACAATATATACAGGCTTAGGAGGGTGGGGGTGGGGTGGGGGGGGGGGGGATTTGGAGGGGTAGGGGCGCTTACTGTGGTTATACATGTGTCCTTCATATATCATTTGTTTGAGGATTAGGGGGTTATCATTGGCTGTATAGAGTGGATAATGCTTATGTTCAAGGGGTAGTGCTTATCTAAATAGCTATAAAGTGTTTATGTGCAGTAGTTTATGAAGTATATGACTTTAGTGTCATGGCAATAATGATAATATGGATAACACAGGTTTATGTGCACAGAATATCATGTGCCTGGAAATGATGTACTGTGTGTTATAATACATACAGAATAGTCTGTTGTTTCTGATAGTAATGCATGGTGACATAGACTGTAATGATTTCTTGGTACATATTTGTTAAATAGAGCAGTTTGAAGTGTGTTGTGCTTGTTATTGAAATGGTGCAGCAGGCAGTATGCTGTGTCTACTTTATAGTAATGTGCATGTAAAGTGGTTGGTAATTGAAGTGTGAAATGGCCCCCACAATTGTTAACACCAGCCCCACTATCCACGTGAACCCGAAGCGTGGCGAGCGGCGGCGTTACGCGTCCTCCGACCTTTTCATGCCCTACTATCCACGTCGGCGTGGAGTTGAGAATAGAATAGTGTGGCGAGCGCAGCGAGCCACCGAGCCCGAAGCATGGCGAGCGCAGCGAGCCCCGCGAGGGGACGCGGATACCTTCACAGGTAAGCGCGTCCTCTCGCGGGCTTCACAGGTGTCCGTGGTGATGTGGACACCTATGAAGCCCGCGAAGAGACGCGCTTACCTGTGAAGGTATCTGCGTCCCCTCGCGGGGCTCGCTGCGCTCGCCACGCTTCGGGCTCGGTGGCTCGCTGCGCTCGCCACACTATTATATTCTCAACTCCACGCCGACGTGGATAGTAGGGCATGAAAAGGTCGGAGGACGCGTACCGCCGCCCCTCGCGGGGCTCGCTGCGCTCGCCACGCTTCGGGTTCACGTGGATAGTGGGGGTGGATTTGTATGTCATTCCATTTTGATTATTGATGTTTTTTTTATCTGTTTTGTGGAATTGCAGTTGCGGTTATCGGTGAATTAGAAACCGGAAAATTTGGAATCAAATTCCATTTTTGCACAGAATAATGTAAGTTGTGCTTAAATTGTGCTTCTAATTAATTTGTTAATGTACCCAAAATGACTTTTTTTCACAGTGTACCAGCCCCACTATCCACGTGAACCCGAAGCGTGGCGAGCGCAGCGAGCCCCGCGAGGGGCGGCGGTACGCGTCCTCCGACCTTTTCATGCCCTACTATCCACGTCGGCGTGGAGTTGAGAATAGAATAGTGTGGCGAGCGCAGCGAGCCACCGAGCCCGAAGCGTGGCGAGCGCAGCGAGCCCCGCGAGGGGACGCGGATACCTTCACAGGTAAGCGCGTCCTCTTGCGGGCTTCACAGGTGTCCGTGGTGATGTGGACACCTATGAAGCCCGCGAAGAGACGCGCTTACCTGTGAAGGTATCTGCGTCCCCTCGCGGGGCTCGCTGCGCTCGCCACGCTTCGGGCTCGGTGGCTCGCTGCGCTCGCCACACTATTATATTCTCAACTCCACGCCGACGTGGATAGTAGGGTATGAAAAGGTCGGAGGACGCGTACCGCCGCCCCTCGCGGGGCTCGCTGCGCTCGCCACGCTTCGGGTTCACGTGGATAGTGGGGGTGGATTTGTATGTCATTCCATTTTGATTATTGATGTTTTTTTTATCTGTTTTGTGGAATTGCAGTTGCGGTTATCGGTGAATTAGAAACCGGAACATTTGGAATCAAATTCCATTTTTGCACAGAATAATGTAAGTTGTGCTTAAATTGTGCTTCTAATTAATTTGTTAATGTACCCAAAATGACTTTTTTTCACAGTGTACCAGCCCCACTATCCACGTGAACCCGAAGCGTGGCGAGCGCAGCGAGCCCCGCGAGGGGCGGCGGTACGCGTCCTCCGACCTTTTCATGCCCTACTATCCACGTCGGCGTGGAGTTGAGAATAGAATAGTGTGGCGAGCGCAGCGAGCCACCGAGCCCGAAGCGTGGCGAGCGCAGCGAGCCCCGCGAGGGGACGCGGATACCTTCACAGGTAAGCGCGTCCTCTCGCGGGCTTCACAGGTGTCCGTGGTGATGTGGACACCTATGAAGCCCGCGAAGAGACGCGCTTACCTGTGAAGGTATCTGCGTCCCCTCACGGGGCTCGCTGCGCTCGCCACGCTTCGGGCTCGGTGGCTCGCTGCGCTCGCCACACTATTATATTCTCAACTCCACGCCGACGTGGATAGTAGGGTATGAAAAGGTCGGAGGACGCGTACCGCCGCCCCTCGCGGGGCTCGCTGCGCTCGCCACGCTTCGGGTTCACGTGGATAGTGGGGGTGGATTTGTATGTCATTCCATTTTGATTATTGATGTTTTTTTTATCTGTTTTGTGGAATTGCAGTTGCGGTTATCGGTGAATTAGAAACCGGAACATTTGGAATCAAATTCCATTTTTGCACAGAATAATGTAAGTTGTGCTTAAATTGTGCTTCTAATTAATTTGTTAATGTACCCAAAATGACTTTTTTTCACAGTGTACCAGCCCCACTATCCACGTGAACCCGAAGCGTGGCGAGCGCAGCGAGCCCCGCGAGGGGCGGCGGTACGCGTCCTCCGACCTTTTCATGCCCTACTATCCACGTCGGCGTGGAGTTGAGAATAGAATAGTGTGGCGAGCGCAGCGAGCCACCGAGCCCGAAGCGTGGCGAGCGCAGCGAGCCCCGCGAGGGGACGCGGATACCTTCACAGGTAAGCGCGTCCTCTCGCGGGCTTCACAGTTGTCCGTGGTGATGTGGACACCTATGAAGCCCGCGAAGAGACGCGCTTACCTGTGAAGGTATCTGCGTCCCCTCGCGGGGCTCGCTGCGCTTGCAACGCTTCGGGTGCGTGTGTATAGTGGAGGGACACAAATATATAATTACTTCTGTTGTCAAATGTGGTGTAAATTGCATTTATTATATCATATGCTATCAATATCTCAGATAAAATCTTTTTTTTTTTGTGGATTCTATTTCAGTTTGATTGTGATTTTTTGGCCCTTTAAGGGAATTAGTTTAAAACTCTATTTTTTTTACACCTGCTACTGACTGAGTTAAATATTAGTGGTTTTTTTGTAGTGTGTTAATGAATAACAGTGCAGTGCGTTCATTTTAATAGTGTAAACCTAATTGTTTTTTTTTTTTTACAGAATGGCCCGTCAGGTTGATAAGAACCTCATGAAGAAGTTGATCGATCTCTACAAAGAGAATAGATGTCTGTGGCGACAAGATCACATAGATTTTCACAACCAGGCAAAGAGGAATGAGGCCTTTGGGAAGATCTCGGCCTACGCTATGAGACGTGTCCCTAATGCAAACATCACGTGGGTCCGAAAGAAGTTCACTAATATGCGGACAGTGCTGGTGAAGGAGCACAATCGGGTCCAGCAGTCACGATCTTCAGGAACTGACCCTGCAGATGTGTACCAGCCAAAGTTGTGGTACTACGACCGTATGCTCTTTATTGTGGAGGAGCAAGGAAGGAGGGAAGCAGAGGGAGCTGCTACGGATGAAGACTCTTCATCCAGTGCACAGGAGAGTGCTGACGTAGTAGTTCCCTCTGAGTCGTCGCAGCAGGGTGAGTCGTTGTCGGAGGTGGCGCCTCCTGTGGTGGCGAGCACCTCATCAGCTCCCCCCAGGAGGCGTAGAAGGAGACGGGCGACAAGACCTGCTGCTACCGGCCAGGAATATTGCTGCCCATACAAGGAGGAAGCAGTAAACAATCCCTCAGATGACTGCAAAATGTTCACGAATCATGTCTGCGCAGAAATGCGAAAGTGGAAAGGATCAACACAACACCACTTTAAGCGTGTGCTGTATGGCCTGATGTTGCAGGCAGCAGAGGATGATATCTGTGCTGACTGCAACGGAACGTCATGCCGCAATGCGCACAGACAGCCACCACGCCCACACCCACATCACCTCCCCATGTTCAGTGCGCCGGTTGCTCCTCCGCCTGCCCCTTACTATGCGCCGGGACCCCCTATGCCACCTCCCACTGATCCCTCGACTTTGCCTGGGGCTGTGTACTCCGCATTGCGGAATGTGCAGCCCCCCACCCCAGGCGAAGAGCGTTATTCAAATTATTAATTCGGCTAATTTGACTTTTAATTTATAATTTGGCAGCAATGTTCTTGTTTCTCTTCCTTTCTGAGTACTCTACAATAATGAGTTTTTAGTCATGTACTACAATTTTGGTTGGTGAACGTTGCAGTGCGGTCTTCCTGAATTTTGCGATGGCTGTACTAGTTTTGCTCCTTCACTAACCACTGTTCTGCATATTTGTAACTTATTTCGGATTCATGTGATTGTTTGCATTAGTGGGCACTGTTTTGTAGTGTGCCGTGATCTTCCCACGCCTCATTTCAATTTGCCTGGTTGTGATAGCCAGGCATCTATTCTCTTTGTACTGATCGATCAACTTCTTCTGAGATTGTATTTTGTGTGTCAACTGTGAAAAAATGACATTTATATTGATAAAAAAAAAAAAATTAAAAAAAGACAAAAAAAATAAAAAAAATAAAAAAGAAAAAAAAAATAATATTTTTATTTATTGATTCTCTTGTATGTTATATGTACCAGTGCTGGTACACTGTTAAATTTTTTTCCCGTAAAAAAAAAAATAAAGGAAAAAAAAAATATTTTTTCAATACGTATAAAAAAAAAAAAAATAAAAAAAAATAAACTTTTCAATAAAAGTGTTGAAATGTATTATCATGTGTCGTGTTATTTATTATTTTGGGTGTAAATGTGAGGTTAAATTTGAACCAGCCATGTGAAACCATGAGATGGGTGCTTGCAATAGAAAATATTGCGTCGCTCGCATCAGGGCCATTGAATAATGACATTCAGTGCTCCCGATGGGACCGATAGTTCAGGTGTAGCTATAAATAGTGTGTAAATTGTAAATGGGTGCTTGCAATAAAAAACATTTCGTCGCTCGCGTCAGGGGCATTGAATACTGACATTCAGTGCTCCCGATGGGACCGATAGTTCAGGTGTAGTTATAAATAGGGTGTAAACTGTAATTGTGGGTGTAAATGTGGGTTTCAATTGGAAGCAGGCATGTAAAACCATAAAATGAGTGCTTTCAATAAAAAACATTTCGTCGCTCGCGTCAGGGGCATTGAATACTGACATTCAGTGCTCCCGATGGGACCGATAGTTGAGGTGGAGTTAAAAATAGGGTGCAACTTGTAAATGGGGGTGTAAATGTGGGGTTCTATTGGAAGCAGCCATGTAAAACCATAAAATGGGTGCTTTTGATAAAAAAATCGCGTCGGTCGCGTCGGGGGCATTGAATACTGACATTTAGTGCTCCCGATGGGACCGATATATGGTAAAACACCCGATATCGTTGAATTCTTCAATTCTTCCTTTTCATGCCCTACTATCCACGTCGGCGTGGAGTTGAGAACAGAATAGTGTGGCGAGCGCAGCGAGCCACCGAGCCCGAAGCGTGGCGAGCGCAGCGAGCCCCGCGAGGGGACGCGGATACCTTCACAGGTAAGCGCGTCCTCTTGCGGGCTTCACAGGTGTCCGTGGTGATGTGGACACCTATGAAGCCCGCGAAGAGACGCGCTTACCTGTGAAGGTATCTGCGTCCCCTCGCGGGGCTCGCTGCGCTCGCCACGCTTCGGGCTCGGTGGCTCGCTGCGCTCGCCACACTATTATATTCTCAACTCCACGCCGACGTGGATAGTAGGGTATGAAAAGGTCGGAGGACGCGTACCGCCGCCCCTCGCGGGGCTCGCTGCGCTCGCCACGCTTCGGGTTCACGTGGATAGTGGGGGTGGATTTGTATGTCATTCCATTTTGATTATTGATGTTTTTTTTATCTGTTTTGTGGAATTGCAGTTGCGGTTATCGGTGAATTAGAAACCGGAACATTTGGAATCAAATTCCATTTTTGCACAGAATAATGTAAGTTGTGCTTAAATTGTGCTTCTAATTAATTTGTTAATGTACCCAAAATGACTTTTTTTCACAGTGTACCAGCCCCACTATCCACGTGAACCCGAAGCGTGGCGAGCGCAGCGAGCCCCGCGAGGGGCGGCGGTACGCGTCCTCCGACCTTTTCATGCCCTACTATCCACGTCGGCGTGGAGTTGAGAATAGAATAGTGTGGCGAGCGCAGCGAGCCACCGAGCCCGAAGCGTGGCGAGCGCAGCGAGCCCCGCGAGGGGACGCGGATACCTTCACAGGTAAGCGCGTCCTCTCGCGGGCTTCACAGGTGTCCGTGGTGATGTGGACACCTATGAAGCCCGCGAAGAGACGCGCTTACCTGTGAAGGTATCTGCGTCCCCTCACGGGGCTCGCTGCGCTCGCCACGCTTCGGGCTCGGTGGCTCGCTGCGCTCGCCACACTATTATATTCTCAACTCCACGCCGACGTGGATAGTAGGGTATGAAAAGGTCGGAGGACGCGTACCGCCGCCCCTCGCGGGGCTCGCTGCGCTCGCCACGCTTCGGGTTCACGTGGATAGTGGGGGTGGATTTGTATGTCATTCCATTTTGATTATTGATGTTTTTTTTATCTGTTTTGTGGAATTGCAGTTGCGGTTATCGGTGAATTAGAAACCGGAACATTTGGAATCAAATTCCATTTTTGCACAGAATAATGTAAGTTGTGCTTAAATTGTGCTTCTAATTAATTTGTTAATGTACCCAAAATGACTTTTTTTCACAGTGTACCAGCCCCACTATCCACGTGAACCCGAAGCGTGGCGAGCGCAGCGAGCCCCGCGAGGGGCGGCGGTACGCGTCCTCCGACCTTTTCATGCCCTACTATCCACGTCGGCGTGGAGTTGAGAATAGAATAGTGTGGCGAGCGCAGCGAGCCACCGAGCCCGAAGCGTGGCGAGCGCAGCGAGCCCCGCGAGGGGACGCGGATACCTTCACAGGTAAGCGCGTCCTCTCGCGGGCTTCACAGTTGTCCGTGGTGATGTGGACACCTATGAAGCCCGCGAAGAGACGCGCTTACCTGTGAAGGTATCTGCGTCCCCTCGCGGGGCTCGCTGCGCTTGCAACGCTTCGGGTGCGTGTGTATAGTGGAGGGACACAAATATATAATTACTTCTGTTGTCAAATGTGGTGTAAATTGCATTTATTATATCATATGCTATCAATATCTCAGATAAAATCTTTTTTTTTTTGTGGATTCTATTTCAGTTTGATTGTGATTTTTTGGCCCTTTAAGGGAATTAGTTTAAAACTCTATTTTTTTTACACCTGCTACTGACTGAGTTAAATATTAGTGGTTTTTTTGTAGTGTGTTAATGAATAACAGTGCAGTGCGTTCATTTTAATAGTGTAAACCTAATTGTTTTTTTTTTTTTACAGAATGGCCCGTCAGGTTGATAAGAACCTCATGAAGAAGTTGATCGATCTCTACAAAGAGAATAGATGTCTGTGGCGACAAGATCACATAGATTTTCACAACCAGGCAAAGAGGAATGAGGCCTTTGGGAAGATCTCGGCCTACGCTATGAGACGTGTCCCTAATGCAAACATCACGTGGGTCCGAAAGAAGTTCACTAATATGCGGACAGTGCTGGTGAAGGAGCACAATCGGGTCCAGCAGTCACGATCTTCAGGAACTGACCCTGCAGATGTGTACCAGCCAAAGTTGTGGTACTACGACCGTATGCTCTTTATTGTGGAGGAGCAAGGAAGGAGGGAAGCAGAGGGAGCTGCTACGGATGAAGACTCTTCATCCAGTGCACAGGAGAGTGCTGACGTAGTAGTTCCCTCTGAGTCGTCGCAGCAGGGTGAGTCGTTGTCGGAGGTGGCGCCTCCTGTGGTGGCGAGCACCTCATCAGCTCCCCCCAGGAGGCGTAGAAGGAGACGGGCGACAAGACCTGCTGCTACCGGCCAGGAATATTGCTGCCCATACAAGGAGGAAGCAGTAAACAATCCCTCAGATGACTGCAAAATGTTCACGAATCATGTCTGCGCAGAAATGCGAAAGTGGAAAGGATCAACACAACACCACTTTAAGCGTGTGCTGTATGGCCTGATGTTGCAGGCAGCAGAGGATGATATCTGTGCTGACTGCAACGGAACGTCATGCCGCAATGCGCACAGACAGCCACCACGCCCACACCCACATCACCTCCCCATGTTCAGTGCGCCGGTTGCTCCTCCGCCTGCCCCTTACTATGCGCCGGGACCCCCTATGCCACCTCCCACTGATCCCTCGACTTTGCCTGGGGCTGTGTACTCCGCATTGCGGAATGTGCAGCCCCCCACCCCAGGCGAAGAGCGTTATTCAAATTATTAATTCGGCTAATTTGACTTTTAATTTATAATTTGGCAGCAATGTTCTTGTTTCTCTTCCTTTCTGAGTACTCTACAATAATGAGTTTTTAGTCATGTACTACAATTTTGGTTGGTGAACGTTGCAGTGCGGTCTTCCTGAATTTTGCGATGGCTGTACTAGTTTTGCTCCTTCACTAACCACTGTTCTGCATATTTGTAACTTATTTCGGATTCATGTGATTGTTTGCATTAGTGGGCACTGTTTTGTAGTGTGCCGTGATCTTCCCACGCCTCATTTCAATTTGCCTGGTTGTGATAGCCAGGCATCTATTCTCTTTGTACTGATCGATCAACTTCTTCTGAGATTGTATTTTGTGTGTCAACTGTGAAAAAATGACATTTATATTGATAAAAAAAAAAAATTTAAAAAAAGACAAAAAAAATCAAAAAAATAAAAAAGAAAAAAAAAATAATATTTTTATTTATTGATTCTCTTGTATGTTATATGTACCAGTGCTGGTACACTGTTAAATTTTTTTCCCGTAAAAAAAAAAATAAAGGAAAAAAAAAATATTTTTTCAATACGTTTAAAAAAAAAAAAAATAAAAAAAAAAAAACTTTTCAATAAAAGTGTTGAAATGTATTATCATGTGTCGTGTTATTTATTATTTTGGGTGTAAATGTGAGGTTAAATTTGAACCAGCCATGTGAAACCATGAGATGGGTGCTTGCAATAGAAAATATTGCGTCGCTCGCATCAGGGCCATTGAATAATGACATTCAGTGCTCCCGATGGGACCGATAGTTCAGGTGTAGCTATAAATAGTGTGTAAATTGTAAATGGGTGCTTGCAATAAAAAACATTTCGTCGCTCGCGTCAGGGGCATTGAATACTGACATTCAGTGCTCCCGATGGGACCGATAGTTCAGGTGTAGTTATAAATAGGGTGTAAACTGTAATTGTGGGTGTAAATGTGGGTTTCAATTGGAAGCAGGCATGTAAAACCATAAAATGAGTGCTTTCAATAAAAAACATTTCGTCGCTCGCGTCAGGGGCATTGAATACTGACATTCAGTGCTCCCGATGGGACCGATAGTTGAGGTGGAGTTAAAAATAGGGTGCAACTTGTAAATGGGGGTGTAAATGTGGGGTTCTATTGGAAGCAGCCATGTAAAACCATAAAATGGGTGCTTTTGATAAAAAAATCGCGTCGGTCGCGTCGGGGGCATTGAATACTGACATTTAGTGCTCCCGATGGGACCGATATATGGTAAAACACCCGATATCGTTGAATTCTTCAATTATCGCGTCGGTCGCGTCGGGGACAATAAATCCTGTCATTTAGTGCTCCCGATGGGACCGATATCTGGTAATCCACCCGATTTCAGGAAAATCTTCAATTATCGCGTCGGTCGTGTCGCGGTAATTGAAGCATGGTACACGATACACAAGATTAGCAAAAATCAAGAGAATCGCGTCCGTCGGGGGTGATCGCGGCCCTTAAAGTGCACTAAATTAGAGCCACGACCACTCCCGATTGTGGCCGTGCTAGGAAACAAGTACCGGGAAAAAAAACACATACACTGCCCTTATACTTTATGCATCAGAGCCTAATTAGTGCCCACCAGCCAAGAGCCTCATGGCATCCCAAGAATACCTGCTGAAATCTGGGCAACTACTGATTGATGTCATTGTGGCATTAAGTATTGAAGCAGACCATCTAACAAGCATCAGTCAGTCTCTGTGATATCACCTTCCTGTGCTTCAGGCAGAGACAAAGAAAAGTTCTAAATATTCTGCACTGCCCTGAGGGAGCAGGGGCACATCCATGTGCACAGTCAGCAGCCAGCCCTATATGCTAATTTTTTGTGACATTCCAGAGGGCCTCAGCCAATCAGGAGCCCTCTCCCATCTATAGGGAAGAGAGAGGAACCAATCACAGCCCCTGTTAAACACTGATCTGCAGGAGTCACATCAACAGAGTGGGCCGGCCAGTGAGGAACTGACAGTGAAGTCACCAGCACTGGACCTTATCACACACAGAACCGGCCTTAGGCATAGGCAAACTAGGCAATTGCCTAGGGCATTTGGAATGCCTAGGGGCATCAGCAGCTTCTGCTGATTAAAATGATATGCAGCATGCCTATATTCTGTGTGTGAGTGAGGCTGTATCGGCATATGAAATAGTGTATTCATGGAAATCACTGTAACATAGCATTCCATATGCAGGTACAGCCACAGTCGCATACAGAATATATTCATGCCACATATCATTTTAATCATCGGAAGCCCCTTGTGTGTGCTGGTCATAACAATGCAAATAAGATGAATTTTCAGCAAAAAAGGCACCCCACGTTAGCAGAACTGGCCAGGAGCTGCATGGCCTATTGAGTCAAGATGTATGAGGAAACATCTGTATCCAAGCAGAGTGGTTAGTGGTTGTGCAAGTGCTGTCTGCGGGTGGGTTGGTTGTGCAATAGTGTTCGGCATATGTGTAAGGGGCATTATGTGTGTCATGTATAAATGCATTAATAATGTGTGCCATACAGTATGTGTAACAGGCATTATGTGTGTCATGTGTATAAGGGCATTAATAATGTGCAACATATGTGTAATGGGCATTATGTGTGTCATGTGTATAAGGGCATTAATAATGTGCAACATATGTGTAAGGGGCATTATGTGTGTCATTATGTGTATGAAGGGCATTAATAAAGGTTGGCATAATGTGTAAGGGGCACTATGGTTATAAGGACATTAATAATGTGTGTTATGTGTAAGGGGCATTTCTGTGTGGTATTATCAGGGTTGCCGAGAGAAAGGGGTAGGGGGTACAAATTACCCAGGCCAAAGTCTGATGGAAGGGCCCAGTGGGGGCCCCGGGCCCCCTCCCCTTAAGTGACAGCAGCAGCCCAGCACACACTGCTTTGTGCTGGGTTGCAGTGTGGCCATGGAGGTGCTTAAAATACAATATTTTCTCAGGATTTTTTTCTAAGGGAATAATGTGAGGAGTAATGTACATAAGGTAAAGTGGTACTACTGTGTGATGTAACATGAATAAGGGACACCATTGCATGATATAATGTGAATAAAGTTGCACTTCTGTGTGGCATAATTTGAATTGGGGGTACTATTGGGTGGCCATGCCCCTTCCAAGCAAGAACACACCCCTGTTTGGGCTGCGCACCGAATGTGTGCACTGTTTCTATTTAAAATATTGCGGGTAGGAGCACCAAAATGATGACTGCTATGATGAGGGTTGATGTGCTGGGAAAGGGGAGCAGAGTTAGAGGCAGAACTAGTGGCAGTGCTAGGGGGCACCAGCCAAAATCTTGCCTAGGGTGTCATTTAGGCTAGGGCCGGCTCTGATCACCAACCTTTCCTCCAAGCATCCAGCTGGTTGCTTGGATGAAATAAAAATATGGTACTGGATGCTCCCAAATTCTGGAAAAGGACAAAACTGTCGCTCAGACACGGCCCATTTTCCTTTCCTACGTTTTTGAGCAAATTTCTGATTGTCCTTTGCTCCCATCCAGTACCATATTTTTATTCCATCCAAGCAACTAGTTGGATGGTTGGAGGAAAGTTGGTCTGATGTGTGGCCAGATTAGCTGCAGTGGCTGAACTGCTGCGCTAATGGTATGGCACCCCCATTTGACTGAACTGGTAAATGGCTCTCAAGTGACCTGCGTGTATGTACATATGAACTCAGAAAACTCATCTTAAATGGCTTTAAAACATACTGTACTGTACATAAATTTCTGAAGCTTCTACTAACCATCGGTCCAACATAAATCTTATTATATAAAACTCATGCATCAGAAGACTCAAAACACATATAGAATTTATAATGCAATGCACAGAATTTATTATCCCTTCATGCTACATCCATCTTCATCTACAGTTATACATTTTACCTATTTTTATTGTAGACTATTTACATATTCTGTGTAATTGTTATAATTCAGTACAGTAGCATATATTCCAACTAATCTATATAAATTTGAATTTGTGCTGGACCTGTATGGTGCATGTGCAGTATGAGTCTGCAATGTAGCACACAGATCGGCATCAGACTGTCAGTGATTGACAGTCTGAAGCTGTTTGGGACAGAGAGTGGTAGCAACACCCTCTGTTTTTAAAAATGGAGGCATGTGGAGGTGATGGGGTATGTGGAGAAGTCTTATGGTACAAAAGTGGCATGTGGATATTAGAGATGAGCGGGTCCGGATCCCCGAGATCCGACAGATCCGAATATCGGGGATCCGGGCCAGATCCAAGCCGGCTCGGGTGTTCCCGCCTGAATTCCGGACCAATAACGAGGCCGAACGTCATCATCGCGCTGTCGGATTCTCGCGGGAGCGGGATCTTATAAAAGACGCACGCGCGCCCCGCCATCTTCACTCCAATCTTGGAGAGGGAAGAGGGTGGTTGGGAAGCTCCGTGTGCTCCGTGCTGTGCTCTGTGCCATGTGCTCCGTGACCTGACCTGTGCCCTCACTGCCCTGTGCTGTGCTCCGTGCCATGTGCTCCGTGCTGTGCTCCGTGACCTGCCCTCACTGCCCTGTGCTGTGCTTCGTGCAATGTGCTCCGTGCTGTGCTATGCTTCGTGACCTGCCCTCACTGCCCTGTGTTGTAGACTTGAGAGTCAGTGACTGTTTATAGGCCTGAGCCCTGTAGTGTGATTTAACTAACTAGGTGCTGCAGTGCTCACTCGCAGGGGCTGCAGTGTCCACTGTCCAGGGGCTGTCCTGTGGCCCGTGCCCTGTTGTGATTTATTTAGCCCTAAGCCCTGTGTTGTGATTTATTTTATTTAGCCCTGAACCCTATGTTTTTTTTGTGATTTAACTAACTAACTCAGTGCTGCAGTGCTCACACGCAGGGGCTGCAGTGCTGCTGAGTAGTACACTGTGTACAGGGGCAGCATTAATACAAGGGGCTGTGTCCAGTGTGACGGCCTATATCTTATCCATTGTCCAGTGTCACGAGTCACTCACGACATATATCCTGTGTCCTGTCCTGTGTGACGACTGACGACATATCCTGTGTCCAGTGTGACGACATATATCCTGTGTCCAGTGTGACGACATATATCCTGTGTCCAGTGTGACGACATATATCCAGTGGCCAGTGTGACGACAATATATCCTGTGTCCAGTGTGACATGTAATGTGTGCCGGCATATATCCTGTGTCCAGCGCAGTGGCGTAACTATGGAGGGTGCAGGGGATGCAGCTGCTATGGGGCCCGGGCCCTTGGGGGGCCCCATAGCACAGCAGGCATCCCCTGCACCCTTTTTCCTTATGCTCGCTTGGCAGTGTCGGTGGTGCACTGGTGCCATCTCTGCCCCCTCCCCCCCGCTAGCGAGTAGCGACGATGCGCTGCTACATAATGAAAGGAATGTGGTGGTCCGGCTGTATCAGCCTTCCCCCCTCTCCCTCCCTGCTTTGATCATGCTGCCGGAGACTGACGTCACTATCTAGTGACCAGCCCCGGCGTGAAACACGCTGTGCTGCTTGCCTGCTCTGTGTGGGAGACCCAGGACCTGGGAAACAGGAGACACGGAGCTGTCAGTGCAGGAAGACTCGGCACTGACAGCATCAATTGTACTGGTAAGAGGGGGAGGGGAGGGGGAAGGAGGGAGGAACAGGGCAGCGGCAGCCTGAACTGTGGGTCGGAGGGGAGAGGATGTGAGTAGAAGAAAAAAAAAGTGATGCAGGTGCCCCCTCCTCATTTTCTTCCCTGCTCTCTCTCTCTGTCTGTCTCTCTCTGTATGTCCTGTCTATATGTCTCTCTGTCTCTGTATGTCTCTGTCTCTCGCTCTGTATGTATGTCTCTCTCTCTCTGTCTCTGTATGTCTCTCTCTCTCTGTCTGTCTCTCTCTGTCTCTGTATGTCTCTCTGTATGTCTATCTCTCTGTCTGTCTCTCTCTGTATGTCTCTCTGTCTCTGTCTGTCTCTCTCTCTCTCTCTCTGTGTATGTCTCTCTCTCTCTGTATCTCTCTCTCTGTATGTCTCTCTGTCTCTCTCTGTATGTCTGTGTGTGTGTGTGTCTCTCTCTCTCTCTCTGTCTGTCTCTCTCTGTGTGTGTCTCTCTCTCTCTCTCTCGCTGTATGTCTCTCTCGCTCTGTCTCTCTCCACCTCCTCTCATTTACTCCCTCCCCACCATGTCTCTCCTTTTTTTTCTCCCTCTCTTCTGCTACAACCTCCTCTTTACACCCCCCCGCCTCCATATAATCTCTCCCCCCCCCCCCCCCCCACCTGTCACCCTCTTCTCCTGTGGCGGGGGGCCCTTTCAAAAATTTTGCTATGGGGCCCAGAAGGAAGTAGTTACGCCCCTGGTCCAGCGTGACATATATCCATTGTCCAGTGTGACGACATATATCCATTGTCCAGTGTGACGACATATATCCAGTGTCCAGTGTGACGACATATATCCTGTGTCCAGTGTGACGACATATATCCTGTGTCCAGTGTGACGACATATATCCAGTCTCCAGTGTGACGACATATATCCTGTGTCCAGTGTGACGACATATATCCAGTGTCCAGTGTGACGACATATATCCAGTGTCCAGTGTGACGACATATATCCTGTGTCCAGTGTGACGACATATATCCAGTGGCCAGTGTGATGACAATATATCCTGTGTCCAGTGTCACAAGTCACAACATATATCCTGTGTTGAGTGTGACATTTAATGTGTGCTGGCATATATCCTGTGTCCAGCGTGACATATATCCATTGTCCAGTGTACAGGAGCTGTGTCCAGGGGCGGTGTCCAGAGGCTGTGTCCAGTGTGACGGCTGTGTCCATTGTCCAGGGGCTGTGTCCAGTGTGACGGCTGTGTCCAGCGTACAGGAGCTGTGTCCAGAGGCTGTGTCCATTGTCCAGGGGCTGTGTCCAGGGTGACAGGCTGTGTCCAGTGTCCAGGGGCAGTCTCCAGGGGCTGTGTCCAGGGGCAGTGTCCAGTGTCCAAGAGGCTGTGTCCAGTGTAAATTAAGAAAAAGAAATAAAAGTAATAAATAAAATAAAAACATATTTTTGGAGGATGATGGAGGAGGAAATAGTGGGAGTGCTGAAGCTGCTACCACCAGTCATGACAAGGCCGATACCTCTTTGTATTTGCTGTTTGGAGCATTTCTCTTTTTTTGGGATAGTTTATTAAACTGCCACCCTGTCTGCCCCTGCAGTGCTGCTCTGCCAGGTTGGAAGTGTAAGGTCCACATGTATGTGATGCCGACTGCTGTCGCTTAGCTTAGTCATCCAGCTACCTCGGTATACCCTTTTGGCCCAACTACAGTAAATGAAAACAATTTTGTAAGCTGTGAAGTGATCAAAATTGACTAGAAATGAGTGGAAACTAATGTTATTGAGGTTAATAATACTTTAGGGGAAAAAACAGGCCCAAATTCTGTTATTTTAGCCATTTTTAGCATTTTTTCATAAAAATCCAGATCCAAAACCAAAACCAAAACCCACAAGGGTGGTTTTGCCAAAACCAATCCAGATCCAAAACACGAAGGGAGATCCAGATCCAAAACCAAAACCTGAAAAAGTGGCCGCCGCACATCTCTAGTGGATATGTCTGATGGCACATCATGGGCTAGTGGAGGAGTCTGTTGACACATAAGGTGCATGAGTAGGCGTTACCAACTCATCCCTTTAATACGGGACACATATTAATTACACAGGTTCTGTGGCTGGCTTTCACCTGGTTTTAAACTGCCACACCTCAAGACTCCATTTCACCTGGTTTTAAACTGCCACAGAACCTGTGTAATTAATATGTGGGTACTTGTGTATTATCTGGGCACCCAATTTTTTCATCTTAGAGTATTGTACAACCAAAAATCGGTTGCATCGCATCGCATGCGATGCGACGCGATTGGACCCGATTTTTCATTGTACAGGCACCCAGATGCCTGCTTCGTGTGTTAAATGCCCCCCCCAAGACCCGATTTTTAATTGTACACCCACCCTGATGGGTAATGACTATGTTAAATGCCCCCCCCCCATTGTTAATGCCACCCCACTATCAACGCCAACCCGAAGCGTGGCGAGCGCAGCGAGTCCGCGAGGGGCGGCGGTACGCGTCCTTCGACCTTTTCCTAGACCTAGGTTCAGCCTTTGAAAAAGCCTGTGGGGCGAAATGCGCATCGGCAAATTCACTCTGTTGATCCGTTTATCAATGTAGCCAATGTAATATATATAATTGTGTGTGGTCGGTCTTACCCATCAGCAGTGTGATATTAGTGGCAGAGAGTCTCCCTAACAGAGCGCATACAGCAAGCGCTGGCGCACGCTGTCAGAAACACAGCAGACGCCAGGCAGCGAGTCCACTGAACTGGACAGGGCTGATTGTAACGCTACGGTGTAGATCCAGTACTATACTTACAGAGCACACTGGCTACTTGTGTTTGTGTATTTGCTGGAATCCATACTGCCTAGAAATTTTGATAGGTGCAGTTGTTTGCAAATATATGTTTATATGATAGTGTTTGAACACACGCTGTCTGGGACGCCTGATAACGTGTCAGCAAGAACCGGATAGCAGTATATGCATGCTCCGGCAAAAACGTGATAAAACACTACTCAGTGTGTACACTGGTATTATTGAGGAGAATATATCTCTCTGCCTCTAATGAATATGTGCAATGTATACAATATAATATGTGACAGAACAATAAATTACTGACTTATCACAATAAATTGCTCAGTGTGTAGACATAAAACCGGGGATTGAACAAAAAGTGGCTTTAATATTACAAAGACCAAATTGTCTGGTGTGTACACTAAATACATGTCAGTACAAATCCTAAACACAGATTTAATAACAACATATCTGTGAGCACTACCCCACTGACTATTCAGAACGCATATCACCCACCACTGTGCAAAAACATATGACAGTGTGCATAAGAAATATAAAACTCACACCCTGACACCAACCTACGTGTGTCATAAAAACATGTGACAGTGTGTACAAGAAGTTTTAAGGCGCCTAGAGAATTATGCTGCTTTATCTTATACCTTTATCTAACACTTAAGCCTAGAAATAACTCACACTGACACCTTAAACTATAAATAAGACACGGACACCAACTGCGTAAGTTTAAAGGTCATCTAGAATATTTATTGTAAAGATGGTATGACCCTAATTGTTTAGGGATGGCAAGAAGAAGCACTTGAGACCAGCCCCCTCACGCGGATGTCACTCATGGCGGCGACCAGGTCGCCCCACTCGCTGACATCACTCAACAACTGTGTATACAGCCCGCTCCGCAGCAGCATGCCACGCCCCTCCTAGGGCCAGACGCGGGCACTTCCAGGAAGTGTCCAGCGCCCCACCGCGTTGAGTCGGGACTCGCCTACCGTCTTGGCAGAGGGGTGGGCCATACCCCACGGAGACCACCTGACACCACACCTGAGTGCTGGTCGAGAGCGCTCAACCGCCGATTGTAATAGAATCTAAAATCAAATTTGGTGAAGGCTCGAAAGCCAGGTAGCACGTAGAAGGGAAGGGAGGGTGGGAATCCAGACTAAGGCCCTTATTCTGGTTGGTGCGGCCGGAGCCGCATATGCGGCTCCGACCGTGCAGGCGAATCCCCGCCTTCCATACGGATCGCCACGGCCGTCCGTACGCGGATATGTGGCGATCCGCATGAAATTGGACGGGGATACGCCTCCTCCATGGTGGGAGCAGCCCCTGCATTCGATGGTCGCCGAACATCGAATGCAGGGCCGCACGCTCCACCAGGTCCCGCAACACAAGACCACACGGACACTTGTCCGTGTGAAATCTTGTATGGAGGCGGGCAGCTGACATCCGGCGATGTCAGATGCCCGCCCCGTACCCACGCGTCACGGCCTCATTACCATGCATACGCCCCGCGTTTGCATGGGAACGCCCATGAAACGCGGGGCGTATGCATAGGGTAATGAGGATAAGTAGCCCCTCACGCCCCTCTACGCCCCCTGTGCGGCGTATAGAGAATCCTTGCGGCGAAATCGCCTGCACATGCGCAGAGTGACCTCTGCACATGCGCAGAAGATAAACATCGGCGGCCCGTACGCAAGCGGGAATATCCGCATAGATCAGAATAAGGGCCTAAAAGAGGAAGTCCTTTCCTGTCTGCTTGCCTATAAGTACCCCTCTCTAAGCTGCCGCCCTCCAGCTACCTGATAGGGCAGACCTAACTGCCACTCACTATTTGCTTTCGGCCTTATCCTACTGTCTACAGCTTTATTTATCTCTGCAAATTCACAGGCTCTTAATTACACTCGGGCCTATGCGTTGTTACATCTAAGGCGCCTAGAGAATTATGCTGCTTTATCTTATACCTTTATCTAACACTTAAGCCTAGAAATAACTCACACTGACACCTTAAACTATAAATAAGACACGGACACCAACTGCGTAAGTTTAAAGGTCATCTAGAATATTTATTGTAAAGATGGTATGACCCTTATTGTTTAGGGATGGCAAGAAGAAGCACTTGAGACCAGCACTCTCACGCGGATGTCACTCATGGCGGCGACCAGGTCGCCCCACTCGCTGACATCACTCAACAACTGTGTGTACAGCCCGCTCCGCAGCCGCATGCCATGCCCCTCCTAGGGCCAGACGCGGGCACTTCCAGGAAGTGTCCAGCGCCCCACCGCGTTGAGTCGGGACTCGCCTACCTTCTTGGCAGAGGGGCGGGCCATACCCCACGGAGACCACCTGACACCACACCTGAGTGCTGGTCGAGAGCCTTGGCACCACTACCCAGCAGGGTCAACCTGTGCGACAAGGCCCGCCACCCCAAAACAACTAAACTACGCCCTAACTACCCCAAACACGAAAGAATATCCTGCAGGAAAATTGCCATGCCGGGGTCCGATAAATGTACCCCGTCTGGCCTATACAGACTGGGGTTCTCCTTTACAATAGTGGGATGCCTGACTGCCTTACCTCCCCTCGCCACTATGTATCTAGATACGGCGTGGTTCACCTTCTTTCTGGCCTTCTCTACGGCCTCTATGCTCCGACACCCTCGCCATGTGAAGCGAGGAACCATGTCGGACCAAACCAAAAGCACACCGGGCCAACGCGACTGTATCTTCGACAGGTCTGTCTCAATTTGGATTGTCAAGGCAATGCCGGTCCGCTTGACCAAATCATTGCCTCCCAGGTGTATGACTAACACGTCGGGTCTACCCCATCTTCGGGCTTTGGTGACCAGTAGGTCCCACAGGCCATCCCACTGAAAACCCCTAATGCCGAACCACTGCACCTCCCGGGCCCGAGACAGCTCCGGGGCCGTGTCCGCCAAAGGGTGCCTAGCAGCCCAATATATATAAGAGTGCCCCACTAACCAAACCCTGCCCAGAGTCATTAAGGAAGGGGGAGGGGCTGAAAAAGAGAAAACCTACGGTTAGCATATAACATTATACTGTAAAACACAACCAAAATGCATTGACTATAGACCCGAGTGAAGGGGAAAAATCTTAAAAAACCTCTGGTGGACTGTGGGGGGGAGCCAATTGTGATTAAGTCCCCTGCAGAGGAAAAAGTAAAAAAATTCCCTTCACACCGTCGATTCCAGAACGCTATCCGTTCCAAAACCGATTGTAAACTATATGTTTTCGGGCCAGCGCAACAGGCGCTAATTACAACTTATCTAACCTTACATATTTTTTATAAGCGGAAGACTTCTACCTCCCCACCGCTTGCACGGAGGAGGGCGGAAGCCCTGCAGCAGCCGCGCAAGTCGCTGCCCCAATTCGGAACGAATGCGTTCCATACTCCCGCTCGGGGAGACCCAAAGCCGCGACACACCTCCAAAACACAGCCGCAAACTGGAATCGGGTAAGTGGCCACACATCCCTGTGTGCCAGGAACTGTGCCGCGGCCCCCGGTCCGCCCGAGACATACTCCTCAGCCAAGGATACAGGACATATAGCCTTTGTGCTGTGTGCTTGTAAGGTGATCCAGGCGCCCTTACCCGCTTAGTCTGTCTTGGATCTCCCTATCTTGCATAGTATCCGTCCCTCGCGAAAAACTACATTATCTTTGAGGAGCCCTGAAAGCGCGTGCTTGTTAGCGGCCACTAACTCAATTACCCGAAAGGCGCCAAAAAATGCAAAAGAAAATGCTACCTTGAAAAGCGCTGCCTCAAAAACATTCTCAGCTATTGTATTTAAACACTGCATGAGGTCCTCCAGCATGCGCTCGTCAATTGGGCGACGGGAGTCTGGAACCCCCGGCTGTACCCTAGCCCACCCCTTCAATGCTTTAGCCAGTATGAAAGACCTAGTGGGGTCAGGTTCATCAAGCAATTTGGAATGGAAAGCTATCCCTGCCAAAGCCACCGCCATAGCCGACTTTGATCTACCCTTTTTATGATGCTCCCAGACGAAGGCTAGTAACCGGTCCTCGACCGACTTACCGCTGGCCTCCGGTGAAACCCGAAAAGCTGATCAGTCCCTCCAAGCCGCCCCGTAAGCTCTACATGTGGAAGGGGCCAAAGATAGCAGGGCCAGGGACTTCATGCCGTCTCTATGACCTGCCATACAAGAGGGGGACAGCTGAGCCCTGTGATAGCAGCCTCTGGTGCCAGCTCGCGAAATCTCTCGAACTGGAGCCTCGAGAGTGCGTCTGCTATGCTGTTGTCCACTCCCGGGACATGTCGGGCTCTAAAATGAATATTGTGCCACAGACAGTGTAAGTCCAGGTGTCTCAGCAGGCGCAACGCCTCGGGTGAGGTGGCCCGCTGGTTGTTAATCGCATGGACCACCCCTAGGTTGTCGCACCAGAACACTATGTTCCGGTCCGCCAACTGGCTGGCCCACAACTCCGCCGCCACAATGATGGGAAAAAGTTCCAGCAGTAATAGATTGACCATGAAACCACGGTCAACCCAGGACTGGGGCCATGGTGCGCAGCACCATTTGCCTTGTAAGTAGGCCCCAAATCCTGTGGAGCCCGCAGCGTCCGTGTAGAGCTGCAGCTCTACACTGGAGGCTGGGTCTACCGGCCACAGCAGCTCACGGTTGAAATGCTCAAGGAAACTCGACCAGACCTCTAGGTCTCCCTTTATCTCCCGCCCGAGCCTAACTGTATGGTGAGGGTCTCTTACCCCCGCTGTGGCCCTTTCCAGCTTTCTGCAAAAAACCCTACCCATCGGAATGATGCGGCAAGCGAAATTGAAAGATCCGAGCAGAGACTGAATCAGCCGAAGCCGGACCCTCCCTTTCCGCCGGCACTCCTCAATAAGCGCCTGCAACTTCGCTACTTTGACGTGTGCAGCGAGCCATGCAAGATGACACGGTATACTTATACGGTGTCCATGTTGACCTATGTCAACATAGACACAAAAATCCTGTGAAAAACGCATGATGACATTTTCCCATGTCGACCCTTTTCATGCAGACTTAATGCATGATGACCTTTTTTCTTGTGTCGACAAAATGACTGTCAACCAATAGTGGTTGACCTAATGCCTGTTGAACTAAACAGTGTTGATCTAATGACCCATACCCGAGCCATGCAATTACTTGCTCCAAAAGCAGGTACCCCGTCTTTGGCTCACGTGCACAATGAAGCAAATATTCTCCAGAGATATTGGTATCATTGTGTTGGCCCATCTTCCTGAAGATGTCACTGAGAAGATGGGCCAGGCCATGGTGGAGGACATACTTGCCAACCTGACCCTCTCCATAAAGGAGAAAATGCTATTTTCCTGGACATCACCTGTTTTGAAAGGTGTTTCTCCACAGGTGATGGTAATCATACATTACCAGGGATGTCCAGGAACAGAGCATTTTCTCCCTCATGGAGAGGGCGAGGAAGGCAAGTATGGTGGAGGGACAGCTGACCTGGTGTCATGAACTGCCTTATTTCATGTACAGATGTAGCGCAGTCCATCTAACAGGGGTATGGCGGTCGGATCGACAACTGCCAGCCCCTGCCAGCTGCCGGAAGGGGATGCTCATTCACGAGATGCACACGCATCCCCTTCCAAAGGAGCTCCCCACCATATCTGTCTGGGCAGGGGATGTAAGCCCCCTCTTGTGACCATGTAATTATACTATAGAGACCAACAGCTTTACCCTGTACTTTCAGACACTTAAATCCAGTGTACTTGCATTTTATGGTCTATTATGGGCCTACACTTGTAGACATTTGTGCCGGAGATTCAGCATGAAAGATTCCCCTTGAGCTTCCTGGGAATCTAGATCACTCAGCGATGTGCACCAGCGATTAAGTATGAGAGATTTAAGTTAATTAAGCATAGGTGATTTAAATTAAGCTGATCTCTATCACCTACTACTACACAAACCACGAGTGATGTGCAGACTTTTGCTAAGTGATCTGAATAGATTTATCTAGCAGCTGGTTATACTGTACATCTTCCGTCAGGAGTAAAAGTGAGGGGGAATGGGGGTGTAACTTATTTCCACCAACTGTAATGGTAGAGGGAATTGAGTTTCACCTCTACTACAGCCCTGAACAGTAAGTCCAACAGAAAAGCCTGTCCCAGCGGCTTCTTCTGGCAAGGCATATGTGATGTCGTGTAATTTATTTATTATTTATTTACAGTTTGTTTTTATTTCGCAGCAGATTCCATTGCGCTTTACAATTGTGGACAGTGATAGAACAAACTGGCTAACAACAGACAGACTTGGAGGTAAGCGGGCCCTGCTGCAAGCTTACAATCTATAGGGACATACAGTGAGAGGGAAACACAAGGACAGGCACAGTAATAGCATAGCAGTCCCACCAAGTTGCTGGTCCAGAAGGGAAGCTATATAATACATAAGTGCCTCAGAGGGTTATGTGTGTGGTACTTATATATAATAGGCTTGCCTGAAGAGGTGAGTTTTCGGGGAATGCTTGAAAGTTTGGAGGCTAGTGGTGAGTCTTATTGTGCGTGGAAGGGCATTCCATAGGATGGGAGCAACCCGATGAAAGTCCTGTAATAGTGAATAGGAGCTAGTTATCCAAGCAGAAGAGAGACGCAGATCTTGCATCTACTAGTTAAGTAAATAGATATATGCTGGTGCAGTATGATTAATAGCATTATATGCAAGTAGAATTATTTTATACTGAATACGGTAAAATACAGGCAACCAATGGAGGGATTGGCACAGCGGATCAGCAGACGATGAGCGTCTTGCTAGGAAGACCAGCCTAGCAGCAGCATTTAAAATGAATTGCAGTGGAGAGAGTCTGTTCTTGGGAAGACCAGTTAGGAGACTATTGCAATTATCAATGCAGGATATAATGAGTGCATGGATAAGAGATTTAGTAGTGTATTGTGAGAGATAGGGTCGTACTTCCGCTGAAGTGAAGAATAGCCACTAAGAGGAGCAGGCTCTGTGCATGCTGAGGACAGGGGGCCTTATTTTGGTTAATTCTTTCTGACAAAATCCTTCTTAGATGGACAAAACCATGTGCACTGCAGGGGGGGCAGATGTAACATGTGCAGATAGAATTAGATTTGGGTGAGTAATTTTGTTTCTGTGCAGGGAAAATACTGACTGCTTTATTTTTACACTGCAATATAGATCTCACTTTGAAGAAAAACCCCACCCAAATCTAATTCTCTCTGCACAAGTAACACCTGCCCCACCTGCAGTGCACATGGTTTTGCCCATCAATGTTCCCTGTAAGGTGTGCGCTTGTGCGCGCGCACAAACGTCGCCAACCCCGCGCACAAACATTTTAATAGTGCGCACAAAATGTCCGCCCCCCCCCCCCCCACGCCGCTCACTTCCCTGTCAGTGTAGATGGCTCCTTTCAGGTATGCGGTCGCGCAGGGTGCCGCACTGCCGCCATATTGGAGCCTGGAGCAGGGAGACAGCCAGCCAGCGTGTGCTCTGTGTATGCTGTGCCGGCGTCTGACGTCAGACGGAGACGCCGGCACCGCGCAGTGAGAGCTACTCACTCAGGACGGAGCCTGCCCGCATGCCTGCCCAGTGCCCAGTCGAAGGTGCCCAGTCGAAGGTGCCCACATAACATAAGGCACAGACAGAGCCCTACCCAGACGGTATGTTTAAAAATGTTGCACACTGACCCCCCCAAAAAAAATATATATATATATATATATATATATATATATACACACACACACACATATATGTGTGTGTGTGTATAGAGAGAGAGAGAGAGAGAGAGAGAGAGAGAGAGAGAGAGAGAGAGAGAGAGAGAGAGAGAGAGAGAGAGAAAGCGCGACTGCTGGCACTCCAATATTAAGCTCCAATGGCCCGGGTGCTGCAGTCAAGGGGGAATAGATAATAGCAGGATATTCTTCTTCCATATTATATATATATATATATATATATATATATAGATAGTGAGCTTTGTTCGGCACTCCGGATTACGGGATAATTACCACGGTGCCATCCACAGGATTAATATAGCAGGGTTTTCTTATACACGTACATGTACAGGAAGGAGGCGGCACTCAATTGGATTTAGAAAAGTGCTTTTAAGTTTTTCAAGTAAGATGCATAATGATGACGACGTTTCAAAACATTTACAGTCTTTTCCTCAGGTCATTATATAATTGCAATAACAGTGCAATGTGCAAAAGCATAAACAGTGTCTTACCTTCTCTTGAGGCAATATATACGTATGTGCAGCGTGAGACAGTGATGCCGGCTTGTCAGGACTTCCGGGAGGCCGGTCTCTCAGGGACGCCCCCTGGGAGTAACCTCGAGTACGTCACCGCCCGCCAGGCATCACACTCTGTAAGTACAATGAGTGATAATAAATAACGTGCGGCATTACAAGATCACAAAAACAGTGTCAATCATAGTGAAAAACAAAACTTGTACAAGTGCTGAAAATAGAAATATACACGAGTTAAAACGCTAGCGGGATCATTGCTCATATCTAGTGTATTACTGCCGCCCTGCGCTTCACAGACCCGCTGTGAGGCGTCAGTCTGACGGCGTTATAGGGATCTAGGTGTCGTCATGTGTACCATGTCGACTGCCTAGAGTTACCTTTTTATCAATTTATGTATGGATCCCCGCTGGCTAATGGGGAGCTCCATATGTCTGGAGGGGATTCAAGATGAATACTGTGTTGCTAATGCAGATACTGATGTATTTATAGATACGTATTTTATAAAGATAGAATAAACGGGTAAATCCCACAAAATAATATTGTATCTGTGCATATGCAACATCTAAGAACTATTCTACAACCAAATGATTCACAGAAAAATGTTCCAAGTAAATTTATCATTTAGTCCATTGGGGACTAAGGTGTTTAAAGTGTGTATCCACTTAGATTCACACTGTGACAGTTTCTTTTGGCGGTCTCCACCACGGACAGGCTGTGGAACTTGATCTATTACTTTACACCGCAGGCTTGCTAGAGAATGTCCTGCAAGTCGGAAATGTTTAGCGACAGGTTGCTCAATTCCTTTTAGGTCCTTGCCCTCAAGCGATGCCCGAATGGATGATCGGTGTTGTGCCATTCTTGTCCGTAGATCGCGAGAAGTTTGGCCCACATATACTAATGCACACGGACATGTGATGGTATAAATTATAAACGTGGTGGTACAGGTCAACGTCTGTCTGATCTTGTACTTCTCACCGGAGTGAGGGTTCTTCACATATGTGCCGGGTTCCATGTAACTACAGGTAGTACATGTCGGACATTTCACACAACCACGGTTTCGGATTGGTATAAATGTTTCTTTTTTGATGGGGGTCAAATTTGTTTTTACCAGAATATCTCTAATGCTTCGGCCCCGACGGTAAGCTGGCATTAAACGTTTGTCTTTCAGACATGGTAATTCCTTGTCACTGGTCACAATCGGCCAAAGTTTTTTTGTTTGTTGCGACAATGTATCGCATATCGGTGTATATTTTGTGACAAAAGGAATTCTGTGGCCGGTAGCATCCCGTGTCGATTTCTGCAGCAATGATTCCCTGGGTATTTGCATTATCTCGTGTTTCTGTTGGATTAGTTCTTTATATGCATACCCACGAGTCACGAACTTATTGATCATTTCATCCAAGGTAGTTGATACCTTGGATGAAATGATCAATAAGTTCGTGACTCGTGGGTATGCATATAAAGAACTAATCCAACAGAAACACGAGATAATGCAAATACCCAGGGAATCATTGCTGCAGAAATCGACACGGGATGCTACCGGCCACAGAATTCCTTTTGTCACAAAATATACACCGATATGCGATACATTGTCGCAACAAACAAAAAAACTTTGGCCGATTGTGACCAGTGACAAGGAATTACCATGTCTGAAAGACAAACGTTTAATGCCAGCTTACCGTCGGGGCCGAAGCATTAGAGATATTCTGGTAAAAACAAATTTGACCCCCATCAAAAAAGAAACATTTATACCAATCCGAAACCGTGGTTGTGTGAAATGTCCGACATGTACTACCTGTAGTTACATGGAACCCGGCACATATGTGAAGAACCCTCACTCCGGTGAGAAGTACAAGATCAGACAGACGTTGACCTGTACCACCACGTTTATAATTTATACCATCACATGTCCGTGTGCATTAGTATATGTGGGCCAAACTTCTCGCGATCTACGGACAAGAATGGCACAACACCGATCATCCATTCGGGCATCGCTTGAGGGCAAGGACCTAAAAGGAATTGAGCAACCTGTCGCTAAACATTTCCGACTTGCAGGACATTCTCTAGCAAGCCTGCGGTGTAAAGTAATAGATCACGTTCCACAGCCTGTCCGTGGTGGAGACCGCCAAAAGAAACTGTCACAGTGTGAATCTAAGTGGATACACACTTTAAACACCTTAGTCCCCAATGGACTAAATGATAAATTTACTTGGAACATTTTTCTGTGAATCATTTGGTTGTAGAATAGTTCTTAGATGTTGCATATGCACAGATACAATATTATTTTGTGGGATTTACCCGTTTATTCTATCTTTATAAAATACGTATCTATAAATACATCAGTATCTGCATTAGCAACACAGTATTCATCTTGAATCCCCTCCAGACATATGGAGCTCCCCATTAGCCAGCGGGGATCCATACATAAATTGATAAAAAGGTAACTCTAGGCAGTCGACATGGTACACATGACGACACCTAGATCCCTATAACGCCGTCAGACTGACGCCTCACAGCGGGTCTGTGAAGCGCAGCGCGGCAGTAATACACTAGATATGAGCAATGATCCCGCTAGCGTTTTAACTCGTGTATATTTCTATTTTCAGCACTTGTACAAGTTTTGTTTTTCACTATGATTGACACTGTTTTTGTGATCTTGTAATGCCGCACGTTATTTATTATCACTCATTGTACTTACAGAGTGTGATGCCTGGCGGGCGGTGACGTACTCGAGGTTACTCCCAGGGGGCGTCCCTGAGAGACCGGCCTCCCGGAAGTCCTGACAAGCCGGCATCACTGTCTCACGCTGCACATACGTATATATTGCCTCAAGAGAAGGTAAGACACTGTTTATGCTTTTGCACATTGCACTGTTATTGCAATTATATAATGACCTGAGGAAAAGACTGTAAATGTCTTGAAACGTCGTCATCATTATGCATCTTACTTGAAAAACTTAAAAGCACTTTTCTAAATCCAATTGAGTGCCGCCTCCTTCCTGTACATGTACGTGTATAAGAAAACCCTGCTATATATATATATATATATATATATATATATATATATATATATATATATATATATATATATATATATATATATATAAATATGGAAGAAGAAATAATGTCCGGGTGCCTTCCAGAACGTTGGAAGCGCTGATAATATACACAGTGTATAGCGATGGCACTCGCAGGACTTGGATATCAGGAAGGAAGCACGGAGGCTTGCCTGTAAGCAATAACGTTATTGCCTGTAAGCATCAAGCCTCCGTGCTTCCTTCCTGATATCCAAGTCCTGCGAGTGCCGCCGCTATACACTGTGTATATATATATATATATATATATCCGAATGACCCAGCACTCCAACCTACAGGGGTAGTTGCTCAGGTGCCTTCTCACAGATGCCAATTGGTATCTATATGTAGCAGCAGTGTCCAACACTATATGTATGTATATGTTTATGCAAACAGATTATATAGGCACTTCAAGTAGGAATGTGCTGGCCCATGATTAAGGTGCTATAGCACCGAAACAGTCTGTTGGCATCATGCCTGCCTCACGGAGGGACTACTTTGGTTCATACAGACCAATTCCTTGTTAAGTATTTGCCCTCCAACCTGTTTAACTTTTTTGTCTTTTTTCTCACTGCAAGATTTATGCCTTGTAAAATGCTATTAAAATGGAGTTTTTTTACTCTCACGGATGTTGCTGGCTTTCTAAATACTATTTCTTTTGGCCTCATGGTTTCTTTCTCTCTCTCTCTCTCATATATATATATATATAGTATTCCAAGTAGGCGGCACTCACACAGGCTTTGATAAAATAAGTCCTTTAATGGTCCATTAGGGACTTTTTATCAAAGCCTGTGTGAGTGCCGCCTACTTGGAATACTGTGAAGTCTGATCTGGGATCTAACAAGGAAGGCACCTCCAGCAAGTATATCTTCATTTACTATTGCTTCACTGTGTGTATTACAGTGATTAGGAGTGCCGGGTCATTCCCTCTTGCTATATATATATATATATATATATATATATATATATATATATATATATACAGTGGTCGAAGTGGAAATTTTGAAGTGGGGGTATGGAAATTTTGAAGTGGGGGTATGGAAAAGTAAAGAGTGAATATAGTGCGCACCTTCGGACACCCCCCTGTCCATCAACGTCCCCTGCCAGACTGCCCCGTTGTACAGGGGTATTACAAAAGCACAATATGCGCTGCTGAGTGATCAGAGAGCATCCTGAGGGGGAAAAAAATCCTTCAGATTAAAGTGGCGGTATGGCATACCCCCGTATACCGCCCCACTTCGACCACTGTATATATATATATATACGGGGATGCGGCGGCACTCGGATTTGAATAAATCAAAGGACGCAGTCTGGTGTCAAACGCTTTCAATGTCTTATTCAGTACATCTTCATCAGGATGAAGATGTACTGAACAAGACATCGAAAACGTTTGACACCAGACTGCATCCTTTCATTTATTCAAATCCGAGTGCCGCCGCATCCCCGCCTGTATTGTGTGACCTGCATAGGTCTCTCGGAGGGCACCGGAGTCTATTATCATTGTTAAGGTGCGCTGCCCTCTGGACTGTATTATATATATATATATATATATATATATATATATATATATATATATACACACACACACACATATATGGATTGAGTATATACACACACACACACACACATATATATATATATATATATATATATATATATATAAATATATATATACTAACACATATAATATGTTGTTGTATATGTTCACAGCGCACAGCCGCCCCACGTGACCCAAGAGCCGGCAGCCGGGAGCGCGCATCAGTGACGGAGCCGCACGTAACCATCGCGACCATCGAAGTTGCGCCCGCAGCGTCACAGAGACGGTGCCAACCCGGAAGCCGCTGGAGTAGGACACGGACGGGACTCGCAAGGAGCGGGTAAGTCACCTATAAATTTCACACTGTTAGTATATCATTTGTGCTTTCCCTGAACTGATGACGGGGCCCCCGAGCTCCGAAACGGTAAGGTAAATTACCGTTACGGTAAATGTAAGGTTCTTGTCTTGAAAACGGAATAAAAGCCGAAATATTGGGCACTTTGTTGTGGCATGAATGCGTAGAATAGCCACCTGGTGCTGCATGCTAAATTTCAGGGTAAAATAGTAAAGAATATATGTGTATATATATATATATATATATATATATATATATATATATATATATATAAATAAATATATATATGTGTGTTTATATTATATACATCTATATATATACCAGCCGCACTGTGTTTGTACTACTAAAAAGGTATGTCATTTTGCTTTGCAATATTTTGTACACTTGAAAAAAGATAAATAGAACTGAAACGTTGTGGGACACCCCTGCTTCTTGTCTTTATTAGTTCCTGGAGTGCTGCACCATATCTGCTATATGTCTTACATTCTATGAAGGCACTCAGGCACACACACAGAGGTACACTACTAATAATCTGGTATCCATTTTGACAGATTATCAGTGGTAGCACCCCCTCCCACCGCTGCCCCCACAGCACAACCTCTCACACAGAGCTTCTGCCCACCCCACTGAGCCAGACTCACCCTACAGCTTCTCCCCCATACAGCCCATCTCCCCCTCCCTCCCTGCTGCGCCTCTAAACCCTTTCGCCAGACCGTCAGGTCTTTTGCTACAAAGTTGGTTCTCTATATGCTGTAGCTAGATTAGCAAAATGTACAATAACTGTTTTTGGTTTCATTACTATTTGCAAGAGGTTTGTGGGGACAATTGATCGCCATCTGCATCCTCAGATGCTTATGTGCTGTGAAAAAACTGATGGTGTGTCACAAGTTTAAAAAGGTTAAAAATCACTGCTATAGCCTATACATGTGGTTTGTACAGTCTGTAAACATTCAAATTGCTTTATTAACACAACAGAACTCGAAACCGATGGCAACGAGCAGTGCAAAGCGCAAGAGAACAGCAAGCGGTTTTAAGTCTGAATGGCTTGAAGAATATGTTGAAACAGAGACGACGAAGTCGCAAAGTAAAGAGCGTGTTCAACTATGTGAAATATTTACTTATGAAGAGGATAAAGGAGTAGTTTGTTTGTATTGCCGAAATGCAAAAACCACCGGAGAGTTTTCAACTGGCAAGTTTTGGAATGATGTGTGGAAACTTGATTTCTTGAAACGCCATCTGTCTAGTAGGTCTCATACTGAAAGTGTCAGAAAACTGAGAAGTAAAAATCCAAATTTAAGGGGAGCACTGGTAAACATGTTTCTTGAGAGCCCTGCTGAAAAGAAGAAAAGGCAAATTATAAATGAACGGAAGCGTTCCACGTCTGAAGAAATTAAAGTTCTAATTGACAGTGTCTTGCTGGCTGTTAGGATGAATATTTCCATGCTTTCTGTTCAAGATATTAATGAGCACATGGCTAAGTACGTGACCATACCTGAAAGCTGGAGAAGCAAAAATTATGCATTTGAATTTCTGGAAATTATAAGTATCAGTGTCCAAGATAATCTCATGGCAGATGTTGCATCAGCAGAGTATCATACACTAACTATTGATGAAAGCACAGACATATCTGTTAACAAATACTTAATAATATACTTCAAGTATCGGACAGTAAATTCATCTCAGTATAAAACTTCTTTTGGTGGAATGCTAAAGTTGGATGCATGTGATGCTACATCAATAGTCATTGCCATTAGAGAATTCTACAGGAAACATAATCTTGACCTTGATAAAATGGTTATCTTTACTTCTGATGGTGCCTCTGTGATGTTAGGCAGATTAAATGGCGTTGCAGCACAGTTGAAGAAGGACATTCCGCACTTAGTGCAGCAGCATTGTGTTGCACATCGTGAAGATTTGGGGATTTCTGAATCATGGAAGGAAGTAAAGTTGATGAAAGAAGTTGAAACTTTCATGAGAACTGTTTACACAATTTTTTGTCGATCTTCCACTAAAAGGTCACAGTTTAAGGAATTGGCGGATGCTTCTGAATGCGACTCAGTAGCTTTTAGACCTCTGAACGAAGTGCGTTGGTTATCTAGACATTTTGCACTTCAAGCAATCATTCGAAATTATGATGTTTTATTAAAATACTTTGAAGAAGAGAATGACAATGATCCTATTTCAAAGTACTGTTATAAAAAGCTGAATAATCAGCAATTCCACATAACACTGGAAGTTTTGAATGATGTGTTAGCAGAACTAGCTTCTTTAACAATGGCATTTCAAAAACGAGGATTGACACCACTGGAAGCGTATCATCTTGCACAAGGTAAACTGAACAAAATTCGAATGCAGTACTTGGGTCACACAGTGAAATGGAGTGATAACGTTATAAACCTTCTTGACAAAATCTCTGGAGAAGTTTCAGTGGATACTAACTCCATATTAACTTTCATTAATATGCTGTGTTTGCATTTGGGGGAAAGATTTCCAGAAAACGAAATTGAGGAATGGTCAGCGTTTGACTTGACTGCAAAAGCCCAATGCAATTTTGAATTTTGAATTGAACACATCAGTTCACTTTGTTCAAAGTACAAACACTTTCTTCAGGAGGAACAAGTGGTTATTCAGCAGTACAATGACTTCAAGTTCTTGGTCTCAGAAAAAATTAGAAGCAAACTGATAAAAAGCTTTCCAGATATGGTGACTTTGGCATTTCAGAATGATCAGTTTGCAGAGTTAGCAAAATTGATGGACATTGGTGGAACATTTTTAGCTTCCAGTGCAGATTGCGAGCGTGGTTTCAGCCTGATGAACAGTTTGAAAACCAAATTAAGGAATCGTCTACAGTTAGAACATTTGGAAATGCTGATGCGTGTTAAGAGTCACCTTCAAGATGGAGGA
This sequence comes from Crinia signifera, assembly GCF_055691185.1. NCBI lineage: Eukaryota > Metazoa > Chordata > Amphibia > Anura > Myobatrachidae > Crinia > Crinia signifera. The sequence goes on along the minus strand of NC_139227.1, from coordinate 63,005,705 downwards.
TCAATTGATCTTGATAAGATTTATGCAGACTGGGTAAATTTGAAAGATCGCAGAGAAAAACTTTGAGAATGATAACTGGTACAATGATAACTGGTATAATGACTGATGACTCATCAGTCATCATACCAGTTATCGTTCTCAAAGTTTTTCTCTCGGTAAAAGATATTTCTCAGAGATGAGTGGTATCAGTAGTAGTACGCTAATTCTCTCCTTTTAGGCTTCTACACATGTTACATGAAAGGCATTGACTGTTTCAATGAATACATTATTTGACTTTATACAGTGTTGGTTAATTACCGTATTTTCATTATTAAAAATGAACCATTTCGTTTACTAGGCCTTTATACCGTTATGTGACGCACAAAAATAAAAATTTCCTTCCAAAGTTGCACAGCCAATATCCTTTGCCGCACACAACCTTCATAAAATTAGAGGGAACATTGTTGCCCATCTAAGAAGGATTTTGTCAGAAAGAATGAACCAAAATAAGGCCCAGGGTGAGAAGGGGCTGGAGGGATTCAGAGCATGTAGCTGCTGAGGGATATGGACAGTGAGCTGCTGGAGTGACAGAGACAGATGTGTATAAGCAGCATCAGTGTGGCCATTATGTGTATAAGGGCACTTGCATGTGGTGTAAAATGAATATGGGGCACTACGTACGGTGTAATGTGTACATGATTGTGCTACTGTGTGGCTTTTATATCTTCACCAATAGGACACTTTCACACATGCTATAAGAGACAAACTGACTGTTTATTCAGACATAAGTGTGGCTAGAGTTGATACCACATGCAGTCATCGGTGACACCGGTCACTCAGCTGCTCTTACAGAAAACTTTGTTACAAGCCATTGTCAAAGAGGCCAAGTTAATGACGTTAATGAAAAAGTCCTCAGGTTCAATCTCTGTGTCTCTAGTCTCATCCATTTTTTATGATCTTGTCCATATTTATTTATTATTTATTAACAGTTTCTTATATAGCGCATACATATTCCGCAGCGCTTTACAGAGAATATATGAACATTCACATCAGTCCATGCCCCAGTGGAGCTTACAATCTATATTCCCTACCACATGTATACTCACACAGACATTCTAAGGTTAATTTTGTTGGAAGCCAATTAACCTACCAGTATATTTTTGGATTGTGGGAGGAAACCGGAGTACCCGGGGAAAACTCACGCAAGTACGGGGAGAATATATAAAACTCTGCACAGTTAGAGCCAGTGTGGGAATCAAACCCATGACCTCAGTGCTGTGAGGCAGTAATGCTAACCATTAAAGCATCTTTCTGGGTCTGTCAGGGAAAGATAAAGAATTGGAAGAAAACAGCCGAATAGCTGTCATCATTATCTACTTTTTCAGCTTACCATCTACCGAGCCCTAAGCGTTGCTACATACAGTATAGTAACCATGGTAGAAACAGTAGACAGACATCTGGTATTATGAGAAACAGCTGAAGGAATACTGAACTGTCCCTAGCTAAAGTAAATATACCAATTGCTTTAAATCACCGGAATAACTCTTATTGTCAATAGCAACATGAAAATTGCCTGTTGAGCACCCAAAGATGTTCTGTTGCTGCTATTTCACTGATCTTTTTGATAAATAAGACCATTGTTAACAATACTGGTAAAAAGTAAAATAAGGTGGACTATACCAATTGTTTCCATTGTATCAGGTGCTACAAGAGGAAAGGTGCATGCACACTTCAGTGATCCCCACAGCCGCCGATATCGGGGGGGGGGGGCATGGGGACCCAGCATTGGCAAGTGCATATACACAATTGCTGATGCCAGCAGACAACGAATGACGAAGGGGGTGGTGGTGGTGGTGGAGGTGGTAGAAGGGTTTGTAAATAACCTGTGGGAGCACGCATTGGCCATCCGGTGCAGCATACACATGATGCGATAAAATGAGCAATATCTCTCATTTTAGCCCTTAGGTCACTTTTTCACAAAATATATGGCAACAACAGAGTGTTTCTGTATCAACAGGAAATTTTAAGCAAATGATCTATGTCAAAAGTCAGTGGGAACTAACCTTCATTTGCAAGCGCCAGGAAGAAGACGGGGCAGGATGCTGATGGGCTTGTGGCATCAGCCACACACCCCCGGCACACATCGTCCCACCCACGTATCCATGGGTGCGCCCAGCGTTTTCATGGGGACAGGGCCGGTTCTAGGGGGTTCGGCTCCCTCCTGCAAACTATAAATTTGCGCCCTCCCATACTTTACAAAGGGAAAGTGCACACCTAGTCTCACAAGAAATAGATGTAGACACACAATAGTATCCCCATTACAAATTACGCCACACGGTAGCACAATCTTATTCACATTACACAACACGTAGTGCCCCTGATTCTTATGACACCACAGTTCCCCTGCAGTGCAGCATGGTTTTGTCCATTAGAAAGAGAATTTGCTTTTGCAAATGAACCATAATCAGGCCCAATGTCCGCAGGAGCAGCACTGCTTACAAACCATGCCCCTAGTAGCATCGGTGTCACTAACACACATACAGTGTCCGCACATACAGTAGCAGCACCGTCTAAACGCATAATGCCCATAGTAGCAGCGGTGATTAAATGCATAATGCCCATAGTAGCTGCACTATTTACTCACATAATGCCCATAATAGTAGCGCTGTTTACACACATAATACCCATAGTAGCAGCGTCATTTACATGCATAATGCCTTCAGTAGCAGCTCCCTTTACACACATAATGCCCATAGTATTAGCGCTGTTTACAAACATTATGCCCATAATAGTAGCACCATTTACACGCATAATGCCATAATAGCAGCACCATTGACACATATTATGCCCTCAGTAGCAGCGCCATTTACACACATAATGCCCATTGTAGCAGTGCCATTTACAGTACATGCAGAATGCTCTCATTAGCAGCACCATTTACATGCATAATGCCCATTGTAGCAGTGCCATTTACACGCTTAATACCCCAAGTAGCAGCGCCATTTACACACATATTGGCTGTTGTAGCAGCGCCATTTTCATGCATAATGCCCATAGTAGCAGCGCCGTTTGCATGCATAATGTCCTCAGTAGCAGCGCAGTTTGCATGCATAATGCTCATAGTAGCAGTGCCATTTGCATGCATAATTCCCTCAGTATCAGCACCATATACACGCACAATGCCCATATCAGCCGCTCCATTTACACCCATACTGTCAATAGTAGCAGCACTGCTTACACGAATAATGAGGGTAATTCTCGTTGAATCGCTCCACTGCGCGTTCGCACAGGGGTGCGATTTTTAGAGACTGCGTACGTGCATAAGTATTTATGCGCATGTGCAGCCTCTGTGAGCGAGCGGGCACGGCAAATGGGAACGGCCTGCGTTTCATGGGCATTCCCATGTAAATTCACCCATGACGCGGGTGCGGGGAGTGGGCAGCTGATGTCAGCCACCCACCTGCTTCCTGAACAGGGTGCTCGCAGATGTAAGACACCAGAGAAGTGTCCAACATCTGCGAGCACTTGCAAAATCATTCATTGGTCAGCGACCATCGAATGATTTTGCTCCCGCACACAAGGCTGCGAATGCATGTTTATATAAAACACCCATTTGCATGCCTGCGGGGAAATTCAGCGTGCGAGGGCGGGCAGACGTTCGTGCGGGTTCCGGGCGGCACTTAGAGGATCCACAAAGCTGCAAATTTTGCAGCTTTGTGGGTCAACCAGAATCAGGCCCAATGTTCCCAATAGCTGCACCACTTCTACAAATAATGGGGCAGATGTATTAAGCCTTAACAAGAGATAAATGCATGGGTGATAAAGAGAGATAAATGTCCAGCCAATCAACTGCTAACTGCCACGTTACAGGCTGTGTTTGAAAAAAGTCAGTAAGGAGCTGATTGGCTGGACGTTTATCTCTCTTTATCTCACTTGCATTTATCTCTTGTTAAGGCTTAATACATCTGCCCCATTGCCCCCCCCCCTCCCACACAACACACACACACACACAACACATTCTCTCAATGATTGTCCCCACTTACTTAATAAAGCTGCTTAGCTGCCAGTGTGACACAGGAAACGCTCTCCAGTGTATCTCAGCCCATTTTCCCAATTAACCACGCCCCCTATGTCCAGTGTAGCTCCACCCATTTTCTGGACCAGCTGCGCTGACTTTCTAATGCTTTTAAAGGGAGTGGGACTGGTGGGAGGATTTCCTAGCTGCCGGCGCTGCTGCCTGCCTGTCCTAGGCTTTGACAGGCAGCAGCAGCCAGCAGAACAACTGAGCAGAGCAGAAATCAGCAGGGATGCAGAGCGGGGAGGGAGAGCGCCTCTTTAGCCTGGCGCCTCCCTGCTTTGCATCCCTCGCTGAGTGGGTAGCGCTGGCCCTGCATGGGGACGCCCATCCTCGCCGATGTCTGTCCCAATCCTTGCGAGCGGCTTGGGGACTATGCAAGTCGCTGAAGCCGTTCACAAAGGGGAGCTGCATATGCGCATATTATACTATGCGCATGCGTAGAGCCCCAAACATCGGAACAGGGCCAAATTCGAGAAAAATACCCTAGTGCTGGGTAGCAGCAATAGCAACCACTGTTCAACAGCTGCAGTGACAGCGCTGTACCTGCCGCTGGCTCCAGGCTGCACAGGAGATCTTGCTTGAATAGTGAGATCTCGCGTATGCCCAAGAAGAACCGACCGGGCAGGCAGAGACAGCACATGGGTCAGAACTGATGCACTCTCTGCAGGAGGGGGCATCACTGTAGGGGGGAGTTTTCACTCCCTCACTTCGATGGACAAGATGTTAATATATTTATATATTGTCAATGTCGAGTTTTATACACGCCATTTTAGGATAGTATGGCCGCCATTTTGGTTCGCAGAGTTACGCAAATAAAGTTTCCATACCCGAGTCTGTGTGACAAAGTGGACCAGAAGCGCAGCCATACTATTACACATAAATTCATAATAACATACTGACACTAAATAAAATATAGTTAAAGGTTTAGAGCACCACACATAGCTTAGTTAGCATTGCATACATCCGTCTGTATAATGTTTAGTACCGTTACGTTCCGTTTCTTATGCGCAGTATTCCGGTCATTGCGAATAAATCGCAATCCATACGGCCCGATTAGTTATGGACAAAATCCATATTCCCAAGACAGTTGCTGTTAAAAAGTGTATAACAAAGGAATCTAGTTGTAACCAGTTCTACTGCTATTTACAACCCCTGACGACGATACCAACAGACAAAGGACTCCAAAGTTCACCTTCCCCCTGCACCTTTGCCCCAATCACAGAGGACTTGACATACGAACCCTGACCAATAGGAATGGCCTTTGACCTCCCCCTTCTGACCCTATAAGATAGGTGACCCAGGGCGGCCTCGGTCACTTCGGCACATCTTCCTTTCCCTGACCATTGACCGGACTATGTTCAAACCTGAACATAGTGAGCTCCGACCGGACTGCGCTGCGCTATTTCCCCTGAAGGTAAACATTCGTATTCCCTTTTTATGTAATGTGGCTGATTATAATTGTATCCTGTATCTGTTTTTCTTCCCCTAGCAGAGCCTGATTATTATACTCATTGTTAGACTATTGTATTACTTGTTATACCTGTATTTTCTATTCCTGTAACCCCCTTTTGTCCATTAGGGACTTAAATACATCCTTTTATGGAGTTTCTATCTCCTTACTTCTATACTGTGGTTGTGTCTGTTATTCGCACATAGCGATAAGGTATATTACGGACACTGTCCAAAAAGGTATATTCGCAGATTAGAGTCAAAGTACTGCGAAAGGATCTCTTATTAAGGTATTGGTTCTTTGGTGTGTAATACACAATAAAGGTACGCTACGCTGCGCTACGTTTTGTTCGCACGTAGCTAGGTATAAAAGGTACGCTGGTTACAGACATAATACGTAACCTAGGCTTTTCACTTATTGTTTCTTTGGTCATATTTAATCGCCATTAACAATATATATCCCTTCCTGCTTCATCTCGTTAATGAGGCGAAGCAGGATATGGTATAGTGGCACAATAAGTGCTGCTATAATGACACAATATTAATTTTCACATAGTTTGCTGCTGTAGTGTTTTTAGACCTTTTTGTCACGATACTAAAGTCACTTCATATTGTACTCCTTCACATGCATGCCTTTTTATTACCATGTTAATTTTACTGCTGAGGGAAGGTCACCATGTAAAACCATTATGACTCATTCCTCTACATCTAACATTCCATTTTCTCTTAAACATTCCAAGTATACTATAAACCTTAAACAATGCCAATGGCATTGTATGGTAATTGATGGCTATACCATCAGACAGGAATATATGAAGACAGTCATCTCACCTGTGAGGTCTCTGTAAAATATTGGGTTATTTTATGAGAAATATAAAGATGTACATTTTTATAACCAGTAATTGAGTTCCAGTAAAGGTGATCTGTGATCTCTAGTTAAACTTAGGTATTTCTGGATATGTGACCAAGACTAAATAAAGTTGGTTTATTAGATATGGCTAAAAAAAAAAACAACAACAACAACAACAAATGTATAATCAGATAGTAAATACATCAAATGCGATTCTGTCATTAGGTCAACCCTATTTGGGTCGACATGCATTGGGTCGATCACTGAAGGTCGACATGGTATGGTATGATAATAAAATAGTATGCTGAGAGCAGCGAGGCACTGAGCCCAAAGCATGGCAAACAAAGCAAGCCATGCGAGGGGACGTGGCAAATTTTTATGGTGTCCATGTCGACTATGTTGACATTCTCGACAAAAAAAATACATTACAAACTCATATCAACCATTTGACTGTCAACGTTCCCATCGTCGACACAATGCTTGTGTCGCCCTTCCAATCCTAAGCCATGTCAACCTATTTCATGTGTCAACCTAAGCCATGTCGGCCTTCAGTGGTCGACCCAATGCATGTCGGCCTAATATGGGTCCACCCAATGACCCATACCCCATCAGACTAACTGATTCAGAGATGCACACAAGTCTCTTTGTATTTTACTATTTTTCTGTTCTCTTAATATTGAGTATTTACTGTAACTTAGCATACGCAACTATACCTGTAAGTAAATAGAGACTAATGCCCCGTACACACGGGGGAGATATATTGCTGAGTGTCTCTCCTGTTCATCAGCGACCAGAGATGGTCGCTGATAATCAGGAGACTCTGCCGGGGGAAGAGGCAGGGAAATAGCTGATCGCAGCTCCTGCGACCAGCGACCATCAGGGGCTGCACACGGGAGCGCGCACCCGGCGATTCATCGCTGACAGCACACACAAATCACTGGCAATATGGACGCTCAGCGACCATATTCCCAGCGATATGTGCTGAAATTGCACCCGTGTGTACGCACCTTTACACATCTCAGGTGTGCAGCTCTCTCACAATTTATGCATATGGTCACGTGTATAGTCTAGAGATCCTGATTGAGTGGCACAATATAGGCAGCCTGAGTAATTATTTGGACATCTAAAATGTCTCCAGATTTCCAGATTTAAAACAGTTTTTAAAAGTGGGTTCATACAGCAATCTCAAGGTGCACAAGGTGACTGTTTACATCAAGAAGCCATTTTCAAATACAATATCCTTATTATTTTTTTGTGAGGATGAAATGGATTTCTGGAGTAGGTCTTGGTTCTGGGGTGTTTTTTATACTTCTCAAACCATGTGAAAATAATACAAACAATAATGTGTTGCATAATTCACCCAATATACAGTATGGACAGAATACAACGTGAACACCTGACTCACACATAAAGTAAAGTGAATGAGTTAATTAAGGTTTCTTTTCACCATTGTATGCAGTATGTGATATCTTTTGTATTTTGCCACGACCTTCTAAATGTATTTAGGGGGTTATTTTGGTTCATTCTTTCTGACAAATTCCTTCTTAGATAAACAAAACCATGTGCACTGCAGGGGGGCAGATGTAAAATGTGCAGAGAGAATTAGATTTGGGTGAGTTATTTTGTTTCTGTGCAGGGAAAATACCGACGGCTTTATTATTACACTGTAATATAAATCTCACTTTGAAGAAAACCCCCACCCAAATCTGACTCTCTCTGCACAAGTAACATCTGCCCCACCTGCAGTGCACATGGTTTTGTCCATTTAAGAAGGAATTTGTCAGAAAGAGTAAACCAAAATAACCCCCTAAGTGACCAAATGCATACTGGTCTGGGACTGCCTTATTCACATTCAACATGGGCAAGGTTAGGCCTATGGGCTTCTCTTCACAGCATTGCTTGAGGAATCTATCACAGATCCCTCCCAGCATGCCCAGGGGCGGATTGGGGACCAAAAGTGGCCCTGGAAAATCTCAGGAAGCGGCCTCATGTGGGCGGCACCAAAACAAAATGGGTGGGGCCAGCATAGCAGTAGGCGGGGTTACTACATCAGTATAGCTGCCAAACTTGAAGCTGAAAGATGCATGCTTTTCCACCTAGGCTTCATGGGGAAGGGGCGTGGCAACATAACAGTACCAATAACACCGTAATGCCCATTACACATTATGACACACATGGTAATGCCACACAGTACTGCCTCTTTCACATTATGACACACATTGTGATGCGCTTACACATTATGCCACACACCGAAATTCCCCTCACACAATATGTTGCACACTTTAATGCCCATATGACATTATGCTATGCGTAATGCCCCAAGTACTCCTGCTTATACACACAATGGCCAGATAAGTGCCTTTTGCAGTATGCCTTCAGTACTGCTCACTGTGTAATCCAGTCCTGAGCCCAGCAGAGGCACTGAATTGATTTTCAAATAGGGCACCAGCTTTTGAGCCAATCAGAGCTCTCGGTCCGACAGCCAATCAATAACTGCAGCTGCTGGAGCACATGATGTACCCACAGTGCAAATAAGCAAGGCACTACTGGCACACACCTAGTTATTGCCCTGCACAGCAACTAGTGCCCCTTATTCACATTACATTTACTTATATATAGGGGTGTACACCGGCCACTTTTCATGTTTTGGGTTCTGATTACCTTCAGTTTTTTTTTCAAAAAAGCATAAAAACTGCTAAAATCGCAGAATTCATTTCCACTCATTTCCAGTCTATTCTGAACACCTCACAATATTGTTTTTTGGCCAAAAGTTTGCACCGAAGTAGCTGGATGACTATTATAAGCGACACAAGTGGGCGGCACAAACACTGGACTGATACGGCACACTTAGCATCACCCCTGGACTGATACGGCACATAGCATCACCCCTGCACTAATACGGCACACAGCATCACCCCTGGACTGATACAGCACACTTAGCATCACCCCTGGACTGATACGGCACACAGCAGCACCCCTGGACTAATACGGCACACTTGGCAGCACCCCATGAATTATACGTCAGACTTGGCTCACCCCTGGAATTATACGACACACATGCAGGCACCCTTGGACTGGTACGACACACTTAGCAGCACCCCATGAATTATACAACCGACTTGGCAGCAACCCATGAATTATATGACACACTTTGCTCACCCCAGGAATTATGCGTCACACATGCGAGCACCCCTGATCTGATAGAGCACACTTGGAATTATACGGCACAGATGGCAGCACCCCTGGACTGATAAGGCACACATAGTGGCAGACATGGAATTATACGGCACACATGCGGGCACCCCTGTACTGATACAGGACACATGGGGGCACCCATGGAATTATACGTCACACATGTTGGCACCCCTGGACTGATACAGGACACTGGGCAGCACAGCTGGACTGATATGGGACACTTAACACCCCCTGCAGGTAAAAAAAAAAAAAAAACCTTTTTTATTTAAATAAAAAAAATGGGGATACTGGGCAGCACCCCTGGACTGATACGGGACACTGGGTAGCACAGCTGGACTGATATGGTAAACTGGGCAGCACAGCTGGACTTGCAGATTTTGGGGGTTTCCCAAACGATGTTGCGCTTTGTGGTGGAGCAGCCCAATGAGTAAACTATACAGTGCGGGGTATTTATTGCTGAAAGCAAAAGGATTATTAGGCGCTTGTCGGGGGAAGGGGGGGGGTGGAGGATAAGGGTTGGAGGGGTAAGGATAATACAGAGAAAGAATTATAAAGGTTCAAATAAAAATAAGTAAAGATAAAAATAAGAATAAAAATAAAACTCTGAACGCCCCTTGGATCCCCGGCAATCCGAGCCCGCACATACAGTACGTAATGTACATTATACATGCACCACACCAGTTGCTGACAGTAGGAGTGCTGCTTATACCTAATGCCCACACCAGATGCAGACAGTAGTAGCGCTTCTTATACCTAACTCCCACACCAGCTGCCGACAGTAGTAGTGCTGCCTATATTTAGTGCCCACACCAGTTGCTGACAGTAGTAGTGCTGCTATACAGATGGAGAGGGTCTCTTCTTTGCAGGGGATGGCGATGCCAGCCGCCATCCCCCGCCACCCGCCATCTGTATATGCGAAAGGGGACACGCGCGCACGAAATGCACGCGCGTCCCCTTCCAACGGCTTCCCCCGGGTCCCCGTTGGCTTGTCGACGGTCACCCGGGGTCCCCACCGCCTCCCCGCACCCCCCCTAACCCTGTCCGTCTCGGTGAAGCGCCCGCAAACTGAGACGCGTGTCTCAGTCAGATGGATGCCGGGATGCTGGCGGATCGCCAGCGGTGACGTTCTGGCGATTCGCCAGCAAGAGGGAGCCCGGCTCCATCTGTATGTAGTGCCCACACCAGTTGCCGACAGTACTACGCTACTTTTACAGAGGGAGCCAGCCTCAATGTTGCTGCTGGCGCGCCAGATGCTCCAAAAAAGCAGGTGGCCCACCAGCATACATGGACACGCCAGCGTCTCGGACACTCACATGTCCATTGCCGGGAATGGGGCGGGCATTGGAGACACACACATGTCAGAATCCTCAGCGCACCGCACTGGGGATAGGTACAATGAGAATGGCTTCTTCTGGACATAATGCCCACACCATTATGACAGTACACTCTCTCTCACAAACTTTTTTTTTACCTTGCAATCTGTGTGGCAGCTAGGCAGCTCACCCTCTCCTTTCATCAGCCCTGCTGGTGTTCTCCCGTGTAGCTCCGCCCCATCAAACGTGTAGCCCCGCCCACTCGCGTCCCGTGTAGCTCCGCCCCCTGTCCAGTCTTTGCTGACATTGACACTGATGTAGGTGAGGGTTGTTGGAACTTGGGAGCTGGGAATTAGCTCTCAGCTCAGCCTCTGCTGTCTGCTCTGCTTGATGCTGCTGCCTGTACTGTGACAGACATCGGCAGCCACCGAGTGCAGCAGCAGCAGGGGGAAAGGCAAGGGGGTCCAGTGTGTCACGGGGGAAGGGGGGTGATGATACTTGCCCAATCCCCCTGTGGCATCCCCGCTGTCTTCCCAGCAGCAGCTCCACTACTTGATGAACTGCTGCTCGTTCTGGCTGGCCTCCTCCTGCTCACGCTGTGCATATGCGTGAAGCAGGAAGAGGGGCATGACGTCACCTGCAGTACAGCTTTCGGCCTCAGGGGCGGCCGGCCTCCCGGGAAACCTCCCGGTGACTTTAATGGCCAATCCGCCCCTGAACATGCCCCTCAGTTGGCTTTGACACTCTGCACATGCACTCCCGGAATTCCAGCACCGAAGCCGCATCGCAAGGGACAGCTCTTATCGCAAGAGCTGTCCTTGCATTAATAATCGCATTTGTTAGTGCATATGCAATTATTAACTATGTGGTAAATGGTGAATGGTGACGGTAAAATACCGCAAATGTTTGTGCATCTTTCCCATGGTTTGATGAGTTCAGTATGGAAGAACTTGACTTGCCTACACAGAGCCCTGACCGTAACCACATCAAGCACCTTTGGGATAAACTGGAATGGACATTGCAAGCCAGTCGGACCTCATAAATTATCTATAGATGGAAAAGGCACAAATTCCAAAACAATTTGAAAGAAACTCTTGTGGAAAGTCTTACAAGAAGAGTGGGGACTATTATAACTGCTAAAGGGGGACCATCCATATTTATAATTTAATCCATATTAAAGTATAAATATATAAATACAATGTCATTGCAGTCCCTGTTGGTGTAATGGTCGTCTGAATACTTTAGAGCAGTGGTTCCCAACCCTGGTCCTCAAGTACCCCCAACAGTGCACGTTTTCCAGGTCACCCGGCAGGTGCACTTATTATTCAGGCACATTTGAAAAGATCCACAGGTGGAGCTAATTATAGCACTTGTGATTCTGTGTGGAGACCTGCAAAACGTGCACTATTGGGGGTACTTGAGGACCAGGGTTGGGAACCACTGCTTTAGAGTGTATATACTGTAGATATAGATGGATCTCTAATGAAAAACTATATTTTGATAAACTTAATTTTAAGAGAACCTTTTCAGTCTATTATATCCTAGATCAATTTTTGTCAATAGGCTGCTATCCTCCAAAATGGTCCCTTTGCAGTATAGACCAGAATTTTTTTAATGAAAGAATTAGTTTTTTGTCAGAATGCCTAATTACTATCAGAATGCTGAATACCCTTCAAAAAGATTCAGTAGCACCTTTTTTATGTACAGTAATATGAATATGGTAATTACTTACGTAACAATTGTCCAGAAAACTGCCAATATGCCTAATCAGAAGATCAGACATCCAAATATATTATAGGTCAGATGTATCAAGCTTCGAAAGGTGATACAATGGAGATTTATAAACAGCTCCTAACTCTCATGTTACAGGCTGGGTTTGAAAAATGACAGGTAGGAGCTAATTGGCAGATTGTTTATCACTCTCCACCTTATCACTTTTTGAAGCTTACTACATCTGTCTCTTAGTATCAGTATCTTATTTGAGATAAAGCAGGATTTTTCAAATACAACAAGGATTAAAACATTTTTTCACAGAATGGTAAACATTATGCATAAATATGTGCATAATATTTACCAAACAAGGCTGATTTAATTGCTGAGCGATGTTGGGCCATATGTTCCCTCATCAGGAAAAGATTGGTGACAGTGGAGTGCGCGGGACATATATATATATATATATATATATATATATATATATATATATATATATATATATATACATATATACACTGGCTCCAGGAGACCCTGTGATTCTTGGTTCAGGTTACATTGAGGATGTATAAATCTGCTATTGTGGACAGAGGATTACCATTTGGAACACTGCCACTTTACTTGTGAATGTATCTACTACAGTATTATCTGGTTTTAGAGACCACTTTCTCCCAACTGGTAGCCCCAAAAGTTTTGTATAGACCACTATCTTACTGCGAGAGGACAAACCTCCACTTATAAACTGTGTAGGAGACACCTCCTTATTGGATCGATTCATTGCCCCTGATGAAGTCCTAAGGGACGAAATGCGTCGGGCCGCGGATCTGTACTGTATGTGGCATTTTTTGTAAAATCCAAAATTTTGAAATGAAATCTTATTGCTGGATGAACCGCCAATAAATGTATACTTGTTTTTACAAATTTTCATTGATTTATTGTACAGCCACTTAGTGGTATTTTTAGTATAGCGCACCCCTATTCTTTCTTTATATATATATATATATATATATATATATATACACAGAGGAGGATCCGGCACAGCAGGTCTTAGGGTAGCCAAAGAGGGTTGTAGCTGCCCAGGTGCCAACGATAGGGACCTTTCAGCCCCTTGTAGATAAATAGGGAAAGAACGGGCACTCAGGGTCTTGATAGTGGTGAAATAAAGGACTGTTTATTCAGTCAGATGGTCCGTCTACGTTTCGGGGTCTCCCCCTTCGTCAGGACAGGTAATGGGTGTAACAACATGAAGGTGCAATACAAGTGAATTATAAAGGCTCAGTGACTTACCCCTCCTGCAGCTTGCGCTCACTCTCCGGGACCGCTGGGCTGACTTCCGGGTGCGATCGCGCCGTGATGACGTCACTGTGATTGACAGTGTCATCCCTCCGGCGCATCAGAGCGGGGCTGGCCTGCGGTCACGTGGGGCGGGCTGTGGGAGGCAGACAGAGCGTCATGCATTACAGGAAACAATATACATGGTGCATTCAAATTGTGACAATTAATACTTCAGTGACAAGTCAGTACAGTGAATAGTGAATCCAGGACACAGCACCTGAAAACATAAACATGCAAACATTAATGATAACGCACTGCAAAATATACAAAGTAACTCTACGTGAAGTGGTGCTGACATCTAGTGGTGAACATGGGTATCAAGTAAAAGAAATTAGTTAAAAGCAAAGCAAGCTACACTGGGTACAGTGTAGCTGGAATACATGCATACCGTGTAACATGTGTGCTCGGTGTGCTCACAGCACTACCTACTGAGGTTATGCTACTGATTGGACTGGCATATGTCTGTAAAAGAAGGGCAAAATACGCCCGTAGGTTTGACTAATAAATGCGTAGCCGAGTGTGCCCGCAGCATAATGCAAGGGATGGTCACAAAGGCAGAGGACATGGCTGAACTAAGTGGGACCCAGAACTAGGCTCAGAAAGACAAGGCAATTACAAAAAATTGTGGAGCCCCAAGGACTCGTTAAGGCCCTTAGGGGCCAATGTATCAAGTTTGTAGATCCACTGTGACTCCAATTGGAGGAGTTTTTTGGATCTGTCACCCCTACGAATGGAAGCTGGAATGTGGTCTACAATTCTATAACGGAGCATGGCCATATTGTGTTTTGCTCGGGCAAAGTGCCGAGCAACTGGTTGTTCACTCTTGCCAGATACAAGCGCTGCCCTGATGGCACTGCGGTGCTGTGCCATACGGACCTTGAAGGTGCAGTCGGTTTTGCCGACGTAATTAAGCCCACATGGGCATTGGATGACATATATGACGTGACTGGTGGTACACGTCAAGGGCCACTTGATTTTAAATTTCTTACCCGAAAATGGGTGAGCTATCTCGGTGCAGGTGACAAGGTAGCTGCACGTTGTGCAACCCAAGCACCTATAGCACCCTGTTCTCGTGGGCCTGGTAGTGCGGGTCTGCGTTTCAAAATTGGAAATTTCAGTCTTAATGAGAAGGTCACGTAAATTGGGCCCTCGCTTGTAATTGGGCATGAGTTTGGTGTGTTTGAACATGGGAAGATCGGGGTCACTTTTAACTATGTCCCACCACTGCTTGGCTTTTCGGGACGTGACCAAGCTGGAAGAGTTATAGTCATTGACCCAAGGGATACTAGGTGGCTTAACCTTGGGACTGCTTTTGACGATCAAATCAATGCGGTTTTGTGCCAGTGCTTTAGACTTTGCCAACTGCAATTCGGTGGTGGGATAGCCCCTCTGCTCAAATTTTTTGACCATTATGTCTAGTTGTGTGTTTGTCTCGCTGATAGTGTCAGTGATTCTGCAGACCCTAAGGAACTGCGAGTATGGCAGACTTTCCACTGTGCCACGGGGGTGGAAACTGTCATGTCGCAGAAGGGTGTTCCGGTCTGTGGGTTTCACAAACAAAGACGTATGTAGCTGGCCGTCAGTAATAGAAATGGACAGGTCCAGAAATGAGATGGTACTCTGACTGGTCGTAAGAGTGAGTTTAATGGGGTGCGTAGAGCTGTTCTGGGTCTCTACCATGTCAGTAAGTGGGACTAGAGGACCTCTCCATAAAAGGAAGAGGTCGTCTATGTACCGTACGTAAAGATCCATATTAGGATGGACCACCGGGTTGTCAAGAAGTAAGGATTTCTCAACTTGCCACATGTAGGCATTTGCAAAGGACGGAGCTACTGGGGAACCCATAGCACACCCCGTCCTTTGCAAATAGTAGCCTCCATCAAAGAAGAAATAGTTGTGTGACAGTGTATGGCTCAACAATTTAATGAAAAAGTCAACTGGTGGTCCGTGGTACAGCGGATTATTGTGGATCAGTGTGGCCACTGCCTGTACCCCCTCTGAATGTGGGATACAAGTATAAAGACTTGTTACATCTAGAGTCGCCAATGAGATGTCTGTCATGTCAGGATTAAGATGCAAGAATTTTTGTAAAAGAGAGGTGGAATCACGCAAGTAAGTCGGGAGGTTTTGGATGCAGGGTTGTAAAAATGTATCTAAATACACCGCTATCGGTTCGCACAGCGACCCTCTGGCAGAGATGATAGGTCTGCCAGGAGGGTGCTGTGCGTCCTTATGTAACTTGGGAATGCTATAAAACAGAGGTATGACGGGAAAGGCCGTGGTCAATTTTCTAAACACAGTGTCGGATATAATGGCATTGTTTTTGGCAGTTGACCACAAAGTGTCAAGCGTATGCTTGAATTTAACAGTGGGATCACCGTGTAATTTCTCATAGGTAAGAGGGTCATGTAGTAACCGATAGCAATCATTGCGGTAATAACTGGTATCCATGACCACTATTGCTCCCCCCTTATCCGCGCTGCGGATGATGATATCAGTGCGCTGACTAAGCTCCTTAAGAGCTGTTCTCTCAGCAACAGGTAAGTTGGAGAATACCTTGGGGGGGGGGGGGGGGAGGGATGGCAGAATCCAATAGCCGTGAGAAAGTTTTAATGGAAGCATTAGTCGACTGTGGGTCGAATTTCGACCTGGGGCCTAGATTTTTTATGGCCATAGGTAAAGTCTCATCGGTGGCAAGGGAAGGATTTTTGGAGAAATACTCCTTGAGCTTCAGGTTTCTGTGGAACCTGTATGTGTCCACTGTCCACCGGAATTTGTCCGGGCCTCTGGATGGCACAAAAGATAAACCTCGACTGAGGACTTGCATCTCTGCGGCGGATAGCGGGGTTGATGATAAGTTAAAGATTATGTCCTGGACCCCCTCGGTGGCTTGCGCTTTGTTTTTGCGGCGCTTTTGGCCTCCTCGCCTGGTAGGTCTTTTGGGCCGGTTTTGCCCCCGGCTCTGGTGTTGACCCCTAAAGGGCTCGGACCGCGGCTGGTGGTTGGTCCTCCTCTGCGTGCTG
The DNA here is from genome assembly GCF_055691185.1 of Crinia signifera. Classification (NCBI taxonomy): domain Eukaryota; kingdom Metazoa; phylum Chordata; class Amphibia; order Anura; family Myobatrachidae; genus Crinia; species Crinia signifera. The sequence goes on along the minus strand of NC_139227.1, from coordinate 62,988,773 downwards.
TATCGGTGTCACTCCCAGACGTGCTGGAATTCTGGTGGGCGTACCGGTTATCGTCAGCGCTTCCAGAATTCCAGCACGTCTGGGAGTGACACCGATACAGCACGCAGAGGAGGACCAACCACCAGCCACGGTCCGAGCCCTTTAGGGGTCAACACCAGAGCCGGGGGCAAAACCGGCCCAAAAGACCTACCAGGCGAGGAGGCCAAAAGCGCCGCAAAAACCAAGCGCAAGCCACCGAGGGGGTCCAGGACATAATCTTTAACTTATCATCAACCCCGCTATCCACCGCAGAGATGCAAGTCCTCAGTCGAGGTTTATCTTTTGTGCCATCCAGAGGCCCGGACAAATTCCGGTGGACAGTGGACACATACAGGTTCCACAGAAACCTGAAGCTCAAGGAGTATTTCTCCAAAAATCCTTCCCTTGCCACCGATGAGACTTTACCTATGGCCATAAAAAATCTAGGCCCCAGGTCGAAATTCGACCCACAGTCGACTAATGCTTCCATTAAAACTTTCTCACGGCTATTGGATTCTGCCATCCCTCCCCCCCCCCCCCCCAAGGTATTCTCCAACTTACCTGTTGCTGAGAGAACAGCTCTTAAGGAGCTTAGTCAGCGCACTGATATCATCATCCGCAGCGCGGATAAGGGGGGAGCAATAGTGGTCATGGATACCAGTTATTACCGCAATGATTGCTATCGGTTACTACATGACCCTCTTACCTATGAGAAATTACACGGTGATCCCACTGTTAAATTCAAGCATACGCTTGACACTTTGTGGTCAACTGCCAAAAACAATGCCATTATATCCGACACTGTGTTTAGAAAATTGACCACGGCCTTTCCCGTCATACCTCTGTTTTATAGCATTCCCAAGTTACATAAGGACGCACAGCACCCTCCTGGCAGACCTATCATCTCTGCCAGAGGGTCGCTGTGCGAACCGATAGCGGTGTATTTAGATACATTTTTACAACCCTGCATCCAAAACCTCCCGACTTACTTGCGTGATTCCACCTCTCTTTTACAAAAATTCTTGCATCTTAATCCTGACATGACAGACATCTCATTGGCGACTCTAGATGTAACAAGTCTTTATACTTGTATCCCACATTCAGAGGGGGTACAGGCAGTGGCCACACTGATCCACAATAATCCGCTGTACCACGGACCACCAGTTGACTTTTTCATTAAATTGTTGAGCCATACACTGTCACACAACTATTTCTTCTTTGATGGAGGCTACTATTTGCAAAGGACGGGGTGTGCTATGGGTTCCCCAGTAGCTCCGTCCTTTGCAAATGCCTACATGTGGCAAGTTGAGAAATCCTTACTTCTTGACAACCCGGTGGTCCATCCTAATATGGATCTTTACGTACGGTACATAGACGACCTCTTCCTTTTATGGAGAGGTCCTCTAGTCCCACTTACTGACATGGTAGAGACCCAGGACAGCTCTACGCACCCCATTAAACTCACTCTTACGACCAGTCAGAGTACCATCTAATTTCTGGACCTGTCCATTTCTATTACTGACGGCCAGCTACATACGTCTTTGTTTGTGAAACCCACAGACCGGAACACCCTTCTGCGACATGACAGTTTCCACCCCCGTGGCACAGTGGAAAGTCTGCCATACTCGCAGTTCCTTAGGGTCTGCAGAATCACTGACACTATCAGCGAGACAAACACACAACTAGACATAATGGTCAAAAAATTTGAGCAGAGGGGCTATCCCACCACCGAATTGCAGTTGGCAAAGTCTAAAGCACTGGCACAAAACCGCATTGATTTGATCGTCAAAAGCAGTCCCAAGGTTAAGCCACCTAGTATCCCTTGGGTCAATGACTATAACTCTTCCAGCTTGGTCACGTCCCGAAAAGCCAAGCAGTGGTGGGACATAGTTAAATGTGACCCCGATCTTCCCATGTTCAAACACACCAAACTCATGCCCAGTTACAAGCGAGGGCCCAATTTACGTGACCTTCTCATTAAGACTGAAATTTCCAATTTTGAAATGCAGACCCGCACTACCAGGCCCACGAGAACAGGGTGCTATAGGTGCTTGGGTTGCACAACGTGCAGCTACCTTGTCACCTGCACCGAGATAGCTCACCCATTTTCGGGTAAGAAATTTAAAATCAAGTGGCCCTTGACGTGTACCACCAGTCACGTCATATATGTCATCCAATGCCCGTGTGGGCTTAATTACGTCGGCAAAACCGACTGCACCTTCAAGGTCCGTATGGCACAGCACCGCAGTGCCATCAGGGCAGCGCTTGTATCTGGCAAGAGTGAACAACCAGTTGCTCGGCACTTTGCCCGAGCAAAACACAATATGGCCATGCTCCGTTATAGAATTGTAGACCACATTCCAGCTTCCATTCGTAGGGGTGACAGATCCAAAAAACTCCTCCAATTGGAGTCACAGTGGATCTACAAACTTGATACATTGGCCCCTAAGGGCCTTAACGAGTCCTTGGGGCTCCACAATTTTTTGTAATTGCCTTGTCTTTCTGAGCCTAGTTCTGGGTCCAGTTCAGCCATGTCCTCTGCCTTTGTGACCATCCCTTGCATTATGCTGCGGGCACACTCGGCTACGCATTTATTAGTCAAACCTACGGGCGTATTTTGCCCTTCTTTTACAGACATATGCCAGTCCATTCAGTAGCATAACCTCAGTAGGTAGTGCTGTGAGCACACCGAGCACACATGTTACACGGTATGCATGTATTCCAGCTACACTGTACCCAGTGTAGCTTGCTTTGCTTTTAACTAATTTCTTTTACTTGATACCCATGTTCACCACTAGATGTCCGCACCACTTCACTTAGAGTTACTTTGTATATTTTGCAGTGCGTTATCACTAATGTTTGCATGTTTATGTTTTCAGGTGCTGTGTCCTGGATTCACTATTCACTGTACTGACTTGTCACTGAAGTATTAATTGTCACAATTTGAATGCACCATGTATATTGTTTCCTGTAATGCATGACGCTCTGTCTGCCTCCCACAGCAAGCCCCACGTGACCGCAGGCCAGCCCCGCTCTGATGCGCCGGATGGATGACACTGTCAATCACAGTGACGTCATCACGGCGCGATCGCACCCGGAAGTCAGCCCAGCGGTCCCGGAGAGTGAGCGCAAGCTGCAGGAGGGGTAAGTCACTGAGCCTTTATAATTCACTTGTATTGCACCTTCATGTTGTTACACCCATTACCTGTCCTGACGAAGGGGGATACCCCGAAACGTAGACGGACCATCTGACTGAATAAACAGTCCTTTATTTCACCACTATCAAGACCCTGAGTGCCCGTTCTTTCCCTATTATATATATATATATATATATATATATATATATATATATATATATATATGACGGTGGCACTCAGATAAATAATCAATCACGCAGAATGTGGATCAAATGTTTTCGATATCTCAATGTGATATCTTCATCAGGATAACAAGAACAGAGTTGCAGAGGCAGAGGGCACGTAAGTGGAAGAGGACGGGACAGGGTGGGAAGTCTACCACTCCACCCGAGAACATAATCTTTAATCTTTCCCCCACCCTCTGACAGCAACAGAAGAGATGGTTCTCTGACGCGGGCTCTCCTTTGTGCCGACGGTACATTTTGATCCGATGCAGTGGTCAATAGGAAAGTACAAACTTAACCGGCATTTGAAGTTACATGAATACTTCAAAGGCAGCAAAGTAATACCATCTGTTGATGAGATATCGCCTCTACCAACGTCTTTATTGAAGCTGCAGAAAAGGTCACTGGCGTTTTTTTATTTTGCGAAGACCTGGACTACTTCAGGAGAGAAGAGGACAGATCTTCGCCATAGGATGCTTGTAAGTATAATTTCCTTCCACAGGTCCCTATGGATTACTTCAGACCCCGGAAGCCGACACGGACGCCGCCGACACGGACCCGGACCAGGACACCGGACCAAGACCCAGGGACCTACCTACGGGCTCAAGATAGGTAAGTATCAGTATGTGTGGGCTTTGGATGTAATAAAGCTTTATTTTTCTTTTGTGTCAGTGTGTGTTTATTTGACTATTTTTACTACTGTGGAACTACAAGTGCCAGTGGGCCCTTTAATGCCCCGCATGCTGGGATTTGTGGTTCTCCAAGTCCCAGCTTGCGGGACTTATTTTTATTTTTATTTTTTTACACTGAAGCCTGCATGGATCAGTCAGATCCAAAGTGTATTTTCCTGTCGTATTTGCCCGGCCATTCGCGGGCGTTTTACTCTAATTACCAGCCGTATTTTTAATATTTCAATAATTGTGAAGACCTGGACTACTTCAGGAGAGAAGAGGACAGATCTTCGCCATAGGATGCTTGTAAGTATAATTTCCTTCCACAGGTCCCTATGGATTACTAGGGACCCCGGACCCGGATGCCAACATGGACGCCGCCGACATGGACCCAGACGCCGACACGGACCCAGACACCGGACCAAGACCCATGGACCTACCTAAGGGCTCAAGATGGGTAAGTATCAGTATGTGTGGGCTTTGAATGTAATAAAGTTTTATTTTTCTTGTGTGTCAGTGTGTTTATTTGACTATTTTTACTACTGTGGAACTACAAGTGCCAGCAGGCCCTTTAATGCCCCGCATGCTGGGACTTGTGGTTCTCCAAGTCCCAGCTTGTGGGGGAGGCTTGCTGGGACTCATAGTTCCACAGTATTAAACAATAGTTTATTCTATTTTTTTACACTGAATCAGCCAGGTGGCCACCGCTCCAGGGCCACCGGGGACAGCACCAGGCTTCAGCCTGGTCAGGTAAGTCCTAGAGTGGGGGGACCCCTTTATTGGGGGGGTACCCACTCCCCCAGGGCCCCTGGCCAGGCTGACTGGTCAGTAGGGATAAATGTTTTGGCTGCGGGAACTTATATAATAAGTGTCCCCCGGCTGTGACATTACCCTGCTGGCTGGTTTGGCCAGGGGCTAGTTCTTAAAATACAAGGGACCCCTAGTCTTTTGGGAACCAGCCCTGGTCCTTGAGCCTGGGGCTGGTATTAAAGAATTGGGGAAACCCTATATGCCGGGTTTCCTGATTTTTTTAGTACCAGCCCCAGCTCTTTCAGCCTGGTGCTGATTACAGCTGTGGGGGGGACCCCACGACATTTTTTATTTATTTATTTAACACATTGCAGCCTGCACGGATCTGACTGATCCGTGCAGACTGGCTATTCGAATTCATTACACCATCGGAGGGTTACAAAGCAGTCGTATTTGACTGCTTTGTAAATTCCCCTCTGGAACACGACTTTGCATACGGCTGAAACAGCCTTATGCAGTCGTATTCATTAGAATTAAGAATACGAATATGATTTTTTGAATTAGTATTCTTAGTAAATTTCCCCCATAATGTCTGTTTATGGTTAGTAATTTGATATTTTTGGTAAGTAATTCGATATTCTTGCGCATAATACTTTCTTAGCATTTCAGGTTAATATGCTATAACCTAGCTTGTTTATTGATACATGCTGGAATTTGTTATTATGAATCATAATGGGGTTTGCATTTGTGTTTTTTTGGTATATTTTTGCACACTGTTTATATATTATTTTGTATATATTTATGTCCCTATCTGCATTGGTGCTTCAGACGCCCTTATTGACTTTCTTACTTGTAATTATTTTTTGCTTTTCAATGTTTTTTGGTCCAACTGAGATTAGGTAGCCGAGCTACGCCGGCCCAGCTCTGGGCGGCGGCGGCAGTCAGCGTGCAGATACGGAAACAGCACTGGGTGTCCTATTTAAGGTTAGTTTTGTTATTCACTTACAGTATCCTGAAGACGGTCATAACAATAAAGTCCAAAACATTGATACAGTAATAGTACAGTAGTTGCTGTCTAGATTTATTTATGAAGAAACGGGAGTGCCACATCCGTATTGGATTTATATGTGACCACCTGCTGTTTGGGTTGAAGTTGGTTAATGGAGGCACCCGTTCAAGTATTCATGGTTGTTTGAGTGCCGGTTACTGGACTTTGTTATATTGGAGGAGTACTGTTTGATTTGGATGGAAAACTTTCTCTTTCAAGACACCTGCAAGTATCAAGTTCCAGGAATTACTCATTGCAATTGGGGACTGTTCTTTTAAAGCATTTGGTTTTTTTTGGAGCACTTTTTGGGTTTAATTTAACACATTTGCCAACCTCTGAAGTAAAAATCAATATGGCTGAGTTTGGTGGCTAGGACTTGCCTTTTAACCCTTTGCTATTCCCTGTGGGGACACATTTTGTTTTTCTGATACCGATGCTAATACATTAGTCCGACTTGTCCTAGGGACAAGTCGGACCTGATTTCCCCTGCAGCTCCCCGGGAGGGGGAAGCACGATTAGGCACTTGATGTGCCAAGGTTTGCATATGATAAATCACATGGATTTATCATATGCAGTCCCCGGGGAGCTGCAGGAGGAGGGAGTCATGCGGGGGGACGGCAGCTGGATGCCGGCTAATTGAGAGCCGAGCAGGGAGAGACTACATAGGGACCCGGGCAGGAGGAAGCTGTTGCGGTGGGGTGACAGCGGGAGGCGAGCAGGGAGAACTTGATGACATGACGCTGGCTGCCGGGCAGCGCCGCAGCTGCGGGAGCCGGGAGGAACAGATAACTTGGAAAAAAAAATGGGATGTCTACAAGTGCGCTTTGGGCCGATTTCACTGCCCGATTCATCCGAATCGGGTGAAATCGTTCCCATATCGCATAGTGTATGGGGGCCTTAAGAATATCCTGCACAAAGAGTGTTTAAGTGATGCACCTGAATGTACAGCTGATATTCTAGTTTGTTATCTATCCAATATGAAAGAGAAAGAGGTCAATTTTACTTATCATGCTATATCACTAAGGGCATTATTCTGGTCGATGCGGTCCGTTCCGAATTCTTTCGGAGGCCGCTTTTTAGCCGTCTGCGCACAGGGCCGGCTCTATCACTAGGCAGCTTTAGGCAGTTGCCTAGGGCGCCAGGTCCTAGGGGGCGCCACCAAGTCTGCCTATCAAAAAATCAATGATGTCTGTGCCGATCCTTGTTGTAATTAATGCAGGTGGCTGCTGTGGAACTTCTAAGACCTCACCTCCACACTTTCTCTTGAGGCATACTTCCTTGCGTTGCGCCCTCCCTTCCTGTACTCTGTTATGAGTGTCAAAGGGGAGAGTGCTGGGGCCTCCAGGGAAAGCAAGGGTCTTGCCCACCTTCCTGGGAGGCTGGGTGGGCCACTCAATTTTTGGGAGGCTCCCTGCCATTCCAGAATTTTAGGCAAGTATGCATTAAGGGGTTGGAAAATGGTTATTGGTGGCAGTATGGGGGGGCGGGGGCGGCAGTGGGTTGAAGTTTTGCCTAGGGTGCTGAGAAGCCTTACACCGGCCCTGTCTGCGCATGCGTAGGCAACGCTATGCGCATGTGCCACGCATGGTCTCCGTACTCGTTCCCACTAATACTGTACAGAAATGTCCACCGAATTGACTCTGGAAATATGGGCGTTTTGGGGCGTCATTCGCACTTACACAAGGGCGTCGTTTCAAAGTGAGAAAAACTGGGGGTAAATATGGGCGTACACGAGGGAGTGCACGAACTCTGGTAGGCGTGCATTCGGACAGCACACCGACTGCAAACGAAGCAACACACATGAAATATGCGGTCTTCATAAGCAAGTTTCACTTTGCGGAGAGCACTTGTTCATGTGCTAGGCATTCGGTTCGCCCAATTAGTACGCCCGCACCTGAAGCACTGTCAGCTGAACACAATACAATCCACTCCTCTACTCATTACTCATTAATTACACTCTTTTCATTGCTTCAATTGGAAGCATTGCTGCCTAAAGGGACCATTACTTAAAGGGGTAACAATGATTGAATAGCACTTCACATGATGTAAGGGTTAATGTAAAGTGGTGGTAATGTGTTTAAGTATCAAATAGGATTTAATTGATTACAATTACAAACAATCCCTTTTTTATGAGGTAGCCTAATTGCATAAGTGTGTCATGTGACAGATTTATGAGTTCAGATAATAGTCGTGAGTTTTGCGGAAATACACCGCATTGGTGCGTATGGCCAGCTTCCCATCCGTTCTGACGCTGTAAGACCGTGTAGAATCTTTGTTTGGCCACGCACGGTTTGGATGTTGTCCGAAAACACACCCTCTTCTTAGAGAGCGAGTCCGTCCGAATGCGGAGGACCTGTGGGCATTTGTTCTTACAATGTCCGCACAGCGTGGCGTGCGGTCCGCTCCGAAAGAATTCGGAACGGACCGCTCCAACCAGAATAACCTCCATAGTGATTATTACAAGACCAAAAAAATCCCTCGGGTTTTAGAATAAAAAACTGCCCAGCAATGCTGAGCAATATATTGCTGAGCAATTTTAAGACAATATTGTTCAGCAATCATATTGCTCTGTGTGTACATAGCTTTAAGGTGCGTACACACGGGGGGTGATTATTGTAAATATATCTGGAAATATGGTCGCTGAGTGACCATATTGCCAGTGATGGGAGTGTGCACCGGCGATAAATCGCCAAGTGCGTGCTCCCGTTTTCAGCCCCTGAATGGTCACTGGACGGAGGAGCATGCTCCTCCGACCAGCAACTTCCACTGCCTCTTCTCCCGGAAGTGTGACATTTTCATCTGCGACCATCTCTGGTCGCAGATGAAAACAGGACACTGAGCAATATGATTGCTGAGCAATATATTGTTTGCAATATATTGCCAGCGATCATATTGCCCCGTGTGTACGCACCTTTAGATTACCATCAGGACACATGCACAGCGTGACTGATGCATGCACAGATTGAAACATCAGTCATTTGTGTGATACATCCCCACTGTGTCCTCATCTAAATTCTCTAGGCTAATTTCAGTAGCATGCAAAGGAGCGGTATGAGTAATACTATAATTGTGTCAGGCCTTGGCAAGAAATAAAGTGGAAAAAATAACCAACGCAACCAATCACAGTCTGTTATTTCATAGATAAATGACAGTTATAAGCTTATTTGTTGCTCTAGTGAACTTCTCTATGATATCTCTCTACAAACCTTGATACATCTATCCCTGAATTACAAATGCCCTCATAAGGTGCTATAGCTACTGTTCTGACCATCTTCATTGGGACTGGCCCTTATTCTGATTCACTCGCAGAGGCAAATTCCTTCTCAAATGGACAACATCATGTGCACTGCAGCTGGGGCAGGTGTAACATGCAGAGAGAGTTAGATTTGGGTGAGTTATTTTGTTTCTGTGCAGAGTAAATACTGGCTGCTTTATTTTTACACTGCAATATAGATCTCACTTTGAAGTAAAACCCCACCCAAATCTCTCTCTGCACAAGTTACATCTGCCCCACCTGCAGTGCACATGGTTTTGTCCATTTGAGAAGGAATTTGCCTCTGCGAGTGAATCAGAATAACCTTAAACACAAAAAAGAAGACTGAAACAGTGCTGTTCAAAATATATAGGTACTTTATTAAAACATATTAAAAAGAGTTAATGCCCGCAATGACAGTTCACATACATGAAATAGTATTTTTTTAAAAACACTTAAGCTTCCCCTTTAAACTCCTTTTGGGTGATTAGTGCATGCATGCGGTTTTATATCCAAGGCTTTGTTAACTGATTGGTATGTTAGTACGCAACATTCAAAATTCTCAATCCCACCTACTGTATGTGCACATGGTGTAATAGATAATACTCAAGTGAGTTACTGCAGTAGGTGGGGGTCCCGGCTTCCAGATTCAGGTGCAATGCTCCGGATATGACCGCACCTACCATGGACTGAAATAGCCGCAATAGCGATCGGAGCATTGCACCTGAATCTGGAAGCCGGGACCCCCACCTACTGCAGTAACTCAATTGAGTATTATCTATTACACCATGTGCAAATACACTAGGTGGGACTGAGCATTTTGAGTTTAAATGGGAAGCTTAAGTGTTTTTTTTATTAAATACTATTTCATGTATGTGAACTGTCCTTGCCGGCATGAACTCTTTTTAATATGTTTTAATAAATGACCTATACATTTTACAGCGCTGTTTTAATCTACTTTTTTGTGTTTAAGGTTTATTGCTACAGAAAGGGTTTGGTAAATCCCCTTATTAGAAACAGCTGCAGTGCATAATATAACAGTCTGCGCTCGGAAAATCTGTCTGTATTGTTTGGTATTCAGAATAACCCCCTGTGTGCTGTTGTCTGTCATGTCACACGTGTTGAACCTTTTTGTTCCAATATTCCACATATATTAGCATACCCCAAAATAGATAATAGATAATGTGGTCCATACTGTACCTACTGAGATCATTGCAATGCTCATCACGCCCCACAGCACCAAACTAAATATTTGAACTCCTGAAATCAAATTAAGGCCATAGATCAATATACATCATAATCATTTCTTACAAACTAACATAAAATAACACAAGGTTGCCTACCCTCCCGGAACGGCCGGGAGGGTCCCGAAAATCGGGTCACCCTCCCGGCCCCCCGGAAGGGTGGCCAACCCTCCCGGATTCTGGGGGACCCCCCCCCCCGACCGCACCGTTTAAATTACCTTGTGTCTGCAGATCTCCGGGGAGGGGGCGGGGTTAAAGCGGCATAATCGCGTTATTTAGCCCAGCCCCCTCCACGGAGATAGGCAAACCAAGTAACTTTCCTTCATGGGGAGGGGCTTAATGATGTCACGTTTAAGCCCCGCCCCCAAGCTCCTGCTGAAAGTCTCCTCTCCGGGCTTCTCCCGGAGAGGAGCTTTTAAAAGTCGGCAACCCTGAAATAAAAACGGCTTTAGCTGGAGGTGCCCCTGGGTCAAATAGACCTTTCTACAAAATAATCATGGCATTCCCTTCTGGAATAGGAAAGGTACAATCATAGAATGTCAGTGTTAAGCAGAGAAATATAAGTATACTGTACATATAAATACACTTAGTTGTATTTGTTGCTTTTCCATGGTCACAGGGTCAGTGTTGAGGAATGGTCTGTGTTACATAGTTACTGGGATTCTATCAGCCTCCCGTGGTGGTGGTGGTGGGGGGGGAATACGATGTGACATAGGAGTGTGACATGTCATAGGAGACAATACATGGGGCATGGCTAGCACAATTGTGACATGAGAATTAGGCACAAAGCTGTAAAGAATAGAGGACAGACAAAGAAAGGCATGAGATCAGACTAAAGACCCATACACACTGGGCGATTTTTGCCCGTATAAGAGATTTTACTGGGGGTGGCTGACTTTCCATAGCAGGACACTATGGAAAGCAATCCACCCCTCACTCATCTGCTGGTAATACTACTCACCCATCAATGCTGGCCAATACACAGCTTTTGAGCTGAAAACAGCTAAAACGTCAAAACGCAGCTGCTTTCAGCTCAAAATCACCCAGTGTGTATAAGCCTTTAGAGGCCTTTTACAAAAAAAAATGTAATTTCAACCTGTTCAGTAATCAGATCACATTTTCCCATACTTATAATGGGAAATGCAATTTGGCAGAATTCATCTTTAAAAAAAACAACACACAGCAGTGAGCTTTGTTATAATAACGCTATCTTCAGAGAGCGTAAACTCTGGGCTCACTGCAAATTCTGCCCCTACACAGCTTTCTCTACCCACTGATAGAGATAAGGCGGGAGAGGGCAACTTACCAGTGCCCCACTCTGGTCAACGAAATAACTGAAACATGACGACATAGTTTGTGGGCAATTAAAATGGTCACAGCTCTATTTCACAAATCCATAATCATATCCAAACAATTTTGCAGGGCAAGGGAAAGAAAGGGAAGCAGTGCACTCTGTTCCTGCTAATGTGGTACCCCTGGGGCGTGTCCGTTCCACCGCCGTGGGTACGCGACCACGCCCCCTCACAATTTGGTACCGCCTGGCCCGTGCCAGCCACTGTAATGTGACTCACGTGAACACGCCCCTTACCATTTTGGGATCAGCTACCATCCACACCTCACCATACCTGGCATGCGACCCGTATGGGCCCTGCCGTATTAATGCTGGAACCAGGCGTGCGACCGCCTAATGGTGAGTATGCGAGGCATTCTGTAACTCCCCTACATTTCTTGCCTTGTGCACCGCTCCCTCGCTGCAATACTGTGACAAACATTCTTACTCAATGACCTGATACAACATAATGACAATGACAACCAAATCCAACATTACAATTACACTCGTAGACAATATAGCCTTCATATACAACATAATTCTCCAAGTATTCAAATATTTAATTCTTTTTTTTTCATAAACATTTACTCGTTTATTTATTTATTATAATTTTTTTTTTTTAAACACCAAATTTTAACGTGACAAATACATTATTTCAAACATGTCCAATACAAGATTTACAACCTGACACCACAAGAACCTCTCAACAGCTTTTAACCAAGCAAATGGGCTGGGTGGGAGGGTGTCTCCATCCTAGCTGGGGGATGAGTGAGCTCAGCCCCCCTACCCTCTGCTTTTAACCCTGCTGCTGCTCACGTCTCCCTCAATTAACCCTGTCTCTTCTCACTGGCCCTCTTCCTGGCTAGGTGACAAGAAGGGGACCGGCCACCCTGGCTGCTGCCCCCCCCCCCCCCCCCCATCCCCCCGACCCGGATTTCCCGCCGTTGACCTGCAGGGTGCCTAGAGCCCCGCCCCCTTATCCTGCTCCGGGGGCCATTTTGGCCACCTACGCTACCTAAGCTGTGCGGAGACCCAGCCAGTGTGATCAGCGATCTGTATCTGATGGATAAACAAACTGATCACTGTGAAGTGAAAAAAAAATGAAAAATCATACCTACACCCAAGGACTGGTGATCAGTTCTCCAGTGAAGACTGCCAGTCATCAGATCATCCTGTCCTGCTATGTGACTCCCGTTGGAGTAAAGTGATGCCATGAAGTTACAGCTTACTATATAGCATTGGGGTTCACATACCAGGAAGAGGGTCAGATGGCAGGTAGCCCTGTCGGAACACCAAAAAACAACTGGGAGGGTGGCATGTTGTATATTTGCAATGGGTGGAGTGTCTGGTGGCAGCGATGTTGCCGGCGGCCATACACAGCATATACTTGGGGTATTTTTCATGAAAGATATCCCAAAAAGTCTGTGAAGGGCATTCACAGGGACAGAGCTTTCTCGCAAGCCATAATTGATAAACCCATGTAATATCATTAATGATCGCATTCCCTGCAACCTTGTTCCTTACCTTGATATTAAAGTCACCATTCAAGTAAAGCATTATACTTTTCCAATTGATAAGTGGAGTCATACTACAAACTGTGGTTATAGCTCCACCTGCTGCTTTGTGTTGGAATTCTCACACCAAAAATAAAGCATATTTTATTTGCTCCATTTCTTTGGAAATTTGTTGAAGAAGTGACAAGTTCCTACAGCAAATGGGCTCCTTAGATAGACTGTGCATTCATACAATCAATTAGTGAGCTGTAGGGAGGCCAATCCCGGGGCATTTTTTTCAATCCCGGGATTCGGGATTGAAAAATGCTCAATCCCGGGATTGGCCTCCCTAATAAAAAAAAAAATGACCCGCCCCCCCCCCCAAAAAAATATCAATATAAATGCCCTCTTATTCGCCCCGCCTGCCCGCCCGCCACTCTTCCCCATCCCCCTGCCCTGCACTGTCACTTACAGAGGTATGGTGACAGGCAGCAGCAGGAGCGATGTCCGTCCGTCCATCCATGCAGCGGCCGGGCGGGCGGCTGAGCGACTGTGCTTGTGCTGAAGTGCACTGACAGGCCTGGCGGCGGACGGGCTTCGCAGCGTGGCGTGATGTCAGGGGTCACGCTGCGCAGCCTGGGTGCCGTCATGACACTGACAGCGGAGCGGACCAATCAGCCACCGGGGGGTACGCAGCAGACAGCCGGGCAGCATCTGAGCCATTCTAAAGTGCTCAGCGCTGCCCGGCTTTGGAAAAAAAAGTACATTTAGCACTGGGATACTAATCCCGAAATCCCGGGATTGAAAGCTTCAATCCCGGGATTCAAATCCCGCCGATTTTAGGCCTAAATCCCGGGATCCCGCTGATCCCGATCCCGGGATTGGCCTCCCTAGTGAGCTGGGTTACCTATGAGTAAATGCTAGGAACTGTTGTTTGAGCAGCATATGGCTGCCTAAGGATAAGACCCACAAACCAGGCGAGCAGCATCAGTTAGGTGCTGAAGACATGCAAACTGTATTACATGCAGGGCCGATGCAAGGCACCAGAGCGCCCCAGGCGAGTCGGGGTGGGGGCGCCCCAATGCCGGGGTGGGGGCGGGGGGTACCTGTTGCGCCATCTGGGGAGCGGGCAGGGGGGGACCATGCTGGCGTCTGAATCTCAGCCAATCAGCGTGCGGCCAGTGTTTTCAACCATAGCCCGGCGGATAGCGCTAGTTATTTCTTATTCACTGCAGGGACCCCCCGCAGCCACCAGCTTTATACACAGCGCCACAGGTACCCGCGCGGCAAGGACACCACTGCAGGCTCCTGTCAGATGCCAGCATGGACCCCCCTGCCAGCTCCACAGATGGCGCAGCAGGTACCCTTGCATGGGGGCGAGGGGCGGACTGCCGCCCTCCAGGTGCCGGCGCCCTAGGCAAATGCCTAGACTTGCCTAGTGGTGGCGCTGGCCCTGATTACATGCATAGTACATGTATCTGTATTACATGCATAGTACCCTTAATTGTATTACAGTACTTGCATAGTACATTTATCTGTATTATGCATAGTACAATTGGGATGCAGTTAAAATCCCGGTGGTTGGGATCCCGGCATTTAGAATTCCGACCGCCGAAATCCCGACACATTCTCCCTCCGTGGGTGTCCACGAGCGAGCGCAGCAAGCCCGCAAGGGGGGGGGGGGGGCGATCCATGTCCCCCCCTTGTCGGGATTTTGGCTGTCGGGATTCCGGCGTCGGGATTCTGAACGCCGGGATCCCGACCGCCGGGATTCGGTACTGAATCCGTACAATTATCTGTATTACAGTACATACATAGTACATTTAACTCAGTGGCGTAACAACAAATGATTCGCCCCCCCCCCCACCGGGAAAATTTCACACACTGCGATCTGTTCATGGTTCTGTTCAAAAAAATGTGTGAAAGTAAAAAAATAAATAAAATTAACGGCATGGGGTCCCCCCTCCTGAGCCTAACCAGCCACGGGCTTAAAGATCCGGTCCTGGTTTAAAAAAATCATGGGCATGTGCCCCCCTGTCAGTTCTGACATAGCTCATTCTGAGGACCGGGGCTTTCCAATGAGCCATGTGGCATTATGTGAATTTTAGCTCATTCCATTTTGCACTATGTGTAAGGGGCAAGTATAATGGGGTCTAGTATTTTGCATAATGCATACCTTCCAACTTTGGTAGCCGTGCAGGCGGGACGTTGTTGCAGGGACTCGGCCCTATCAACAACTTGGGCCTTGAGTCCCAGGGAGCACAAGCTACACCCCGGGGTGTCTACAGGTGGACGTTAACCCCCATCCATTATTCATGCATTTGCACAATATGTTGTCTTCGGCATAATAGGAATGGACAGTTCTGCAATTTGATTTTATCTTCTTCCCCCCATTTCATTATACCAGCACTTGGTCACTTTATTAATAAATGTTATATTGTTTTTAAATTGTACAATCAGTCCAATCCTTTATTCATATTTATTTATATTTTTTTAATATATTTTTTTAATTTTTTATTATTTATCAACTTACAGCGCTGCTACATCCCAGTTGTTCTTTTTACCCAGTTCGGGCCTAACTAACCCGACATACCAGCAGCTGCTAGTGTCACAACCCACGTCGCAGCGCCACCTACCACCCCCTCCCCCTGTGGAGGCACCTTTCTTTTCTTGTGCGATTGACTCATTTACAATATCTCATCTGGCCACTGGCTTAGCAAGTGTCACCCCTAGGCCCGTATCTCGTGTGTTGATGCTAAAACCAACACACATACTGTATTGACTGTATTGCCTAATAAGTGGCCACGGGATACACACTGCAAGCAATAGTTTCTGCTAGATGACGCCTATCTTTGGCCTATAAAGCAGATGCGTTAGTAAATTTCAGGAAACTATTTAATCAAGAAAATCCCCCCCCCCCCCCATGCCCCATGACACCTAGTGTACAGCCTTAAGTTTTATGTTAAAAGCTCTCAACGTCTGCAGCAAGCAATGACTATGGGATACACTGGGTCTGTGCTACCACAGAAACCTACATACCCCATACCTGCTACAGTATAGTGTGCCTGCGGAGTGTCTCATTACATGTAAATCATTTATATACACAAACCAAACAATGTGTAGCTCACATTTGGCACAAAAGAAATGTCACTCACCTCCACTAAGTGTCAGCCCCATCATACGTATTATCTGAAAGATGCATTATTTGTGGTTAGGATTCTCTTATTTTAATGTTGTCATATTTTCTATAAAATCTCTATAAATGAGTTAATAGTTTTAATATAAGATTTGATTTACTGTATATTTATCAATGTGAAAAATATATTTTCTTTAAAGAAAAGGTGTTCCATCAACACTGTATGATGCCCATAATTCATTATCCATTATTCTGCTTTTAAATACTAGGGCAGTGGTTCCCAACCCTGGTCCTCAAGTACCCCCAACAGTGCACGTTTTCCAGGGCACCGGGCAGGTACACTCATTATTCAGGCACATTTGAAAAGATCCACAGGTGGAGCTAATTATAGCACTTGTGATTCTGTGTGGAGACCTGCAAAACATGTACTGTTGGGGGTACTTGAGGACCAGGGTTGGGAACCACTGTACTAGGGCATTATGCCTGACCTTCTCAGCAGGATGTCTGGTTAATCCCACCACAGTGGAAATAATCTTAAATGAACTGTTCTGCATGTAGTACTCACTTTCCTTTAGTATATACCTACAACAAGTCTGTACATATATTTGATTTTCTTGTGGTGCTCCATAACATATTTGCTTGGGCCACTGGTCACTCTTACTGGCACACAGCCATGTTCCCAGTGTTCCCAGACTAGCTTATGCATTTGCAGCAGTGTTGTTGTATGCAGGTACAGTACTGTGCAATAATATGCATACAGTGTGTCTCAGGTGCTGCGATTTATAATGAGACATCAACTGGTAGCTTCCCAAACTTAAGTAATGGTGTACAAATATGCTGCATTGACCGCAGATCATTTGTCACAATCCTGAGTAAGCTTGTGGTTGTGCGGAAAATCAGATGGTGCTGCAATGATTTCTTCATATGGTATCACAATTGCAGGCTGAGATGCTCCCCAAATATGGGTCGGACACACCTGCACTGTTGCTGCCACTCCCCATTATCTCCCACAAATGGTCCCTGCCTTTCAATTACTCTACAGATACAGTAGCGCACGCAGGGGGGGTTTCTGAGTACCCAGAACCCCCCCCAGGACTACAATGACCATATGCTGAAAGCTGAGGGTCCCCTCTTTCCATGGGTACAATAATTTTTAAAATCGGCCCTTGGGAACCGGAGATATCTGACTTCAAAGCAGTGGTCCCCATCCAAGCCTGTTAATTACTCTTCCCAGTCAGATATTTCAGGTTCTGTCTGACAGAGTTTTTCTGAGGGTATATTCCAAAAGCTGGGATTCTCCCTCTTTGAAGAACTCTAGTAGCTTGTCTCTACTGTTCCCAGAACCAGAGATATCAGCCTTCCAGCAGCTGGTTACTACTCCAGCTACACACACCTGGTATGTAGTTTTATATACTCGTTGGCAGATTGCTCTGCCTACTGAACTCTGATCCCCTAGTGCCCAATACTATTTGGTAGGTGGGATTCTCTAGTTTTTAGTTCCATTAAAATCTAAGAAATCTATTTCCGGGAACTGGAGATATCTGCAGTCAAGCAAGCTGTCCTCCCACCAGAAAATTATGAATAATAAGCCCACTCCACTATACGACCCTCCTCTGCATATTAAACATCCTCTACCACCCTGGAAGTTATGTATCAGGGCTCCTTCATTCAGCCCAATGACCCCTTCTCCCACCCCATCTCCCACCATCTGTGCAGTAGAGGGGTAATTAGTAGAAATCACTGGTCCAGGCCCTATATGCTGAGCGATTGATATAATCGCCCGTGGGACATCAAAGCTTCCCCCACTCTTACTGCTGGAGGATCGGTAGGGGCCCCAATACATTGCTATGCCCAGGGGTCTACACTGCAGTTGCTGCCCCTGTATGTGTGTATATATATATATATATATATATATATATATATATATATATATTTTTTTTTTTATTATTATTTATATACATTTGGTCTATCTATAATACTTTAACTGACCCGGCATATACTGGGTCACCTAAGTGTCCACCTCCGTGCTTTGCTCCGCCCCTCTCTGGAAACCCCCTTCTGAAAATCCTGCGTTTGTCCCTGAGATAAACCCTTTCTGTGGCCGCCATTGCTACTAAATCATTACATGTGTGCAGTGTGACCATGATATGTGGGCAGTTGGGAGATAATTGCTCAACTCTGCAAAAATCAGGCCTTTTGTCCACTCTTGGAATCCTATACCCTGAGAAGAGTGCAAGTTTGCATTGCCATGGCATGTAATCGCAGTCAGTAGCACCAAATCGCCACCCTTTTGGTGCTCACTCATACATCTTTACTCACATATAGCAGCACTTACTCGCACCAGAGATCACATTACTGGTAATTGGATTCCCCCCTAAGAGTAACATCTGCACTACCTGGGTTACCATGAGAGCAGGACTTTTGGAGGCCATCAGAGGTTCCCAAATCATCACAATACACTTTTATACAATTTACATTAAAGACGCACTTTACTTATTTAAAGCAACCTGTGCTTACCGTACTGTACCTTAGCAACTCTTGCCTTGTGTACCTGCAGTTTACAATTCCTTTCACTATAGCTGGACTGTTCCGTAACAACACTTGCTTTGTGTACCTGCAGTTCATCTTTCCTTTCTCTATAGCTGTACAGTACTGTAGCAACACTTGCCTTGTGTACCTGCAGTTCACCTTTTCTTTCTCTATAGCTGTATTGTGCTGTAGCAACATTTGCCTTATGTACCTGAAGTTAATTTTTCTTTTATCTATAGCCTTTCCTTTCTCTTTAGCTGTACTGTACTGTAACAATTGTCTTGTGTAACTGCAGTTCACCTTTTCTTTCTCTATAGCTGTACAACATTTGCCTTATGTACCTGCAGTTCATTTTTCTTTTATCTATAGCTGTACTGTACTATAGCAGCACATGCCTTGTGTACCTGCAGCTCACCCTTCCTTACTTTATATCTGTACTGTGCTGTAACAAAAATTGCCTTGTGTACCTGCAGCTCACCTTTCCTTTCTTCATAGCTGTACTGTTCTGTAACAGCACTTGCCTTGTGTACCTGCAGCTCACCCTTCCTTACTCTATAGCTGTACTGTGCTGTAACAACACTTCCCTTGTGTATCTGCAGCTCACCTTTCCTTTCTCTATAGCTGTACTGTTCTGTAACAACAATTGCCTTGTGCATCTACAGCTCACCTTTCCTTTCTCTTTAGCTGTACTGTACTGTAACAATTGTCTTGTGTAACTGCTGTTCACCTTTCCTAGAACCCAGAACATTTCATGGCTCCTACCTGCTGTTAAGAAATTGTGGGATCCAGGAGTTTCTCCGCAGTACAGACAGACAAATATGAATTTTTATCTCATCTCTTTATCATCTCATTGAACTTTTACTTATACTCACAGACTAAATATGTCCCGGATTTAAGATCCGTTTGCAAATAGCCCTAAAGGTATAAGAGAAGAAATCTGTAGAAACTAGATGTGTGCAGAGAATATTTTACCAGAGAATATATTGCTCAGTAATATTTCCAGAAATATTTAGAGAGAAAAAATATTAGGAATGATTTTCCCCAAAAATGTATATTTCAGTATAACAGATATATCTTTGTAGGATATATGAAATAATGTAAAAAATGTAAATTATTTATGGGTGTTTCACAGCCTTTTTACATTATTGTAGTGCAGTGGTGGCCAACCCGTGGCTCTTGAGCCTCATGCGGCTCTCCCCCTTGTAAAGTGCGGCTCCTGCTCCCACTGCTGCCCGCCGCCCACCTACCGTCCCAGTCCCCCCTGCTTCCGGTTCCCTGAATCCCTTCTCCTTCTGAGGGGATGAGAGTGCGCATCGCGCATATCTCCTACCCCTTACTGTGCATCCTTGTGACTGGGCCGTCCGCCAATCAGAGCTCGCGGGCCAGCAGCCAATCACGAGCCGGCCAGCGAGCTTTGATTGGTGGACGGCCCAGTCACAGGGAAGTGAGGGGGAAGGAGATGCGCGGTGTGCTGTGCTCTCCTCCCATCAGTGACATGACAGGAGGACTGCATTGGGACACCAGACTGTCCTCTCCCCGCCCGGCAGCAGCAGCAACAATGGTGAGTGCTGCTGCTGGTAAATTTGCACTGTGGGGGCATAGCAGTTTGTGGCACTGTGGGGGTATACCAGCTTTTTCGCACTGTGGGGGCATACCAGCTTTCTGGCACCGTAGGGGCATACCCGGCACCGTGTGGTACATACCTGGCACCGTGGGGGGCATATGTGTATATGGCACTATTGGGGGCATATGTATATATGGCACTGCACTATTGGAGGCATATTTGTATCACACCCACCCAAGGGGTCAAAATAGACTACGCCCCTTTTTTTGGCGCATGCACCTTCAGGCGCGCGCATGATGTCGGCTCTTTAGCTTGGCTACTGATATTTTTCGTCTCTTTACCTCTGACCGGTTGGCCACCCCTGTTGTAGTGTAACCTAAATGTACTAATAGCCAGCTGGAGGAGAATTTGCTAAATTCTCTTCCATGCTCTTACATTCAAATGTTTTAGTAACTGATCACATATCCCGGAAATCAGACCAGTGATTGGTGAGCTCTGGTCATCTGTTTCTGTGCTTCCGCTCTGAACAGTAAAGTGAGCTGAGTAAAGTCCTGGCATTTCAATGATCATACCTCCCAACTGTCCCGATTTTCACAGGACCATCCCGGTTTTGTGAGACGGTCTTTTGTCCCATTTGGCAGAGTCAGTGTCCCATGGTGGTGGGGGAGTTGGGAGTCCCCCCTGCTTGGTGCTGCTCTGCGGTGAATAGACAGAGGGGCTGGCAGCGGCTCACAGAGCTGCTGGCATGCCCCCAAAGCAGTAAAAATGCCCCCATAATTTCAGGCGTGCCACTGTCAGGCCCTCACATGTTGGGAGGTATGCATTCACGACAGAGGACACAGCGGAACATGAAAACAGATGATTAATTCATCATTTATGAGTGTAGGTGAGTTTCATTGCAGATTGGGGGATACGGGTAGCTGTCAGCAGTGCTAGCTCATGCACAGTTAGACTCCTAGGGTATTTTTCAAAAATTCCCTAAAAAGTTTTTGAAGAAGATTTGCAAGTTTTGGCACTGCATACAATCATTGATGCATCATTGTGATTTTTATGAACTTATTACATACCATTCGCATCTGAGATAGTAATATAAAGTAATTGGGGATAGTGCATTGTTCTCCATCATCGCATTATATGCTAGCGCACTGCAACTTACATTGGTAAGTAGCGGTTAAGTATTTTAACCCTACCCTTGACCTTACCATCCCACGGCCTTCTTTTACTCTCCGTGGGGCAGATGTACTAAGCTTGAAAAGTGAAAAAATGGAGAGTGCTAAAGTACCAGGCAATCAGCTCCTACCTGCCATGTCACAGGTTGGAGGGTTAGCAATCTCCATTTTATCACTTTTTAAGGCTCAGTGCATCTCACCCGGTTTAACAAACAAAAAGCATAGTATAATATTAAAAAAAAATTTAATTAATTTCCTAATAACATTTTGGGAGTAATTAGAATTTTTGAAATATATGAGAAAATAACTACAATATGTTTAACTATTTTTGCATGCCACAGAATGACACAGTGAAAAGCAGTATCCGGACTCATGATAGATTGACTGACTCTAGGTTAACAGTCATTAGGTTGACCACTAATGGTCTACAGTGGGTAGGTCGACACCTTTAAATGGTTCACATACTCAAGGTTGACATTGACAGAAGGTCAACACTGAAAAGGTCAAAAAACGTTTTTCATGTTTATTGTTTAGACCGACTTGGTTCATCCTTTACCATCCAAGTGAACAAAGAGTGAGAATAGAATAGTGTGCCCGAAGCCTGGCGAGTGCAGTGAACCATATGAGGGGATGTGTATCGGATCGGAACCAGGGATCATATGTATGTTCCAGCAGTGGAGAAGGTCCCGGGTGGCTCACGGGGGATCAGATGGTCATACATTGCTCCAAGAAGTCAGAGCAGTGTATGGCCACATTTAAATATTTATAACTTTTCTAAATTTTTAGTTCCAGGTGGTCGAGAAGACAAACGTCTTAAGTATCTGTTCATCAACACCACTTCTGATAAGTGGCCACCAGTCATTGTTCTCGTTACAACAACCAAAAGAGAAATACATGAAGAGAGGAAAAGAAGAAGAGGAGTGTAAGGAAGGTGTGGTGCAAAAGAAAAGTAAAAGGTGCAATATATGGTTGAAAGAGGGGTAACAGAGGGAATGGGGGCACAGGTAGAACAAGGGCACATAGTAAAATATACATGCAAAGGGGAGAAAGAATTACTAGTTCAACCGAGTTGTACATAGGAAGAGGCACACATCGGGAGGAGGGCAGACATACACACTGGGAGAAGGGCCAGAGCCATACTGCACAAGGTGATTGAGGCTGTTTCAGATATAAGTGGGGGGCAGTGGCAGCTCTAGAGGTGGGGCTGCAGCACAGTCCAAAATTCAATTAGGGCAGCCACATCAACAAGGAGTTTTTTTGGGGTTTTACACCAGCCACCCAGCAATTGAGTTCCGGGTCATTTTGCCTAGTGCAGCTTGACCCCAATTCACACCACCTGCAAATTACCCGGGTTTTTCTGTGGTGTGAAAGGGTCAACACAGGTCTTAAATCCCAGCTCTCCGACCCTGGTCAAGAGCAGTGTCGGAGTACCGGGATTTAAGACCTGTGTTGACCCTTTCACACCAAAGAAAAACATGGATTTTTCAGAAAATTCCCGGGTGGAAAATCTTTAACCTGGGAATTTGCTTCTGGTGTGAAAGGGGTATTACCTGACCCCTGTTGGGATTAGGACCACCGGCAACCCAACAGTCAGACATCGGTATTAATCCTGTGCAAAAAACAAGCCCACAGCCTAAGCCTTTAACTAAACCCTTACCAAAAAACACCCCGACACTGCCATTAACAGATAAAAAAACCAGAGATGATCACCCATGGCAGGCTAGATGTTTAAACCACCTCTTTTCTTTTGTCAGTCATTCAGTTCCCCTTCCAAAAACAAAATTGCAAAGATGTAAAGGGTCTCTGTGGCACTGATGCTTTATGTACAGATAGTTTGTATAATGTTGAGCAATGCAACATACAGTATACATGTATTAGTAAAAACATCTTCAGCCCAACATTCCTTCTGTAATTGGATGGAATCCTCAGTGATACCAAACATTTTGGTTGGACCTGTCTTGATGTCCTTAGATGAGGGAGGCTTTACTCAGGCTCTGCAAATAATAATGCACAAGCAAAAATATTACTCAAGAGTATTATAATGAATATGTTTCATCACTTACATACTGTATATGAGTTGTCTTATCACTAAAATGTAAAAGTCAATGAGGCAGATGTTCTGAACTATGAAGAATGATAAACTGGAGAAAGATGATGGGGCCTGTTCACACAGGTCAGAATTTGGCCACCCAGTGATCATAATAGCATCCACCTTGCACCCACGAAATCCCGCCTTGCAAATTGATTTGGTAGGTTTGGGGAAAGCATGTGTAGAGATGCACATCAATTCGCATCCAAACGAATACGCCCCATTTGCATTTCACTCACCATCAAATGATTTCTTTAATGGTCTCTGGTATTCACAGCCGCCACATAGACTAGGACTTAACTGGCGGCTACAAAGAAAACAGGCCCATCCGGCCTGCTGCGGATGTCATAGGCCCTCCCCTAGCAGGCTTTAACATACCTGCATTGTCATTTAAGAATCATTCAGGTGAATATACAGTAGCTTTAATTCTAAACACTTGCGATGTATTAACTAGAGATGTGGGCCGGCCTCCATAACTGGTTTTGGCTTTGGATCTGTATCCCCATTCGGTTTGGATCTGTATTTGGTTTTGCCAAAACTGCCCTTGTTGGTTTTGGTTCTGGTACTGGATCTGTATTTTTTTTAAACCATAAAAACAGCTATAATCATTTTTATGGTATTATTAACCTCAATTACATTCATTACAAACCAATCATTTCAGCGACACATTTTGGCTGAAATTATTGGTTTGTTTGGGCCCCTACAAAACAAGCTGCCAATGATCTCTCCCTGCACAACCTGGCTCTACATAGGCAAGCTGTCATCTTCCTCAGATTCTTCACCCCATCAGTGTGTACATCCTTTACAGTCAATTGTTTTTGAAAAAAAGATGTTTGTGAAAAAAGATATTAGTGGAAAAAAAAAACAGTACAAAGATTAATACATATTTGCGCGTATCACTAAAAAAAGATGGTTTTGACGAAAAATTTTGTGAAGAAAAAGTTTGTGGAAAAATGTGCACCAAACAATGCAAATGACATTTAGTTTTCTTTTTCTTATCTTTTTTTTTTTTAACACACAGGCAGAAATTTATAAAATACGATGTTTTAACCCTTTCTTTACATGGCATATGTATATTAGGTCGACAAGCATTGGGTCAATAAGCATTGGGTCGACACCATTAGGTCGACATGCAGAAAGTTCGACATGGGTCTAGGTCGACAGGTCATTAGGGCGACACAAGCATTTATTCGACATGGGCAATAGGGCGGAGTGAAAAAACTGAAATTGAGATATTCAAAATCAGCTAGTGTGGAAAAGTTGTGACTTGACCTGAATAAGAAATGTGGAAAAGCTTTTTGATCTGAGTCAACAGCTTCTGTTCTGGCAAGAGGCCTGGAGTTTCACCTTTTTAGGTGAAAATAACGAAACCTATGAAGATGCTCCGATCTAGTTAAAATTATGTCAGGATGTCTTAGAGTGGTTCATTAATATACTTTAGCATAGTAAAAAACAGTACGAGCTTGTCCTAGTGCAAAGTGACTGACTGGCGGGAGAAAAAATCCCCAATAATTGACCCATTTTCATGGTGAATATTGTGTGTTTTCTCCTGAATGTGTTTGTAACAAAGCAATGAAGAAGGCAAGTCAGATGCTTGGTTGCATAGAGAGAGGTATCAGCAGTAGAAAGAAAGAAGAAATAATGCCACTGTATAGGTCATTGGTACCACCTCATCTAGAGTATTGTGTTCAGTTCTGGAGGCCATATCTCCAGAAGGATATAAATACATTAGAGACTGTACAAAGAAGAGCAACTAAAATGGTGCATGGCCTACATCACAAAGCATACCAGGAAAGACTAAAAGATCTTAATATGTAATATGTATTCTTTAGAGCAGAGAAGGTAAAGGGGGGACATGATAGAAACTTTCAAATATACAGTATCAAGGGTTTTAACAAGGTACAGGTGGGAAACATTCTTCACAGGAAGAGGAGCAACAGAACACGAGGACATGCACTGAAACTAGAGGGAGGAAGATTCAGGGGAAATGTGAGGAAGAATTTTTTCACAGAAAGAGTAGTAGATAAGTGGAATAGCCCACCATCAGTAGTACAATTTAAACATGCTTGGGATAAGCATATTGATATCCTTTCAAAAAAAATATGATTTGAGGTAACATGTTTAAAAAAAGGGGCAGACTAGGTGGTTCTTATCTGTCGTCAAATTTTGTTTCTATGTTTCTATAATAGAAGAACAAATACTCTAAATGTAATTTCAGTCACACTGTGTGAAATATAACACTGCATAATGGCCCTTAATCAGACCTGATCGCAGTACAAATTTGTTCTCAAAATGGGCAAAAAAAATTGCTGCACTGCAGGTGGGGCAGATGTAACGTGCAGAGAGAGTTAAATTTGAGTGGGGTGTGTTGAAATTGAAATCTAAATTGCAGTGTAAAAATAAAGCAGCCAGATTTTACCCTGCACAGAAACAAAATAATTCACACAAATTTAACTCTCTCTGCACATGTTACATCTGCCCCACCTGCAGTGCAGCATTTTTTTGCCCATTTTGAGAACAAATTTTTACTGTGATCAGGTTTGAATAAGTGTTTACTAGGGGAGAGCAGACAGTGGAACGCACATGTACCACAAGCAAGACAAACAAGCCGGATCTCAATATTGATTTTACGATTGAGGAGATAATATTGAGGCTCAGCAAAATCAAAGAAACAAATCACCAGGGGCAGATGGGATTCCTCCTAGGGTACTAATGGAATTAAGGGTGGAACTAGTGACCCCTCTATATTACATTTTTGATAACTCACTATCATCAGGTAAGGTACCAAAAGACTGGAGAATAGCTGAGGTAGTACCAATATTCCAAAAAGGATAAGGGACGACCCAGCAAATTACAGACCGGTGAGCTTAACATCAACGTTGGTAAAATATTTGAAGGATTTTTAAGGGATGGTATCCAGGAATATTTTGCTCAGTACTAACCAGCATGTGTTCGTGAAAAATCGTTCATGCCAGACAAATTTACTAGGCTTCTACGAGAACGTTAGCAAAAACCTTGATAATGGAAATGCTGTAGATGTGATCTTCATAGATTTTGCTAAAGCTTTTGAAACAGTACCACACAGGAGGTAGATAAATAAAATGGAGGACCTAGGATTAGGCGCAAATATCTGTAGATGGCTAGGTTACTGGCTGTGTAATAGAGACCAGAGAGTGGTTGTTAACAACGCAGAATCAAATATGATACCAATGTGTTAAGTGGGGTGCCACAGGGTTCGGTCCTTGGGCCCATCTTGTTTAACATTTTTATTAACGATATTGGGATGGGGTTACTCAGCAATGTATCCATCTTTGCAGATGACACAAAATTGAGCAGAGTTATTAAATCACCCGAGGATGTCGCTGCGCTTCAAAATGATCTTGACAATCTAGATGAGTGTGCAAAAATGTGGAAGATGAGGTTCAATGTAGATAAATGCAAGGTTATGCACCTTGGGAGATATAACCGGTGTGCTAGTTATAACCTAAGCAGCCAGATGTTGGGTAATTCGGTACTGGAAAAAGATTTAGGAGTCCAAATAGATGACAAACTGGGGTGTAGTGCTCAATTGTCACATAGCAACAAAAAAGGCCTACAGAATTCTAGCATGTATTAAAAGGGGCATGGGAACTAGGGACTCAAAAGTAATTATGCCACTGTACAAAGCATTGGTTAGACCTCACCTTGAATATGAAGTACAATTCTGGGCCCCATACTAAAAAAAGGACATCATACAATTAGAAAAATTCCAAAAGAAGCAACAAAACTAATTAGGGGAATGGGGAATTTAAGCTACGAGGAGATATTGAGAAATTTGAGACTATTTACACTAGAGAAGAGACGTTTAAGAGGGGACATGCTCAACATGTACAAATATATCAGGGGCCAATATAAGGACTTTTAAACACCCTTTTTACTGCTAGAAAGGAATCTAGGACATGAGGGCACGAGTTTAGATTAGAAGAAAAAAGATTTTGTTCTCTTAGAAGAAAAAAATTATTTTCGGTCAGAGCAGTCAAACTTTGTAACGATCTTCCTGGGGATGTGGTGTCAGCAGAGACAATATATACGTTCAAATTAAGGTTGGATAAACATTTATTGGTTAATAACATCCTCGGGTACAATTAGTAATCATAATCTGACTTTAACAACATACTATACAGCAAGGGATAAGCTATTAAAACCTAGGTTGAACTTGATGGACGTAAGTCTTTTTTCAACCTTACCTACTATGTAACTATGTAACTATGTACATTTGAATAGCTCTGATCGGCATCCTCTAGTACCTGCAGGTGCAAAATAACCTTTGATTCTGGCCCAAAGTGTTTATCCTTTCAAGATTATTTATACATTTACTCATCCTGACACGCCCACCTGGCATATTGCCAAGAGATTCAGTAGAACTTCCTTACACTTAAACACCACTTTAAGGATGCTTATATCTGACATTAGAAGACTGGCACTGAAGTGGCATTAAACAAAAGGCCACAATTCCCAACAGTACTTGACACAAGATAAAAGTTCCCCATAGGCTGCAAGAATAGGTTTCTCAAAAGCTGATCCCGCACAGGCATCCTAGAATAGAGAGACCATGCCAGACTATAGAAAGCTAGTTAGTTTCTCCATAACTTGGTGCAGATATACCGCATCCGCTGTCATCATTAGTTTTTGAACTATGTAGCCTCCCATGTTGTCCTGAAACCAGATTATTGGTAATCACCCCACCTTTCTGCTACAACAGACACAAGACATTGAAAACCACAGAGAGTGAGACAGATACATACAGTATGAAAGAAATGAGATAAGATGAAATGTAATAACTCACCTTGAGCCCACAGTGTCAAAGAGAATATAATTAGGTATATATATTGCAATACGAGGACACCAACGGAAAATGGATATATGACACTGTTGCATAGGTCTGTATACATTGTGTATATGGGAAATATCCACATACTACCTATAGGGTATACACATAGACATACAGTTAAAGGGATAAGCATTACATGATTAAGATACAAGTCATTTTTCAGAAGATCAGAATGATGACGCTCAACTCAATAAAATACTATTTTAGACCAACCATAAAGAGCCTCCAAAAAGTGACCTCATTTTTATCTCTACATGAGCTCACAATAGCATATTGCATTTTCTGATTTACATATAATAAAAAAGGAAGGTGACCTAGAGTGGATACTGGGGCATATGATTTTGTACTCACATTACCAATGTCTGGAGAAGGGGACATGAAGCAGCAGCCGGAAGGAGATACCAAAAGTGGCAATCACAGTGCGAGGAGTGGCGTGTGTGGTTAAGTGTTGGGGAATTTAGCCAACTACCTACATCGTGGGCAGCCATGGAATGAACAATGAGGGCGGGCACCATTCGTAGCTTGAATTTGGCTTGATTTGCCTGAGCATGGAGATGTGTAGGCTGTGAAGTACAGGGGAAGCCAGATATCTCTGTTCCTGGACTTCACTCTTATGATTACCATTAGTAATGGTGAGACACCTTTCTTATCAATGAAATAGTACAACACAAGTGATGGCAGTCAAAAAATTAAGAGGGAAGTCCAGATACAGAGAATAGTAGACCTTATTCTGATTGGCCCGCAAGGCTGCAAAGTTCTTGCAGGTCCATCAGACACACCCTCACATGCATGACCCCCCCCCCCCCAGGCCTGCAAATGGATGATTTACATATTCATCCATTAGCAGGCAGGGAGAAATCATTTGATGGTTGGCGAATATCGAATGATTTCTCCAGCGCTTGCAGTGCAGAGACACCTACAGTATATGGTGTCTCTAAACTGCATGCCCCCTGAGTGAGGAAAGGGTGGGCATCTGACATCAGCTGCCCGCCCCCTGCACCCGTGTCACAGCCTCATTAGCATGAGAGCGCCTAACATTCTCATGGGAACGCCCATGAAACGCTTGGTGTTCCCATATTCTAATTTTGCTGCTTGGCATCCCCGCTCTTCTCCGTCCACAGCCCGCTGTGTAAGGTGTGTGCACCAAGCGAACAGAATGTTCACCATGGGTGCTCGCACTCTGCGTCTGCACATGTGTAGAAATGCATCTGTGCATGCACAGACGCACACCATCGATCCCCTGCACGCGGCACCAAAGCGATTAGAATAAGGTCCAGTGTCACTCCTCGAATGGGTCATGTAGGGAGGCATGGACATCACCAAGGACGGTGATCTTTTTGATGCGATTAAAGTAGATGTGACTGATTGTTGTGTTTAATGCTGATTGATTTGTTTTACCACTACAACCCCACTGGCCTGGGTTTGTCTGCAGAGTCAAAAGTGGTGAGGTTCCCAACTGTTTTTGGTTTCATCTGTTTGTCCAGTATTTATGTCCCTTGGGTTTTTTTTGTCTGATTTTACCTTGCTAGAGGGCTGATCTGTTAACTGGTCTGCACGGTGCAGAAAAGTGAGAAGGATTTAGGATTAATTAACCTTAACCTCGCTGTGGCTAAAAGTACATTTAATAAATGGACAACAAACATTAATATGTGTCATTAGAGACAGAAACCTATCCTCACTACCCATCCAAAGTTGGACGGGTGTAACAAGCAAATTTATGGTTGCATGTAGGTCCTTTCAACACCCTCACTGTGCTATCAGTACGACATAAGATCTGTACTTTATTGCTCTTCTACACATGTTGTGTACATTATTACGTGCCTGGGTGGTTTGTTCTATGTGGGACAAACCACATGTAAGTTTAAGGAGAAGATGGCTGCCCATCGTTCATCCACCAATGCTATTTTGAAAGGCAAGGACGTGGACCAGCCAGTACCACAGCATTTCAAGGAGGCTGGACATTCGTTTGACACGTGAAATATTTTATTATTGATCAGGTCCCC